>NW_028225181.1:35839640-36439640 GCF_052327205.1 Somniosus microcephalus | reverse complement strand
TTCCTTGCTAGCCCTCCCCAAATGCATTACCTCACACTTCTCCGGATTGAATTCCTTTTGCCACTTTTCTGCCCACCTGAACAATTTTTTCATATCTTCCTGCAGTCTACAGCTTCCTTCTTCATTATCAACAACACAGCCGATTTTAGTGTCATCTGCAAAATTCTTAATCATACCACTTATATTCAAGTCAAGATCGTTGATATGTATCACAAAACGCAAGGGACCTAGGACTGAGCCCTGCAGAACTCCACTGTAAACAGCCTTCCAGTCACAAAAACATCCATCCACCATTACCCTCTGCTTCCTGTCTCCGAGCCAGTTTTTTATCCAATTTGACACTTTGCCCTGGGTCACATGGGCTGCTAACATCGTGGAACCTTATCAAAAGCCTTGCTAAAGTCCACACACACTAGATAAAAAGCACTACCCTCATCTACCCTCCTTGTTACCTCCTCAAAACATTCAATCAATTTTGTCAGACACGACCTTCCCTTAACAAATCCATGCTGACTATCCTTGATTAATCCATGTCTTTCTACCTGAAGATTTATCCTGTCCTTCAGAATTCTTTCCAATTATTTTCCCACCTCCGAGTTTAGGCTGACTGACCTGTAATTACCGGTCTATCCTTTTCTCCCTTTTTAAACAAGGGTACCACGTTAGCAGTCCTCCAGTCCTCCGGCACCACACCTAAAGCCAGAGAGGATTGAAAAGTGATGGACATGGCGTCTGCAATTTCCTCTTTTGCTTCGCTTAACAGCCTGGCATACATTTTACCCGGGCCTGGGGATTTATCCAATTTTATATCTGCTAAACCGCTTAATTCTTCCTCTTTCACTGTGTTTATTTCTTCTAATATTTCACACTCCTCCCCGCTGATAGCAATGTCTGCTTCGCCCCTCTCATATGTGAAAACAAACGCAAAGTATTCATTAAGAACACTACCGACACCTCCCACCTCCATACACTTCTTACCCTCGTGATCTCTAATCTACACTTTCTTTATTTATCCCGTTACTATTAATATATTTATAAAACATCTTTGGGTTCTCCTTGATTTTATTTGACTGAAATTTTTCGTGCTCAATCTTTGCTTTGCTAAAATCCTTTTTATTTGCAACCTCGCACTTTTTGTACCCCTCTAAACATTCTGGAGTTTTCAACCCTCGCTATCAGTCATACGCCTCCCTTTTTTTCTGTTTCCTACCCTACATGTCTCTTGACATCTATGGGGCTCTAGATTTGTTAGTCCCACCTTTTTTTCTTTAAGGTTACATATTTGGTCTGACCTCTGCGGATCTCTTCCTTGAATGCCCCCCACTGCTGCGACACGGATTTACCTTCAAGTGGCTGTTTCCATTCCACTTTGGCTAAGTCACCTCTGAGCTTCACAAAAGTTGCTTTTCCTCAATTTAGAATTTTTATTCCTGCTCTATCGTTGTCCATTTCCATTGTCTCTCAAGAGGTTATATACCCTTACCTATATACCAATTAAGACGGTCTCCGGGGTGGAGAGTTTAGTTAATGGCCATTTTATTTAGAATGTGCTTCTTCACTCAATGCACTCCATTTCCCATAGTGTATTGCAAATCACCACTACGGTATCCCATGTGGGACAATTCTAATACACATTCAAAATACACAACATATTTCCTCCCCCTTAAAATAGAATGTCCACAAGCAGAATAACTGAAATAGACTATAACTTTGGAAGAGAGGGTAGACTGCGTCTACATTCCGCTAACCCTGGGGATTATTCTGCCCCATGCACACATGTTAGCATTAACTGCAACTAAGGCCCTCTGGAGGCTGCCTTTCCCTTTGGGGGTAACACCTAGTCTCAGGAGCAGGCTCTGGCTGGCTCTCCCGTGACCCCGCAGGCGTGCTTTCCTCCCTCGATGGCACAAGAGTGGATGGTGCCACCGTCTCAGGGTCGGACGACCAGTCCCTGCTGGAGCCCCCAGCAGGTCCTTGATCCTTTGTTTCTTGAGTTACCTGTGGCGACTGTCTTGGCAGTAACTGGTCTACATGCCGTCTCCATGCTCGGTCGTCTCCAGTGCGGACTCGGTATGAAACGGGGCCCGTCTTTTGAATGACCATAGCCAGGACCCACCGCTCCGGGGTGGTGTAGTTATGTGCGAGGACTTTGCCCCCCACCAAAAAGTGCCGTTCTTTGGACCTCTGAGCTCGTCTGCTGACTTGATCCTGCTGAATGGCGTGCACCGCTGCTTCTGTGGACGTTGGCCTCAGCAGGTCAAGGCGTGTCCGTAGCTGACTTCCCATGAGTAGGTAAGCAGGAGATGCTCCAGTCGTAGCATGAGGTGTGTTTCGGTATTTCAGCAAGAAAGCATTCAGGCCCTGCATTAGAGGAGCATCACTTCTTGCCGCTTTCAACGCACATTTCAGCGTTCAGACAAATCTCTCCGCCAATCCATTCATGGATGGATGATAAGGCGCGGAGAACATGTGCTGGATTCCATTGCTCTTGAGGAACCCCTCCATCTCCTGGGATGTGAACTGTGTTCCATTTTCGGTTTTGATCTGCTCCGGCAGACCAAATCGCCCAAACATCTCTCTCAGAGTCTCGATGGTTTTCTTCGTAGTGGTAGTGGACATGACTGCAACCTCCGGCCATTTGGAATGGGAGTCCACCGCAACCAGGAATATCGCTCCTTCCACTGGTGCCGCAAAGTCCAGATGGATCCATTGCCATGGTGTCGCCGGCCATTCCCATGGATGCAGTGGCGCTGCTCTTGGCGTGTCCCTGTTTGTCTCGCATGATGGGCATGAATTCGCTTCAACTACAATTTCATGATCCAGACCGGGCCACCAGAAGTAGCTTCGTGCCAGCTCCTTCATCTGGACAATACCGCAATGTACTGAGTGCAGCTCGTTGAGGACATGTTTCCGCAACTTTGGTGGTATGATCACTCGCATGTCCCAAAGGAGGCATCCTGACGTGACAGACATCTCCTTCCCTCTTGACAGGTAAGGTAGGAGCTCAGGTGGTGCATCTGACACCCGTGATCCGTCTCCTCGCATCACCCGATCCAGCAGCTTGGATAGCATATGCTCCACTCTGGTCTCTTTCTTGACCTGCCGGGCCTTGACAGGGGCATTGCTCACCATGTCAAAGTAGAAAATATTCTGCTCACAACCTTCAGAGGGCACAGGCAGCGGAAGTCTTGACAATCCGTCCACCTTGCCATGTGCTGCTGACCTCCGGTATTTGATGTTGTAATTGTGAGCGCTTAACATCAGCGCCCAGCGCTGCATCCTGCACTCTGCCAGGGAGGGTATTGTGTGTGGACCAAAGATCGATGTCAGAGGATGATGATCCGTCAGCAAGGTGAATTTCCTTCCGAACAAGTAGTGATGGAACTTTTTGATTCCAAAGATGATGCCCAAAGCCCCTTTTTCGAATTGCAGGTATTTCACCTTCAACTTGCTCAGGGACCTTGACGCAAATGCAATTGGCTTCTTATCACCTGAGGGAAAGATGTAGGGCACGACGGCGCTGACGCCATATGGCGATGCATCACAGGCCAGCTGAATCTGCAACGACGGGTCAAAGTGCGTCAACACTCTGGGGTCAGTCAAAGCTGCTTTGGCTTTCTTGAATGCAGCTTCGCACTCCTTCGTCCATGCCCAGGCCTTGCCCTGACACAACAACTCAGGTAATGGCTTCAACAGTGATGCCAGCTGTGGAATAACTTTTCCGTAATAGTTCAGGAGACCTAAGAATGACCACAGCTGGCCGACATTTATAGGTGCAGGAGCGTTGGCAGTGGCTTTCACTTTCGACGGTGCTGTGTGTAGGCCATCTGCGTCGATGACATGGTCTAGGTACTCCACTAATGGTTTGAAAAATTCGCATTTGTCCTTGCGAATGCGTAAGCCATGTTCTTCAAGTCTTCCCAGTGTCTTCGTCATGTTCTGCAGATGCTCGTTCTCGTCCTTTCCTGTGACAAGGATATCATCGAGATAACATTGTACCCTTGGAATGCCGCTTAAGATCTGGTCCATAGCTCGCTGAAACAAAGCTGGTGCTGACGTAATACCAAAGGGTAGGCGGCAGTACCTGTAGAGGCCCTTGTGGGTGGTGATGGTGAGGTACTTCTGTGAGTCCTCTTCTACATGCATCTGCATGTAGGCTTGGCATAGATCAATCTTGCCAAACTTCTGACCACCTGCTAGACCCGCGAAAAGATCTTCAATGATGGGGAGGGGGTACTGTTCAGCTGAGAGCACAGGATTCACTGTTACTTTGAAATCTCCACATAAGCGAACCGCGCCATCACTCTTCATCACTGGTACCATGGGCGTGGCCCACTCACTGTGCGAAACCGGCACCAGGAACCCTATCTTGACCAGACGCTCCAGGTCAGCCTCCACCTTTGGTCTGAAGGCGCAGGGAACGTTCCTGGCCTTCAGGAATCGTGGCTGGCTGTCAGCCTTCACCTTGAGTTTGACCGTAATCCCCTTCATGCTCCCCAATTCTCTGTCAAAGACAGCCACATGCTTTGTCAACACTGCCGCTAGCCCGCCTCTTCGACTGACACCACATTCTCTCTTTTCAAATCCTAATGAATTTCCGCCAACCATAGCCTGCCCATCAGGGATGGATAGTCACCCTTGACCATGTAAACTGGCAGCATCACGGTTTGTCCATTAAGCTCCACCTTGACCTCCGTCTTACCCAGCATTGGGACTGTTTCCCCAGTGTAGGTCTTTAAGATGAGCTTGGCCGGTGTCAGTGATAGTTGGTTCAGTTTTTCTTTGAAAAGCTTCTCTGAAATCAGGGAGACAGCGGCCCCCGTATCCAGCTCCATTTTGACCATTATTCCCTCTAGTAATGGAGTGACTCCATAGCCTGATGAGCCTCCATTCACCGTTAACACATGGAGATTCAGCTCCCCATCAGAGTCTGTGTCACAGTCTTCCTGTTCTTGTTTCACCATGTGTAGGTTTTTCTTTTTAGAGCGCCAGTAGGATGTGTTTTCTTGTTTGTTTTTGTGTGTCTCTGTGTAGGATTGTTTGCTTTGCCCTTTACACACACGTTCAATGTGCCCTTTGTTTTCACATTTCCGACAGGTCAGATCTTTACATCAGCAGTCAGATGGCTGATGACCTGACCTTCCAGATCTGTAACGCTCTCTGGCGCCCATTGCATGCTTATCCGGTGTAGCTGCTACCCTGTGCACTCTTGTTGCAGCCCCCAACAGCTGTGCATCTTTAGCTGCTAACTCCAAAGACACAGCGAGCTCCACTGCTCATTTAAGCGTCTGTTTGTCAGTCGTGAGCAAGCGCTTCTGTCTTGCTTCACATCTTAATCCACACACAAACCTAACACGGACAGTGTCATTTAGAGTTTCGCCAAACTCACAATGCTCAGTTAGCTTCTTTAGCACTGCAACATATTCGGCTATGGACTCACCCTCCCCCTTGGTTTCATTTGTGAAACCTGAACCTCTCGGCAATCAGCAGTGGCTTGGGTGCGAAATGTGCTTCCAAAACTTACACAATCTGATCATATGTCTTAGCGCTGGGCTTATCAATGTGCATCAAACTCCGTAACAAGCCAAATGTTTTTGCTCCGATCACACTGAGGAACGTCGCCACTTTCACATCATCTTTAATGCCAATTGCAGACACGAAAAATCCGAAACGCTCTTTATAAGCACTCCATTGCTCCGCCGTTCCATCAAATGGTCCAAATGCTCCGGTTAGCATAGCCATCTTGTTACCTTTTTTTTTCCTTACATTCCTTTTCCTCCACTTTATTTTTTATTTTTACAGACCTTTTCCTCCAATTCATTTCACTGTATCGTTACTCTCCCCCTTCTTATTTGTGTAACACACGAACCGCCACCTTTACGAGGCAATTGCATCAGCACTTAACTGCGGGCGTGCCATTAAGAAAAGACAGGAACTTCTGACTTTAAACTTCGCCGATTCCAGTGCAAAGTGATGCGCAAGTCCGTCGTCCTCGTCGCCAGTTTTATTGTGTCTCAAGGGGTTTTATACACTTACCAAAAAAGCAATTAAGAAGGACTCTGGGGTGGAGAGTTTAGTTAAAGGCCATTTTATTTACAATGTGCTTCTTCACGCAAGGCACTACATTTCCCATAGTGCATTGCAAATCACCACTACGCTATCCCATGTGCGACAATTCTAATACACATTCAAAATACACAACAATTTCCAGAACTACTTTAAATCTAATAGAACTGTGGTCACTAGCACCAAAATGCTCCCCCACAGACCAGCCTTCTATCTGCCCAGCTTCATTCCCTAAAACTGAGTCCAGAACCGCCCCCTCCCTTCTTGGACTTGCTACATGCTGGCTATAAAGTTCTACTGGATGCATTTTAGGAATTCCGCAACCTCTATAGTCTTCACACTAATTTTATCCTCGTTACAACTGGGGTAGTTGAAATCCATGACTGTGACTGGCCTATAGTTTTTGCACTTCTCAGAAATGTGTCTATATATTTGTTCCTCTTTTGTTGTATCCGTGTGTGAATAGAGACACTGAAGGGAAGAGTTGGTTTACAGGTGTTTACTGGACAAAGTCTGGAGGCGAACTAACTGATACAACACAATATACAGGCTTATATAGCCCGAGTGGCCATTACCAGCATTACAGTACACAGGGGGCTCTTAAAGGCACATACACTACAATTCCTCCCCTTTTAGCCAACCAGTTCATAATATTTTAAGTAATGATTAACTACATGTTACAAGAACAATAATCTACACATTGCTGCAGTTAATCAATTATAAGTCAGTCTCTCTGGAGGCTTCCTGAATCGGTCCGGATAACGCCTCGGTGGTGTAGTAGTTTCTGGCGGTGCAGTAGGTTCTTTTGGCAAGGCTGATTCGGCTTGAATGCCAGTGTCGGGTTCATCTGGTTCCAGTATCACCGGATCGGAGGTAGATACTATGGGTATCTCTACTTCATCATTAGGCGTATAGAGTTGTGGTGTAGGTTGTCCCTTTTCGGATGACTCTATGATCTGGTCAGCATAGCGCCTTATTATGCTTTCTCCAATGTCCACGGTATACATCAGCAGTCCTGGTCGTGTGCAAATAGTTCCAGGCTGCCATTTCTCGGTACGGTAGTCCCGGGCCAAAACTTGTTGACCTATCTGGAAGGTTCCAGTTGGCCTTCCATTCATGCCTTGAAATTGCCAGTTCTCCACGTCCCTTCTGATGTTTGGCTTGATCAAATCCAGCCGGCATCTTAGGCTTCTATTGAAGAACATCATGGCGGGAGTTTGCTTTGTAACCATATGTGTTGCATTCCTGTATGCAAACAAGAAGTTATCTACCTTATGCTGAAGTTTTATGTCTTCATTATCCATGGCCTTTATGGCCTTCTTGAAGGTCTGGACAAACCTTTCAGCAAATCGATTGGTGGCGGGATGGGATGGGGCGGACGTGTAGTGCTTAATCCCTTTGTTTTTTAAGAACTTCCTGAATTCTTCGGACACAAATTGCGGTCCATTATCAGAACAGATCTGTTGAGGCAGCCCATTCCTGGCAAATATGGTCCTTAATACTGTGATAGTTTTTTCTGTGTGTGGTGGAGGACATCTTTATTACCTCCGGCCACTTGGAGTGTGCATCAACCGCGATTAAGAGCATTGAGTCCATAAATGGACCAGCAAAGTCGATGTGTACCCTTTGCCATGGAGATGAGGGCCACTCCCATGGATGTAGAGGGGCTTGTGTTGGGGCGTTTTGACCTTCTGGCATCCTAGGCAGCTCTTGGTCGTTTCTTCGATGTCTCCGTCGATACCTGGCCACCACACAAACGCTCTGGCTAGGTTCTTCATTTTCACTCCACCCAGATGCCCCTCGTGAAGCTCCTTTAGCAATTTATCCTGGAGTTTGGGTGGAATCACCACTCTGGATCCACACATCAAGTTTTCTCGGCACACTGACAGCTGTTCTCTTCTTTGTGAGACTGCTGGCAACAATGGTTCGCCATGTGCTGGCCATTCCTTCACCGTTAAATCGTAGACTCGTGAGAGAGTCAGGTCATTTCTCATTTCCTTTTCAATGGCAGAATTTGTTACTGGTAGACATTCCACTATGTTTGAGTGGAACATCTCCACTGGGTCTACTGTAGGTGCCTCTTCTACCATTGGCAATGGTAGGCGCGATAAACCGTCAGCATTCCCAGGCTGTGTTGATCCTTTGTATTCTATGTTGTATTGGTGTGCCCCTAGGAAAAGGGACCACCTCTTTAGCCTTTGCGCTGTCATAATGGGAAAACCCTTTTTAGGGTTGAATATGGAGATGAGGGGTTGGTGGTCAGTCAACAAGGTAAATTTTTGTCCGTGTAGGTAATGGTTGAATTTCTTCACTCCCCATACCAGGCTGAGTGCTTCCCTGTCGATCTGGGCATAGTTATGCTCAGCTGAGTTCAATGAGCGTGACGCAAAAGCTATCGACCGTTCTGTGCCATCAGAGAATCTATGTGATAGTACTGCTCCTACGCCGTAAGGGGATGCATCGCACTCCAGTCTGATTGGCAGTGATAGGTTGTAATGAGACAAAACTTCCTTGGACGTGATCAAGCCTTTACATTTATGGAAGGCACGTTTACAGTCCTCGCTCCATTCCCAAATTACTCCCGTTTGTAGCAGTTCGTTAAGAGGGTGCAGAACAGTTGACAAGTTCAGTAAAAATTTACGGTAGTAATTTATCAATCCCAGGAACGACCTTAATTGTGAGACATTTTCAGGTGCTGGTGCTTTTATGACCGCTTCAATTTTCTCAGGGGATTATGCAACCCTTCTTCATTAATTATGTGGCCACAATATGATATTTGTTTCTGGAAAAATTCGCACTTGGGGCGGTTTGCTCGTAAGCCCCGTTCTCTCAGCCTAGTGAGCACCTGCTCCAAATTGGCAAGATGTTCATTGTCATTTTCTCCTGTTACAAGGATGTCGCCTAGGTAGCATTGAGTCCCAGGAATCCCTTGCAGGACTTGTTCCATAGCTCTTTGCCAGATAGCTGGAGCTGATGCTATTCCGAAAACCAGTCGATTGTACTGGTACAGGCCTTTGTGTGTGTTTATTGTGAGATACTTCTTAGAGGCCTCCTCAACCTCCATCTGTAGAAATGCCCGTGCCAAGTCAATTTTTGTGAAACGTTTCCCTCTGGATAGTGAGGCAAAAATATCTTCTATCCTCAGAAGAGGATATTGTACCGTGTGAAGGATTGGGTTTACAGTCACCTTGAAGTCCCCACAGATGTGAATTTTTCTCTGTTCTTCAGATTTATCGTTATTTAACGTTTTCTTCATGACCGGGACGATGGGTGTTGCCCACTCGCTCCAATCTATCTTGGATAACACGCCTGTCTTTTCCAAATTCTCCAGCTCTGCCTCGACTGCTGGACGAATTGCGTATGGCACCGGCCATGCCTTAAAAAACTTGGGAATTGCCGCATCTTCCACCTTTATTGAGGCGGTGATGCGTTTCAAGGTTCCTAGTTCCTGTTGAAACACTTCTTTGGCGTTGGACAAGATGTCTTTTACTCGTTCAGGTATGATGTCATCATCATTTTTTTTCTTACTGGTCACCGTTAGTGCCTGAATGGAGTGCCAGTCCAAATGTATCTTCCTGATCCATTCACGTCCCAACAGTGGTGGACCACCATCTTGCAGGACGTATAAATACAACTTCTGTATTTCCTGTATACAACAGGCACCTTTATTTTCCCTTTGGGGTATACTTTCTGCCCCGTATATGTATTCAAGATAATGGATGTGTCTTTCAAAGGTATATGCGGAAATAGCCGCTCGTAATCCTGTCTACTTATGATGGTCAGAGCTGATCCTGTATCTAGCTCCATTTTAACTGGGGACCCCGCTATCGTGAGGGTAACCCAAATGGTCTGTTAATCTTCTTTGGCAATAACATTATGTAATTTTGAGAGCTTAGTCTTTTGTTTCCGGAGTCGCTGTCACTCTTCTGGTCTTCGGAGCTACTGTCCGTCATCATTTGTACCTTTCTGTACTTTTCCTTATTGTTTTTTTTTCTGTCAGTGGATTTTTTTTTCCAGATCGGCATACACGTGTAATGTGTCCCATCTTTCCGCATTGCCTGCATGCTTTGTCCTTGAACCAGCATTCCCACTGGTCATGGGTGGATCTGCCACAGCGATAACATCTCTCAAAACCCCGTGTCATTTCATGGGTGCTGAAGTCCTGTGGCTTTTGCTGTATCTCTGCAGCTCCTCTTGCACTGAAAGCCTTGTCCAGTGTCAAATCTTTCTCAGAAAGTAGCCTTTTTTTGTATTCCTTCACTTAGGAGACCGCAGACGAATTTGTCTCGTCGAGTATCTGCCAGTCCTGCCCCGAATTTGCAGTGTAGGGTATCAACAATCTCCTTAAAACTTTTGTCCATCGGTTTGGCTGGAGTGATTAAGTTTCGTAACAGCTTGTATGTCTTTGCGCCCATTAGATTTAGAAGTACTGACACCTTTTTATCATTTTCTATTCCATTTGCTGTGCAATATAACTCCACTCTTTCCACATATGTGGCCCAATCCTCTATATCGTTATCAAAAGCATCAATATTGCCAGCCTTAGGCATCCTGGAAAAAAAAATGGCGCTTCCCGCGCTTTCCTTTTTTTTTCCTGCAGAAAAAATATGGCTCTTCCCGCGCTTTCCCGCCGCTGCTGCTGCTGACAACGCAGTTTTCCATGGTTTTTTTATTTACAGGTGGAGACTCGTTCCCGCCGGAGTCTGGGACTTTCCCCCCCCTCTGCTAGGTCCGAACGCCGGCCTGCTTTGCAGCGCCGGCCGTCTCCCGAGTGCTCCCCCCATCTGTTTCTGTTTGCCTCCGCCTTCGCTGCTTGGTCTAGATGCAGAGCCAGCCGATGGAGCCCCAGCCCACCGCCCAGGAAGGATTAATGCAGTACCTGCCACCAGCTCGGCTAGCTGGTGAAACCACAGCTTTTTTCTTTTTTTTTTCTTGCTTTTCTTCGACTTTGGACGTCTGAGGAATCGATGTCCTTGAGGTGCTGCCGAATTGCAGGTAAGTCCGTTTCCAATTCGTCGCCACTCTTGTATCCATGTGTTAATAGAGACACTGAAGGCAGGAGTTGGTTTACAGGTGTTTACTGGACAAAGTCTGGAGGCGAACTAACTGATACAACACAATATACAGGCTTCTATAGCCCAAGTGGCCATTACCGGCATTACAGTACACAGGGGGCTCTTAAAGGCACATACACTACATCTTTCTCCCGCTCAATGTTTGGGGGTCTGTAGTACACTCCCAGCAGTGTGCTCACCCCTTTTTTGTTTTTCAATTCGACACATCTCGCCTCGTTTGATGATCCCTCCAACATATCATCCCTCCTCACAGCTGTAATAGTTTGTTTAATCAATACCGCGACCCCCCCTCCCTTTTTACCTCCATCTCTATCCCGTCTGAAATTCCTGTAACACGGAATGTTGAGCTGCCATACCTGCCCCTCTTTCAGCCACGTCTCTAATAAATATAATATAATTATCACAGGTATCTACCTGTGCCCTCAGCTCATCTGCCTTGTTCGTTATACTCCTTGCATTGAAGTATATAACATTTAGTACAGACAAACAGACTTGATGACTAATATCTAGCCCTTGATTCCTCTGTCCTTCCAATTTAATTTCTACGTTTTTGTTTTCCTATTCCAGTTTTTCTTCCCTACCTATTGAATCGATACTTAGGTTCCCAGCCCCCTGCCTAGCTAGTTTAAACCACCCACAACAGAACTAACAAACCCTCCCACGAGGATATTGGTCCCGTACCCGTTGAGGTGCAACCCATCTGGCATGTATTGGTCCCACCTCCCCCAGAAATGTTTCCAATTCCTCAGGAATCTAAAGCACTCCCTCCTACACCATCTCTCCAGCCACGCATTCATCTGCTCTATCTTCTTATTTCTGTACTCACTAGCACGTGGCACTGGTAGTAATCTGGAGAGTACCACCTTTGAGGTCCTGCTTTTTAAGCTCTTTCCTAGCTCCCTAAATACTGCCTGCAGGACCTCATCCCTTTTCCTACCTATGTCGTTGGTACCGACATGGACCACTACATCTGGCTGTTCAACCTCACCCCTCAGAATGCCCTGCAGCCGTTCAGTGACATCCTTGATCCTGGAAGCAGGGGGGCAACTCACCATCCTGGAGTCACGTCTGCCGCCGCATAAACACCTGCCTGTTTCCCGAACTATAAAACACCTATCAATATTGCTCTCCCTCTCCTTTTCTCCCCTTCCCCGCCTGTGCAGCTTAGCCTTCATTGGTGCTGTGGACTTGGCTCTAGCTGCACTCCCCAGAGGATCCATCACCCTCACCAGTACTCAGCTACGAATACTGTTTGGTGAGCAGGATCGGCACAGTGGACTGCTGTACTATCTGCCTGGTGGTCCTCTTCTGTCTGACGGCCACCCATTCCTTCTCTGCCTGCAAAATCTTAAGCTGCGGGGTGATCTTCTCCCGAAACGTGCTATCCACATAGCTCTCAGCCTCGAGGATGCACAGCATTGATTGCAGCCGCCGCTCAAGCTGCATAACCCAGTGCTCCAGCTGCTGCAGCTGGCGACACTTCCTGCAAATGTGGTCATCAAATACTCACCAATCAGCTCCCTCTTTTTGAACGTTAAGTTTTTAATCCTCACTGTGACACGCTAATATACCCCACACCCCTCAGTGTAAAGCTCTGACAGACACCACACCCCACACTGTAACACTCTGATATACCCCACTCACCTCACTGAAACACTGATATATCCCAAACCCATCACTTTCACACTGATATTCCCCACACACCTCACTGTATCATTCTGATATAACCCACACCACTCTATGATATTCTGATGTACGGAACAATCCACACTGTAACACATTGATATATCCCACAACCCTCACTCTAACACTCTGATATACCCCACTCCTCTTACTGTAACACTGATATACAACACAGCCCTCACTGGAACACGCTGATATACATCACACACCTCACTGTAACACACTTATATACGCCATACCCCTCACTGTCACACACTGATATACCCACCACCCCTCACTGTAACTCTCTGATATACGCCACAGACATTACTGTAAAATTGTTATACCCCGCACCCCTAACTTTCACACAATGATATACACCACAGCCCTCACTGACACACACTGATATACCACGCACCCTTCACTCTAACACACTGGTATACCCAACAACCCTCACTGTAAAACTCTGATATAACCCACAGCCCTCACTGTATCACGTTGATATGGCCCACACCCCTCACTGTAAATCTGTGATATGCGCCACACACCTCACTTTAACATACTGATATATATCACAACCCTCACTGTAACACTCTGATATACGCCACACACATTATTGCAACAATCTGATATGCCCCACACCTCTCACATTAACACTATGATATTCCCCACAACCCTCACTGTAACACACTGATGTACCCCACACCCATCATTATAACACTCTTATATCCCACACCCATCACTGTAACACTGATATGCCCCCACCCCTCACTGAAACACACTGGTATACCCGACACCCCTCACAGTGACACAAAGGTATACCTCACGCCCTCACTCTAACACTAAGGTATACGCCACACCATCACTGTAATACTCTGACATAAACTACACTCCTCAATGTAACACATTGATATACCTCACACCCCTCAATGTAACACTCTGGTATACACGAAACCCTCTTCTCTGTAATACGCTGATATTCCCCACCCCCTTCACTGTAACATGGAGACATGTTTCCGCCCCTGGTTACAGCCCATCAGTGGGATATCAGTGGGAGGCATTGGAGTGATAGCTGACACTGGCAGTGAGTTTAGTCCCAAGAAGCAGGGCAAAAGGCTGAAAGGAACAATTTAATATTAAAGTAAGTAATTCAAACACACTCATTAATTCAATTCTTTGACATGCTCCACAGCGAGGTAAGATCACCCCTGCGAGTAGAGGGTAGAGCAGCACAGGCCGGGGATGGAGCCTGGGCCTTTCATGCTCTCTGTGTGGAACAGGATGGTGAGGGCTCAGTACCACACTGGGTGAGATCAGGCTAACTTAGCTCAGGCCAGGGATGGAGCCTGGTCCTTTACTGCCCGGATTCGGGCCCTAATCTCTGGTGTTCCCCTCCCCAGATCCCGCTGTGGCAGACCTGATGATGTCGGGGAGCTGGGCTGTGGACTTTCTGGCCACCGAACCGACCGTAGATACATCGCAGGCCGACAGTAAAGCCGATTGGTCAATGTGGTTCATCGCCGAGGTGACAGGTATGGGCATGGGCCAATCAGCATTGTGGATACAGCATCACTGACACTAGGCATTTTGCGTACAGGGTCACTGACACTGCGCATTGTGGTTACAGGGTCACTCACCCTGGGCTTTTTGGTTACAGGTTCACTGACACTGGGCTATGTGGTTACAGGGTCACTGACACTGGGCATTATGGGCACAGTGTCACTGACACTGGGCATTGTGGAAACAGGGTCACTGCCACTGGGCATTGTGGGTACAGTGTCACCGACCCCGTGCATTATGGGCACAGGGTCACTGACACTGAGCTTTGTGGGTACAGTGTTTCTGACACTGGGCATTGTGGATAAAGGGTCCCTGACGCTGGGCAGTATGGGCACCAGTTCCCTGACACTGTGCATTGTGGTTACAGGGTCACTGACCCTTGGCATTGTGGTTAAGGTCCTGAGGGTGATTACTGCTCCATGTGAAGCCAGGAATAGGCAATTCGGCCCTTCGAGCCTGCTCCGCCTTTCAATATGATCATGGATGATCCTCTATTTCAATACCATAATTTTGCGCTCTCCCCATACCCCTTGATGCCTTTTTTCTAGAAATCCATCTATCACTTTCTTAAATATATTCAGTCTGGTGAACCTTCGCTGCACTCCCTCTATGGCAAGTATATCCTTTCTTAGGTAAGGAGACCAAAACTGCACACAGTACTCCAGGTGTCCTCTCACCAAGGCTCTGTACCACTTTAATAAGACATCCTCGCTCCTGTACTCAATTCCTCTTGCAATGAAGGCCAACACACCATTTGCCTTCCTAACTGCTTGCTGCAGCTGCATGTTTGCATTCAGTGACTGGTGTACAATGTCTCCCAAGCCCTATTGTACACCATTTAAATAATAGTCTGCCTTTCGGGTTTTCCTGCTGAAGTGGACAACTTCACATTTATCCACATTATACTGCATCTGCCATGTATTTGCCCACTCACTGAACTTGTCTAAATCTTACGCAAAATCTCACCTAGTTTCGTATCTTCAGCAAACTTGGAAATATTACATTTGGTTCCCTCAACCAAATCATTGATATGTATTGTGAATAGCTGGGGCCTGCAGTACATAAGATTATAAGAAATAAGAGGAGGAATATGCCACTTGGCCCCTCGAGCCTGCTCCGCCATTCAGTAAGGTCATGACTGAACTTGGGCTCAAAGCCACTTCACTGCCCGCTCCCCATAAACCTTCACACCCTTATCTTGTACCCCGCTAGTCACCGCCTGCCACCCCGAAAAAGTCTCAGTTATTCCTAATCTCTGTTTCTATTCTGTTAACCAATTTTCAATCCATGCCAGCATATTACTCCAATCCCATGTGCTTTTATTTTGCATACTAACCTCATATGTGCGACATTTTCAAAGGCATTGTTTGGGTGCTCCCTTAATATATTACCAGCTACAACCTCAAAAAAACTCCAGTAGGTTTTCAAACACGATTTCCCTTTCACAATTCCATGTTGACTTTGTCTAATCCCGTTGATATTTTCTAAGTTTCCTGCTATCACATCATTTATAGTCGACTCCAGCATATTCCCTGCTACTGATGTTAGAGTAACTGGTCTGTAGTTCCCTGTTATCTATCCCCCTCCTTTATTAAATAGTGGAGTTACATTTGCCACCCTCTGATCTTTTAAAAATTCATGTATGGGATGTGGGCGTCGCTGGCAAAGCCAGCATTTATTGCCCATCTCTAGTTGCCCTTGAGAATGTGGTGGTAATCCACCTTCTTGAATCGCTGCAGTCCATTTGGTGAAGGTACTCCTACAGTGCTGTTAGGGAGTTTTAGGATTTTGACCCAGCGACGATGAAGGATCGGCGATATACTTCTAAGTCAGGATAGTTCATGACTTGGATGGGAAGATGGAAGTGGTGGTCTTCCCATGCGCCTGCTGTTCCTGTCCTTCTAGGTGGAAGAGGTCACGGATTTGGGAGGTTTTGCCAAAGAAGCCTTGGCGAGTTGCTGCCATGCTTCGTGTAGATGGTACACACTGCAGCCACATTACGCCGGTGGTGGATGGAGTGAATGTGTAGCTGAACTGGAACAGCTTGTCTAGATGCGTGGCTAGTTCTGGAGCCTAAGTATTCAGTACGATAGCCAGGATGTTGTCGGGGCCCATAGCCTTTGCTGTCTTCAGTGTGCTCAGCCGTTTCTTGATATCATAAGGAGTGAATTGAATTGGCTGAAGGCTGGCTTCTGTGATGGCAGGTCATCAGGTGTACGAATTGTTCCATTATTTTATTCACCCCATGCTGTAACTGAGCTGGATGTGCTTCATTGGGCAGTGTCAAGGGAGCTATATGCTGCATTGAACACGTGCTGTATCTGAGTTGGTTGTGTTTGTGGGTACAGGTTACTGACCCCAGACATTGTGGGTTCAGCGTCAATGACCCTGGGGATTGCGGGAATAGTTCACTGACCTCGGGCATTGCTGCTACAGGGTCATTGACCCTCGGCATTGTGGGTACAGCACCACGGACACTCATCATTGTGGGTACAGGGTAACTGATACTGGGCGTTGCTGGTACAGTGTCAATGACCCTTGGCATTGTGGGAAAGCATCAGTGACCCTGAGCATTGTGGGTAACGGTGGACTGACTAGGGTCATTGTGGGTAACGGTTGACTGACCACAGGCATTGTGGGTACAAGTCACTGATCCTGGAGCTTGTGGGTCTGTTGTCACGGGCACTTGGCCTTTTGCTAAAGGGTCACTGAACATGCACATTGTGGGAACTGTTTATGACCTTGGGCATTGTGGGTAAGGACACTGATCCTGAGGAACAGTGAGTAAGGGGGCACTGACCCTGGGCATTGTAGCTACTGGATCACTGACGCTGGGCATTGTGGGTACAGGTGGACTGAAATTGGAATTGTGGATAAGATTAATGACCCTGGACTTTGGCGGTAAATGGTCAAGGACCCTGGGCATTGTGAGTAAAGGGGGACTGACTCTGGGCATTGTGGGTAAGCTCAATGACCCTGGACATTGTCGGTAAATGGTCACAGCCCCTGGGCATTGTGGGTAAAGGAGGAATGACACTGGGCATAGCGGGTAAGCTCAAAGACCGTAGACATCGTTGGTAAATGGTCTGTTACCCTCGGCAATGTGGGTACAGGGTCACTGACCCTGGGCATTGTGTGTACGGGTTCACTGCCCCAGGGAAATGTAGGTACAGTGTCACGGACTCAGGGCATTGTGGGTACAGTGTCAGTGCCCCTGGAAATTGTGGATACAGCATCACTGACTCTGGACCTTGTGGGAAAAGTCCTGAGGGTGATTACAGCGCCCATGGCTGTGTATAACTTTAAGTGGGGTTTGAACTCCGACCCTTCCTCTCCCCCCGCAGAGCCTGCTGTGTCCTGCCCAGCGAATTGGGCCCAGAAATACCTGGAACAGACGGAAGAGAAACTTTTGCTGGGGGAACATGAGCTGGAGCCGAGTCAGGAACAGAATTGGTATAGAGCGTGGACGGGGAGATATTAACAATGTTAATGCTAAGGTAATACAGAGGGAGCTCTTTATTGTACCTGCCCCGGGTGTGTGAGGGGCCACGGCCGCATTTTGACATTGTTGCGGGCTGCTGTGTGATTGGCTCCCGGTTCCTTTTGAGATCACCGGGAGTTAGGGCTCTGCCGCTGGTTATGGCCCATCAGTGGGATGTCAGTGTGGGAGGAGCTGGAGTGACAGCTGACACTGGGAGTGTGAAGCTCCCGGTAAACAGGACAAAGGACAGAATAGAACAATTCAATATTGAAGTAAATAATTCAAAAGATGTCATTACTTGTAATTATACCCAAATTAAACATAATCAGTCACAAAAACAGTCCTAATGTATTCCAGTGCACATTCTGAGATTAATATGAATCAATTTTCTATTGACAGTCTCTGGGAGTGATCAATATCTCATGAAGGTGGAGAGAGAGAAGTCGAATCATCGCCACACACACTGGGACAGGAAAAATGTCGCTGGCTTCACAGAGCAGATCTGGTGCGAACGAGACCCCCATTTCTGGAAAAGGGATAAAACGGAAAGCATCAATAATGTTGCGAAAGGTGAGGAACTTTACTGTCAATACAACCGGTCAAGTATTTTGTTGGGGTGAGAGTCTAACCAGATACTGGGAGCTGGTCAACATCTGATATCAGGCTCGTCCTTTGATGCGACAAGTTGAGCGGAGCTTAACTCGTAGATAAACCTTGCCCGTACCTCACATGGAGTGTTTGACACTTACACATAAAGGGCACTTTATTCTGTATTCACCCCATGCCAAGCTGGTTGTGCTTCATTGGGGAGTATCAAGGGAGCTGTTCTCTGCTTTGCTTATGTGCTATATCTGAAATGGTTGTGCTTGATGAACCAAAATAGTGGGAGCTTTACACTATACGTCACCTATGCTCTGCCTGCCCAGAGCATGTTTTGGGTTGTCATTGTAGGGGATGCTTTCATTTTTATCTCTCTATCTAACCCGTGCTATAACTTCCCCTGGAATATTTGATTGTGCAGTGTAATGGGAGCTTTAAGAACATAAGAAATAGGAGCAGGACTAGGCCATTTGTCCCTTCAAGCATGCTCCCCCATTTAATAAGATCATGTCGCAACTACCACTTCATCTCCACTTTCCTGAACTATCTCCATATCCCTTGATTCCCTTAATATTCAAAAGGTTTTTGCGTCTTCTTCTGTGAAGAAAAACACAAGATATTTATTTAATTTCTTAGCCATTTCCTTATTCCCCATTTCAATTTCTCCTGTCGCAGCCTGTAAGGGACCCACATTTACTTTCGCTAATCTTTTCCTTTTTACATACCTATAGAATCTTTTACAGTCTGTTTTTATGTCTTTGCTTTATTCCTCTCATTCTATTTTCCCTTTCTTTATCAATTGCTTTGTCCTGCTTTGCTGAATTCTAAAATCCTCCCAATCCTCAGATTACTACTCTTTTAGGCAGCAATATAAGTCTATTCCTCTGATCTAATACTTCTTTAACTTCTCTTGTTAGCCACGGTTTGACCACTTTTCCTGTGGGGTTTTTGTGCTTTAAAGGAAAATATATTTTTTGTAAATTATGTATTAATTCTTTAAATGCTACCCATTGATCCTCTATCATAACTTTTAATTTGATTTTCCAATCTACAGTCAGCAACTCATAACTATGTACTTTGCTTTGTTTAGATTTAAGACCCTAGTTTCGAATTTAACTAAGTCAATTTCAAACTCAATATAAAATTCGATCATATTATGATCACTCTTCCTAAAGGCCCCTTTACAACAAGGTTGTTAATAAACCCTTTCTCGTTACTCAATACTAGATCTAAAATAGCCTGTTCTCTAGTTGGCTCCTCAACATGCTGATCTAGAAAACTATCTTGCATACATTCCATGAATTCGTCTAACAAATTATTATTGCAAATTTGGTTTGCCCAATCGATATGTAGATTAAAGTCTCCCATGATCACTGTATTACCCTCGTTACATGCACCTCCAATTTCCTGATTTATACTCTGTCTACATTACAATGCTTGTTTGGGGGCCAATAAACAAATCTCCCCAATGTTTTCTGTCCCTTGCTGTTTCTTAGCTCCACCTAAACTGATTTTATTCTTGATTTTCAGAGCCAAGATCCTTTCTCTCAACTGTCTTTATCCTTTATTCTCAGGGCTACCCGTCCTCCATTTCTATCTTGCCTATCCCTTCTAAAAGTTATGTATCCTGGAATATTTGGTTCCCAACCTTGGCCACTTTGCAACCACATATTTGTTATGCCTTTTAGATCAAACCTGTTAATTTCTATCTTTGATATTAATTCATCTATTTGTTTGCGAATGCTTCACACATTCCGATACAGTGCCTTTAGCTTTGACTTATATCTCTTTGTCTCTGCTGTCACCGGAGTAGGGATGCAAAATTCCAGGAATGTTTAACAGAGGAAACTTTCCATTATAATTTTCGGGAATTTATGAGAATTTTGGGAATTCATGGGAATTCTGAGCTTTTTTGCACATTGATTGTTTTTGGATCTGACCCTTATTTTTGGATCTGACACTTATATTATCATAGTCTTCAAAATAGACATACTGTTCCATACAAAATAAACAGGCTTTCAAACCTTTATTTAGGTTATAATATGGAACTTTATTGAACCCCAACAAAAAAAACCATCTAAAATATAATAAAAAGAGCGTCATCTTATTTAGCATTAAATTTTCCTTATTTTGCCCCTTTGAGTCTTCTACTCATGAGTCTTCTGAGTCTTCTACTCCTCATTGCTCCTCCTGATTCTCTGACTCTGGCTGTGATGTGTCCATTTCCCCCTCTCTGTCACTGTCTAGCTGTATGGTGGACACTTCTGTTTCTAGCTCAAAATGTTGTAGTTCGCCCAGATAACCACCAGTTTCTCCACTCTTTGTTAGTCAGCCTGTTGCGCACCTTTGTATGGGTATTCCCAAAAAGTGACCAGTTTCGTTCGGAGGCCGCTGATGAAGGTGGGATATGGAGTATCACCGATGCATTGTATGACAGGGCCTCAGATGCACAAAGTCTCTTCCACTAGGTATGTGAACTGATATGCTTGCATGATTCCCATAGCCCGTCCCCATTCCAAAGAACTTGCTTGGGAGAGAACTTTGCCAGACTTCCCAGAACTTTACCCACGTCCTGATTGAGGTGGCAGGAGAGGGTAGAAATCACACTGTAAGCGCGGTTGATATGTTCTCCAGAAAGTATTGGTCTCCCAACATGCTTTGGGTCCAGCATGTATGCTGTAGCATGAATCGGCTTGACAACAAGACGCATCTGGATGAATTGAACAATTGCCTTCACCAGTGCTTTGAGCAGCAGGGATGTTGGTGGGGCAATGCAGATTTGTTCTTTTAAACCAGCAAAAAGCCTGAGAACATCTGGCAAGACAGCATCATCTCCTGCAATCTGAGCATTTGCTGATGCTACTGGTGAGAGTACCTTAAGACTGCTAACCACTCTCTCCCAAAACACATCATCCATCAGTATATTCTTGATGGTGGTTTCCATATCCACAGACTGGGATATTGCCATTTCTTACAGCGGCACCTTACCCTCCATTGTTGTACATTATGACAACGCCACCGCATCAAAGTGTTGCTGGGCAGCTTCAGTGTGGTTTTCTTGTTCTTTGTCATTTGCTTGGAGTTGTAGGTTGCTGCAAATACCTGTTTACCCCTGACATATTTAACAATGTGCTTGACTCACTTGTACAGTGTTTCCATGGTTCTCAAACACACGATGTCCTTGAGGAGCTGGTTGAGCCCATAAGCTGTGCACCCAATAGATGTAATATGAGGGTAGGCCTCCTCCACTTGATCCCAAGCAGCCTTCATATTCGCAGCATTGTCAGTAACTATTGCAAAGACCTTTTGTGATCCAAGGTCATAGATGACCGCTTTCAGCTCATCAGCAATGTATGTGCCTGTGTGTATGTTATCCTCCATGTCTGTGCTCATGAAAACACTGGGAGAGGAGTGGAGACGATGTACTTGATGATGCCCTCCCCTCGTACATTTGACCACCCTTCTGAGATAACTGCAACACAGTCAACCATCTCTATCGTTTCTTTGAGCTTTCTTTGGACTTTGTCATACTCAGCCTCCAGCAAATAAGTAGACAAAGCATGTCTGGTGGGAGGACAGAATGCAGGGCGAATAACATTGAAAAATCTCTTCCAGTACACATTGGCTGTGAGCATGAGGGGTGAATCTGTCGCATATACAGCTCGAGCAAGGCACTCATCCGCATTCTTCTGGCTATGGTTATCCATTGTATCAAATAACCTTCCAAGTGGGCAAGGAGTTGCTGATGATAAGGAGCCTGATGCTGAATGTGAACCATCATCTTCTTGAATGGAAGCAAGGGAACTCTGGGCTGACGGCTGCAAGCTTTGAGTGAAGTTGTTGCATTTTGATAAATGCTGCTGCACCTTTGTGACGTTCTTTACATATGGCGTTGTGCAGTGTTTGCACATGTGCACAGTCTTCCCATCTTTAATGCCTGAGTTAAAATGCTTCCACACAGGAGACTGACAGATAAGGAATGATTTTCAATCTCACGTACAAGACTGATTTAGCCCAACATAAGAATCAGTGTTTGTTCTAACAAAATGCAATAGTAGCTCATCTCCCCTCCGAGTATTTCTGAATCCTTCTAGGCCAATACAATGTGAGCAATTATTGTCTGTCGTGTCCACTCAGATCTGTAAAATTTGCTGTTCCCGAAATTGGTGACATCTGCTGGCTGGAAACAGAACTGCAACAGAGCGTTAGAAATTCAGTTTATCTGACAGGGTTAAAGAGACATTGCAATATGAGGAAATAGTGTAGGGGTCTTTTAGGATAGACGTCGGGATGTTTCCACTGCTGTAGGTGTCCGAAGCCAGGTTCAGAAATATAAAATAGCCACTACTAAAGCCAGTAAAGCATTCATGAAAAGCTCTCCACACAGAGTGGTTCCAATCAGGATCATGGAGCGGTTGAGTCGAATAGCATCAATATATTTAAGGGGGAGCTGGTTAAGTCTCTAAGGGAGAAAGGAACTGAGGGATACACATACAGGGTTATATGAATTGGGTGGCTGGAGGCGCAGATGCAGCAGTTGGGACAGTCTCAGTGCAGGGGCTGCATTGTGTCTGGATGTCAGCACCCAGAACACTTGGTGTTCAGAAGCTGAGTGCTGCAGTGGAATCGGACACTGAAACTGTTTGTATCATTGGTATTCATTGCGGCTGTTCTTAGTGATCATTAATTGAGAGATATAATTGCTCACTTTGGTATTTTCTACCTCAGCTGTTCTAGATACTATGTATAAGAGATACTTCTTCCTCCTACATGCAAGTACTTAGAATCATAACGGCACAGAAGGAGGCCATTCGGCCCATACTGCTCACACACAGTAGGTACTTTATCACTCAGAGTGCAGACACACAGACATCAGTTCCACAGTCTCAGACAGCAGAAGCAGTCAGTGGCATTTATTGCCCATATCTAATTGCCTTGAGAAGGTGGTGGTGACCCGACTTGTACAACTGAGTGGCTTGCTGGGCCACTTCAGAGGGTTGTTAAGAGTCAACCACATTGCTGTGGTTCTGGATTCACATTTAGGCCAGAATAGGTAAATGTCCTTACCTAAAAGGACATTAGTGAACCAGATAGGTTTTTATGACAATGCAGTAGCTTCATGGTCACCATTACTGATACTACATTTTTATTCCAGATTTATTTATTCATTGATTTCCCCAGCTGCCGTGGTCTCCGGATCAATAGGCCAGGCCTCTGGATAACTAGTCCAGTGAGAAAACCACTAGGTTGCCGTACCCGATTCACAGACACATTTTCAATCCCACAGCTTAACACAGCAGGAGAGACAGACGCTGTTTCCATGTCACCCCAAATCAGTACCACTGACAGGTAAATTCATCATTCCCACTGTGCCCAAAGGCACTGTGTCAATCTCCCAATAATGCAGCCTTAGCTGTCAATGAAATAACACACTGACATGATACATGATACTGATTGATTGGTACTGAATAAAAACCAACAAAGTACTCGAGATACAAATTAAATACAAGACCTCAAATCTGACAATAATTCTGTATGAGAAATATATTATCCATTCCAATAGTGGAAACTGTAATATAAATTACATACAAGTTCAAACTCTACAGTATAGGATTTAAAGATGTTAAAAGATAGTGTAACCCCAGAAACAAATTCGATCTGAACTCACACTTAGTGAGACATTGAAAGGTACCACATCAATTGCATTAGTACAGACTGAGCTACACATTACATCCAGGTCCAGATGTCTCATAGTAACAAACACAGATACAGTATCAATTCCATTAGTGCAGACTGAGTTAGACATTACATCCCAGTCCAGAAATCTCTCAGTATCAAACTGAGATGCAGTATCAAATCCATTAGTGCAGACTGAGTTAGACATTACATCCCAGTCCAGAAATCTCTCAGTATCCAGTTCTGATGACGGGCCCCAGACCTGTAACGTTAACGCTGTTTCTCTCTACACAGATGCTGCCTGGCCTGCTGATCAGACTTGGTGAATCACCGAAGACTTTGGCTTTTATACTGTTTCGGGAAATGAGCGAATCTGCTTTCTGATGGATTGGTTTAGCGAGCTGTCAGCATTGGACCAATAAAAAGGACGGAGAATGTGCACCGGGGCTGAGATTTCCCGCTTCTACTATTCCATTATTTCCCAAAATATAAAAATTAGGAGCAGATTATTCAATTAAATTGTGATGTGCTTAAAAAAAGTGGATGTAAAAGATCCCATGGCCACTATTGCGAAGAAGAGCAGGGGAGAGTTTTCCCCGGAGTCCAGGCCAATTTTTTTCACTCAATCATCATCACTAAAAAGATTGTCAGGTCATTATCACATTGCTGTTTGTGGGAGCTTGTTGTGCGCATATTGGCTGCCGCATTTCCCCACATTACAAACAGTGACTACTTAATGCTGTTGTGGTGAAACATTGCTGTTGTGAGTTCTGACAATTAGTGAGCCACTCATATGATACGATCGGGAACTCTGACTGCCTTTTATGTCAGCAGAAAGACGAAGTCAAATAGCCATCTTTTGTCGCCACTAGTCCTATCAATATCTCCACTCGCTTTGAATACCTCTTAATGTCTCGTCACTTCTTTTGTTCTCTCGCAGCCCTACCTTTCGATCTATTTCATTTCCTTTCCAGTTTTGAAAAAGGGTTAGACCGGAAACGTCAACTTTGTTTCTCTCTCCACGGATGCTGCCTGGCCTGCTGAGTATTTCCAGCATTTACTTTTGTTACTTCAGATTTCCAGCATCCGCAGTATTTTGCTATTATATTAGTGTTTGGTTCACTGCCAGCTCTCTCTAGCAATGCCTACCTTGAAGAAGTTCTGCTCTTCTCTCCGACAGGAGTTCCATTTATCTATTCAACCTTGTTCATCTTCATTGCTTTCAGTTTCCCTTCTCCTGTTTGATCAGGTAGCTGCCAAGACTCGGTTTCACAGCCACATCTCATTCCTCAGTAACAGTCTCCAGTTCAGAGTTATTCCTCATGGATGCCAACTAAATTTCCACCCTTCATGTTTTGGATCCACCCAGGATTTCAAATATCTCCTCGATATTCATCGTTCTTCGAACTACTGCTCTCGCCACATCTTGAGATCCACGCTCAACGCCTTGCGCCGCCACATGAACAACCTCGACCTCTCTCTTCAGCCACACCGACGCACTCTATTTCAATGCTGTCTGGGTCCACAGTTCCATTTCATCCTTCGACTCATCCGACGCGGCAACAAAACACATTTTATCTTCCTTTCTGATGTCAAGGATCGCAAGTTTCATCAACTCGTGGACACCAACGCCTCCCCAGTACCTTCTTCCCCGCTACTTACCTCTGATCCCATCCCCTCTTCCAATCTCACCACCTGCCGTGCTTTCAATATCCCCGCTGACCTTCCCCTCTCTGACCCCGAACGATCAGTCATCAGCAAAGGCCTGAACTTCATCCCCTTACGCCCCCATCTGAATGAATTTTGAGCTCGGCACAATGCTGAGCTCTTCTTCCGTCACCTTTGTCTCCGTGCCCACTTCTCTGGCTAGGAGTCTTCCCCGCTCACAGCTGATCCTTTCTCCCGCTTTCTAAATTATCGTTCTACTTGGACCACTCCCTCTGGCCTCTTACCCTCTCTAGATCTTTTCATTGCTAACTGCCGACGTGACATCGGCCGTCTCTATTCCTCTGCTCCCCTCACTCACTCCAACCTACCTCCCTCTGAAATTGCAGCACTCCATTCTCTCCGATCCAACCCTAACATTATCGTTACACCTGCTGATAAGGGTGGTGCTGTCGTTGTTTGGTGAACCAATCTCTACCGTGCAGAAGCTGAACGCCAACTCTCCAACACCTCCTCCTACCTTCGCCTGAACCATGACCCCACTAGCAAATATCAAGCCATTGTTTCCAAGTGTGTCATTGATCTCACCTCCTCTGGAGATCTTCCCTCCATGGCCGCCAACCTCATTGCCCCCAACCTCGCACAGCCCGCTTCTACCTCCTTCCCAAGATCCACAAACAGGACTGCCCTGGTAGACCCATTGTTTCAGCCTGTTCTTGCCCCACGGAACGTATCTCTTCCTATCTCGACTATTTTTTCTCACCTTGTCCAGTCTCTTCCCACCTACATTCGCGACTGTTCCGACGCCCTCCGTCACGTTAACAGTTTCCAGTTTCCTGGCCCCAACCGTCTCCTTTTCACTATGGACGCCCAATCCCTCTACACCCCCATTCCCCACCAGGACGGCCTTCGGGCGCTCCGTTTCTTCCTTGAACAGAGGCCCAACCAGTCCCCATCCACCACCACCACACTCCTCCGCCTGGCTGAACTTGTTTGCACATTGAACAACTTCTCCTTTGACTCCACTCATTTCCTCCAAATTAAAGGTGTTGCTATGGGAGCCCGCATGGGCCCTAGCTATGCCTGCCTGTTCATGGGATATGTGGAACATTCTTTGTTCCAGTCCTACTCAGGTCCCCTCCCTCACCTCTTTTTCCAGCACATCGATGACTGTATTGGTGCCGTTTCCAGCTCTCGCCCTGAATTATATAATTTCATTCACTTTACTTCCAATTTCCACCCTTCCCTCACCTTCACATGGTCCATCTCCGACTCTTCCCTTCCTTGCCTTCTCCATCTCCATTTCTGGTGATCGGCTTTCAACAATCATCCACTATAAGCCCACCGACTCCCACAGCTACCTGGACTACACTTCCTCCCACCCCGCTTCTTGTAAGGACTCTATTCCATTATCCCAGTTTCTCCGTCTCCACCGCATCTGTTCTGACGATGCCACCTTCCACACTAGTGCTTCCGACATGTCTTCCTTTTTCCTCAACCGAGGATTCCCCTCTACTGTGGTTGACACGGCCAATGACCGTGTCCGTTCTATGTCCCGCACTTCTGCCCGCACCCCTGCCCCTCCCTCCCGGAACCACGATAGAGTTCCCCTTACCTTCACCTTTCACCCCACCAGCCTCCACATTCAACAGATCTTCCTCTGCCATTTCCGCCACCTCCAACGTGATACCTCCGCCAAACACATCTTCCCCTCACCTCCCCTTTCAGCATTCCGTAGGGACTGCTCCCTCCGCGACACCCTGGTCCACTCCTCAATCACCCCCAACAGCCCTTCGCCATCACCTGGCACCTTCTCGTGCAAGCGCAGTAGATGCAACACATGCCCTTTTCCTCCTGCCTTCCCACTGTCCAGGGCCCCAAACACCACTTCCAGATGAAACAGCAATTTACGTGTACTTCTTGCAATTTAATATACTGTATTCGCTGCTCACGATGCAGTCTCCTCTACATTGGGGAGACCAAACGCAGATTGGGTGACCGCTTTGCGGAAAACCTCCTTTCAGTCCGTAAGGGTGACCCTGAGCTTCCGGTCGCCTGTCACATTAATTCACCGCTTCACTCCCACTCTGATCTCTCTGCCCTCGGCCTATTACATTGCTGCAATGAAGCTCAACGTAAGCTCGAGCAACAGCACCTCATCTTTCGATTGGGCACTTTGCAGCCTGCCAGTCTCAACATTGAGATTAACGATTTCAGACAATTATCCCTTACCCCATTTTTCATGCAGTATCATTTTTGCCATTCCCATTTGCAACATTTTATCTTTCCTGCCTCTTACAAAAGCACTGGGTGTTCTTTCTATTCCTTCCTCCCCTCCTAACCCCCCAACCCAGCATCTGCACCTGCTTAACATCTGTTACATCTCCAGCTTTTTCCAGTTCTGATGAAGGGTCCCAGGCCTGAAACGTAAACTCTGTTTCTCTCTCCACGGAGGCTGCCTGGCCTGCTAAGTATTTCCAGCATTTTCTGTTGTTATTTCATGATTCTGATCCCTGTCCAGTGACCACTGGGTTAGTGAGGGGGTGAATGAGCTATGGTTCATGCTCTTCTTCGCTGTGCAGTGACCACTGGGTTAGAGGGAGATGTTGAATCAGCCGGGTTGCTGCTCCTGATCAGTGCCCAGTGAAAGCTCTGTAAGGAATGTGTTGAATCAGGCCAGGTTCCTGCGCCTGATCACTGTCCCGTGACTCCTGGTTTCGAGGGAGATGTTGAATTAGCCCAGGTTCCTGCTCCTGACCCCTGTCACATGACCCTTGTGTTATGGAGGGGGGAAATCAGCCCAGGCTCATGATTCTGATCACTGTCCAGTGACTCCTGTGTTAAGGAGGGGGTGAATCATCTCAGGATCCTGCTCCTGATCCCTGTCCAGTAACCCCTGGGTTAGGGAGGAAGTGAATCAGACAAAGCTCCTGCTCCCTGTCCAGTGACACCTGGGTTAGTGGGTGAGTGAAGCAGCCCAGGTTCCTGCTCCTGATCCCTTTCCTGTAGCCCCTGGGTTATAGGGAGATGTTGAATCAGCCCGGGTTCCTGCTCCTGATTACTGTCCAGCGACCTGTGGGTTAGAGGGAATAGAAACATGGAAGATAGGAGCAGGAGTAGGCCATTCGGCCCTTCGAGCCTGCTCCGCCATTAAATGAGATCATGGCTGGTCATCCAAATTCAGTACCATATCCCTTGATCCCTTTAGCCTTAACAAATATATCCAACTTCTTCTTGAATATATTAATGAACTGGCCTCCACCGCCCTCTGTGGCAGAGAATTCCACAGGTTCACCACTCCCTGGGTGAAGAAATTCATCCTCATTGCAGTCCTAAATGGCTTACCCTTTATCCTTAAACTATGACCCCTGGTTCTGGACTCCCCAGCCATCAGATACATCCTTCCTGCATCTAGTCTGTCCAGGCCTGATAGAATTTTATAGGTTTCGATGAGATCCCCTCTCAATCTTCTAAACTCCATTGAGTATAAGCCCAATCGACACAATCTCTCCTCATATGTCATTCCGGCCATCCCAGGTATCAGCCTGGTGAATCTTCGCTGCAATCCTTCCATGGCAAGAACGTCCTTCCTCAGATAAGGCGACCAAAACTGCACATAATACTCAAGCTGCGGTCTCACCAAGGTCCTGTGCAACTGTAGCAAGACATCCTTGTTCCTGTACTCGAATCCTCCTGCTACGAAGGCCAACATACCATTTGCCTTCTTAACCACCTGCTGCACCTGCATGCTTACCTTAAGCGACTGGTGCACAAAAACACCCAGGTCTCTTTGCACTTCCCCTTCTCCCAAACTATTGCCATTCAAATAATAATCAGCCTTCCTGTTTATGCCACCAAAGTGGATAACCTCACATTCATCCACATTATAGAGCATTTGCCATGTTTCTGCCCAATCACCCAACCTGTCCAAATCGTACTGGAGTTTCACGACATCCTCCTCACAGTGTCGTTGCAAATTTGGAGATATTACATCCAATTCCCTCGTCCAGATCATTAATATATATTGTGAATAGCTGGGGACCTAGGACCGATCATTGCGGTCACTGCCTGCCACTCAGAAAATGACCCGTTTATTCCAACTCTTTGCTTTCTGACCACCAACCAGTTCTCTATCCAAGTCAATACCTTGCCCCCAATCCCATGTGCCTTAATTTTGCACGCTAATCTCTTATGCAGGACCTTATCGAAAGCCTTCTGAAAGTCGAAATACACCACATCCACTGGTTCTCCCTTAATATTTTACCAGTTACATCCTCAAAAAATTTCAGTACATTAGTTAAGCACGATTTACCTTTTGTAAATCCATGCTGACTTTGTCCGATCCTGTCACTGCTTTCCAAGTGCTCTGCTATTACATCTTTTATAATGGACTCTAGCATTTTCCCCACTACCGATGTTAGGCTTACCGGTCTATAATTCCCCACTTTTTCTCCACCACCTTTTTTTTATAGTGGGGTAACATTAGCTACCCTCCCATCTATGGGTACTGTTCCAGAGTCTATCGAGTTCTGGAAGATGACCAGCAATTCATCTACTATTTCTAGGGCCACTTCCTTAAGTACCCTGGGATGTAGATTATCAGGCCCTGGGGATTTATCAGCCTTCAGTCCCATCAATTTTCCTAACACCATTTCCCTTCAAATACTGATTTCTTTCAGTTCCACCCTTCCATCAGACACTATGTTCCCCTGCATCTCTGGGAGGTTATTTGTGTCCACCTTTGTGAAGACAGAACCAAAAAATGTGTTTAGTTGGTCAGCCATTTCTTTGTTCCCCATTATAAATTCCCCTGATTCTGACTGCAAGGGACCTACGCTTGACTTCACCAATCTTTTTCTCTTCACATATCTATAAAAGCTTTTACAGTCAGTTTTTATGTTCCCTGTAGGCTTACTCTCATATTCTATTTTCCCTTTCTTAATTAATCCCTTTGTCCTCCTTTGTTGAATCCTAAACTGCTCCCAATCCTTAGGATTATTGCCTTTTCTGGTCAATTTATATGTCCTCTCCGTGGATCTTATGCTATCCCTAATTTCCCTCGTTAGCCACGGTTGAGTCACCTTTTTTGTTTTATTTTTATGCCAAACTGGGATGAAAAAATTCTGTAGTTCATCAATTCGGTCGTTGAATGTTTGCCATTGCCTATCCACGGTCAACCCTTTGAGTGACATTCCCCAATCAATCCTATCCAACTCGCTCCTCAGATCATCATAGGTTCCTTTATTTAAATTGAGGACCCTAGTCTGAGTCAACTACTTCATTCTCCATCTTAATGAAGAATTCGATCATATTATGATCGCTCCAACCCAAGGGGCCTCGTACAACAAGATTGCTAATTAATCCTTTCTCGTTACATAATACCCAGTCTAAGATGACCTGATCTCTGGTTGGTTCCTCGGCATATTGGTCCAGGAACCAATCCCGTAAACACTCCAGGAATTCCTCCTCCACAGTACTGTTACTAATTTGGTTATCTCAATCTATCTGTAGATTAAAGTCACCCATGATGACTGCTGCGCCCTTATTGCACGCTTCTTTAATTTCCCTTTTAATGCCGTCCCCAACCTCCGCCTTGCTGTTTGGAGGTCTATATACCACTCCCACTAACGTTTTCTTCCTCTTAGTATTTCTCAATTCTACCCATACAGATTCCACATCATCAGAGCTAATATCCTTGATTACAATTGTGTTACTCCCTTCTTTAACCAGTAATGCTACCCCACCTCCCTTTCCTTTTTGCCTATCTTTCCCAGTCTTGGCCATCCTTGAGCCACGTTTCCGTAATCCCAACCAAATCATATTTGTTTACCTCTATTTGCGCAGCCAATTCATCCACCTTATTACAAATGCTCCTCGCATTAAGACACAAAGCCTTCAGGCTTGTTTTTTTAAACGGTCTTAGACCTATTAGAATATTATTTACTGTGGCCACGTTTGATTTAAATCATTTATTTCTCTGACTGCCTCTTGCTTTTCTCCTTCCTATCTTTTGCTTTTATCCTCGTTTCACTTTCCTCTGTCTCCCAGCTCAGGTTCCCAACCCCCTGCCATTTTAGTTTAAACCCTCCCCGAGAGCACTAGCAAACACTCGCCCTAGGACATCGGTTCCAGCCCTGCCCAGGTGCAAACCGTCTGGTTTGAACTGGTCCCACCTCCCCCAGAACCGGTTCCAATGTCCCAGGAACTTGAATCCCTCCACCTGGCACCATTCCTCTCGCCACCTATTCATCTGAAATATCCTTCTACTTCTACTCTGACTAGCACGTGGCAATGGTAGCATTCCTGAGATTACTACCTTTGAGGTTCTATTTTTTAATTTACCTCCTAACTTCCTGTATTCCGATTTAGGACCTCATCCCGCTTTTTACCTATATCGTTGGTGCCTGTATGCACCCTCCCCTTCCAAGATGTTCCGCAGCCGCTCGGAGACATCCTTGACCCTTGCACCAGCGAGGCAACACACCATCCTGGAGTCTCATTTGCGGCTGCAGAAACGCCTATCTATTCCCCTTACAATAGAATCCCCTATTACAATAACTCTACCTCTCTTTTTCCTCCCGTTCTGTGCAGCAGAACCACCCCTGGTGCCAGGAAGTTGGCTGCTGCTGCCTTCCTCTGATGAGCCATCCCTCCCAACAGTACTCAAAGTGGTTTATCTGTTTGAGAGGGGGATGGCCACTGGGGACACCTGCACTACCTGCCTGCGCCTAGTACTCAGCCTGTTGGTCACCCATTCCCTCACTTCCTGTCCAACCTCTACCTGCGGTGTGTCCAACACCGTAAACGTGCTATTCATGAGGTCCTGAGCATCGCGAACGCTCCAGTATGCATCCAATCGCAGCTCCAGTGCCGCAATGCGATCTGTCAGTAGCTGCAGCTGGATGCACTTCCTGCACATGTAGTTGTCAGGGACACAGGAAGTGTCCCTGAGTTCCCACATATCGCAGGAAGAGCATACCACGTGGCCGGGTTGTCCTGCCATGACTTACCCTTTAATTAATTGAATTTAAATTAAATCAATCAATCCCACTAATTACACTGCATTTAATGGTTTACCAACAGACCCTGCTACACCAGAGAGACCTTAGAAACTATAAACCATAGTTAAAGTTTAAAAAAGAGAGAAATACTCACCAACCAATCACTTACCTGATTCCTGGTGACGTCACACCTTGATTACTTTTTAACTCTCTCCCGCGCTGCTGATTTGGTATGCCTCGCTTTTATGCCGCTTTTATGCTCCACTCCCGGGGCCAGCCGCTGTGGTCGGGCCTTGCTTTTATGCCACCACTCTTATGCTCCACCTCCCTGCTCCAGCCGCTGTGGTCGGGCCTCGTTCACTGCTGCCGCTTTTATGCTCCGCCTCGCTGCTCCACTCCCAGGTCCAGCCACTGTGTTCGGGCTTCGTTCGCTGCCGCCGCTTTTATGATCTGCCTCGCTGCTCCACTCCCAGGTCCAGCCGCTGTGGTAGGGCCTCGTTTGCTGCCGCCGCTTTTATGAATGAATCAACCCAGATTCCACCTCCTGATCCCAGTCCAGGGACCCCTGGGTTAGGGAGGGGGTGCCTGCTCCTGATCAGTGTACAGTGACAGCTGGGTTAGAGGGAGGAGGTGATTCAGGCCAGGTTCCTGCTCCTGATCCCTGTGCAGTGACCACTGGTTTAGGGAGGGGTTGAATCAGCCAGGTTCCTGCCCCTGATCACTTTCCAGTGAAACCTGGGTTTGGGGAGGGGCTGAAACAGCCCAGGTCCGTGCTCCTGATTCCGCTCCAGTGATCACTTGATTGGGAGATGTTGCATCAGCTAGGGTTCCTGCTCCTGATCCCTGTCCAGCGACCCCTGGGTTAGGGAGGGGCTGAATCAGCCCGGATTCCTGCATCTGATCTCTGTCCAGTGACCACTCAGTTAGAGAGAGAGGTTGAATCAGCCTGGATTCCTGCATCTGATCCCTGTCCAGTGACCACTCGGTTAGAGAGAGATGTTGAATCAGCCCAGGTTCTTGCTCCTGATCCCTGTCCAGTGACACCTTGGTTAGAGGGCGGGGGTGAATCAGGCCGTATTTCTGCTCCTGATCCCAGTCTAATGCCATCTGGGTTAGAGGGAGATTTTGAATCAGCCCTGGTTACTGCTCCTGATCCAATTCCAATGACCCCTCAGTTAAAGGGAGAGGGTGAGTCAGCCCGGGTTCCTGCTCTTGATCCATGTCCAGTGACCCCTGGGTTAGGGAAGGGGTTGAATCAGCCCAGGTTCCTGCTCCTGATCCCTGTCCAGTGACCCTTGTGTTAGGGTGGTGGTAAATCATCCCAGGTTCCTAATCCTGATCATTGTCCAGTGACCCCTGTGATTGGTAGAGGGTGAATCAGCCCTCGTTCGTGCCCCTGCTCCCTCTCCAGTGACACCTGGGTTAGGTTCAAGGTGAATCAGCCCGAGCTGCTGCTCCTGATCACTGTACTGTGAAATCTGGGTGAGGGAGGGAGTGAATCAGCCAAGGTTCCTACTCCTGATCTCTGTCCAGTAACACCTGGGTAAGAGGGAGAGGGTGAATTAGCCCAGGTTGCTGCTCCTGATCACTGTCCAGTGACCCCTGGGCTAGGGAGTGGTTGAAGCAGCCCAGGTTCCTGCTCCTGATCACTGTCCAGTGACCCCTGGGCTAGGGAGTGGTTGAAGCAGCCCAGGTTCCTGCTCCTGATCACTGTCCAGTGACCCCTGGGTCCGAGGCAGAGGGTGAATCAGGACAGGTTTATGCTCCTGATCCCAGTCCAGGGACCCCTGGGTAAGGGAGGGGGTGAATCAGCCCAGGTTCCTGTTCCCTGTCCAGTGACCCCTGGGTTAGGGAAGGTGCTGAATCAGCCCGGGTTCCTGCTCCTGATCACTGTCCCGTGACCCCTGGGTTAGAGGGAGAGGTTGAAGCAGCCCGGTTCCTGCTCCTGATCCCGGCTACATGACCCTTGAGTAATGGAGCGGCTAAATCAGCCCCGGCTCATGATTCTGATCCCTGTCCAGTGACCCCTGGGTTAGGGTGAGGATGAATCAGCCCCGGTTCATGATTCTGATCCCTGTCCAGTGACTCCTGGGTTAGTCAGGGGGTTAATCTGCCCTGGTTCGTGCATCTGATCCCTGTCCAGTGACCCCTGGGTTAGGGAGGGGGTGAAGCAGCCCAGGATCGTGCTCCTGATCCCTGTCCAGTGACCCCTGGGCTAGGGAGGTGGTGAAGCAGCCCAGGTTCCAAATCCAGATCACTGTCCAGTGACCCCTGGGTTAGCGAGGTGGTAAATTAGTCTGGGTTCCTGCATCTGATCCTGTCCTGTGCCCATTGGGTTAGAGGGAGGGAGTGAGTCAGCCTGGGTTCCAGCTCCTGATCCCTGTCCTGTGCCCATTGGGTTAGAGGGAGGGGGTGAGTGAGCCTGGGTTCCAGCTCCTGATCCCTGTCCAGTGACACCTGGGTTAGGGAGAGGATGAATCAGCCCGAGCTCCTGCTCCTGATCCCTGTCCAGTGACCCCTGGGATAGGGAGATGTTGAATCAGCCCGGGTTCCTGCTCCTGATCACTGTCCAATGACCCCTGGGTTAGGGATGTGGTTAATCAGCCCGGGATCCTTATTTAAGGAAGGATATACTTGAATTGGAGGCAGTTCTGAGAATGTTCACGAGGTTGATTCCTGAGTTGAAGCGGTTGTCTTATGAGGAAAGGGTGATACTCATTGGAGTTTAGAAGAATGAGAGGTGGTCTTATTGAAACATAAGATTCTGAGGGGGTTTGACAGGGTAGATGCAGGAAGGATGTTTCCCCTCGTGGGGGAATCTAGAATTGGGGGCATAGTTTCAGAATAAGGGGTCGCCCATTTTAAACAGAGATGAGGAGGACATTCTTCTCTCAGAGGGTCGTGAATCTTTAGAATTCTCTACCCCAGAGAGCTGTGGTGGCTGAGTCGTTGAATATATTCAAGGTGGAGATAGACAGTTGTTTGAAAAAGAGGGTAATCAAGGGTTATGGGGAGTGGGCAGGAAAGTAGAGTTGAGGCCAAGATCAGATCAGCCGTGAACTTATTGAATGATGGAGCAGGCTCGAGGGGCCGAATGGCCTATTCCTGCTCCTATGTTCTTATATCCAGTGACCCTTGGGTTAGAGGCAGAGGGGGAATGAGCCTGGTTTCCTGCTCCTGATCCCTGTCAAATTACCCCCTCGGTTAGAGGGAGAAGGTGAATCAGCCTGGGTTCATGCACATGATCCCTGTCCAGTGACACCTGGGTTAGAGGGAGAGGTTGTATCATCCCAGGTTCCTGCTCCTGATCACTGCCCAGTGACCACTGGGTTAGGGAGGAGTGGGTGCATCAGCCTGGGTTCTGCACTTGATCTCTGTCCAGTGACCCCTGGGTAAGGGAGGGGGTGAATTAGCCCAGTTTCTTGCTCCTGATCACTGTCCAGTGACCCCTGGGTTAGGGAGTGTGTGAATTAGCCCAGTTTCCTACTCCTGATCGCTGTCCAATGATCCCTTTGTTAGGGAGGCGCAGAATCAGCCCTCGTTCGTGCCCTGGGTGAGGGAATTTCTTCTCTCAGAGATTCGTGAATCTTTGGAATTCCCTACTCCAGAGAGCTGTGGAGGCTGAGTCGTTGAATGTATTCAAGGCAGAGATAGACAGATTTTCAAAAAACAGGGGAATCACGGGTTATGGGGAATGGGCAGGAAAGTGGAGTTGAGGCCAAGATCAGATCAGCCATGATCTCATTGAATGACGAAGCAGGCTCAAGGGGCCGAATGGCCAACTCCTGCTCCTATTTCTTATGTTCTTATGTCCAGTCACCCCTGGGTTAGAGACAGAGGGAAATTGAGCCCGGGTTCCTGCTCCTGATCCCTGTCCAGTGACGCCTTTGTTAGGGAGGGGATGAATCAGCCCAGGTTCATGCTCCTGATCCCTGTCCAGTGACCCCTGGGTTAGTGAGGGGGTGAATTAGCCTTGGTTCTGGGTGGAGCTAAGCACCACCAGGGAGCAGAAAACTTTGGTGGGAATTGTCTATAGGCCTCCAAACAGTAATGGTAATGTAGGGGATGGCATCAAAGAGGAAATTAGAGATGCATGTAACAAGGATTATACAGTAATCATGGGTGACGATAATCTACATATAGACTGGCCAAAGCAAATTAGCAATAATACTGTGGAGGATGAATTCCTGGATTGTGTACGAGATGGTTTATTAGACCAGTACGTTGAGGAGCCAACTACGGAACAGGCTATCCTAGATTGGTTATTGTGCAATGAGAAGTGGTCAATTAATAATCTTGTTGTGCGGGGTCCTTTCGGGAAGAGTGACCATTATGTGATAGAACTCTTCATTAAAATGGAAAGTGAAGAAGTCTATTCCGAAACTAGGGTCCTAAATCTAAACAAAGTAAACTACGATGGTATGAGGAGTGAGTTGGCTGTGATAGATTAGGGAGCTTCATTAAAAAGGCATGACGGTGGATAGGCAATGGCTAACAGTTAAGGAATGAATGAATGAACTGCAACAGTTACACATTTCTTTCTGGCGCAAAAACACAAAGGAAAAGCGGCCCAACCATGGCTAACAAAAGAAATTAAGGATAGCATTAGATCCAAAGAGGAGTCATATAAAGTTGCCAGAAAAAGTAGCAAGCCTGAGGATTGGGAGCAGTTTAGAGTTCAGCAAAAAAGGACCAAGAGATTGATTAAGAGGGGAAAAATAGAGTATGAGAGTAAACTTGCAAGGAACATAAAAGCGGACTGTAAAACTTTGTACAAGTATGTAAAAAGAAAAATATTAGTGAAGACAAATATAGGTCCCTTACTGTCAGAAACTCGAGAATTTATAATGGAGAACAAGGAAATGGAAGAGCAATTAAACAAATACTTTGGTTCTATCTTCATGGCAGAGGAAATGCTAGAGGACCAAGGGTCTAGTGAGAAGGAGGAATTAAAGGAAATTAGTATTATTTAAAAAAGTGCTGTAGAAATTAATGGGACTGAAGCTGATGAATCCCAAGGGCCTGATAATCTGCATCCCAGAGTACTAAAAGAGATAGACATGGAAATAGAGGATGCATTGGTTGTCATCTTCCAAAATTCTATAGATTATGTAACAGTTCCTGCAGATTGGAGGGTGGCAAATGTAACCCCACTATTTTAAAATGGAGGGAGAGAGAAAACAGGGAACTGCAGGCCAGTTAGCCTAACATCAGGAGTGGGGAAAATGCTAGAGTGTATTATAAAGGATATAACACTTTGAAAATATCAACGGCATTAGACAAAGTCAACAAGAATTTATGAAAGGGAAATCGTGTTTGACAAACCCAATGGTGTTTTTTGAGGATGTAACTGGTAGAATAGATATGGGAGAACCAGTGGCGGTGGTGTATTTGGATTTTCAGAAGGCCTTTGATAACGTCCCACATAAGATGTTAGTGTGCAAGATTAAAGCATATGGGATTGGGGGTAATATACTGGCATGGATTGAAAATTGGTTAATAGACAGGAAAGAGAGTAGAAATAAATGGCTCTTTTTCAGTGTGGCAGGCGGTGTCTCGTGGGGTACCGCAGGGATCAGTGCTTGGGCCCCAGCTATTAACAATATATATCAATGATTTGGATGAGGGAACCAAATGTAATGGCCCATATTTTCCGATCACAGGCTTCCCATGGGCGGAGGCCTGCGATCTGGAAAAATCTACGCCCTTACCTGAAGGCACCCGGGATGCACACCCTTCCGCTGCTGGGCTTCTCCAAACTTGAAGTTTGCAGGGCCCACGTATTCCAGAGGCGCAGGCAGTTCGCAGCATCCCTGGGATCACATGGGCCATGGGGAGCCAATCACAGAAGGGAATCTCCCTTCATATATTTGACAGGAAGACCTGTCAAACATATGAATGGCGATCACCCCAAAAACATAGTAAAACTTTAACTACATTTTTTTTTTTAATCACATTTTTAAAATGACTTCAAATTACAATAAATTAAGAATTTTAAACAAAAATTAATTTTTGAAAAAAATAATTGAAGTTATTTACAGGGCTAAAAATAAACTTACCTTTGTTTAAAGTATTTGTAGATGATACATCAGTGAAAAAAACATTTTTTTTTTTAAACTATTTTTCAACTCTTATCCTGGCAAAAGCAGGCCTTACGCCAGCTTTTACCAGGCGTAAGAATTGTAAGGGTTTTCTGCGGGCAGAGGGTCTCCAAAAAGCGGAACTATCCGCCCGAGGAGGCCCAATTCCAGGGCAGCCGGAGGATTTGTCAAGACCACTCTTGACAGATCGGAAATGCCTGTTTTCAGCTGTGCATGCCTAAAATGGAGGCCAAGTCACTGAATATATTTAAGAAGGAGATAGATAGATTGATTTCTAGACACAAAAGGCATCAAGGGGTATGGGGAGAGCGCGGCAATATGATATTGAGATAGAGGATGAGCCATGATCATAATTGTAGTGTATGTGCCTTTAAGAGCCCCATGTGTACTGTAATGCCGGTAATGGGCACTCGGGCTATATAAGCCTGTATATTGTGCTGTATCAGTTAGTTCCCCTCCAGACTTTGTTTAGTAAACACCTGTGAAACCAACTCGTCTTCAGTGTCTCTATCAACACACGGACACAACAGTGGCGACGAATTGGAAACGGACTTACCTGCAATTCGGCAGCACCTCAAGGACATCGATTCCTCTGGCGTCAAAAGTGAAAATAAAAAATCAAGAAAAAGAAAAAGCTGTTGTTTCACCAGCTAGCCAAGCTGGTGGCAGGTACTGCAATAATCCTTCCTGGGCATCGGGCTGGGGCTCCAGCGGCTGGCTCTGCAGCTAGGCCAAGCAGCGAAGGCGGAGGCCAGCAGTGACAGATGGGGAGCGAACACTCGGGAGACGGCCAGCGCTGCAAGCAGGTCAGCGTTCAGACCTAGAGAGAGAGTCCGGCGGGAAAGAGTCTCCAACTGTAAATAAATAAATAGAAAGAACGGAAACCGCGGGAAACAGCGTTGTCATCGGCAGCAGCGGCGGGGAAGCACCATATCTTTTCTGCAGAAAAGAAACAAAAGCGCGGGAAGCGCCATTTTTTTTCTAGGATGCCTAATTCTGGCAATATTGATGCTTTTGATAACGAGATAGAGGATTGGACCACATATGTGGAAAGAGTGGAGGTATATTGCAACGCAAATGGAATAGAAGATGAAAAAAAAGCTTCAGTACTTCTAAATCTAATGGGCGCAAAGACATACAAGCTGTTACGAAACTTAATCACTCCAGCCGAACCGATGGACAAGAATTTTAAGGAGATTGTTGATACCCTACACTGCCAATTCGGGGCAGGATGGCAGATTCTCTACGAGACAAATTCGTCTGCGGTCTCCTAAGTGAAGGAACACGAAAAAGGCTACTTTGAGAAAGATTTGACACTGGACAAGGCTTTCAGTGAAAGAGGAGCTGCAGAGATACAGCAAAAGCCACAGGCCTTCGGCACCCATGAAATGACACGGGTTTTCGAGAGATGTTATCACTGTGGCAGATCCACCCATGACCAGAGGGACTGCTGGATCAAGGACAAAGCATGCAGGCAATGCGGAAAGATGGGACACATTACACGTGTATGCCGATCTGGAAACAAAAAATCCACTAACAGAAAAAAAATCAATAAGGAAAAGCACAGAAAGGTACAAATGATGACGGACAGTAGCTCCGAAGACCAGAAGAGTGATAGCGACTCCGGAAACAAGAGACTAAACTCTCTCAAATTACATAATGCAATTGCCAAAGAAGATTACCAGACCATTTGGGTTACACTCAATAGCAGGGTCCCCAGTTAAAATGGAGCTAGATACAGGATCAGCTCTGACCATCATAAATCACCGGGATTACGAGCGGCTATTTCCGCATATACCTTTAAAAGACACATCCATTATCTTGAAAACATATACGGGGCAGAAAGTATACCCCAAAGGAAAAATAAGGGTGCCTGTTGTATACAACGGCGAGGAAATACAGAAGATGTATTTATACGTTCGACAGGATGGTGGTCCACCGCTGTTGGGACGTGAATGGATCAGGAAAATACGTTTAGACTGGCACTCCATTCAGGCACTGAGGTGACCAGTAAGGAAAAAAAATGATGTCGTCATACCTGAACGATTAAAAAAGACATCTTGGCCAACGCCAAGTAAATGTTTCAAGAGAAACTAGGAACCTTGAAAGGCATCACCACCTCAATAAAAGAGGAAGATGCAGCAATTCCCAAGTTTTTTTAAGGCAAGACCGGTGCCATACGCAATTCGTCCAGCAGTCGAGGCAGAGCTGGAGAATTTGGAAAAGGCAGGCGTATTATCCAAAATAGATTGGAGCGAGTGGGCAACACCCATCGTCCTGTTCATGAAGAAAACGTTGAATAATGATAAATCTGAAGAACAGAGAAAAATTCGCATCTGTGGAGACTCCAAGGTGACTGTAAACCCGGTCCTTCGCATGGTACAGTATCCTCTTCCGAGGATAGAAGATATTTTCACCTCACTATCCGGAGGGAAACGTTTCACCAATATTGACTTGGCACAGGCATATCTACAGATGGAGGTTGAAGAGGCCTCTAAAAAGTATCTCACGACAAATACACAAAGGTCTGTACCAGTACAATCGACTGGTTTTCGGAGTAGCATCCGCTCCAGCTATCTGGCAAAGAGCTATGGAGCAAATCCTCCAAGGGATTCCGGAGACTCAATGCTACCTAGACGACATCCTTGTAACAGGAGAAAACGACAACGAGCACCTTGCCAATTTGGAGCAGGTGCTCACTAGGCTGAGAGAACGGGGCCTACGAGCAAATCGCCCCAAGGACGAATTTTTCCAGAATCAAATATCATATTGTGGCCAGATAATTAATAAGGAAGTGTTGCATAAGTCACCTGAAAAAATTGAAGCAGTAATAAAAGCCCCAGCACCTGAAAATGTTTCACAATTAAGGTCGTTCCTGGGATTAATAAATTACTATCATAAATTTTACCGAACTTACAACTCTTCTACACCCTCTTAATGAACTGCTACAAACAGGAGTAATTTGGAAATGGAGCGAAGACTGTAAACGTGCCTTCCATAAATGCAAAGACTTAATCACGTCCAAAGAAGTTTTGGCTCATTACAACCCATCACTGCCAATCAGACTGGCGTGCGATGCATCCACTTACGGTGTAGGAGCAGTATTATCGCATAAATTCCCTGATGGCTCGGAACAGCCGATAGCTGAGTTCATTGAGCGTGATGCAAAAGCTGAGCGTAACTATGCCCAAATCGACAGGGAAGCACTCAGCCTGGTATGGGGAGTGAAGAAATTCAACCATTACCTACATGGACAATAATTTACCTTGTTGACTGACCATCAACCCATCATCTCCATATTCAACCCTAAAAAGGGCGTTCCTATTATGACAGCGCAAAGGCTACAGAGGTGGTCCCTTTTTTAGGGGCACAACAATACAACATAGAATACAAAGGATCAAAACAGCATGGGAATGCTGACGGGTTATCGCGCCTACCATTGACAATGGTAGAAGAAGCACCTACCGTAGACCCAGTGGAGATTTTCCACTCAACCACAGTCGAATGTCTACCAGTAACAAATTCTGCCATTGAAAGGGAAACTAGAAATGACCCGTCTCTCTCACAAGTCTATGATTTAACAGTGAAGGGATGGCCAGCAGATGGCGAACCACTGTTGCCAGCATTCTCGCAAAGAGAACAGCTGTCAGTGTGCCGAGGAACCTTGATGTGTGGATCCAGAGTGGTGATTCCACCCAAACTCCAGGATAAAGTTCTAAAGGAGCTTCACGAGGGACATCTGGGTGGAGTGAAAATGAAGAACCCAGCCAGGGCGTTTGTGTGGTGGCCAGGTATCGATGGAGACATCGAAGAAATGACCAAGAGCTGCCTAGGATGCCAGAAGGTGCAAAACGCTCCACCACAAGCCCCTCTACATCCATGGGAGTGGCCCTCATCTCCCTGGAAAAGGGTACACATCGACTTTGCTGGTCCATTTATGGACTCAATGTTCTTAATCGCGGTTGATGCACACTCCAAGTGGCTGGAGGTAATAAAGATGTCCTCCACCACCACGGAAAAAATCATCACAGTATTAAGGACCATATTTGCCAGGAATAGGCTGCTGGAACAGATCTGTTCTGATAATGGATCGCAATTTGTGTCCGAAGAATTCAGGAAGTTCTTAAAAAACAATGTGGTTAAGCACTTCACGTCCGCCCCATACCACCCCGCCACCAATGGATTGGCTGAAAGGTTTGTCCAGACCTTCAAGAAGGCCATACAGGCCATGGGTAATGAAGACATAAAACTTCAGCACAAGGTGGATAACTTCTTGTTTGCATACAGGAATGCAACACATATGGTTACAAACCAAACTCCCGCCATGATGTTCTTCAATAGAAGCCTAAGATGCCGGCTGGATTTGATCAAGCCAAACATCAGAAGGGACGTGGAGAACCGGCAATTTCAAGGCATGAATGAAAGGCCAACTAGAACCTTCCAGATAGGTCAACAAGTTTTGGCCCGGGACTACCGTACCGAGAAATGGCAGCCTGGAACTATCTGCACACGACTAGGACCGCTGATGTATACCGTAGACATCAGAGAAAGCATTATAAGGTGCCATGATGACCAAATCATAGAGCCATCCGAAAGGGGACTACCTACACAACTCTATACGCCTAATGATGAAGTTCAAATACCCATATCTACCTCCGATCCGGTGATACTGGAACCCGATGAACCCGACACTGGCATTCAAGCCGAATCAGCCTTGCCAAAAGAACCTACTACACCACCAGAAACTACTACACCACCGAGGCGTTAGCCGGACCGAGTCAGGAAGCCTCCAGAGAGACTGACTTATAATTAATTAACTGCAGCAATGTGTAGATATTTTTCTTGTAACATGTAATTAATGATTACTTAAAATATTATGTACTGGTTGGCTAAAAGGGGAGGAATTGTTGTGTATGTGCCTTTAAGAGCCCCATGTGTACTGTAATGCCGGTAATGGCCACTCGGGCTATATAAGCCTGTATATTGTATTGTATAAGTTAGTTCCCCTCCAGACTTTGTTTAGTAAACACCTGTGAAACCAACTCCTGTCTTCAGTGTCTCTATCAGCACATGGACACAATATTGAATGGCGAAGCAGGCTCAAAGGGCCGAATGTTGTACTCCTGCTCCTATTTGTCTATGTTTCGAACCAGTGCTGTACCTGCACTGGGTTTGTTTGATGGGACATTTTACAGGGAGCCTTATGCTATATCTAACCTGAGCTCTACCAAACCTGGGAGTGTTTGATGGGACAGTGTAGCAGAATCTTTACTCTCTATCTAACCCATGCTGTACCTGCCCTGGGAGTGCTTCATGCAACAGTTCAGAGGGAGGATTACTCTGTATCTAACCCAAGCTATACCTGCTCTGGGAGTGGCTGTTGGAACAGGGTAGATGCATCTTTACTCTGTATATAACCCCTGCTGTACCTGCCCTGTGAGTGTTTGTTGGGACAGTGTAGAGGGAGCTTTACTCTGTATCTAACCCGTGCTGTACCTGCCCTGGGAGTGTTTCATGCAACATTGTAGATGGAGCTTTACACTGTATCTAACCCGGGATATAAAAAGGAAGAGAGTAGCTAAAGTAAACGTTGGTCCACTAGAAGAGTTTGGGAATTAATAATGGGACACAGAGAAATGGCAGAGACTTTGAACAAATATTTAGTATCGGTCTTCACGGTAGAATACACTAAAAGCATCCCAATAATGGATAATCAAGAGGCAATTGTGGTGGGGGGGGTGACTTAAAACAATCACTATCACCAGAGAGAAAGTACTAGGCAAACTAATGGGACTAAAAGTGGACAAGTCCCCTGGGCCTGTTGGCCTGCATCATCGAGTCTTAAAAGTGGTGGCTGCAGAGATAGTGGATGCATTGGTTGTAATCTACCAAAATTCCCTGGATTCTGGAGAGGTACCAGCGGACTGGAAAACCGCAAATGCAACGCTCCTATTTAAGAAAGGAAGGACACAAACCAGGCAACTATCGACCAGTTAGCTTAACATCTGTCATTGGGAAAATGCTGGAGTCCATCATTAAGGAAGTGGTAGCAGGACATTTAGAAAAACATAATATAAGTCAAGCAGAGTCAGCATGGTCTTATGAAAGGGAAATCACGTATGACAAATTTGCTGGAGTTCTTTGAGGATGTAACAAGCAGGGTAAATAAAGGGGAACCAGTAGATGTCGTGTATTTGGATTCCCAGAAGGCATTCGATAAGGTGCCACATAAAAGGTTCCTACACAAGAGAAGAGCTCACGGAGTTGGGGGTAATATATTAACATGGATAGATGATTGGCTAACTAACAGAAAATAGAGAATCGCAATAAATGAGTCATTTTCAGGTTGGCAAGCTGTAAATAGTGGGGTGCCGCAGGAATCAGTGCTGGGGCCTCAGCTATTTACAATCTATATTAATGACTTGGATGAAGGGACTGAGTATAATTTAGCCAACTTTGCTGATGATGCAAAGATAGGTGGGAAAGCAAATTGTGTGGAGGACTGCAAGAATCTCTAAAGCGATATACATAGGCTAAGTGAGCGGGCAGGAATCTGGCAGTTGGAGTATAATGTGGGAATATGCGAGGTTATCCACTTTGGTAGGAAAAATAAAAAAGCAAATTATTATTTAAATGTGGAGAGATTACAACATGCTGAGGCACAAAGGGATCTGGTGGTCCTTGTACATGAATCACAAAAGTCAGCATGCAGGTACAGCAAGTAATTAGGAAGGCAAATGAAGTGTTGGCCTTTATTGCAAAGGGAATGGAGTATAAAAGTAGGGAAGTCCTGTTACAACTGTACAGATGGTTGGTGAGACCACACCTGGAGTACTGCGTACAGTTCTGGTCACCTTATTTAATGAAGGATATACTTGCATTGGAGGCAGTTCAGAGAAGGTTCACGATGTTGATTCCGGAGATGAAAGGGTTGACTTATGAAAAACGGTTGAGCAGGTCGGGCATATACTCGGTGTTTAGAAGAATGAGAGGGGATCTTATTGAAATATATAAGATTCTGAAGGGGCTTGACAGCGTAGATACAGAGAAGGTGCTTCTCCTCGTGGAGAACGAGGACACATAATTTCAGAATAAGGGGGCACCCACTTAAAACGAAAATTAGGAGAAATTTCTTCTCAGATCGTCGTGAATCTTTGGAATTCTCTTCCCCAGAGAGCTGTGGAGGCTGGGTCATTGAATATATTTAAGGTGGAGATTGACAGATGTTTGAATGGTAAGGGAGTTGAGGGTTATGGGGAACGGGCAGGGAAGTGGAGTTGAGGCCAAGATCAGATCAGCCATGATTTTATTGAATGGCGGAGCAGGCTCGAGGGGCCAAATAACCTACTCCTGCTCCTACATCTTATGTTTTATACCTGCCCTGATGGGACAGTGTAGAGAAAGCTTTACTATGTATCTAACCCGTGCTGTACCTGAGCTGGGAGTATTTGATGGGACTGTGCAGAGGGAGCTTTACTCTGTAGCTACCCCATGCTGTACCTGCCCTGGAGTGTTTGATTGGTCCTTGTAGAAGGAGCTTTACTCTGTATCTAACCCATGCTGTACCTGCCCTGGGAGTGTTTGATGGAACAGTGTAATGGGATCTTTACTCTGTATCTACCCCAGGCTGTACCTGCCCTGGGAGTGTTTGATGGGACAGTGTAGAGGGAGTCTTCTAACACTTTATAAATTAGAATCCTTAATAACCCTTTATAAATTTTTGTAAATGATTATGTCCGTTTATCATAATTTGTATCACTTTGTACCTCATTTAAATACCTTTATAATCTTATATAACCCTTTATAATCCTTTGCCAATCAATATAACCCATCATATTCCTTTGCAATTCATCGTAACACGTTATATTCTATTATAAACCTTTATAAATCGTTAAATTACTTTATATTCTTTTATAATTAATTATAACCCAGCACAATCCTTTATAAACCTTAATAACCCATTTATAAAGCGTCAGGATATACCCTAGGGATAATGGGTAGTTAATCAAATTAGCAGGATGTGACTTGTGGTGTCCCGCAGAGATCTGTGTTGGGTCCTCAGTTATTAGGAATATTTATCAATGACTTAGGTGATGTCATAGGAAGTCATATATCCAAATTTGCTGATGACCCAAAGATAGGCAGCATTGTAGGCAGTGTAGATCAAAGCATAACATTAAAAAGGGATTTTGATAGATTAATTGAATGGGCAAAACTATGGCAAATGGATTTCAATGTAAGGAAATGTGAGGTCATTCACTTTGGACCCCAAAAGGATAGAAAAAGGTATTTTGTAAATGTGAAAAGCTAAAAACAGTGGATGTCCATCGAGACTTGGGCTCCAGATACATAGATCATTAAAATGTCATGAACAGGTACAGAAAATAAACAAAAGGGCTAATTGAATGGTGGCCTTTATATCTGGAGGACTGGAATACAAGGGGTAGAAGTTATGCTGCAGCTGTACAAAGCCCTGGTTAGACCACCCCTGGAGTACTGTGAGCAGTTCTGGGCACCACAACTTAGGAAGGATATATTGGCCGAGGAGGTAGTGCAGCGTAGGTTTACCAGAATGACACTCGTACTTCAAGGGTTAAGTTACATGAACCTATTACACAAGTTATGGTTGTATTCCCTAGATTTTAGATGTTAAGGGGTGATCTGCAGGAAGTTTTCCGGATGGTAAGGTGAACAGATAGAGAAACTATTTCCACTGGTAGGGGATTCTAGGACTAGGCAACATCGTCTCAAAATTACAGCCAGACGTTTTGGGGGTCAAATTAGGAAACACTTCTACACACAACCGGTGGTAGAAGTTTGGAACTCTCTTCTGCAAACAGCAATTGATGCTAGGTCAATTGTTAATTTTAAATGAGAGGTTGATAGGTTTTAGTTAACCTAAGGTATGAAGGGATATGGGCCAAAGGCAGGTATATGGTGTTAGATCACAGATCAGTCATGACCTTATTGAATGGCGGAACATGCTCGAGGGGCTGTATGGCCGACTCCTCTTCCTGTGAGTCTGTGATCCCTTGCCTTGTTAGCCCTCCCCAAATGCATTACCGGACATTTCTCTGGATTAAATTCCATTTGCCACTTTTCCATCCACCTGACCAGTTCATTGAAATCGTCCTCCATATAGCATGGGTTATACAAGAGTAAAGCTCCCATTACACTGCCCAATCAAACAGTCCAAGGGTAGGTACAGCACGGGTGACAGAGTAAAGCTCCCTCTCATACAGCATGTATTCAATGCAGCATCCAGTTCCCTTGACACTACACAATGAAACACAACCAGCTCAGGTACAGCATGGGGTGAATAGAGAATAAAGATCCCTCTACATGCAACTGTGAGACACTCCCGCGTGTAATGATATCAGCAAATAGTGATGTTATTTGCCTGTTTGATTATGATGCCTTACAAGCATGTTTGTATGTATTGATTACTTATGCCTGACCAGCAGAGGTCATGTGACAGAGACAATCAGTTTGGTTTAGTTTCAGTTTCGTTCTAGATGCATCACTAGCATCGTGTCTCCTGTAAAGCTGTATAAAAGAGTTGAACAGACTTTAGATTAAAAGACATTCTCTTTCATAAATGTCTCGTCATTGAACCCACTAAGAAATCAATACATGGTGTCAGAAGTGATTGAAAGAGATGAAGAGAAAAAATCTGAAGTTAAATCAGCTCTCCACAAATTAGCAAGCCAAAAGAGAACATCGTTGCTTACCATTGGAGAATAGCTAATGAAGTGAAAAAAATGGAAGGTTTACACCCACCGGCGACGCTTCAGTTGACAGGTAATATGGCTGAAAATTGGAGGAGCTTCAAACAACGTTTGGGGTTGTATTTATCAGCAATCGGAGCTGACGAGAAAGGTGATAAAGTGAAAGCGTCACTGTTCTTACATGTCGTGGGTGATGAAGCGCTGGAGGTGTATTATAACTTCACATTCGCTGCTGATGGAGACAAAATGAAGTTAGATAAAATAAAGGAACAGTTTGAGGCCTACTGCATACCTAAACGTAACGTGACGTTTGAGAGGCACAGATTTTTCACATGTGTACAGAAAACGGGAGAGTCTATTGATCAGTAAGTGACTGAACTGAGAAACAGAAGCAAATCGTGTGAATTTGGGGTAATGACAGACTCGCTGATAAAAGACAGACTGGTGTGTGGTATTCCGAATAATGGTCTAAGGGAAAGACTGCTAAGAGAGCAAGATCTAGACCTGGGAAAAGCCATAGCACTGCGTAGGGCTACAGAGACTGTGAAATTGCAGGCAAAGGAGCTGTTCAGTGACAATAGCTGCAACGTGGATGCAGTGAGAAAGAACGGATACAAACCTTTTAACAAAACGAGCGCCAATGTGAAAAAAGAGGCGTGGCCAGTGAACGAAAATGAAAGGGTACAATCAAAAGTCATGTAGTCGATGCGGTACACAGCATCCACCAAGAAAGTGTCCAGCATATAGTAAAACATGCAATAGTTGCAACAAGAACAACCATTATGCCCGTTGCTGTAAGAACCAAGCGCAACAAAGCAAGGTCCATACAGTAGATGAAAGCGAGATAGAGGAGTTCTATGTAGATGTTGTGTCTGAAAACAAAAAAGAAGAAAGAGACTGGATGTTGACACTAAAAGTGAATGACATACACATTCCATTTAAATTGGATACTGGAGCACAAGTAAATGTGATATCAGAGACTGATTTTAAGAAAATTAGACCCAGACCAAAGATACATGGAATAAAAGTGAAAGTGACAGGATACACAAGTACTGATATACCAGTGAAAGGAAGATGCATTATCAAAGTAACACACAAGGACAGAGAGCACACGCTAGCATTAATCGTGGTGCCAAAGGATGTGCAAGCCATACTAGGTTTAAAATCCTGTGAGAGACTGAACCTGGTAAAGAGAGTCCTCGTTGTGGAAAGCGAAGGAGAGACAGTCTATGATGAACTGAATGTTGCGTACACACCGGGTAAGCTGATGTATACAGCAGACACGTTGTCCAGAGCTGTTGACCCAGGAGAGCCCGCAAACACAGTGAAAAGACTGATGTACAAGGCAAAAGACAGTGGAACTGACTTCTACCAGAGCATGCTTGTATACCGCACAACGCCGCTCGAGTGTGGTATGTCACCAGCCCAACTCCTTATGGGACGTCTGCTAAGGTCAAACCTACCCATCCTGGAGAACCTCCTGAAAACAAAAAAGAGGGGGAGAAAGTGAGGAAGTTCAAAGAACAACAGAAAGAAATGCAAAAGTACTACTATGACAGAGGAACACAAAACCTACCTGAACGCCACACTGGTGACCAAGTAAGGTTCAAAGACAAAACCAACACATGGACTCAGAAGGGAACTGTCCTGAGTGAAGTTCAACCAAGATCATACACCATTCAGACAGATGAGGGTGCTGTTCTGAGAAGAAATCGTCGAGATCTTCTCATGGGACCAGCCACAGCAGGTCAAGAGACAGATACTGTTGAACAACCTGATCACACAGCTGAGAACCAATCATCTGAGGCAACAACTCAGATTCAAGGACAATCAATCAGAAAATCCTCAAGACACGTGAAGCCTCCTGAGAAACTCATTGAGCAAGTTTAAGGACTATTGTTATAGAAGGAAGTAATGTTAACTTATTCTTTCTACAAGTTCTAGTGTAGTTACATATTTCATGCGAACACACAAAACAAGGTTAAAAAACCTTGATCATGATAATGATAATGTAAGTTCATTAAGTGTTACAGTTAAAATGCAGATTAATACAAAGAAAACATGTTGTTAGATAAAAGTAAAATACTTTTGTTTTAAGAAAGGGAGATGTAATGATATCAGCAAATAGTGATGTTATTTGCCTGTTTGATTATGATGCCTTACAAGCATGTTTGTATGTATTGATTACTTATGCCTGACCAGGAGAGGTCATGTGACAGAGGCAAGCAGTTTCGTTTAGTTTAAGTTTCGTTCTAGATGAATCACTAGCATGGTGTCTCCTGTAAATGCTGTTAGCAAGAGTTGAACAGACTTTAGATTAAAAGACATTCTCATTCATAAATGTCTCGTCATTGAACCTACAAAGAAATCAATACACTGCGTGCGGTACGGGCAAAGTATATCTATGAGTTAAGCTCCACTCAACTTGCCGCATCAAATGCCGAGCCTGATGGCAGATGTTGAACGGCTCCCGGTATCTGGTTAGCCTCTCACCTCGGAGAAAACCTGGACTGATGGGATTCTCAGTAAAGTTCCTCAGCTTTCCAATCATTGTTGAAGCTTCCCGTTCTATCCCGTCTCCGACACTGGGAGTCTCGGTCCCACCAGATCTGCTCTGTGAACCTAGCGACATTTCTCCAGTCCCAGTTAGTGAGGCGATAATTCGACTTCTCTCTCTCCACCTTCCTGAGATATTGCTCACTCCCAGCGACTGTCAATAGAAAAAATATTCATATTAATTCAAGAATAGAGCACGAGCATTTTTGTGACCATAATTACATTTAATTTGATTATTTTTGCAATTACTGAGTATGTTTGAATTACTTACTTTAATATTGAATTGTTCCTTTCTGTCCTTTGCCAGGTTTATTGAGATATAAACTCACTGCCAGTGTCAGCTGTCACTTCAGCTCCTCCCACACTGACATCCCACTGATGGGCCATAACCAGGGGTGGGGCCCTGTCTCCAGGTGACATCACACAGGAGCCAATCACACAGCAGCCAGGAATGATGTCACAAACCGGCTGGAGCCCCTCCCACTCAAGGTGTCACAGGGTCACATGAGCAGGCTCCTGGTGTGCAGTCTCACTAGGCATGAACACAGTGTACACAATCAGGCTCCTTCTCTGGGAATTAACCGGGATCCGGCCCTACATCTCTCCCGAGTTTAATTCCATCATTGTAAAATGAGTGGCTGATTCACAATCACCCGGTTTGTACTATAGCACCTACTATAAGTCAAACTCTACACAAGTGTTTCTTTCCCTCTCTACATATCTGCTGCCTCACTCTCTCTCTCTCTCTCTCTCTCCCCCCGCAGTGAGGGATACGTCTGGGGCAGGGATCATACTTTGCGGACAGGATCAGAATATCAGTTAGCCTCTCTTCCCGCTCCCACACATCGTTACCTCTGATGTCCCCCAAGGATCTATCCTTGGCCCCCTCCTATTTCTCATCTACATGTTGCCCCTTGACGACAACATCCGAAAACACAGCGTCAGTTTCCACATGTACGCTGATGACACCCAGCTCTACCTCACTACCTCTTCTCTCGACCCCTCCACGGTCTCTAAATTGTCAGACTGCTTGACCGACATCCAGTTCTGGATGAGCAAAAAGTTTCTCCAATTAAATTTTTGGAAGACCAAAGCCATTGTTTTCGGTTCACGCCACAATTACCGTTCCCTAGCCACTGACTCCATCCCTCTCCCTAACATCTGTCTGAGGCTGAACCACACTGTTCGCAACATTGGTGTCATATTTGACCCGGAAATGAGCTTCCGATCACATCTCCCCCCCTTGCCTCATCTCATCTGCTGCTGAAACCCTCATCCATGCCTTTGTTACTTCTAGACTTGACTATTCCAACACACTCCTGGCTGGCCTCCCACATTCCACCCTATGTAAACTTGAGGTCATACAAAACTCGGCTGCCCGTGTCCTAACTCGTACCAAGTCACATTCGCCCACCTCCCCTGTGCTCGCTGACCTACACTGGCTCCTGGTTAAGCAGCACCTCGATTTCAATATTCTCATCCTTGTATTCAAATTCCTCCATGGCCTCGCCCCTTCCCATCTCTAATCTCCTTCAGCTCCACAACATCCCCACATCCGCCCCTACACCCACACAGAGATATCTGCGCTCCTCTAATTCTGCCCTCTTCAGCATCCCTGATAATAATCACTCAACATTTGGTGGCCGTGCCTTCTGTTGCCAAGGATCTAAGCTCTGGAATTCCCTCCCAAAACCTCTTCGCCTCACTACCTCTTCCTCCTTGAAAACGCTCATTAAAACCTCCCACTTTGACCAAGCTTTTAGTTACGTGTCCTAATTTATCCTTACATGGCTCGGTGTCAAAACTGTTTGTCTTAAAATACTCCTGTGAAGTGCCTTGGGGCATTTTACTACGTTAAAGGCGCCGTTTAAATACAAGAATGTTGTTGTTGTACATCTCGGGCTCTATAGAATCACAGAATGGTTACAGCACAGAAGGAGGCCTTACGGATCATCGAGCCCATGCCGGCTCTCTGCAAGAACACTTCAGCAAGTCCCACTCCCCCGTCCTTTCCCCAGAACCCTGCAATTTTATTTCCTTCAGGCACTTATTCAATCCCCTTTTGATCTAACCCACACCCCTCACTGTAACACTGATATACCACACACATCAGTGTAGCACTGATATACCCCACACCCCTCACTGTAACACTGATATACCACATACATCAGTGTAGCACTGATATACCACACACCCCTCACTGTAACACTGATATACCACACACACACACCAGTGTAGCACTGATATACCCCACACCCCTCATGTAACACTGATATACCACACACAATCAGTGTAGCACTGATATACCCCACACCCCTCACTGTAACACTGATATACCTCACTCCACTCACAGCAACACACTGGACACCTCACACCCATGAATGTAACACTCTGCTATACATCACACCCATCACTGTAAAACTGATATACCCCACACACCTCACTGTAACACTGATATACCACACCACCCCCCCCCCCCACTGTAATACACTGATATACCTCATCCCCCTCACTGTAACACTGATAAGCTTCACAGCAACACTCTGGAAACCCCGCACAATTCATTAACACTCTGCTGTACTCCATACCCCTCACTGTCACACTCATATACCTCAAAACCCGCACTGTAACACTGACATACCAGAAACGACACACTAACACTCTGATGTAACCCACACACCTCCCTGTAACATTCTGATATAGCCAACACTCCTCACTAACACTAATACACCCCACACCCCTCACTGTAACACTGATATGCCCCACACCCCTCACTAACACTCTGATGTACCCCACACACCTCACTGTAACACTGATATACCACACACCCCTCACTAACACTGATATGCCCCACACCCCTCACTAACACTGGTCTACTCCACACTCCTTATTTAACACTGATGTATCCCACACCTGTCACTGTAACACACAGAAATAGCGCACAGGTCTCACTGTAACACTCCGATATACCCCTTAGCCCTCACTCTAACACTATGATTCAGTGGGGCGGCGAGGTACTGGTTTAGTGGGGAGGTGAGCTGTTATCATTCGTTGTGTTTGCCCATTAATCACTATTAATTTGTTCTTTACACTCCCACACAGGAGTGTTAATTACCTGCTTATGCAACCTTCAAACCCTCACAGCTTCCAATGTCCTTTACAAAAGGGACTGATTCTCTGGCCACACTCCCCAGCAGTCCTCCAGACACCCCTGGCATTACATTAAATCTTCACCCTCACCCGTGCTTGGCAGCAGATGTGTGTCAATCTGGAGTGTGTTTTAATCTACTTAATCCCGAGTTATTGTAGCTTAATATTGATATAATTACGTATGTCAACCAGTGTATTCTATTTAATAATCTATATATAGCAATACTCACAAGAACTTTTAAAAGGTCTGCTTTCACAGTGAATTCGCTGGCGTTTCAGCAGACTGGATGACCTTGTGAATCCCTTTGCGCACGCGCACACACACACACACACACACGTGAACGGATTCTCTCCAGTGTGAACATGCTGGTGTTCAATGAGGTGTGATGAATGAATCTCTTCCCACAGTGAAAGCAACTGAATGTCTCTTGTCACTGTGAACTCGCTGGTGTTTCAGCAGGATGGATGACCGACTGAATTCCTTCCCACATACGGAGCGGGTCAACAGTCTCTCCACGGTGTGACTGCACCGATGAATTTGCATCTCAGATGGATCATTGAATACCTTCTCACAGTCCCCACGTTCCGATGGTTTTTCCATAGTCCTTCTGTCTCTCCACGTTGGACAATCGGTTGAAGCCTCGTCCACACACAGAACACTTGTACGGTTTCTCCCCGCTGTGAATGGTGCAAGATTTTTTGAGGCTGTGTAACTGGTTAAAGCTCTCTCCACAGTCAGTGCACTGGAACACTCTCCCTCAAGTGTGAACGGGTCTCGGTGCTTTCGCAGTCACAATAATGTTGAAAATATTTTCCCACACACAACAGTGAAAGATTTCTCCTTCCGCATTCAAAGGCCGATGATATTCAGGTCCTGATGAATCGAGTGACTGTCAGATCTTGGCGTGATGTTTGGTTAGAGTTTATTGTCTGCAAGTCCTCCCCTTCTAATACCCTGTAAAAGGAGATTACAGAAGTCACCACTGTAAGTGCAGGCCAGAAATTCAGAACAGACATTTCTAGTTTCTATGGAACAATCTTTCCTCTCTTGTTTCCCCCAAAAGCTTTAAATTCCTGTCCCACACACTCTCCCTCTCACTGTGCTAAAATCCTTACCCATTGCACAATGCCTTTGCCCCTCTCCCACTCACTCCCGCCCTCTGCTTTGGTTGGCTCCAGTACTGCAGGCCCTGTGTGCGAGGCGTATGGTGAAACACTCTCCACTTGCCTTGATGAGTACAGCTCCAACAACAATCAAGAAACTCAACACCATCCAGGACAAAGCAGCCCACTTGATTGGCACCCCATCCTCCACCTTAACATTCACTCCCTCCACCACTGGCGTACCGTGGCTGCAGTGTGTACCATCTACAAGATGCACTGCAGCAACTCGCCGAGGCTTATTTGGCAGCACCTCCCAAACCTGCAACCTCTTCCACCTAGAAGGACAAGGGCAGCAGGCACATGGTAACACCACCACCTCCAAGTTCCCCTCCAAGTCACGAACTATCCTGACCTGGAAATATGTTGACAATCATTCATCGTCCCTGGGTCAAAAATCTTGAACTCCCTACCTAACAGCACTGTGGGAGTACCTTCACCACACGAAGAGCAGCGGTTCAAGAAGATGACTCAACAGCACCTTCTCAAGGGCAACTAGGGATGGGCAATAAATGCTGGCTTTGCCAGCGACGGCCACATCCCATAAACGAATTTTAAAAAGTGCTTCTGCTGCCCCTGCTCTGGGAGTGTCGCGCATGCGCCCTTATCCCGCCCTGCCCAAGATGGCGGTGCGGGGAAAAGTCCCGCCTTCCTGCACCAAGATGGCGGCCGTTTGCCGGGGTAACCCGGTCCTGTCGCCGTGGAGAAATCCTCTTGCAAGATGGCGGACAGTCGCCCCGCTCATCCCGGCAGCCGGGCCTGGAGCTGCAGCGCAAACACTGGGACCGCGAGGGTCCTAAGGCCTATGCCGCGTGTTTGTGAAGCTTCCCAGCCCAGCCGCGGCACCTATTACTCCCGGGCCCCCACAATCTCCTCCAGCCTCTCGAGCCACTTGTTCGGCCATTAGTACAAGAGGAAATACTCTGACGAAGGTCATCGACCTGAACCGTTGACTCTGTTTCTCGCAACTTGTTGCTGTTGTTGTTGTCCGCCATTAATCGGTCTGCGCCACTCGCACTGCGCATGCTCGGACCACACCCCGGCCCTGCGCATGCTCGGACCACACCCCGGCCCTGCGCCTGCGCACTGGCCTCCTATAGTCATTGATAGGGCACTTTCTGCATCGCGGGGGATCCTGGGTAAACACACTTCCATTGAATGCTCCAAATGATGGAGATCATTCAGATTTTCAGATTGGGCCTTGTTCACTGCCTGTAGCGGGGTGACATTAAGTTGCCACCGTGTCACCTGACGGGGACATTAAAGCATTAAGGCAAGTGTCTCAGCACACCACAAATATCCAGTAACAGCTCTGACGAACGGCCCTCGACCAGAAACGTTGACTCTGTTTCTCTCTCCTCGATGCTGCCTGACCTGCTGAGTGTTTCCCGCATGTTCTGTTGTTATTCCAGTAATAAGTATGTACAATACAGCCACACACACACAAACAATAATTAAATCACAATGTGATTGTGAGGATCGATTTTCACCTCACTGAACTGCGGTGCCCTCCGGTCATGGAAGGTATCGTACGTACCAGTGGACGCCGCATGCTCCCTCTCCAGGGCCATGAACAACACCGTGGAACAGAGGCAGGAAGCCAGAGACACCCTCGCACCCCATGAGCCCTGCCCACCCTGAACCTACGTATTGCTTTTTCTGCCAAGTCAAACAGCAAGTCCAGGCGAAGATCCGTCGCCTCACTCATCCGACTCTGCATCAGGCGGCCAAAGATTTGGAGCATGGGGCTAAAATGTATCCAAAAGTGGAGGAGCAGCCACTTCAGATAACGATACAAAGGCTACAATCTCTCACACTGAAAATACATATGGCCCATAGTCTCCTCAAGGCCATAAAAAACACAGCCAGAATTGTGCCTACCTGGGCAGGTCCGGTGCGGTAGGTGGCAATGGCGGATCGTGACCCAGCTGCTGGTTCCAACCCACTGCGGAAAATGACTTTCTGTTAATAGGGCCTATTAAGCCCGGCCAGCGCATTACCCGGTCCAATTAAATGATGCGGAGCTGGTCTGTTGACGTCATTGATTAAGCGTTTTCAGCCGGGATCTTTAAAGGGGCCATGGCCACTTTGGATTTGAAGGTCAATGTAAATTAGTGCTGTCAGTGCACGACAGCATTGGAATGCTGCAAACACTGACAATGACTGCACATAGGTAGGGGGCTGCACCCAGGTTATCCGATGGCTCCCTCCATATGCTTATGAAGGGAGTCAAAGAAAGCTGGGTGATCCTCTCCTCTTCCAATGGACGGAAGAGACCTCCCCAGGACACCAAAACAGCCTGGTTTGTGATTGCAGAGGGGCTCACCAGCAGGAATGTTGTCAGGATGTCCTGGGTTTAGTGCCGCAAACATTTCAATGATCTCATTAGATCAGGAAACGTGAGTACAAAGCCACACTCACCTTCATCTTGCTGTGCCTCTCATCACACTCACATCACTCAGCCTTGCAAACCCTACCCCTGCACATTCTTACACACATCAACATACCTTGCACGTCCACCCATCCCTCTCTCTCTATTGACATAATCACATCAACATTTCACTACTCACCCCTCACACTCACCCTCACCCTCATCCTTGTGCAATCATACCAAACAACAACACACAAGGAGGTCACTTGTCTTTGGCACCCCACTCCATCATAGTGACCCTCTAAATATCTGCCCCATCCATTCTTTACATTCATTCAATCACTCTCACTCAAAGTTCTCTTCTTTCCCTCCTTGCAGGAAAAGCCACCCCACAATAAGAGGGAGAAGGGGAGAACCGGCGGTGGCCCTCCATCATTTGCATATCTTACAACAGCAGAGGAGGCTGCTTTAGAAATATCTGGATTCACCGAGCAACTGGAGGTGGGAGAGAGTGGGACATCTCAGCAACCTGGTGACAGAATTACATATCATAGAGATACATGGCATACATCCTTCTCTCCTATGGGCACTGATATCACTGAATGGTCACCATGTGCATAATGGTATCTGTAGCCATTCTTCATGTGACATATGTAACACATATCCTCACTCTCCAACAGGTCAATCAAGCGCTCCCCCCTCCACTGTCCAGGAGGAAGAGGAAGATGACTCCTCAGAGGATCCGCCTGCCTCTGAGGTTCACCATCACCAGCCATAACAGCACCCAGCACAATGGCAGTTATGCACACCTCGGTGGGTCCCACATCAGATAGAGTAGTATTGTCACCCGGTGTCTCACAACTCACAAGTGTGCAAGAGCAGATGGTGGAGAGAGGGCGAGAGGTGGAGACTTATTGCCAGAGGTCACAGGATGCGCCAGCTCTGCTCAGCTGCATGCAGACGCTGAGCCTCGAGGGCCATCCAGAAAGAGGGTGATGCAGAGGCTCATAGACCCCCTCTCTAGGTGGGATGTCAGCTTAACCATGGGACCTCATGGCCTCACTGCTGTGCAGCAAGTTGCTCTCCAGCTACTTAGCAGCAGGGAAGTGAGCAGGCTGCCTCTACCTCTGCTGAAGCCACAGGACTAATACCTCATAGCTGCATGCAGAAGACAAAGATGACACACATGTGTAAGATATATACGATGTCTCTGAGTTTTTCGACAAGACACCAATAGGCAGCAGCCAGCGTGTTTGAGCAATAGATCAAGATTTATTAAGCTTACAGCGTAATATACTTAACAGCAGGCGATAGTTTAACGAGTAGCTCGCAGCCCTTGGCCTCTGGAACCTCTCGGACACAGGTGACGTCATCTTCAGTCTGTTCCTTTGTTCTTGCAGTAGGTCTGGGTAAAGTTGTGTTTCGAGTTTTCAGGTCTTAACCCATTTCTTATCCAAAGTTCAAAGTGCAAGTCACATTGAGTGTAAGCAGAGTTTGGTAAGTGGGAGAACAAGTCCTTTAAGTGTATTTACTGAGTTTTAGTGAGTGAAAAAGTTAATTATTTGAAGTAAGTTCAATTTTATAGAGTAAATTAAGCTGTTGGGGAGTTTAAACCTGAAGTAGAATCTGGGTATAAAAAGGGGCGGGCTTAGTGCGGCAGCGCTGAGTGCGGTCGCATTGAGTGTAAGCAGAGTTTGGTAAGTGGGAGGTGAGGGTGGGTTTTTGGTCTGTTTTGCTTCCCACTCTCAGGCTAATCCAGCACTGTGGAAGCGGAGCAGCGAGACAATTCAACCGGACAGGCCACACAGACAGCATTCAAGAGGGAGGTTGGTGAACAGCTGGTTGGTAGGTCCTCTTCCTTCTCTTCTATACCTTTAGGTTGGTAAGTCCTATTAAATTGTGGTGTAATATTATCATCTATATCGGGGCAGAGGGTCTTCATCACTAATAATGAGAAATGTAATTAATTACATAGATATGGGTGAACAGGTGATGTGTCACTGTTGCGAAATGTGGGAGCTGGTGGACCCCATTGAGGCTCACGGTGACTAATTTTGCGATAAGTGTTTGCTGCTAGGGGAACTCAGGCTCCATGTTAAAGAGCTTGTGACCGAGCTTCAGACACTGTGACATATCAGGGAGGGGGAGAATTCCTGGACTCTATGTTTCAGGAGATAGTCACACCTATGAAATTATCTAATTCAGATGTAATCCGTGGTTAGGGACAGGACGGTGTGACTACGAGTGAGGCAGGTACGGGGATCCAGGAGTTTGTGTTGAAGGAGACGCAGCCCTTGCACTTGTCAAGCAGGTTCGAGGTTCTTACTCACTGTGAGGGCGGGAGCGGGGACTGCAGGGAGGATGAGCAACCTGGCCACAGCACCATGGTACAGGGGGCCATTCAAGTGGAGGGAGTAAAAAGAAATGTTGTAGAGGTAGGGGATAGTATCATTAGGGGGATAGATAGGGTTCTCTGCAGTCAAGAGCGGGAGTCCCGAAGGCTGTGTTGCCTGCCCGGTGCCAGGGTTAAGGACATCTCTTCTGGGTTGGAAAGAAACTTGGAGTGGGAGGGGATGATCCAGTTGTCGTGGTCCATGTTGGTACAAACGACGTAGATAGGACAAGGAAGAAGGTACTGTTAAAGGAGCATGAGCAGCTAGGGTTCAAATTATAAAACAGAACCTCAAGCGAAATAATCTCTGGATTATTACCTGAGCCACGAGCGAATATGGCTAGGATAAATAAAATTAAAGAGTTAAATGCGTGGCTCAAAGACTGGTGTGGGAGAAATGGGTTTTGCTTCTTGTGACACTGGCAGCAGTATTGGGACAGGAGGGAGCTGTTCCTTTGGGACGGACTTCACTTGGCCAGTGCTGGGACTAGAGTCCTGGCGAATCATGTAACTAGGGCTGTAGAGAGGGCTTTAAACTAATTAGTGGGGGGGAGGTTTCTAGGGAGCAAATAATAAAAATGACAACGGAGAAGGTCATAGACTTAGGTAGCAGTGGGGGAATTAAAAAACAGAACGTGTCAGGAAGGGACAGAAGGTATGGAGTAAAAGGTAAAGTAGAAAAAGGGGACAAAACATATTTGAAAGTTCTTTATCTGAATGCACGTAGCATTCGTAACAAAATGGATGAGTTAGCGGCACATATAACTACATATGGGTATGATCTTGTGGCCATTACAGAAACATGGCTGCAGGGTGACCATGACTGGGAATTAAACGTACCAGGTTATTTAACAATCAGGAAGGACAGGCAGGAAGGAAGGGGAGGTGGGGTGGCTATGTTAATAAAGGAAGGAATCACTATAATACAGAGAAATGATATTGGGTCAAAGGAGCAGGATAGTGCAACAGTTTGTGTGGAGATAAGGAATAATAAGGGGAAAAAACATTAGTGGGCATAGTCTATAGGCCTCCGAACAGTTGCAACTCTGTTGGATGGAGTATTAATCAGGAAGTAGTTGAGGCTTGTAATAAAGGAACAGCTATAATTATGGGGGAATTTAACTATCATATTAACTGGACAAATCAAATTGGGAAGGGCAGCCTTGAGGATGAGTTCATTGAGTGTATTTGGGATGGGTTTCTTGAGCAGTATGTAACTGAACCGACCAGAGGGCAAGCAACCTTAGATTTGGTCCTGTGTAATGAGACAGGATTAATTAAAAATGTCCTTGTAAAGGATCCCCTTGGAATGAGTGACCATAATATGGTTGAATTCCATATTCAATTAGAGGGTGAGAAGGTTGGATCTCAAACAAGCGTGCTGAGCTTGAATGAAGGAGACTATGAAGGTATGAGAGCGGAATTGATTAGAGTGGACTGGGAAAATAGATTAAAGTGTAAGACGGTACATGATCAGTGGTGTATATTTAAGGAATTATTTTAAAACTTCCAAAAAAAGTATATTCCACTGGGGAAAAAGGATGTAAAATAAAAGATAGCCATCCGTGGCTAAGTAAAGTAATTAAGGATAGTATCCAACTAAAAACAAGGGCATATAAGGTAGCCAAATCTAGTGGGAGGATAGAAGATTGGGAAGTCTTCAAAAGACAGCAAAAAATAACTAAAAGATTGATTAAGAAATGGAAGATAGATTATGAAAGTAAATTAGCAAAAAATATAAAAACAGATAGCAAAAGTTTCTATAGTTATATAAAAAGAAAAAGGGTGGCTGAAGTAAATGTTGGTCCCTTAGAGGATGAGACCGGGAAATTAATGGTGGGAAACACGGAGATGGCAAAAACGCTGAACAAATATTTTGTATCTGTCATTACGGTAGAGGACACTAAGAATATCCCAACACTGGACAAACAGGGGGCTCTAGGGGGGGAGGAACTAAAGACGATTAAAATCACTAAGGAAGTGGTACTTGGAAAATAATGGGACTCAAGGTGGATAAATCCCCTGGACCTGATGGCTTACATCCTAGGGTCTTGAGGGTAGTGGCAGTAGGGATTGTGGATGCATTGGTAATAATTTTCCAAAACTCGCTGGACTCAGCAAAGGTCCCGGCAGATTGGAAAACTGCTAATGTAACACCCTTATTTAAAAAGGGTAGTAGGCAGAAGGCTGGAAACTATAGGCCTGTTAGCCTAACATCTGTGGTTGGTATAATTTTAGAGTCCATTATTAAGGAGACAGTAACGGGACATTTGCATAAACATAATTTAATAGGACAAACTCAGCATGGTTTCATGAAGGGGAAGCCATGTTTGACAAATTTGCTTGAGTTCTTTGAGGAAGTAACATACAGGGTGGATAAAGGGGAACCAGTAGACGTAGTGTATTTAGACTTCCAAAAGGCATTTGACAAGGTGCCACACAAAAGATTATTGCTCAAGATAAAAAATCACGGGATTGGGGGTAACATTCTGGCGTGAGTGGAGGATTGGCTCTCTAACAGAAAGCAGGGAGTTGGGATAAATGGTTCATTCTCAGTCTGGCATTCAGTAACTAGTGGTGTTCCGCAGGGTTCAGTGCTGGGTCCCCAAATCTTTACAATCTATATTAACGATTTGGAGGAGGGGACCTAGTGTACAGTTTGCAGATGATACAAAGGTGGGAGGGAAAGTAGTGAGTGAGGAGGGCATAAAAAACCTGCAAAGGGATATAGACAGGCTAACTAAGTGGGCAGAGATTTGGCAGATGGAATACAATACTGGACAGTGTGAGGTTATGTACTTTGGCAGGAAAAATCATATAGCAACTTATTATCTTAATGGCAAGAAACTGGAAAGTACTGTAGTACAAAGGGATCTAGGGGTCCTGGTGCACGAAATTCAAAAAGTTAGTATGCAGTTGCAGCAAGTGATCAATAAGGCCAATGGAATGTTGGCATTTATTGCTAGGGGCATAGAATATAAAAACAGGGAGATATTGCTGCAGTTGTACAAGGTATTGGTGAGACCGCACCTGGAATACTGCATGCAGTTTTGGTGTCCATACTTAAGAATACATACTTGCTCTCGAGTCAGTACAAAGAAGGTTCACTTGGTTAATTCCGGGGATGAGGGGGTGGACATATGATGAGAGGTTGTGTAGATTGGGACTCTACTCACTGGAGTTCAGAAGAATGAGAGGCGATCATATTGAAACATATAAGATTGTGAAGGGGCTTGTTCAGGTGGATGCGGTGAGGATGTTCCCAATGATGGGTGAAACTAGAACTAGCGGGCATAATCTTAGAATAAGGGGCTGCTCTTTCAAAACTGAGATGACGAGAAACTTCTTCACTCGGAGGGTGGTAGTTTTGTGGCATTTGCTGCCCCAGAAATCTGTGGAAGCTACATCATTAAATAAAAATAAAACAGAAATAGATAGTTTCCTAGAAGTAAAGTGAATTAAGGGTTACGGGGAGCGGGCAAAAATTGAACAATGATCTAGGTTCGGAATGGTCATGGCCCTGTGGATAGTGAAGCGGGCCCAGGGGCCGTGTAGACTGGTTCTCCTCCTACTTCTCGTGTTCTAATTCTGTTACTTTTCAGGAGATGGCTTTATTCGTGTTCCTGGCTGGGGTGGATATCGCCTTTACAGAAGGTAAGTACTGTACAAAATATAGGGACAGAGTGATCTCCTGGACGAGTTTCGATCGCCTAGATGGGACGGAGAGGAATTTCCCAGATGTTTTCTCCCAAATTGGCCATTGTTGTTTTTTATCAGGTTTTTCGCCTCTCCGGGAGATCAAATGGGTTCGGGTGGGGTGGAGAGTGTTAGTAGATTTGAGGTTAGGATCAGATCAGCCATAATCTTATTGAATGGTGGAGCAGGCTCGAGGGGCCGATTGGCCTACTCCTGCTCCTACTTCTTATGTTCTTATGTTCATTTGGGCATTGTCCCTATATGGTCTTTAACAAAACCATCTATTGGTTCTAATGGTCAAAATACCATTGTCACTCAGACTAAATTTAGCATCTGGGCCCTGCCTTTCCAGTATTTTTCCTACAAATTTACCTTGTTCGTCGTCATCTTGTTTACAGTTCTTCACCCCACTGGAATTCTAGCTTTCCTGGTCCAGACAGTACAAGGTCTCATAAGTTGCATAAGCTGCGATACTGTCCGTTATCAGAGCTAGTCTTGACTAGTCCTGGCTGTCTTTGCAGTTATATTTTGAGCAAGCCTCATCATTTTATGCACAGGTCACTACAGGTCACACTGACTATAAATATTTGGTTAATGTGCAGTTCACTATTCTGCACTCACACTTCTACATGTTATTGCTAAAAACATCCAACTATCAGTCTTTCGTACTCAAATATAATTCACAAGGGTAGCCACTTGGGTGCAATATCCAATGTTTATGAAAAGTTTCCGTTAATGTGCTGTCAAACATCAAAATCCATATTTTCAACACTTTTTGGTCTTGGACAGATCTGTGTGCACCTTTGCAAGTGAATTCATGAGTTGCAGTGAATGGTGAGACATACGGTACCTCCAGCAATGGAGGTGAGTGTGAAAGGAATGGCTTGGTCATTGCAGGGATGCTTTACGGTATTGCTGTGGGGTTTTTCAGCCTGAAGCATCATGTGGCAGCTATATGAGTGTACAGCATCAAGTGAAGTAAATCTGGCCATGGTGAGGACAGCCATGGCCTGCCGGACAGCAATGTGCTCGGATGTTGATGCGCTCTGTCCTCTGCAGCATCAAGTGATTGTGGAGAAGGTTTTTGGTGTTATTGTTGGTGCTGCTGGTTTGCCTGGTGCTGCTGGTGTTGGGGCTCACTTTGGTCAGATTTTGAGGACCAAGGTGAGAGAGTATACATTGCGTCCATGCTGATGGAATAGATGGCAGGTGAAGTAGAGATGACAGATACAATCCGTCGATGATGAGAGAGGTTCTTCCAATGAAGTGATACTGGATGGAAACTTTGTTGCAAAGACTGCAGCCTGTAGAATCTGTGCTAGGAGTGCAGTGAGAAACAGCTTCTGCTGTGGAAAGTGATCATCTGTCAGGTGGGAGTTCTTGCTGTACATTTGATGCTATCAAGTAATCACCTGGAGCAATGGCCATTGAACTCCTGCCTTAAGTTGATATACGTGGTTCCCGAGCAGCATGTTTCCCATGCCCATCCAGTTAAATTTAAAATTACGTTTAAAATCACTCTCAAAGTTCAGACAACTAGCTACTAATAATTTAAATTGGGTTGCATGCCTCTGCTGGTCAGGCCGAGTCTGCACTGATAGAGGAACCTGGGGGAAAGGCGTGTGGGAATGGGATGACAGTGGGTTCCCGACCCACTCCCAGAAATAACTAATTTCCCACCTGACCCACCTCCAATTGCACCCGCTACTACCCCAACATATTCCGGCCTTGGCCTTGGAGTCTGAAAAGGCACTCACAACCTGTTGCACACGGCTGCTCCGTGCAACACTCTCTACCCCAGGCCCCCAGTGGTGCAGGAAAGGACTCCTACAGAGACAGCCCTCCATTGGGCACCCACGCTTCTGCCAGATGGCAAGATGACCGGCCAGTCCGATTCAGATTGGGCAATATACTAAGTTAATAACTAAATGGTACAGAATCATGAATGCCCGGGTCCTTAGCCCTGGTGTGAAACACTCTGGCCCCCACTTCTCCATACTCACCCGCACCTCAGGCACCAGCCAGTGTGGCTTAATTGCTAAATGTTTTCTGCTGTATATTCCAGCTCGCGTTCAGGGATTTCATTCTGCTGGAAATTTATGAAGCCTCATTATTTTGTGTGTCCTACCCAAGAGGCAGGTAATGGTTTTAATAATAGGCAACACGATTTTCTAAAGGTGGAAAGAGGTGAAAAACAGGACTAGCGATGCCTCAACCACATGGGACAGAGAAATCCACTTCACCAGCCCCCCTGCCACAGGTTCAGTATCCAACCCCCCCACGACTGGTGCACTGTGCTTGCAGTATTTGAGGTGACTAAGGTCAGGCCTTGTGGAGATAAAGGCCAGGTCGCAGAATGTATGGAGGGATGGCTACAAACGTCCCTTAACTCCAACCCTCTGATTGATGTTTAGTAGCCATCTTTCCATCCACTCTACTGCCTGGCCCTTCACTCCACACGGTCTGGCCTTGGTCATCTTGTAGGTGGTACATACTGTTATGGATAACAAGCTGATTACAAAACAGAAAACATGGAGTAGCTACTCAGACTGGCAAAAGCAGGGAAGTGGTTTTCCACAAGGATCGGTGCTGGGAGCACTGCTGTTCACAATTTACATAAACAGTTTGAACTCGGGAATCGGAAGCACTATTTCAAAATTTGTCGATGACACCAAACTGGTATTTACAGTTAATACTGGTGAACACTGTGACAAAATTCAAGAAGACACTAATAGACTTGCAGAATAGGAATGTAATTGGCAGTTTAATTTCAGTAAATATAAGTGGTGCCTTTTGGCTGGGAGAATAAAGACGCCACATACTGCTTGGAAAATGCAAGTGTAAATTGGGTAGAGGAGCAATGGGATCTAGGGGTAGTTACACAAATCAGTAAAAGTAGTAACTGAGGTTAGTAGGGCCATAAAAATACAAACAAAGCACTAGAACTGACGAAGGGTCATCGACCTGAGACGTTAACTCTGTTTCTCTCACCACAGATGCTGCCTGACCTGCTGAGTATTTCCAGCATTTTCTCTTCTTATTTCAGATTTCCAGCATTCGCAGTATTTTGCTGTTGTGTTTCCATCTTGATCTGAACTGCGTTCAATGTAAGATAGTTCGGGGAGTCAGGAAACATTCACCCCTAGACCTACGCTGGCAGGTAAAACCCCAGACATGTAAGAATAAAAATGTATGTTTTGTATGTGTGATGGACACAAGACTATTAATATAAGATGTAATAAAGAAGGGTTTTGATGTGTATGTGTCACCCTGCTCAAGGAAATGGCGCGAAACTTAACAAAGGAAACCTGCAGAACCGGATAACACCCCACAAAGACAGCATCGAAACTCACCATCGAAACTCAAGTACCATTAAAAGGTGTTAACAATTAACTTAAGCAAGAAATGGCACCAGCCACTGCAGACAGACCATGTTCAAAGGAAAGCAATCAAGAACTGCCATGAAACTAAGACCCAATCCTGGGGTCTTAGCAATTTAGACTAGAGAAAATGGACTTAAAAATATATAAAACAAGGAACCCAAAGGCTCGCTCTCTCGCTCTCGCTCTCTCTCTGGATGACCACGCGGAAAAACAAGAAGCCCTCCCTCTACAGACCAGACCAAAAAGCAAGTAAAAAGGCCGCGTGTATTGCTTGACTCAGGGAAGTACAAACCTGTGTAAATCTAACCCATTAACTTACGTGTTGTAATCGAGTAGAGTCCATAAATACCAGTAGGCTATTGCTTTGATGTGCATGAGTGTGTGTGTTTAATAAAATTTTTCCAAGTTGTTTCAAAAGAATTGGTCTTGCTGTGAATTTAATGCCAGTCGAAATAAAAAGCTTACAGATGGCTCCTTAGTGAGGATTTCTCTGTTTCCTCGCCATATAATTGTCAGGATACCAAACCCCAGCTTTCTTACAGCGCACTCCTGGAGGCTCCACTCCCTGAGCCTACAACCTTCAGCAGGGTCAGTGGTGGAATTCCACAGCGGGAGTGACTCCAGGGTAACTGTCGGGATAGCACACCCATGGATATTCCAGGTCGTGTATTTTTAGTAATCCTGGTGTCTACACGCACACATGAATAAAACAGGGAACCACTGGAATCACGCTGCAGGTCCATCTTTACCTGGAGATCAAATGTCTGTTGTATAATTGTACCAGCAGTTAACAGACTCCTGTGAACCCCTCCACTTGCTAGGTTAATGCGCTAATTAACCAATTTATTTTAAACGGTTTATTTTAAATACATTAATGCCTGCCTTAAAATGTAAATACCAGATCTGTCACACAAACACGTTAAATGTTCATGAAACAATTACCAGTCATTTGTAGACGGGAAACTTAAACCTGCCGTTTCTCTTTCAATCAGGAACAGCTCGCAGTTTTACACCAATCTCTGATTTGACAGCACATTCCCAGCATTAACCATTGTTCTTCCTGATTCTAAACACAGCTGTAAAGGAGCCTTCTGTTACGTGCCTAGGAGCTCTGAACACTGGAAGAGAGCGGCTGGGACACATTTATTACGCCCCAAGATTTGCACGGGGACTTTGCTGTCAGTGAAGAGAGAAGAGAAAGGCAAAAGTGCCGTTTGCCCCTCTCAGTTTGTCCCCCTGAAGGACTGTATCCAGGCTGAAGTCCTGTTCCCGCTGGACGATTCCTGCCCCAGATTGTCCTTTCTGAGCTCCAAACAGGTGATGCTAAAAACCCAGGTGCGAAAGAGGAAAATCTACAGCAAGTTGTTTAGAACAATGCTGATTTATTTGACGAATATCCAGGATATTTATCTCCAGCCCAGTTATAGGAGTTACTAACATCAGCAGAAACAAACCCCGACTGTCAGAGTGAACATACTTCAGTCCTGGGTGTGATTAACAGCAGTAGAATCATAGAATGGTTAGAGCATGGAAGGAGGCCATTTGGTCTGTCGAGCTCGTACCGGCTCTCTGCAAGAGCACTTCAGCAAGTCCCACTTTCCCGTCCTTTCACCTTAGCCCTGCAATTATTTTTCCTTCAGGTAAAGCTGCAATTGAGTCTGCGTCCACCACCCGTTCAGGCATTGCATTCCAGATCCTAACCACTCGCTGATTAAAAAAGTATTTCCTCATGTCACCATTCGTTATTCAGCCAATCACCTTAAATCTGTGTTCTCTCGTTCTCGACCCTTCTGCCAAAGGGAACAGTTTCTCTCTATCTATTCTGTCGTGACCCCTCATGATGTTGAACACCTTTATCAAATCATCTCTTAATCTTCTCTGCTCCAAGAACTATCTCAGCTACTCCAGTCTAGCCACGTATCTGAAGTCCGTCATCCCTGGAATCATTCTCATAAATCTGTTCTGCACCCTCTCTAAGGCCTTCACAATCTTCCTAAAGTGCAGTGCCCAGAATTCGACACAATACTCCAGTTGAGGCCGAACCAGTGTTATATAAATGTTCATCATAACTTCCTTGTTTCTGTACTCGATGCCTCTACTTATGAAGCCCAGGTCACCGTATGCTTTTTTAACCGCTTTCTCAACCTGCCCTGCAACCTTCAACGATTTGTGTACATATACACCCAGGTCTCCCTGTTCATGCACCCCTTTGGAATTGTACCATTTAGTTTATATTTCATATCTTCATACTTTCTACCAAAATGTATCACTTTGCACTTTTCTGCATTAAATTACATCTGCCACCTGACCACCCATTCCAGTGGGGTTCCACAGGGCTCAGTACTAGGTCCCTTTCTTTTTCTGGTATATATCAACGATCTTGACTTGAATATAGGGGGTATGATTAAGAAGTTTGCAGATGATACTAAAACCGGCTGTGTGGTTGATACTGAAGAAGGAAGCTGACCTGTACACCCACATCTAAGCCACTAATATATATCAAGGAAAGCAGTGGTCCTAGAACCGATCCCTGGGGAATACCACGTTATACACTCCTCCAATCGAACAGCAGAATCCAACACCTGCAATCACTTGTGAACGTCCCCTCCCCAGTGTGAACACGCTGGTGTACAGTAAGGGTGGATGATTGAGTGAATCCCTTCCCACACACGGAGCAGGTGAACGGCCTCTGCCAGTGTGAACACGCTGGTGTACAGTGAGGATGGATGACTGAGTGAATCCCTTCCCACACACGGAGCAGGTGAACGGCCTCTGCCAGTGTGAACACGCTGGTGTACAGTAAGGGTGGATGACTGAGTGAATCCCTTCCCACATGGAGCAGGTGAACGGCCTCTGCCAGTGTGAACACGCTGGTTTACAGTAAGGGTGGATGATTGAGTGTGCCCCTTCCCACACACGGAGCATGTGAACGGCCTCTCCCAGTGTGACTGTTCTTGTGTTGTGACAGGCCATATGATCGGCTTAATCCTCATCCACACACAGAACACCTGTACGGTTTCTTCCCACTGTGATCGGTGCTTTTTGCTTCCATTTTCAAAGGCTGCTGATAATCATATCCCGATGAATCGAGTTAGTCTCTCAGATCTTGACTTGATGTTTAGTTTGAGATCGTGTCTGCAAGTCTTCCCCTTCTAATGCCCTGTATAATTAATTTAAAACAGGAAAAAGGGAGCCTGAGAGAGACCTCACAAAAACACAATAGCAGGTTGTGAAATTGAGCACAATGAGTCTGGTAATTTGTGGGGCCAACACTAGAAAACGAGATCATGAAAGCTGCTGATTGTCATAAAAACCCAACTAGTTCACAAGTGTCACTCAGGGAAGGGAACGCGCCACCCAGTCCGGGGTTACATAAGGCTCTGGCCTCTACGGGAGCACAGAGAGATGTAGGAGGGGGAAAAGGAGGGCTAATTTGTACATCTGCAACTCGACCAGAAACTTTAACAAAACCTCCAAAATCTTCACTTAAAACGCCATAACATACAAGTGGTGGACAATGGGATTAGAATAGAAAGGGCTTGATGGCTGGCGCGGACACCATGGGCCGAAGGGCCACTTTCTGTGCTGTTTATCTCTATGACTCTAACCTGCGTCAAGAGCAGCATGCACATGGGGAAAGCATCACCTCCAAGTTCCCCTCCATGTCACACATCATCCTGACTTGGAAATATATCGTCGATCCTTCATTGTCACTGGGTGCAAATCCGGGAATTCCCTCCCTAAGAGCATTGTGGGAGCACGTTCACCACACGGACTGCAGCGGTTCTGGAAGGCGGCTCACCACCACCTACTGAAGGGCAATTAAGTATGCACAATAAATTCTGGCCTTCCCCGCGACACCCACATCCCAAGAATTAATTTTAAAATCTGTACATGTAAAATAGATTAAAAGCCTCGACAGAAATACTTGTTCCTAAAACAATACTCTTTCAGATTGTACGGACAGTGTTTGTTTAACAACCTAATCTCCTCGAGAATCCACCGCAGTTGACACTCCCACATCGGAAATTGTTGGGCCCTACTGGTCACAATAGTGCTCGTGGTTAAACACAGCAGCTGTTCCCCCATCTCCACTCCAGCTCAAACTGATGCAATAACAAAGACCTACACAGGAGGCCAGGGACCGAGTTCTGCATCCAATGCCCACCCTGATGCAAACCGCTGCTTGGTTGGTCCGTCTGTGATTCCAGACTGGATTCTGTGAGCAATGCCTGCAATAAACCTAAACCAAATACAGTGGATGCTGGAAATCTGAAATAAAAAGAGAAAAATTGCTGGAATTAATCAGCACGGATTGCAGTAACTTTGGAGAGAAACAGAGTTAACTGTATTTCAATACATTGGTGGGTTGGGGCCTAGGTCTCTCGGAAGCAGTCGGGAAACCAGGGAGAATGGGCGGCCTGCAGGCCCGGCTGAATTTACCAGCAGGGCCTGATTAACATTTCAAAGCTCTGTTTGCCACCCACAGCCAGCCAGATGGAAAGGCTGCGGCACTAGGCCGCATAGACAAGGGGGAGAGGTATTGGGGTGCGGGGTGAGGTACCGAGGTAGTGGGGGGGCGGAGGAAGACATTGGGAGGTGGGAGGAGGAGCTCATCGCGGGGCCATAACATCAAACATTCCCAGGGCAGGTACAGCATGGGTTAGATACAGAGTAAAGCTCCCTCTACACTGTCCCATCAAACGCTCCCCAGGCAGGTACAGCACGGGTTAGATACAGAGTAAAGCTCCCTCTACACTGTCCCATAAAACACTCCCCGGGCAGGTTCAGCACGGATTAGATACAGAGTAAAGCTCCCTCTACAATATCCCATTAAACACTCCCAGGGCTGGTACAGCACGGGTTAGATACAGAGTAAAGCTCCCTCTACAATATCCCATCAAACACTCCCAGGGCTGGTACAGCACGGGTTAGATACAAAGTAAAGCACCCTCTACACTGGCCAATCAAATACTCCCAGGGCAGGTACAGCATGGATTAGATTCAGAGTAAAGCTCCCTCTACAATGTCCCATCAAACACTCCCAGGGCAGCTACAGCATGGCTTAGTTACAGCGTAAAGTTCCATCTGCACTGTTCCATCAAACACTGCCACGGCAGGCCCGGCACGGGTTAGATACACAGTAAAGCTCCCTCTACAATGTCCCATCAAACACTCCCAGGGCAGGTAAAGCGCGGGTTAGATACAGAGTAAAGCTCCCTCTACAATGTCCCATCAATAACTCCCAGGACCGGTACAGGGTAAAGCTCCCTCTACACTGGCCCCACAAACATTCTAGGGGCAGGTACAGTGCCGGTTAGATAGAGAGTAAAGCTTCCTCTACACTTTCACGTCAAACACCATCTGGGCAGGAATAGCATGGGTTAGAATCTGTGTAAATATAAACTCAGCAAATACAGGCCAGTCGGTTTGCCCTTGGACGTGGGGAAGCAATATTGACGCAAATACATGAACTCATTCCTCTTATTTGGAAGTAGGAGAGCATGTCAGCGGATCTCAGAGATGCCGTAATCGTGACCATCTTCAAGAAAGGTGACAAGTCTGATTGCAGTAATTACAGACGAGTTTCCCTGCTGTCTGCCACAGGGAAAGTCATCGCCAGAATCCTCCTCAATCGTCTCCTCCCAGTGGCTGAAGAGCTCCTCCCAGAGTCGCACTGCGGGTTCCACCCACTAAGGGGCACAATGGACATGATCTTCAACGCACGTCAACTAAAAGTAAAATGCAGGGAACGACACCGACCACTGCACATGGCCTTCTTTGACCTCAGATAAGCCTTTGACACCTTCAACCATGAGGGATTATGGAGTGTCCTCACATTCGGCTGCCCTCAAAAGTTTGTCAGCATCCTCTGCCTGCTTCACGATGACATCCACGCTGTGATCCTGACCAACGGTTCAACCACAGACCCAATTCACGTACGGACCGGGGTCAAGCAAGGAAGTGTCATCGCACCAACGCTCTTCTCGATCTTCCCGGCTGCAATGCTCCATTACACCCTCAGTAAACTCCCCGCTGGAGTGGATTTAATCTACAGAACAAACAGTAAACTGTTCAATTATAATTGCAAAATACTGCGGATGCTGGAAATCTGAAATAACAACAGAAAATGCTGCAAATAGTCAGCAGGCCAGGCAGCATCCGTGGAGAGAGAAACGGAGTTAACGTTTCAGGTCTGGGACGCTTCATCAGAACTGGAAAAAGCTGGAGATGTAACAGATATTAAGCAGGTGCAGAGACAGGGAGGGGGGGATTAGGAGGGGAGGAAGAAATAGAAAGTGTATCCTGTACTTTTGTAAGAGGCAGGAAAGATAAAATGTTGCAAATGGGAATGGCATAAATCATACTGCATGAAAAATGGGGGCAGGGATAATTATCTGAAATTGTTGAACTCAATGTTGAGTCCGGCGGCTGCAAAGTGCCCAATCGAAAGATGAGTTGCTGCTCCTCGAGCTTACGTTGAGCTTCATTGGAACAATGCAATAGGCCGAGGTCAGAGAGATCAGAGTGGGAGTGAAGCGGTGAATTAAAGTGACAGGCAACCGGAAGCTCAGGGTCACCCGTACAGACTGAACGGAGGTGTTCCTCAAAGCGGTCGCCCAATCTGCGTTCGGTCTCCCCAATGTAGAGGAGACCGCATCGTGAGCAGCGAATATAGTATATTAAATTGCAAGAAGTACAAGAAAATCGCTGTTTCACCTGGAAGGGATGTTTGGGGCCCTGGACAGTGGGAAGGGAGGAGGTAAAAGGGCATGTGCTGCATCTCCTGCGCTTGCACGGGAAGGTGCCAGGTGAAGGAGCAGGGCTGTTGGGGGTGATTGACGAGTGGACCAGGGTGTCGCGGAGGGAGCGGTCCCTTCGGAATGCTGAAAGGGGAGGTGAGGGGAAGATGTGTTTGGTGGTGGGATCACGTTGGAGGTGGCGGAAATGGCGGAGGATGATCCGTTGAATGTGGAGGCTGGTGGGGAGAAAGGTGAGGACAAGGGGAACCCTATCGTGGTTCTGGGAGAGAGGGGCAGGGGTGAGAGCAGAAGTGCGGGAAATAGAACGGACATGGTCAAGGGCCGTGTCAACAACGGTAGAGGGGAATCCTCGGTTGAGGAAAAAGGAAGACAAGTCAGAAGCACTAGTATGGATGGTGGCATCCTCGGAACAGATGCTTCGGAGACAGAGAAACTGGGAGAATGGAATAGAGTCCTTACAGGAAGCGGGGTTGGAGGAAGTGTAGTCCAGGTCGCTGTGGGAGTCACTGGGCTTGTAGTGGATGTTTGTTGAAAGCCGATCGCCAGAAATTGAGACGGAGAAGTCAAGGAAGGGAAGGGAAGAGTCGGAGATGGACCATGTGAAGGTGAGGGCAGGGTGGTAAATGGAAGTAAAGTGAATTAACTTATCCAGTTCAGGGCGAGAGCAGGAAACGGCACCAATACAGTCATCGATGTACCGGAAAAAGAGGTGAGGTAGGGGTCCTGAGTAGGACTGGAACAAAGAATGTTCCACATGTCCCATGAACAGGCAGGCATAGATAGGGCCCATGCGTGTTCCCATAGCAACACCTTTAATTTGGAGGAAGTGAGTGGAGTCAAAGGAGAAGTTGTTCAATGTGAGAACAAGTTCAGCCAGGCGGAGGAGGATGGTGGTGGATGGGAACTGGTTGGGCCTCTGTTCAAGGAAGAAACAGAGCGCCCGAAGGCCATCCTGGTGGGGGGTGGAGGTGTATAGGGATTGGACGTCCATGGTGAAAAGGAGAAGGTTGGGGCCAGGAAACTGCAAACTGTTAAAGTGACGGAGGGCGTTGGAAGTGTCGCGAATATAGGTGGGAAGAGACTGGACAAGGGGAGAAAAAATAGAGTCGAGATAGGAAGAGATAAGTTCTGTGGGGCAAGAACAGGCTGAAACGATGGGTCTACCAGGGCAGTCCTGTTTGTGGATCTTGGGAAGGAGGTAGAAGCGGGCTGTGCGGGGTTGGGGGGCTATGAGTGTGAGGAATGGAACTTGGTGAACCCAACTGCAGGAAGGCAAACTGAGGCAGAGGTTAGGTTGCAAAAACAAAGATAGACTTAACATGAAACAAACAAAATAACAACAGCACAGAGACAGGCTAGCAGGCCGGCAAGAGGAATCACAAGTCAGTGAAACTCAAGACTGAGCAATGAATATAAACTAAGCACCACTTAAATAGTAGGCAGATAAACATGCACAGGTGAGTGCAATTAAGAATAAAGAAGGAAACAATTAAGAGTTCATGGTGCCCTCTGGTGGCGCGGCGAGGCTGAACCTGGGTCATTCCTGACAGGACCCCCTTCTAGTAACGGTCCCTGACGTTCACCCAGAAGGTCCATGGCGATGACAAAGAAAGTTCTGCACTAAATCGCGATCAAGGATGTTCTGGTCCGGGACCAAGGAGCGTTCCGTCGGACCATATCCCTCCCAGTCCACCAGGAACTGGAGGCCCCCGTGAACCCAGCGAGAGTCCATCAGGTGATGGACCATGTAGGTAGGCTGGCCTTCGATGATGCGGGGAGCAGGAGGAGGCCTCTTGGCGGGCTCCAGGGAACTGATGGCCACTGGCCGGAGCCGGGAGATGTGGAAGGTGGGATGAGTCCGCATGGAGCGAGGCAGTTGGAGACGGTAGGACCTTCCTCAACACCGTGAAGGGACCGATTAAATGGGGCACCAGCTTGCAGGACTCCACGCGCAGCGAGAGATACTGATTAGAAAGGCAGACCCTCTGACCAGGATGGAATGAAGGAGCCAGTCTGCGCCAGTTGTTGGCCTGGATCCGTCGTTGCCGAGAAGCTCATTCTAAGGCCAGCCGCACTCTCCTCCAGGTCCGTCGACAGCGCTGGACAAACTTCTCCATGGAGGGAACCCCCACCTCGAGCTCCTGCTCCTGGAACAGTGGAGGCTGAAACCCGAACTGGCACTCGAATGGCGACATTCCTGTGGGGGAGCAGCGCAAGGTGTTGTGCGAATACTCAGCCCAGACGATGTGACGACTCCAGGTCGCAGGGTTAGCAGACACGAGACACCTCAGGGTCGTCTCCAGGTCTTGATTGTTCCATTCCGTTTGACCATTGGACTGAGGGTGGAAACCCGAGGAAAGGCTGACAGTAGCTCCAATGAGCTTATAGAAAGCTCTCCAAAACCGGGAGGCGAACTGTGGACCACGGTCAGAGACGATGCCAAGAGGCAAACCGAACAACCTGAAAACATGTTGGACCATGAGCTCGGCTGTCTCCTGTGCTGAGGGAAGCTTCGGCAAGGGCAGAAAGCAGCAGGCTTTGGAGAAGCGATCTACAATGACCAGAATGACATTGTTGCCTTGAGATGGTGGAAGACCTGTAATGAAATCTACAGCGAGGTGTGACCAGGGGTGGGTGGGAATGGGGAGATGATGCAGCAAACCCTAGGGGCGAGATCGAGGGTTCTTGTTTCGTGCACAAATAGCACAAGCTGCCACGAACGCCTTTACGTCCTTCTCCATGCTGGGCCACCAGAAACTTCTGCGAAGGAACTCCAGTGTCCTGGATGTGCCTGGATGACCGGTGAATTGCAACGAATAACCCACTGCAGGACTTGTGAGCGTGCCGTGTTGGCAACAAAAAGGCGACCTGGTGGGCCGTTGCCAGGGTCTGCCTCCCTCTGTTGCACCTTTCTGACCAGCGTCTCGATCCCCCAGCGAACCGGTGCTACAATTCGAGAAGTAGGAAGAATAGGTTCTGGTTGTCTCTCCCGGTCGGGTGGATCAAATTGCCTGGAGAGTGCATCAGGCTTGAGATTCTTGGATCCTGGACGATATGACAGGACAGAGTCGAAACGATTGAAAAACAGTGCCCAGCGAGCTTGACGAGAGTTAAGCCGTTTGGCCTCCTGGATATAGGCCAGATTCTTATGGTCTGTCCAGATAATGAATGGGTGTTTAGACCCCTCCAACCAATTTCACCACTCCTCCAGTGCCAACTTAACTGCTAGTAGTTCACTGTTTCCAATATCGTAGTTTCGTTCTGCAGGAGTGAGTCGGCGAGAAAAGAAGGCGCAAGGGTGCAGTTTGTTGTCGTTAGACCACTGGGACAAAACGGCACCCATTCCTATATCAGAGGCATCCACCTCGACAATGAAGGGGAGTGAGGGATCCGGAATCACGAGGACAGGAGCAAACGTGAAGCGCCGCTTGAGATCCTCGAAAGCCTGCGCAGGCTCAGCGGACCAACTGAACCGGGTGGAAGCGGATTTGGTGAGGGTGTTGAGAGGGGCAGCAATGGTGCCGAAGTTCCTGATGAATCTCCGCTAGAAATTAGCAAACCCCAAGAAACATTGCACCTGTTTGAGAGAGGTGGGTGGTGGCCAATCTCGGACAGCTTGGGTCTTGCCAGGGTCCATTTGGATGTTGCCACTGGAGATGATGAAGCCCAGGAATGAAGCCGTGGAAACGTGAAACTCACACTTCTCAGCCTTGACAAACAAGAGGTAATTAAGCAGACGTTGCAGGACTTGCCTTACATGCTGGACATGATCGTGAAGTGTTTTGGAGAAAATGAGAATGTCGTCCAGGTAGACAAAGACAAAGCGATGCAGCATGTCTTGGAGGATGTCGTTGATGAGTGCCTGGAACACAGCAGGGGCGTTGGCCAATCCAAAAGGCATGACCAGGTTCTCATAGTGCCCGGTAGGTGTGTTGAATGCCGTCTTCCACTCGTCCCCTTCGCGGACGCAGATGAGGTTGTAGGTGTTGCGGAGATCCAATTTTGTGAAGACTGTGGCTCCCTTTAGTAGCTCGAAGGCCGTCGACATGAGTGGAAGGGGACAGCGGATTTTTATAGTAATCTTGTTAAGGCCACGGTAGTCGATGCAAGGGCGGAGACCTCCATCTTTCTTACTGACGAAGAAAAATCTGGCACCAGCAGGAGAGGTGGACGGACGGATGAAGCCAGTGGCGAGGGCGTCACGGATGTAATCCTCCATGGCGGCGGTCTCTGGAGCAGAAAGGGAGAAGATCCTACCCCTAGGTGGGCATGTCCCAGGCAGGAGATCAATGGCACAGTCATATGGCCTATGAGGGGGAAGTGATGTGGCTCGAACCTTACTGAGTACCTCTTTTAAATCCTCATGATCAGGAGGCACTTGGGACAATTCAGAGTGTGATGGGGGCTCCTGGGGCTGGGAAGGAGACTTGGAGCAAAGACAGGTGGTCTGGCAGGCGGAGCCCCATTCCGTAAACCGGCCGGTGGCCCAATCCATGCGTGGATTATGGCAGGCCAACCAAGGGTAACCCAGAACTAATGGAAACTCGGGAGAGTGGATAAGGGAGAATTGGATGGTCTCGAAATGTTGTCCTTCCACGCCCAAACACAGCGGGGCAGTAAGATGGTGAATAGTTCCGGAGCCCAGGGGTCTTCCATCCAGGGCGACAACAGTGAGGGGTTGATCTGGATGGGTCAGGGGAATCTTGAGCCGTTTAGCTAAACACAGATCCATGAAGTTACCATCGGACCTGTAGTGTATGTACCTTTAAGAGAGAACTACTTTTACAGCTCCTGTGTACTGTAGTACTGGCAGTGACCACCCCTGTATATAAGCCTTGACCATGCCTCTGTACTGCCAGTCTTGAGACTACCCTACTCCAGTAAACACCTGTTGATTGTTAAGTTACAGCCTCCGTGTAGTTATTGGAAAACATCGTACTCTAAGAATCACGGATCCAACAGTGGCAACGAGGTCGATTCGAATCTACCTGCAACTCTGCATTTCCCTTCAAGGATTCACTCCGGGAGGGCGGTGGAAGAAAGTCGAGGCCAGAAGCACGGGCGTCGACCACGAGCAACCGCCCAGTCGTCCGGCAGAGAGTGAACATCGCAGGGGAGGCTGTTGAGAGCCGGGCTTGGTTCCCCAGCCACGACGATCCAGCAACAGACTGGCAACAGGTACTGTGCAGACCCTTCCCGGACAGCGGCGGCTGGGGCCGACCGATGGCAGAGAGAAAGCCGAGCAGCATCGATGGGGTAAGAGAGACAGTGAAGCGCATAGGGCACAGCCCAGGGTTGAAAACCGAGCGGCGTCAAGTAAAAACAAAAACAGAGAGAGAGAGGGTAAAGCAGCAGCCGTGTTCAGGACCGAGCGGAGGAAACGGGAAAGGTGCACAGGAGAACGCGCAGAGCACAGCCAGGGCTCAAGCGCTGAACAGCCTCCACCGGGAGAAGAAGGGAGGGCACAGGAGATGCCATTGAGCCATGGAGAAGAAGGGAGAGCGTGGGAGCCACCATTTTTAGAAGCCGCAGCTGAGAAGAAGTGCGAGCGCGGGAAGAAAGAAAAGCACGGGAGATGCCATTTGTGCCAGCGAAGAAGAAGGGAGAGTGCGGCAGATGCCATTTTGACAGTTAAATCACACCCAGGGATGCTGAAGAGTGGCAGTATCTCTGCGTTCGACAATGAAGTTGAAGATTGGGCGACATATGTGGATCACATTGAGGTGTACTGCAGGGCGAATGAAGTGCCAGATGCTAGGAAAGCACTGGTTTTGTTAAATTCCAACAGTGGTAAAACTTATGGCTTACTGCGAAACCTAATAACCCTAGAGAAGCCCGTGATAAGAATTTCGGAAGCATAGTAGAAATCCTACAGGACCACTTAAACCCCACACCGCTGCTGATAGCAGAAAGATTTAAGTTCCACAAACGGAACCAGCATAAAGACGAAAGTAATGCTGAGTCCTTAACGGAACAGCACAAGCTATTGAAACACTGCCAGTTTGGAGTGGGACGAGCAGATACGTTAAGGGACAAGTTTGTGCGTGGGCTTCAAATTGAAGGAACCCAGAAAAGGCTTCTATCAGCAAAGGATCTTACGCTGGACAAGGTTTTCAGCATGGCAGTAACACATGAAGCAGCCGCAAGGGGCGCTGCAGAGATACAACAGAGACCGCAAGAATATGGCACCAATGAAATGTCATATGGAGCAGGGAAGTGTTATCGCTGCGGCAGAACAACACACGACCAGAAGGATTGTTGGCTCAAGGACCAAATGTGCAGACAGTTTGGAAAAGCAGGACACATAGCAAGAGTCTGCATGTCAGGGAAGAAAACCAACAGCAAGAAATCTCCACAGGAGAAGTAAAAAAAGGTACATAAGGTGATGGACAGTAGTTCAGACCAACAGAAAAGTGATACAGACTCCGGAAGCAAGGAACTGGGTTGTCTGAAACAACATAAGTTAACCAAAATGGAGGCCCACCAGACTATCTGGGTGACACTCAAGATAGATGGAGTCCAAGTGAAAATGGAATTGGACACAGGATCAGCCCTAACAGTCATAAACCAAAGGGACGACAAGTGGCTATTTTCACATATACACTTGAAAGCTACAGAAATTGTCTTGAAGACGTACACAGGGCAAAAAGTCTACCCCAAAGGAAAAATAAGGGTGAAAGTGATATACAAATGCCAGGAAATACCTAAAATGGACCTATATGTATTGCCAGATGGAGAACCACCACTACTAGGACGTGAATGGATCCGGAAGATACAATTAGATTGGCATTCCATACAGGCACTGAAGGTTGAGGCCAAAAAGGTTGACAACGTCACACCTGGACGACTGTCAAAAATATTAACTGACGCAAAAGAAGTGTTCCAGGAGGGAATTGGAAAACTAAAAGGCATAACAGCAACGATTAAAATAGAGGAAAAGAAGCCCAAAGTTTCTTAAGGCCAGACCAGTGCCTTATGCGATACGACCAGCCGTCGAAGCAGAGCTGGAAGGGTTGGAACATTCAGGATTACTGTCCAAAGTAGACTGGAGTGAGTGGGCTACACCCATCATTCCTGTAATGAAGAGGCCGTTGAATAATACGCCTGGGGAACCAAAGAAGGTCCGCTTCTGTGGGGATTTTAAGGTGACAGTGAACCCAATCCTTCACAAGTTACAATATCCGCTTCCACGGATTGAGGATATTTTCGCCTCGCTATCTGGAGGTAAACGCTTCACCAAAATTGATCTAGCCCAGGCGTACTTGCAAATGGAGGTAGAAGAAGCCTCGAAACAATACCTCACGATCAACACTCATAAAGGTCTCTACCAATACAACCAGCTGGTGTTCGGGGTAGCATCGGCTCTGGCTATTTGGCAAAAGGTGATGGATCAAGTCCTGCAAGGGATTCCAGGGACCCAGTGTTATTTGAACGACATCCTGGTCACGGGCGAAAATGAAAGTGATCACCTCGCCAACCTGGAGAAGGTGCTCACTAGATCAAAGGAATATGGGCAACGAGCTAATCGCCACAAGTGCGAGTTTTTCCAGAAGCAGATCTCGTATTGTGCCCACGTTATTGATGAAGAGGGGTTACATAAGTCCCCTGAAAAGATTGAGGCAGTAGTCAAGGCTCCAGCACCGGAAAATGTGTCACAACTGAGGTCGTTCCTCGGGCTGGTGAACTACTACCATAAGTTCTTACCAAATTTGTCCACGGTATTATACCCACTCAACACCCTACTGCAAACGGGGGTACCATGGAAGTGGAATGAAGAACGTAAACGAGCTTTCCAGAAGTGCAAAGAATTGATCACATCAAAAGAGGTGTTGGACCATTTCAACCCAGCACTATCAATTCGTTTGGCATGTGATGCATCACCCTATGGTATTGCTGCGGTGCTGTCGCACAAATTCCCAGATGGGTTGGAGAGGCCAGTAGCCTTTGCGTCTCAGTCATTAACCTCAGCCGAGCGCAACTATGCCCAGATTGACAAGGAGGCCCTCAGCCTAGTCTGGGGAGTAAAAAAATTCAACCACTATCTGCATGGGCAGAAGTTCACCTTGCTGACTGACAACCAACCACTTGTCTCCATCTTTAATCCAAGGAAGGGCGTTCCAGTGATGACTGCACAACGGTTACAAAGATGGTCCCTTTTTCTAGGGGCTAACCAATATGAAATAGAATATAAAGGCACGAAACAGCATGGAAACGCTGATGGGCTATCACGCCTGCCACTGCCTACTGTGGAGGAAGCACCAGCAGTGGACCACATCGAGATATTTTATTCGTCAATAATTGAATGAATGCCAGTAACTAACGCGGATATAGAGAAGGAGACCCGCAATGATCCGACACTGTCTCGGGTATATGATTTGATGGTGAGGGGATGGCCAACACATGGCGACTCACTGTTGCCAGCATTCTCATCCAGAAGAGAGCAGCTGTCAGTATGCCAGGGGACAGTGATGTGTGGATCCCGAGTGGTAATTCCACCCAAGTTAAGGGAGAGAGTGCTAAATGAGCTTCACGAAGGTCATCTGGGAGGGGTGAAAATGAAAAGCCTTGCTCGTGCTTATGTGTGGTGGCCGGGGATCGATCAACAAATCGAGGACCTAACCAAGAGCTGCTCAGGATGCCAGAAGGTCCAAAATGCACCACCACATGCCCCTCTACCCCCATGGGAGTGGCCCTCCTCTCCATGGCAATGGGTGCGTATTGATTTTGCTTGTCCATTCATGGGCTCAATGTTCTTAATAGCAGTGGATGCTCACTCGAAATGGCCTGAGGTGATAAAAAATGTCCTCAACCACTACAGAGAAAATGATTGCAGTCCTACAGACCATATTTGCCAGGAACGGCTTGCCAGAGCAAATTTGCTCTGATAATGGACCACAGATTGTGTCCGAAGTGTTTCAGAAATTTATGAGAAGAAATGGGGTAAGGCATTACATATCCGCCCCATATCATCCAGCCACAAATGGATTGGCTGAGACGATCGTACAAACCTTTAAAAAGGCGATAAAGGCCATGTGCGATGATGAAATTCCACGACAGCATAAGGTGGACAATTTCCTGTTAGCCTACAGAAATGCGACACATGCAGTTACCAACCAAACCCCGGCCATGATGTTCTTTAACCAAAAGATGAGATCTCGTCTGGATTTGCTCAGACCAAATGTGCGAAGAAATCTTGAGGATAACCAATTCCAGCACATCAATGAGAAGCCGACAAGGAGCTTCAATGTAGGACAACCAGTCTTGGCCCGTGACTACCGAACAGAGAAATGGCAACCCGGAACGATATGCACATGGCATGGGCCATTAATGTACACAGTGGATGTCGGGGAGAACATTGTGAGACGCCACGTCGATCATATCTTAGAGTAACAGGAACGAGTCAACCCCATGTCTCGCGTACCTGGGGTTGAGCCCAACATGCCGGTAGCATCTACCTCAGAAACAGTAGCAGTGGAAACTGATGAACTAACCGACGAAAGGGGGGCCAGAATCGCCTCCGCACCAGGAAGCCGCCCCTCAGACTGAATCTATAAATGGATTATTTCTGTTTAATGTGCATGTTAAAGTGTTAATTGTTATTTGAATATTATGGGTACTGCTACTGTAAAAGGGGAGGAATTTTAGTGTATGTACCTTTAAGAGAGAACTACTTTTACAGCTCCTGTATACTGTAGTACCGGCAGTGACCACCCCTGATATAAGCCTTGAGCATGCCTCTATACTGCCAGTCTTGAGACTACCCTACTCCAGTAAACACCTGTTGATTGTTAAGTTACAGCCTCCATGTCGTTATTGGAAAACATCATACTCTAAGAATCACGGATCCAACAGGACCCAGAATCCACCAGTGCCTTAAGGTCATGTTGTTGATTGCCCCAGAAAAGGGAGGATGCCAGCAGGACCCTAGAAACAGTGGGGCCAGGAGAGATGGTTACACTCATCTCAGGTCCCTCCGTCCTGGACGAGCCCTGGCTTTTCCCACCAACTTTGGGCAAGAAGAGCGAAAGTGGCCCGGTTCCCCACAATAGAGGCAAGATCCCTCTCTCATTTGGTGATCACATTCAGACTGCGAGAGACGAGTTACTCCCAACTGCATGGGCTCCTCTGGATCAGTCAAAGATGGACTCGGAATGGCTCGGAGGTTCTCGGATGGCTTCGAAGCAGGGAAGGCTCTTGTCTCCGGAAGTGGGGTGAAAAAGGAGTGGCGTTCTCTTCGCCTCTCACGGAGACGATTATCCACTCGAATGGAGATATCAAAGAGAGACTCCAAATCACTCACCGGATCTCTGGAAGCCAGTTCATCCTTGATTTCATCCGTGAGACCGTGGCGAAAAGTGATGATGAGCGCCTCCGAATTCCATTGGCTCTCTGCAGCGAGAGTGCGAAACTCAATAGCATAGTCCGCAACGCTACGAGCGCCCTGGTGAAGCCGAAGCAGTTTGTTAGATGCCTCTCTCCCACTGACAGGATGATCAAAGACCCTTCTCATTTCCTCAGAGAAAAGTTGGTAGTTTGAACATGCCGGAGTTTGCTGTTCCCAGACGGCCATAGCCCAGGTAAGTGCTTTGCCGGTGAGTAGCGAAATGATGTCGGCTACTCGGGAACGGTCACTGGGAAATAATGAACCTTGCAGTTGGAAATCCAGGGAATACTGGGTTCGAAAGCCTCGACATCCTCCTGGCTTACGGTCATAGCGCTCGGGTGCAGGTAATCGGGGTTCTTTCAGAGGGGGAGGCGAAACCGGAGTAGCGGGTAATGGTGCTGGAGTTGCTTGGGTCACCTGACTCTGGCTCTGGTGGAAATCAATGACGAGGGCCTCCAGCTGTTTCTGGCTTCGGGAGAATGACGTGGCGATGCACCGCATTTCAACCAAGATCAGTTGTAGCTGTTCAAAGACTTGTCGTAGCCATTGGTCCTTCTCTGATGGGTCCATGTTTGGCTCAGTCTTGCTGTGAGGAATGGAACTTGGTGAACCCAACTGCAGGAAGGCAAACTGAGGCAGAGGTAAGGTTGCAAAAATAAAGTTAGACTTTACTTGAAATAAACAAAATAACAACAGCACACATACAGGCTAGCAGGCCGGCAAGAGGAATCACAAGGCAGTGAAACTCAAGACAGAGCAATGAACATGAACTAAGCACCGCTAAAATAGTAGGCATATAACCATGCACAGGTGAGTACAATTAAGAATAAAGAAGGAAACAATTAAGAGTTCATGATGCCCTCTGGTGGCGAGGCGAGGCAGAACCTGGGTCATTCCTGACAATGAGGTTGGTGGCCGAATTACAATATGCGCACATTCAGAGGTTGATTTCCAAATCATCGACAGCATCTTCACCGAAGCATACGAGAGCATGGGTCTTACACTAAACATCCATAAGACAAATGTCCTGTAGCAACCTGCCCCCGCCACACAGTACTGCTCCCCGATTATCAAAATCCATGACAAGGACTTGGACAACGTGGACCATTTTCCATACCTTGGGAGCCTACTGTCAAAAAGGGCAGTTGTCGATGATGAAGCCCAACACCGCCTTCAGTGTGCCAGTGCAGCCTGCGGTAGCCTGAGGAAGAGAATGTTTGTAGACCAGGACCTCAAACCCAGCACTATGCTCAGGGTCTACAGAACATAAGAACATAAGAACATAAGAAATAGAAGCAGGAGTAGGCCATACGGCCCCTCGGGCCTGCTCCGCCATTCAATAGGATCATGGCTGATCTGAATCTAGACTCACGTCCACTTCCCTGCCCTTTCCCCATAACCCCTAATTCCCTTATCTGCTAGGAAAATGTCTATCTCCATTTTAAATTTATTTAATGTTGCAGCTTCCACAGCTCTCTGGGGTAGCAAATTCCATAGATTTACTAACCTCTGAGTGAAGACGTTTTTCCTCATTTCCAATGAGTAGAGCCCCAACCTACTCAACCTTTCCTGATACGTCAACCCCCTCATCTCTGGATTCAACCGAGTGAACCTTCTCTGAACCGCCTCGAGAGCAAGTATAGCTTTCCTTAAATATGGAAACCAAAACTGCACGCAGTATTCCAGGTGTGGCCTCAGCATAACCCTGTACAACTGCAGCAAGACTTCCCTGTTTTAATACTCCAACCCCCTTGCAATAAAAGCCAAGATTCCATTGGCCTTCCTGATCACCTGCTGCACCTGCATCCTAACTTTTTGTGTTTCATGCACCAGGACCCCCAGATCCCTTTGTACTGTAGCACTTTGCAGTGTCTCTCCATTTAGATAATAAATTGCTCTTTGATTTTTTCTGCCAAAGTGCACTTTCCAACATTATATTGCATCTGCCAAATCTCTGCCCACTCACTTAGCCTGTCTATGTCCTTTTGCAGGTTTTTTATATCCTCCACACTCCCTGCTTTCCCTCCCATCTTTGTATCTTCGGCAAACTTGGATATGTTGCACTCGGTCCCTTCCTCCAAATCGTTAATATAGATTGTAAAGAGTTGGGGTCCCAGCACAGACCCCTGCGGAACACCACTAGTTACTGATTGCCAGCCCGAGAACGAACCATTTATCCCAACTCTTTGTTTTCTGTTAGATAGCCAATCTTCCACCCATGCCAGTATATTACCCCCAATCCCGTGATTTTTTATCTTGATCAGTAATCTTTTGTGTGGAACCTTGTCAAATGCCTTTTGGAAGTCCAAATACAATACATCCACTGCTTCCCCTTTATCCACCCTGTATGTTACATCCTCAAAGAATTCGAGCAAATTTGTCAAACATGACTTCCCCTTCATAAAATCATGCTGACTCTGTCCTATTAAATTATGTTTATCCAAATGCTCTGTTACTGTTTCCTTAATAATGGACTCCAACATTTTGCCAACCACAGATGTTAGGGTAACTTGTCTATAGCTTCCAGCTTTTTGTCTACTTCCCTTCTTAAATAAGGGTGATACATTAGCAGTTTTCCAATCTGCCGGGACCTTTCCTGAGTCCAGGGAGTTCTGGAAAATGATCACCAATGCATCCACAATCCCTACTGCCACTTCTCTCAAGACCCTAGGATGTAGGCCATCAGGTCCGGGGGATTTATCTGCCTTACGTCCCATTATTTTACTGACTACCATCTCCTTCATGATTTTAATCGTGTTTAGCTCCTCCCCCCCCATTGCCCCCTGTTTGTCCAGTGTTGGGATATATTTAGTGTCCTCTACTGTAAAGACGGATACAAAATATTTGTTCAGCGTCTTTGCCATCTCCATGTTACTCACCACTCGTTTCCGAGTCCCATCCTCTAAGGGACCAACGTTCACTTTAGCCACCCTTTTTCTTTTTATATAGCTGTCGAAACTCTTTTATATTTATATTTTTTGCTAGTTTACTTTCATAATCTCTCTTCGTTTTCTTAATTAATATTTTAGCTATTGTTTGTTGGCTTTTAAATGCTTTCCAATCTTCTATCCTCCCACTAGATTTGGCCAATTTATATGCCCTTGTTTTCAGTCGAATACTATCCTTTATTACTTTACTAAGCCACGGATGGCTGTCTTTTCTTTTACTCCCCTTTTTCCTCAGTGGAATATATTTATGTTGAAAGATGTGAAATATCTCCTTGAATGTAGACCACTGCTACTGTACCGTCTTACACTGCAATCTGTTTTCCCAGTCCACTTTAGCCAATTCTACTCTCATACCTTCATAGTCTCCTTTATTAAGCTTAGTACGCTGGTTTGAGATCCAACTATCTCACCCTCAAACTGAATTTGGAATTCAACCATATTAGGTCACTCATTCCAAGGGGATCCTTTACTGGGACATTTTAATTAATCCTATCTCATTACATAGTACCAGATCTAAGATTGCCTGCCCCCTGGTTGGTTCAGTTACATACTGATCAAGGAACCCATCCCTAATACACTCTATGAACTCTTCCTCAATGCTGCCATGCCCATTTTGATTAGTCCAGTCAATATGAAAGTTAAATTCCCCCATGATTACAGCTGTTCCCTTATTACAAGCCCCAACTATTTCCTGATTTATACTCCGACCAACAGAGTTGCAACTGTTAGGAGGCCTATAGACTACGCCCACTAGTGACTTTTTCCCCTTATTTTTCCTTATCTCCACCCAAATGTTTCACTATCCTGATCCTTTGACCCAATATCATTTCTGTCTATTGCAGTGATTCCATCCTTGACTAACATAGCAACCCCACCTCCCTTTCCTTCCTGTCTGTCCTTCCTAATTGTCAAATACCCTTGTATGTTTAGTTCCCATTGATGATTATCTTGCAGCCATGTTTCCGTAATGGCCACCAGATCATACCTATGTGTAGTTATTTGCACCGTCAACTCGTCAATTTTGTTACGAATGCTGTGTGCATCAGATAAAGAACATTCAAATATGTTTTCTGACAATTTATTCCTGCTTTACCCCTTTTACTATTTTACCTTAATATCATTATACATTCTGTCCCTTCCTGACACGCTCTGGTTTTTAATTCCCCCAATGCTACCTTGCCCTGTTGCCTTCTCCACTTTCATTTCTATTTTTCGCTCTCTTAAAAGCTCCCCCGCACTAATTAGTTTAAAGCCCTCTCTGCAGCCCTAGCTATTCGATTCTCCAGGATTCTAGTCCCAGCACTGGCCAAGTGAAGTCCGTCCCAACGGAAGAGCTCTCGCCTGTCCCAGTACTGATGCCAGTGTCCCAGGAAGCAAAACCCATTTCTACCACACCAGTCTTTGAGCCACGCATTTAATGATAGCCACCCTCCGGTATGCTTCAGAGATATAGACCATGTAAAGCAGGCACCTCAATGTACTGGAGAGGTAGCACCAACGCTGCCTCCACAAGATCCTGCAAATCCATTGGCAGGGTAGGCACACCAACGTCAGCGTTCTTGCTGAGGCCAACATCCCCAGCATCGAAGCTTTGACCATGCTCGATCAGCTCCGATGGACGGGCCACATCGTCCGCATCCCCGATACGAGACTCCCAAAACAAGCACTCTACTCGGAGCTCCGACACAGCAAGAGATTCCCCGGTGGGCAGAGGAAACGCTCCAAGGACACCCTCAAAGACTCCTCTAAAAAAGTGCAACATCCCCACTGACACCTGGGAATCCTTGGCCCAAAACTGCACAAAGTGGAGGAGAAGCATCCGGGAAGGCAACGAACACCTCGAGTCTCTTCAACCACCGACTGCCTCACCTATGACAGGGACTGTAGGTCCCGCATTGGACTCATCAGTCACGTGAGAACTCATTTTTAGTATGGAAGCAAGTAATCCTTGGTTGCGAGGGAATGACTAAGACGAAGAAGAGGAAGTGGGGAAGCCTTTAGAAATGATAATCCGGGCCAAAATTAAAGGTCATTTGGGCAAGCATGGATTAATTATGGAAAGCATGTCCGGATTTGTTAAAGGCAAATCGTGTTTAACAAACTTGATTGAGTTTTTTGATGAGGTTACAGAGAGGTTTCCTGAGGGTTAATGTGGTGTCCACGGACATCCGAAAAGCATTTGATAATGTGCAACATAATAGACTTTGCAGCAAGGTTGAAGCCCATGGAATAATAGGGACAGTGGCAGCATTGATGTGAAATTGGCAAAGTGACGGGAAACAGAAATCAACGGTGAACGGTTGCATTTCGGACTGGCGGAAGTTACGCAGATGTGTTCCCCAGGGGTCAGTACTAGGTCCACTGCTTTTCCTCATATATATTAATGTCTTAGACTTTGTTGTACAGGGCACAATTTCATAATTTGCAGATGACACAAAACTTGGAGGCATAGTGAACAGTGATGAGGTTAGCTGACATAGACAGGCTGATGGAATAGGCAGACACGTGGCAGAAGAAATTTAAAACAGAAAATTGTGAAATGGCACATTTTGGTAGGAAGAAGGATGGGAGACAATATAAACTAAAGCGTACAATTCCAAAGGGCGTGCATGGACAGAGTGCCCTGGGGGTATATGTATACAAATTGATGAAGGTTGCAGGGCAGGGCAGGCTGCAGGGCAGGTTGAGAAAGCGGTTACAAAAGCAGAAGGAATCCTATGCTTCATAAATAGAGGCAGAGAGTAGGAAAACATTGGTTCGGCTCTGTCTCGCGGAGCCGCACCTCTCATGCTCCGCACAGGAAGGCGGACTCCTGGCCTCGCCCTCCCCGCCCCTTCTGATGCAGATAGGCCTTATTCTGCCACGCAGAGTTTTCTGGGCAGAATAGTCCGCCATTTTGATTTCACAGAATGAGGCCATTCTGTCCATCGAGCTTGTGCTGGCTCTTTGGTAGTGCTAAAATCAGAACCACTTCGCTGCTCATCCCAAGAGCCTTAACATTTTTCTCTTCAAGTATTTATCCAATTCTCTTTTAAAAGTTGCTGTTGAATCTGCTTCCACTGTCCTTTCCATCTGTGCATTCCAGATATCAACTACTCGCTGTGTAAAAAAATTGTTTCCTCATTTCGCCTCTGGTTCTTTTGCCAATCACCTTAAATCTGTGTTCTCTGGTTACTGACCCTTCTGCCACTGGAAACAGTTTCTAGTTATTTACTTCACTATTAAATCTACTCTTAACCTTCTCTGCTCTAACGAGAATAAGCCCAGCTTCTCCAGTCTCTCCAGTCAACCAAAGTCCCTCATCCCTGGTACCATTCTAGTAACTCTACTCTGCACCCTCTCTATGGGCTTGAAATTCTTCCTAAAGTGTGGCGCCCAGAATTGACCACAATTCTCCAGCTGAGGCTTAACCAGTGTTTTATAAAGGTTTGGCACAAGTCAACACCAAATACTGCTAGTTCTGTGATGGGCTTAGAAGGGCGAGGTTAATCCAGTCAGTTGGATGTGTGAATGAGAACTTGAACTGAAAGAAGTACACTTGGAGCAGAGAGCCAGCGACATTGGCGCAAACACTCCTGCACAGCCCAGACATCACTTGTTTCCCACTTGGCACAAAAGGCATATAATAATTGCAACAATTCATTAAAATTGATTTTATACAGTTCAGATTATGAATTGGATCATGTTTCTATAATTGTATTTCCCAACTCAGATTCAAGGCCTCATTTCTTTTCTTCCTGTGAAACACTGAACCTCATCTGACAGCTTAATGTTGGCGAGTGGTGATCAATTGCGCTGGGAACCAACAGGAAGAGAGTTCAGAGGTCGGAGGGCCAAGGGAGCAGCGTGGTCTGCAACCAATCGGTCATTCTGGTGAGTCAGTGTGAACCACTGCTAAACAATTTATCTTTTAAAAGTTAAATCGATATTTCCTTTGTCAAGGAAACAGTTTAACTCTTGTCAGTATTGGGTTTTCCTTGAGTTTCAATTATGAGTTTCAGACACTTCAGTGCCAAGTTGACCAGATGTTTCATTCTAGTATTCTGTGAAACCTGCACTTCTCTCTTTCCATGTGGCTGTTAGTTAAAGGCGCACAGATTGATTTTCCCTCATTTGGCAGCTATTTGTGATATCTAGAGGAACAATGTCGCGCCTTTCTGCACTTTTAGGCATTAAAGTAACATCTTTCCTCTTAGTAGGGAGTCACATTCTGTACTGGGAGAGATGGCTGGTGGCTTCATCCTGTAACGTTCTCATCATCTTGTTCAAATGCTGCCCATGGCCTAGCAACTCCCTGTTTCTGTGAAAATAATTCTGCAGCAAGTTGTCAGGACCTGAAATGTGCTGTCTGGCAGGGCGGTGGAAGCAGATTCAATAGAAGCTTTCCAAAGAGAATTGGGTAATTACATGAATTAGAGAAGATTTTCAGGGCTAAACCTATGGGGGAAGAGCAGTAGCACTAACTTGAAAAGCTCTTTCAAAGAGCTGCCACACGCCCCATGGGCTGAATGGCCTCCTTCTGTGCTGTATCATTCTAGGATTCTATGAACTCTGCACTCCTCCAAATCTGGCCACTTGTGCAACCCTCACTCCCTTCGCTCCACCATTGGTGGCCATGCCTTCAGTAGCTGAGACCCTAAAATCTTTGACCAAGCTTTTGGTCACCGATTCCAATGTCTCCTTCTTTGGATCGGTGTCAATATTTGACTGATTACACTCTTGTTAAGCGCATTAGTAAGCCTTACTACTTTAAAGGCGCTATGTAAATTCCGGTTGTTGCTGCTGTGCTACCATTGGCTCAGTTTTGCCAAACAGAATCAGCCAGGGACGGCGGCTGTGCTGCTCCCCATGATTGAAATGCTGGCAGGTCGCTGTATAGGCTCACAGCTCAGAATTACCATTGACAAGGTACTGAAGGGCAAACAGTGACTGGGACCACACGCCACCATCACGCTTCAACTTCTGTATAGGCTCACAGCTCAGAATTATCCTTGACAAGGTACTGGAGGGCAAACAGTGACTGGGGCCGAACCCCACCATCACGCATCAAATTCTGTATAGGCTCACAGCTCAGAATTACCAATTGGCAAGGTACTGAAGGGCAAACAATGACTGGGGCCGCACGATAACATCACACAGCACCTGCAGTATAGGCTCAGAACTCAGAATTACCACTAGGCAAGACACTGGAGGACAAACGGCGACTGAGACCGCAACCCACCATCATGCAGCACATTCGATATATGCTCGCAGCTCAGAATTACAACTTGGCAAGGCACTGGAGGGCAAACAGCGACTGGGCGGAACCCCACCATCACGCAGCACCTTCAGTATAGGCTCACAGCTCAGAATTAACACTTGGCAAGGTACAAGAGGGCCAACAGTGACCGGGGTCAAATCCCACCATCACGCTGGCTGGGGAATCTAGAACCAGGGGTCACAGTCTCAGAATAAGGGGTCGGCCGTTTAGGACTGCAATGAGGAGACATTTTTTCACTCAGAGTGTGGTGACTCTTTCGAATTTTCTACTTCAGAGGGCTGGGGCGATTCAGTCGTTCTGTACATTCAAGGCAGAGATCGATAGGTTTTTGACTATTATGGCAATCAAGGGATATGAGGATCGTTCAGGAAAGTGCGGATGATGTAGAAGATCAGCCATGGACTTAGTGAATGGCAGAGCAGGCTCGAAGGGCCAAGTGGCCTACTCCTGCATCTACTTCTTATGGTCTTATGTTCGTAAACATTTGCAGGACTGATAAAATAAAGAAAAATCCCAAGGTGTTTTATAAGCATATTAAGGGCAGGGAAAGAGTAGGGCCCATTAGGGACCAAAGTGGCAACCTGTGTGTAGAGCTAGAAGATATAGGTGAGGTCGTAAATGAATATTTTGCATCTGTGTTCACTCTGGAGAAGGACGATGTAGGCACAGAAATCAGGCAGGGGGACTGTAATATACTTTAGCAAATTAGTATTGAGAGGGAGGAGGTACTAACGGTTTGAGCAGGCTTAAAATTGGATAACTCCCCACGCCCAGACGAGATGTATCCCAGGCTGCTATGTGAGGCAAGGGAGGAGATTGCAGGGGCTCCGACACAAATTTTCAGAAACTCTCTGTCCACAGTGGAGGTGCCAGAGGACTGAAGGACAGCTAATGTAGTACCATTATTCAAGAGGGGTAGCGGGGATAAACCAGTGAATAACAGGCCAGTGAGCCTAACATCAGTGGTAGGGAAATTACTGGAAAAAGTTCTGAGGGATGGAATTCATCTCCACTTTGAGACGCAAGGATTAATCAAAGATAGTCAGCATGGCTTTGTGAGGGGGAGATCATGTCCAACAAATTCGATTGAATTTTTCGAGGGGGTGATTAGGTGTGTGGATGAGGTTGATGTAGTCTACATGGACTTCAGTAAGGCTTTTGAGAAAGCCCTCCATGGGAGACTGGTCAAGAATGTAAGAGCCCATGGGATCCAGGGCAATTTGGCACAATGGATCCAAAATTGGCTCAGTGGCAGGAGGCAGCAAGTGCTGGTTGAAGCTTCTTTTTGTGACTGGAAGCCTGTGTCCAGTAATGCACCACAGGGATCGGTGCTGGGTACTTTGCTGTGTGTTGTGTACATTAATGATTTAGATATGAATGTATTAAGTATAATCAGTAAGTTCGCAGATGACACGATAATTTGTGGAGTGGTAAATAGCGAGGAGGGAAACCTCAGGCTACAGGAGGGTTTAGACGGGTGGGGTCGATGGGAAGAATAGTGGCAAATGGAATTTAACCCTGAAAAGTGTGAGGTGATGTATTTTGGGTGGTCTAGCAAGGTAAGGGAATAAACAATGAATGGTAGGACACTAGGAAGGACAAAGGGTCAGAGGGACCTTGGTGTGCATGTACATAGAGCCCTGAAGGCAGCAGGACAGGGAAATATGGTGGTTAAAAAGACATATGTGCAACTTGCCTTCATTAGCTGAGGCATAGAATATAAGATCTGGGAGGTTATGATGGAGCTGTGCAAAACGGTAGTTCGGCCACAGCTAGAATACTGTGTTCAGTTCTGGTCACCACACTATAGGAACGATGTGGTTGCATTGGAGAGTGTGCAGAGGTGATTCACCAGGATGTTACCTGGCTGGAGCGCTTCAGCTATGAAGAGAGACTTGGCAGGCTGGGGTTCTTTTCCTTAGAGCACAGAAGACTGTTTGGGCACCTGATTGATGTGTACAAAATAATTAGGGGCATAGATAGGGTAGAGAGAAAGGAACTTTTCCCCTTAGTAGAGGGGTCAATAACCAGGGGGAATAGTTTCAAGGTAAGGGGCAGGAGATTTAGAGGTGATTGGAGGAAAAACTTATCTACTCAGAGGGTAGTTGGAATCTGGAACTCACTGCCTGAAATGATGGTAGAGGCACGAACCCTCACAACATTCAAGAAGCATTTCGTTGAGCACTTGAAACGATGTAGTATACAAGGCTGTGGACCAAGTGCTGGAAAATGGGATTAGAATTGACAGGGCTTGATGGATGGTGCGGACATGATGGACTGAAGGGCCTCTTTCTGTGCTGTTTAACTTTATGACTCTATGACTCCATGAAACAGGGACAGGCCATTGCTCAGCCCATTCTGGGCAGAGCGGTGCTAATGGGGAGTGAGGACTGCAGGCAGTGAGCTGTGGGCGGGCAGGCCCATTGCCTGGTTCCGGGCTTCCTCCTCCCTGGGCTGGGCTGATCACCCTCGCTCGCTCCCACTTTAACCGGTCCTTCCGCTGTTGCACTCGGAACGCTCGCATCTCGCCGCCATTCCCCAGACTCGCTCCTGGGAAAGAGAAACCTCAATGGTGGCCTCCCCCACTCTGGTTAAAGAGAGAGAGCAACATCTTTGTGCGGATCCACAGAGACGGCCTTTTTGTGAAGTGCCCCTGCACCGCCATTGTGTGCGGGGTGCCAGAACCGCGATCTTTGTGCAGGGTGCGTGTGCCATCATCTTTCAGGGGGGAGAGTGTGCCGCCATCTTTCTGCGGAGCCCTGGAACGGCCATCTTTCTGCGGGGCCCCAGAGCCGCCATCTTTTTTCTGAGATCCACAGGATCCTTTTTTGTTCAGGACCCCAGCGCCATCATCTGTATGCGGGGCCCCAGAGCCGTCATCTTTGTGTGGGGCCCCAGAGCTGCCATCTTTGTGCGGGGCCCCCTGACCCACCATCTTTGTGTAGATTCCCTGAGTCGCCATTTTTTTGTGACCGGATTCAGTGCCGCAATCTTTTTGCAGGACTCCAGAACCGCCATCTTTGTGCAGGGCACGGGCACCGCCATCTTTGCGATGGAATCGTATACTGCCATCCTCGTGCCCGGTTGGGTGCCAACCTCTTTGTGTGGGGCCCCAGAGCTGCCATATTTGTATGGGACCTCGGAGCTGCCATAGTTTTCCTGGGCACTAGAGCTGCCATCTATGTGAGGTGAACCTGAGCTGCCACCTTTTTGCGGGACGCCATAATTGCAATTTTGTGCAGGTCGTGGATGCCGCCATTTTGTGGGGGGCGTGTGTGCTGCCAGCTTTTTCCGGGGCCCCCGAGCCACCATCTTTGTGCATGGCCCCAGAGCGGCTGTCATTCTGTGGGACCATGGAGCTGCCATCTTTGTGCGGGGCCCCTGAGCCGTCATATTTGCACAGATCCCTGTTGCTGCCATCTTTTTTCCAGGCCCGAGAGCCATGATCTTTGAGCGGGGCCCCCAGAGCCACCATATTTGGGTTGGGCCCTGGAGCGGCCATCTTTGTGTGGGGTCCCGAAACCACCATTATTGTGCGGGGTGCAAGAGCCGCCATATTCGAGCGTGGCGCACAGGCCACCATCTCTGCGTGGATCCCCAGAGCTGCCATCATTCTGTGGGGTCCCCACAGTAGCCATCATTGTGTGGGGTCCCCAGAGCCGCCATTTTTATGTCGGATCCCAGAGCCGCCATCTTTGTGTGGGGTTCCCAGTGCCACCGTATTTGTGCGGGGCCAAAGAGCCGTCATCTTTGTGCGGGGCCCAGAGCCGCCATCGCTGTGTGGAGCCCCAGAGACGCCATTTTTGTGCTGGTCCCCAGACAGCCATATTTGTGCGGTACCGCAGAGCCGCCATCTTTGTGCAGCACTCTATTGCCACCATCTTTGTGCGGGGTCCCGAGTGACAGCCACCATCATTGTGACTGTGCCCAGGTCCACCATTATTTGCGGTGCCCCAGAGCCGCCATTTCTGAGCAGGTCCCGGAGCCACCATCTTTGTTCAGTGCGCGGGTGTCGCCATTGTTGTGCAGGACCACAGAGCGCCATTTTGGTGTGGGGCCCCGGAGCGTCCATCTTTTTGCTGGGACCCAGTGCCGCCATCTTTGTGTGGGGCACCACAATATCTGGCCCAGGGCACTCTCAACTCAAAGGCTTCAAAGTCTCCGCTTCTTCTCATTCTTTAATGAATTTTACAATCAGAGTAAATGGATATTTCCCCACATTCTTCAACTGCTCTCTGAACTTAGTCTGGGTCATGGCGTAAATCCCAGTGTTTGTGCAGCAACTCAGCAGCTGCAGCCCGAATCCCAGTTCCATTACATAATATGGTAGATATACAGACCGATAACCCAAATACCACATCCGGCTCCATATAGAATACACCATAAACACTGCCCATAACAGGATGAAATTACCGGAGATAACAAGTAGCAAAATGATGGATTTCCTGCGGCTCTCCATCTCTGGGTCTCTGGGACTCTCCCCAGTGCTGGGACCCCGGAGTCTCCTGCGGGCTCTGCTGGACAATAAAATGTGTCTGACGGTGAGAGCATTGAGCAGCAGAATCACAACAAATGAGACCCCTGGGGTGAGAATATAATGAAGGAGCTCGCTAATTCCCCAGACCCGTGAATACAGAACATGCACTGTGACATCACAAAACCAGGGATCGTTCATAATCGAATACCGACCTGTGAACATAAAATACCAGATGATGTTCTTTAAACCGCTCAGCACAGTTACTGTTCCCAGAACCACAGCCGCCGTTTTCTCGGTGCAATATTTAGTTTTCAGCTTCTGGCAACAAATGGCCACAAATCGATCAAAGGTGAAAGTGACGGTGAACCAGACAGAACAGTCTGTGGCTGCGAACAGCAGGACGGCGTGGATATTACACACAGGGATAGACACCACGAAATTAAACTGTTGAATATAAACAATTGGAATGTGCCTCAATATCAGGTCGAGGATAACGACCAGTAGATCCGCTGCTGCCATGGCCACCAGGTAGCGAGTGACACATTTGGAAAGACCGATCTTTCCCCGAGAAAGGATCACAATCGTCATTAAGTTCACTGTGAGGAAGGGAAAGGAACAGCGAAGTTATACATCAGGCTGGGAGCAAAAGCAGCAGTTTGATGTAATTCAGGGAGAAACCTGCAAATCACGAGTGACATTCAATAAGAAAATCTCATTCTATTAACTGTGCAGCTAAATACAGGGGTTATTGTAAGAATAATCAGGACTACTTTGTGGAATCAATAAATGAAATGGGAATAAATACAATATGACATTAACAGATGTTTGATCAATGAAAGATTAAATGATAGATCTATATTTCTTCTTCTTAGGCAGTCCCTCGGAACCGAGGATGAGATGCTTCCACACTCAAAATGAGTTCTCAGGTGACTGATGAGTCCGATGCGGGACCTACGGACTCTGTTGGGGTTGGCCAAAGGGTCCTGACGTTCCAGTTCCCGAACATCATTTTAAAGGGCGGAAGATGCCTTGCGTGAATTATTTTAACGTGGGGTGGCCGTTGCCCCTCAGTTATCACACGGGCTTGACAGGGCAAGGTCTTGGTCCATTGCCAAGGGGATCTAAGATGATTGGAGACCAGACACCGCTACTTCGGCCTGGCACACACACAATAACATACTCCAACTGTCTTAATATATTAAGAGTAGGAGGATAACTAAAGAAAGGGTAGGGCCTATTAGAGACCATGAGGGTAATCTGTGTGTGGAGGCAGGAGACGTTGGTAGGGTTCTTAATGAATATTTAGCATCTGTTTTCACATATGAGTGTGGCGAAGCAGATATTGCTATCAGGGGGAGGAGTGTGAAGTATTAGATGAAATAAACATAGTGAGAGAGGAAGTATTAGGCTGTTTAGCAGCTTTCAAAGTGAATAAATTCCCAGGCCTGAATGAAAAGTAGCCCAGGCTTTTAAGCGAAGCAAAAGATGAAATAGCAGAGGGCCTGAACATCATTTTTCAATTCTCTCTGGCTTCAGGTGTGGTGCTGGAGGACTGGAGGACTGCTAATGTGGTAACCTTGTTTAATAAAGGTGAGACCGAGTAATTACAGGCCAGTCAGCCTAAACTCAGTGGTGGGAACAGTATTGGAAAAAATTCTGAAGGACAGGATAAATCTTCATTTAGAAAGACACGGATTAATCAAGGATAGTCAGCACGGATTTGTTAAGGGAAGGCAGTGTCTGACAAACCTGATTTAATTTTTTGTTGTGGTAACATTGAGCGTAGATGAGGTTAGTGCATTTGATGTAGTGCATATGGACTTTAGAAAGGCTTTTGCTAGGATTCCACATGGCAGACTGGTCACGAAGTTGGATGCCCATGAGATCTAGGGCAAAATGTCAAGTTGGATTCAAAACTGTCTCGGAGACAGGAAGCAGAGGGTGATGGTTGATGGATGTTTTTGTGACTGCAAGGCTGTTTCCATTGGGTTCCGCAGGGCTCAGTAATAGGTCACTTGCTTTTTGTGGTATATATCAATGATCTAGACTTGAATATAGGGAATATGATTAAGAAGTTTGCAGATTACAATAAAATCGGCTGTGAGGTTGATACTGAAGAAGGAAGCTGTAGGCTGCAGGAAGATATCCATAAATTGGTCACGTGGGCAGAACAGTGGCAAAAGGAATTCAATCCGGAGTAGTGTGAGGTAATGCATTTGGGGACGGCTAACAAGGAAAGGGAATTCACTTTAAATTGTAGGACACTGAGTAGTGTAGAGGAACAAAGGGACCTTGGAGTGCATGTCCACAGATCCCTGAAGGTAGCTGGCAAAGTAGACAGGGTGGTTAAGAAAGCATACGGATTGCTTGCCTTTATTAGCTGTGGCATAGAATACAAGAGCAGGGGGGTTATGCTTCAACTGTATTAAACACTACTTAGGCCTCAGCTAGAGTACTGCTTGCAGTTCCTGTCACAACATTGCAGGAAAGATGTGATTGCACTAGAGAGGGTAAAGAGGAGATTTACAAGGATGTTGCCTGGAGTAGGGAATCTTAGCTTTGAGGAAAGACTAGATAGTCTTGGTCTGTTTTCCTTGGAACAGAGGACTCTGAGGGGAGAACTTATTGAGGTGTATAAAATTATGAGAAACATAGACAATGTGATAGAAAGGAACTATTTCCCTTAGCAGAGGGGTCAAATTCTAGGGGGCACAGATTTAAAGCATTTGGTGGAAGGTTTAGCGGGGATTTGAGGTTAAATTACTTCACCCAGCGAATTGTGGGGATCTGGATCTCACTGCCTGAGAGGGTGGTAAAGGAAAGAACCCAAACCACATTTAAAAATAACTTGGATGTGCACTTGGAATGCTCTAACCTGCAGGGCTACGGACCAAGAGCAGGGAAGTGGGATTAGGTTGGATAGCTCTTTGATGGCCATCATCGAAACGGTGGGCCGAAATGTCCCCTTCCATACTCTAACTTTTTATGATTCTATGGTCCTATGATTCCTGTGTCCACCTCCCTCCTTGCCGCAGACCCACTCCGCCTGGGTTTCATAGGCTGCCGTCTAGTATCCCGACCCCACTGATGGTACACGCTGTGCCAGCCCTGGGATTCGACCTCCCTGCTGGGCTCATCCTTGCACCTATGCTTCACCGTCGCACCTGTGTCATGCCCTCGCTCCTGGGCCTCAACCTCGCTCCTAGGTCCTGTCCTCGCCCCTGGGTCTCGTCCTCGCTACTGGGTCCCAAACTTGCTCCTGGATTCCAAATCAAGTTGTCGGCGCGCTGAACCTCCCGACTTACTGCACAACAATTTCAGGTTAGCCTGGGCTGTGACCGGCAGAAGTCCCGAGGCTGAAAGCGAGGGATGTTCAGGTTTTTATTCGGGGCTTGCGGCCTACACCAGATGCTTATGAAGACTCCCCGCTCATCCACTGCTCGTTTCTTACCGATTTATTCGTGAAATGGCTGATGATATGGCAGAGACATCTATGTTTAGGACAGCAGACAAACGCAGCGCCTGATGTACCAGGGACACAAAGGCCAGACTCTCTCAGGGAGCCTTCGTTTCCCGGGGTCAGTCAACATTTGGAGCAGTGCAATGCGCTTTTGTGCCCCTGTTTTAGTGGAGCCGGAAATCCCGCTTGGATTCCTGCTACTGGTTAGAATTGTAGGGTTCTCAAAATTCCCTCTTTCCCCAAAAGTTGCTAAGAAAGGGAATCTTATTTTGTACAAGTTATTACAAAGGATACCCAAAATAAAATGGCTTCTGAAACCTCGTGACAGAAGCCTGCAGGATTTTTAAAAAGCAATGCCCTGCAAAAGCAGGCCCATTCAACGCTTTGAAGAGAAACCTGGCATGCATGGACATTTGAAAGACTTTGTCATTTCTAAAGCCAGACAGCTAGATAAACACAGACTATGCATTCTTCATCTTGAAACAGATCGACTCAGGATAGACCTAATCTTGAGGCCGTTAACTTTCTGCATAAATAATCGGTAACAGCTCAAAGTAGCTGCCACGCCAGGAAAAAGACGATTAAACTTCATAAATGACAAACAGCCAGGGTAGTGATGCCGTTTAGCAAGGAGGCAACTGCCCCAAAAGCCGTTAAGGTGAACGACTGTAAACACTTTGGACGAGCCCGCCAAAATTAAACAAAAAACTTGACGTGATTTGGCGTGCAGATAAGGGGTGAAGAACCTGTATAATTGTAGGCCCACCAGTAGCCAAGCTCTCTCTTCCTTCTCTTCCCGTCCCGCACTGAAACTGAAGGACGCCCCCCATAACACCAATGGCCAAACACGTGGCAGAAGTGGGCCAGCCATTCGGGCACGAGAAGGAACGAAACAAAACAGCAAGATCGAGGTCACAGCACGGCGGGGCAGGCTCAACCGAGGACAACTAGCCCGCAAAAGACCAAGCCTACACCAGAGACCACCAACAGAGCCCCAGCCGCAATGAAACTCGATGACCAAACCACCACAAGAAGAACAAAACCTGAGGTTTCCACTCTACAAACTAAAGTATCCAACAAAAGACTTTACTATCTCTAATTCTATCAAAAGAAAAGGGGACTTACCGGACAAATCCATCACCGTACACTTACCGCATCAGAGGACTCAACCCAACCTTCGCAGTTCCCAAGACTGAGACCACGTGGGAATGGAAGGCCCCAAAGGGCACAAAGAGCGAACCCCAAAACTGCAACCGAGCTAACTGATAGGTTTCGAACTGTCAAGGAAACCCCATTGGTGAGCATAAATCCCTGGCCCTTCTTAGCTCAATCTAGTTAGGTATTGCGGGTGGGATAAGGGTAGGGGGATTATTAACGTGATTGCTCCCTCGTTGTGCCGTGTGTTCCCCATTCCCAACTAAGTGTACTTTTATATGTCTGTAATTATTCTAGTAATGTCCAGTGTTGTATTATTATTGTGCCTTTAATAAAATTACGGTTTTCTTGTACAAAACCAATTGTGTACTCTAATTCTGTATCATCGCTTGTACCTAAGTCCAGTGTCCAGAACACAGGGGTGTGGGAACGATTCGAACCGCTCAGTGACAGTCAGTGGCAGAGCTGACTGGGCACACGCCACCCCCTATAGAAATGGCGACCGTGGCAGGACACCGGCAACAGGGGTGAGATACAGTAGACAATGATTCGGAAGAGCACACCATGATGGAGGAAGGGATTTATGATTATGTTTTCAGCAAGGTGAATATCACGAAGAAGTGGATCACCAATCTGTTAAAGGCTGGGCATCCGGTAGATGCCACAGATAAGTGCACAGAAGGGAAGGAGCACAAGAAATCCCTGGAGAAGACAGTCTGGCTGATGTGCTTCAGGAAGCAGGTCCAGCTTTAGGACAGGCTCGTTGAGGCACAGGCAGCTGCGATACGGGATTCAGCCCTGGAGGTTCAAGATATGACTCTAGCAGGGGGCAAGTTACTGGTAGCATTGCAGGCCCTAAACCAGTACAATTAATGGGGGAACATAAGGCCAGGTTGGAATACCTGCAGTGCCAGGTCACCGAAGCCAAGAGCAATGAGCTGGGTTGCGGGAAAAGAATGCTCGCCTAGCGAGTCAAGTAAGAGAGCAGGAGGAGAAAGTGCAATATGTAAAGGCAGCCTATAAGTTATCAAGCGAACAGGGGTTTGAAGCCGCAGATCATGGTCCCTGCAAGGAACAGATAGAGTATCTGAGCCTTGCCCTATGAAAGGCAAAGGGCATGGTGTGCCTCATAAGCCTGAAGGCAGCCCAGGTGGACATTACAGGGAACGAGGGGAGAACGGTTCAGACACCACAGGTAGTGCCAAGGGATGAACCGGTTGAGGAACAGGAGGTCCCATGACTACACCCCTTAGCGCCAGGTTTTAACGAAGTCTGGCAGCAAAGGGGGTGGAGTTAGGGGAAGAAGAGCAGGTGGAACAAACCCCGCAAGAGAGGCTGGAGCCAGGGCCGGTGTGCCCTACCCAGCAGCGGTGGTTTGGCCCACCCGCTAATGACGGGGAAGAGGACCACTCCAAATCGAGTTCGGAGTACCTACGGCACCCAACAGCTTAAGGCTATGGTGAGACATATCCCAAATTCAACGAAAAAGGGGAGTCCTCGGTTCACTTCAGGGAAGTGGAACTGGAAGCCAGCTTCAACGACGGTGATGATGTTGAGCAGACCAAAATGCTGCTGTTTTCTTTGGAGTGTTAGCTCCTCCAATCCCTCTCTGACCAGTGTAAGAGGGGGCAGTGTGCATATGGAAAGATCAAGGAGGAAGTTCTAGAGGCCATGCGGATGAATGAGGGAAGTCCTTTCTCCCGTGTGGAGAAGACAGTGCAGCTTGTGGGGGAAACCCCGCAGGCTTTCGTGGACAGGTTATGGCCGGTATATAGGAGTGCCTGTACCGGGGCACCTAAGCGGGCATTGCTGGACCGGGATCAGCTGGCCCACTGGCTCCGTTGCCTGGTGGCAAAAAGCTTGCCACCGGTCCGGGCCAAGGCGGAAGCCTGGTTTGACCCAAAGAATCCCCATACCACCGAATTTACGGTGATCAGACAGTGGACCCTAGCCTATTGGAATGGTAGGGGAACCGATGCACACCCACCTAAGGGGAAGGTGCATGAGGTAAAACCGGACAGTGTAGGAAGGAGTGGCATCAGGAAGGGAATAACCCTTCTAGCACTAAGCTCAATTGCTACAGGTGTGGGAAGGATGGACACTGGAGGAAGGAGTGCAAAAACCCTTGGAAATACAACAAGGGAAGGAACTCCAAAGCCCGAGCCTAAAAGACAGAGACAGGAATCACTCCCGCCACGGTCGAGTCATTTTTGGATGGCATGAGGTTCTTGTTGACCGGCCAAGGGAGAGTACCAGCCACTACCGGTGCTCTGACCCCATCAGCCCCATCCAACCCACAGCCCTGCATAGAGCCAGCGCAGCCTGTTTACTTGTATTCCCTTCAGTGCGATGTATGGAAGAGACCCCTCGTGGAGATGGAGGTAGAAAGGGTGAAGGGGACCTATCTGTTGACACGGGCGCATCATGCACCGTGTTTCATTCAGCTAAACCCACCACCTCACCTCTATCTAGTGAGGTCCCATACAGCCTGTCGGGTTCACAGGCAGAAAACAGGCTGGCTCATTTTCCATCCCATTCTCCATTCGCTTAGGAATACTTTGATCTAAGTGGACCTGTATCCTAATGAAGTGGGAAGCAGAGGGTGGAAAGCGGGTCCTGGGAGCCGACTTTATTGTAGGCCACGGGATCTTGGTGGATTTAAGAATTCATTGCATGTGGGGGCAAGTACAGTAAAGGAAGTTGGAGTCGTAGTTATCCCAGGGAAAGAGGGGAAAGGGACCCTGTGCACGATGAAGCCTAAAGAGGTTTATAACCCCGAGCACCTGGTCAGCAATACCACAAAGGAGTTCCAGGCATTTGTGCAAGCCCACCTAGACATATTTGCCACACGTAAACACGGCTGTGGGAGGGTCACAGGGTTTGAGGTCAGCGTAGACGGGGACCTTATGGCCCGACCAGAAAAACAGTACAACTTCCCCAGGGAGACGGAGCCAGACATGGCAGCAGCCATGTCCTCCTTATTGCAACAGGGAGTCCTGAGACTGATAGCCACCCACGTAAACTCTCCACTGTGGCTGGTTAGAGAGCCGGATAACTCCTGGAGGGCCACGGTGGACTATCGGGTGCTCAACAGCAACATCCCAGCCTGTGCACCCACGGTAGCAGCAGTTGCCGACCTGATAGGAAGTATCCCAGCATCCGCGACCACTTTCACAGCGCTGGATATTTCCAACGGGTCTTGGTCCATCCCTTTAAGGAGGGAGGACCAGTACAAGGCTGCCTTTACCTTTAAACGGCAACAGTACACATGGAACTGTTTGCCTCAGGGCTTCCACAATAGCCCCAGCATCTTCCACCAGTGCATGGCAAACAGTTTAAAGGGCTTCAGCCAGCCCAGGCAGCTGGTACAGTATGTGAATGACCTGCTCCTAGTCACGGATTCGAGCGAGTAGCATGGCCCACTACTGGCCGAACTGCTGGAGTTGCTCAGGCAGGAGGGTTTTAAAGTAAACCCAAAGAAAGCGCAGATCGGCCAGCAGGAGGTGAAATTCCTGGGCCTGACTGTACGAGCTGGGGAAAGGGCCATCGGCAAAGCTGAATGGAAGCGGTACAGGAGTTACCAGTCCCCAACACAGTCACAGGTTTGAGGTCGTTTCTCTGGCTAACAGGGTACTGCAGAAACTTTATTGAGGACTATGCAGCCACAGCAGCCCCTCTGCTCCGACTCCTACACAAGGGAGCGGAGTGGGCGTGGGATGAGGGTGGCCAGGCAGCAATTGCCAGGCTCAAGAAAGACCTGCAGACCGCACCACATCTAGGGGCCATAGATGGGGAAAAGAGTTCTTCCTGGAAGTAGCATCCAGCGGGGACAACTTGAGTGCGGAATGGCTGGCTGAGGCCGGTGGTCTACTCCTCCAGGATACTCACGGATGTGGAGAAGAGCTACTCCAATTGTGAGAGACACCTCTTTGCCATATATTGGGCTGTGAAAAGATTGCTGATCATCACAGGCACCTATCCCATCACCCTCCTCACCCATCACACACACACCCAGATGCTCCTAGACGGGAGAATGAAAGATGGGGCAGTGAGCAGTGCCCGCATTGCTCGCTGGACCGTGATTCTCTCACAGATGGACCGAAAAGTAAAAGGGCTCTGCGAGCCAAAGATCGCAGCCAACTTGGTATATCCTGGCACAGCCCACCGGTGTTCCATAGAAGGGGTTTGGGAAGTAGACATAGGATTACAGGAGGGGATACACCCCACAGGCCGCAAAAACGCTGTGGATGGCTCCAGCACGGTATCTGCTGGTGCGCGGCTCACAGGGTGTAGAGTTTATGACCTAGTGGCAAACATTGCCCTGGCAATTACGCTCCCGAGCACCATGAGTGCCCAGCAGGCTGAACTGTCCACCGCAGTGTACGGCATTACACACCCCGTAATCGTCACCACCCATACACGAATTGCTCGGACAACATGTTCACATGCAATTACTGTACGGGGTACCTGGCCATCTGATCCCGCCGTGGATACACCTCCGTTGACGGGAGACCCCTCACAGTGAAACCTCTGCTGGAGAAAATCTTAGCAGCAGTGGGGAAGGAAGGGGAGGTTTTCATCCATAAGGTGAAGGCCCATTCTTCCACAGAACCCCGTAGTCAGGGCAACCAGCAGGCTGACATGCTAGCTAAGGTGGGTGCCTGCACTGGCACATTCTGGGAACCATATGAGTCCAGACCCGTATCAGCGGTCAGGGGTAGGAATGGGACACCAGAGAGTGCAGGGGTAGCTTTAGCCCCGGACCTCAAGATGGTCCAAACCCAAGACCCTGTCCTCAAGGCAGTCCTCAGTGCAGTGACTGAGGGAAAATGGGTAGAGGGCGCTTACGGCACAGCAGCCTTCTCGGTGAAAGAAGGCATGCTGTTTAGGGAAGAACAATGGGTGGTACCACAGCAGCATCGGAGGGAATTCCTTCAACTGGCCCATGAGGGTCCAGGAGCAGGGTAACCCGGGCCGGAGACCACCTGGCAGTGGGTGGAACAGGCGGGATGGTGGCCGGGACTCAGGGAAGATGTCCGCGAGTTCTGCGCCAGCTTTCTGTTTTGTGCTGCTATCAACCCTGACCCCCACAAAAGGAAGGTACCTATGGGACACATCAGTAGGGTAGAGGGACCATGGCAGTCAATCCCGGTCGACTACATCGGGCACCTACCCACTGCCCAGGGAGGCTATAAATACTGCCTAATCCTGGTAGATGTTTTCACGAAATGGGTAGAAGCCTGCCCCTGCAAAACAGCCACAGCTCTGGGTACAGCCAGGATCCTGGTCCGGGAAGTGTTCTCGCGATGGGGGCTGCCACATTATGTGGAGTCCGACCAAGGGAATCACTTTGCCGGGCAGGTCATGCAGAATACGCTTATGGTGCTCGTCAACGAGGGGAAGTGGCACGTTGCACACAACCCACAGTCCTCAAGGATTGCGGAGAGGGTGAACAGGACCTTGAAGGAAAGGCTAAGGAAAAAGACGGTGGACTCGCCTAGAAAATGGGCAGAGGTCCTACCGTTGGTCCTGATGTGGTTCTGATCCAGCCAGTCAAAAAGCACGGGGTACTCCCTGCACGAGCTGATGACTGGCAGGGTTATGCAGACCCCCACCCATGCACTAGCCACGGTGCTCACAGAAGGTCAGCTCAGGGAGGTAAACCGGGACAGATTCGCCAGGGACCTCTTTGAACACCTTAAGCAGATCCACGGGCAGGCGGCTGGGTATAGTAGTAAGGATGCCGGTCATGGGTGGGACAGCCCGGCCCGCACTGGTATACAGGGTAGAGAACATTGGAATCATTCAAGGGGTGCACACATCCATTTCAACACGGTCCCACCTTAGGCCATAAAGTGGGAGCAGGCTATGACAGGTACTGACCTCTCGGCGTGCCGGAGCCGGGGAGCACACATAATACTGTGTCCCCAGCACTTGAACGCATATTCCAAACCACAGTGCGGGTTTAAAGCTGCTGGCACAAAACCTATAAACTGTACCATGGAGGTAATGGCACAAGTCCATGTTCCCCCACAGGTAGCACATATAGGAGGTAGGACATATTGTGCCACAACAGGTGCGCCCCACTACCAGCATGGACAGCATAGCTGGTGTCCGGTAAATGACAGCAGTTTCTGCTTTAAACCCGAGGCTGGAGTTCAGGAGGCCCAGGAACGGATTGTCCCCATTCCTGAACCCTCCACTGTTCACCTCACTGTAAAAGAGAATTTCACCAGCCTGCAAAAATATGCAGCATATTTCGGCTACGAAATCTCCCCTCTCCCAGAACATCTTACCAAAATACTAAAAGCAGTAATCGTCTCACAGAAACATTTCTACACTCTGGAGCAGAAGGCAGTAGAGACCGTGGTAAACAGTCGGGAGGGAGTAACCCTGGGAGTCCTCAACATTGACTCAGGACCCCATGAGGTCTCATGGCATCAAGTCAAACATGGGCAAGGAAACCGCCTGCGAATTACCACCTACCGCCCTCCCTCAGCAGATGAATGAGTACTCCTTCATGTTGAACACCAATTGGAAGAAGCACTGAGAGTAGCAAGGGCACAAAATATCCTCTGGGTGGGGGACTTCAATGTCCATCACCAAGAGTGGCTCTGTAGCACCACAACTGACCGAGCTGACCGAATCCTAAAGGAAATAGCTGCCAGACTGGGCCTGTGACAGATGGTGAGGGAACCAACAAGAGGGAAAAACCTACTTGATCTCGTCCTCACCAATCCAACTGTTGCAGATGCATCTGTCCATGACAGCATTGGTGGAAGTGACCACCGCACAGTCCTTGTGGAGACGAAGTCCCGTCTTCATGTTGAGGATACCCTCCACGTGTTGTGTGGCACTACAACCGTGCTAAATGGGACAGATTTCGAACAGTTCTGGCAATTCAAAACTGGGCATGCATGAGGCGCTGTGGGCCATCTGCAGCAGCAGAACTGTATTCAACCACAATCTCTAACCTCATGGCCCGGCATATCCCTCACTCTACCATTACCATCAAGCTGGGAGATCAACCCTGGTTTAACGAAGAGTGCAGGAGAGCATGCCGGGAACAGCAACAGGCATACCGAAAAATGAGGTTTCAACCTGGTGAGGCTACAACACAGGACTACTTGCATGCCAAACAACGGAAGCAACATGCGATAGACAGAGCTAAGCGATCTCACAACCATCGGATCAAATCAAAGCTCTGCAGTCCTGCCACATCCAGTGCTGAGTGGTGGTGGACATTTAAACAGTTAACAGCAGGAGGAGGCTCCAAAAATATCCCCATCCTCAATGATGGTGGAGCCCAGCACGTGAGTGCAAAAGACAAGGCTGAAGCATTTGCAACTATCTTCAGCTAGAAGTGCCGAGTGGATGATCCATCTCGGCCTCCTCCTGAGGTCTGCAGCATCACAGATGCCAGTCTTCAGCCCATTCAATTCACTCCACGTCATATCAAGAAATGGCTGAAGACACTGGATACTGCAAAGGCTATGGGCCCTGACAACATTCCGGCATTAGAAATGAAGCCTTGTGCTCCAGAACTAGCTGCGCCCCTAGCCAAGCAGTTCCAGTACAGTTACCACACTGGCATCTACCCGGCAATGTGGAAAATGGGCCAAGTATGTCCTGTCTACAAAAAGCAGGACAAATCCGACCCGGCCAATTACCGTCCCATCAGTCTACTCTCAATCATCAGCAAAGTGATGGAAGGTGTCATCGACAGTGCTATCAAGCGGCACTTACTCAGCTATAACCTGCTAACTAACGCCCAGTTTGGGTTCCACCAGGGCCACTCAGCTCCTGACCTCATTACAGCTTTTGTCCATACATGGACAAAAGAGCTGAACTCAAGAGGTGAGGTGAGAGTGACTGCCCTTGACATCAAGGCAGCATTTGATTGAGTGTGGCATCAAGGATCCCTAGCAAAACTGAAGTCAATGGGAATCAACTCTCCATTGGTTGGAATCATACCTAGCACAAAAGAAGTTGGCTGTGGTTGTTGGAGGTCATTCATCTCAATCACATGACATCACTGCAGGAGTTCCTCAGGGCAGTGTCCTAGGCCCAACCATCTTCAGCTGTTTCATCAATGACCTTCCCTCCATCATAAGGTCAGAAGTGGGGATGTTCGCTGATAATTGCACACTGTTCAGCACCATTCGAGAGTCGTCAGATACTGATGCAGTCCGTGTCCATATGAAGCAAACCTGGGCAACATTCAGACTTGGGCTGACAAGTGGCAAGTAACATTCGCACCACACAAGTGCCAGGCAATGACCATCTCCAACAAGCGAGACTCTAATCATCTCCCCTTGACATTCAATGGCATTACCATCGCTGAATCCCCCACTATCAACATCCTGGGGGTTACATTTATCAGAAACTGAACCGGACCAGCCATATAAATACTATGGCTACAAGAGCAGGCCAGAGGCTGGGAATTCTGCGGTGAGTGTCTCACCTCCTGACTCCCCAAAGCCTTTCCACCATCTACAAGGCACAAGTCAGGAGTGTGATGGAATACTCTCCACATGCCTGGATGAGTGCAGCTACAACAACACTCAAGAAGCTCGACACCATTCAGGATAAAGCAGCCCGCTTGATTGGCACTCCATCCACCTTCAACATTCACTCCCTCCACCACCGGCGCACTGTGGCTGCAGTGTGTACCATCTACAAGATGCACTGCAGCAACTCGCCAAAGCTCCTTCAACAGCACCTTCCAAACCCGCGACCTCTACCACTTAGAAGGACAAGGGCAGCAGACGCATGGGAACATCACCACCTACAAGTTCCCCTCCAAGCCACACACCATCCTGACTAGGACCTGTATTGCCGTTCCTTCACTGTCGCTGGGCCAAAATCCTGGAACTCCCTTCCTATCAGCATTGTGGGTGTACCTACACCATATAGACTGCAGCGGTTCAAGAATGCGGCTCACCACCATCTTCTCAAGGGCAATTAGGGATGGGCACTAAAAGCAGGCCTAGCCAGCCAGCGAATCCCAGATCCCATCAATGAATAAAAAAAAAGTTAGGGGCCTATATTGGATATTGTGTTTCCACCCTAGTGGGACATATTTGAAAACATAGAGGTCCCTTCATGGATTAGACTGGCTTCCCACATCCTCGTGGTTTGGCAGCTGGGAATAGCATTGTGCCTCGTGTGCACTCAGTGCAAGGGAAAAGGCCAAAAAGTAGTATTCCGATACCAAAGGACCTGGAAGGAGCATTATGTTAAGGTGAATGGAGATACACCTGTTTGAATTTTTTTTGTGTATTTCTGAATAAAGATTGTTGTTTTTTTGTGTTTTTGCTATTTTTAATAAAGACATTCGAAGTGTTATTTTTAATAAAGATGAAGGTGTACCAAGTGGTGCAGGGTTGTCGGACCCCCTCCATGCTTGGATGTGTGTTAATAACTGTATTCTGCCTATGTATGCTTACGTACACTAAATTTTAAAGAATGGGAAATGCATGTGTCATGGGATCATAGATAGGTAATTACAGGGAAGTTTGACAATGGATGGTCGGGAATTTTGCTCACCTTGAAAGTATGATACTTAAAGTGAATTTAGTATCAACAGCGGGAGTGTCGGGTTCTCAAAATTCCCACATTCCCCAAAAGTTGCTAAGAAAGGGACCCAAAAGCGTACCCCAAAAGAAAATTGCTTCTGAAACCAAGTGAAAGAAGCCTGCAGGATTTTTATAAAGCAAGGCCCTGCAAAAACAGGCCCATTCAAAACTTTGAAGGGAAACCTGGCATAGAGTCATAGAGTCATAGAGTTTTACAGCACAGAAAGAGGCCCTTCGGCCCATCGTGTCTGCGCCGCCCATCCATCCCTGTCCAGTCTAATCCCATTTTCCAGCATTTGGTCCATAGCCTTGTATGCAATGGCATTTCAAGTGCTCATCCAAATGCTTCTTGAATGTTGTGAGGGTTCCTGCCTCTACCACCCTTTCAGGCAGTGAGTTCCAGCTTCCAACCACCCTCTGCGTGAAAAAGTTCCTCCTCAAATCCCCCCTAAATCTCCTGCCCCTTACCCTGAATCTGTGCCCCCTTGTTATTGACCCCCCTACTAAGGGGAAAAGTTCCTCTTTATCTACCCTATCTATGCCCCTCATCATTTTGTACACCTCAATCAGGTCCCCCCTCAGCCTCCTTTGCTCCAAGGAAAACAACCCCAGCCTGTAGAGTCTCTCTTCATAGCTAAGGCGCTCCATCCCAGGTAACATCCTGGTGAATCTTCTCTGCACCCTCTCCAGAGCAATCACATCCTTCCTATAGTGAGGCGACCAGAACTGCACACAGTACTCCAGCTGTGGCCTCACCAGCGTTTTGTACAGCTCCATCATAACCTCCCTGCTCTTATATTCTATGCCTCTGCTAATGAAGGCAAGTATCCCATATGCCTTTTTAACCACCTTATCTACCTGCTCCGCTGCCTTCAGGGATCTATGTACATGTACACCAAGGTCCCTCTGACCCTCTGTACTTCCTAGGGCCCTTCCACCCATTGTGTATTCCCTTGCCTTATTTGACCATCCAAAATGCATCACCTCGCATTTTTCCGGGTTAAATTCCATTTGCCACTTTTCCGCCCATCTGACCAACCCGTTAATATCGTCCTGTAGCCTGAGACTTTCCTCCTCGCAATTTACCACCCCACCAATTTTCGTGTCATCCGCGAACTTACTGATCATACCCTTTACATTCTCATCCAAATCGTTAATGTAGATCACAAACAGCAAGGGACCCAGCACCGATCCCTGAGGTACCCCACTGGACACAGGCTTCCAGTCACAAAAGCAACCTTCGACCATCACCCTCTGCCTCCTGCCACTCAGCCAGTTTAGGATCCAACGCGCCAAGGCCCCCTGGATCCCATGGCATGCATGGACCTGTGAAAGATTTTGTCATTTCTAAAGCGAGACAGCTAGATAAACACCGAATATGCATTCTTCATCTTGAAACTGATCGACTCAGGATAGAACTAATCTTGAGGCCATTAACTTTCTGCATAAATAATCGGTATCAGCTCAAAGTAGCTACCAAGTCAGTAAAAAGACGATTAACCTTCATAAATGACAAACAGCCAGGATATTGACGCCTTTAAGCAAGGAGACAACCGCCGCAAAAGCCTTTAAGGTGAATGACTGTAAACACTTTAGACGAGCCCGCCAAAATTAAACAAAGCACTCGACCTGATTTGGCGGGTAGATAAGTGGTGAAGAACCTGTATAATTGTAGGCCCACCGGTAGCCAAGCTCTCTCTTCATCCCTTCCCATCCCGTGCTGAAACCGAAGGACGCCCACCATAACACCGGGGGCCAAACATGAGGCAGAAGGGGGCCAGCCATCCGAGCATGACAAGGAACGAAGCCAAACAGCAAGATCGTGGTTGCAGTATGGCGGGGCAGGCTCAACCGAGGACAACTAGCCTGAAAAGACCAAGCCTACACTGAAGACCATCAACCGAGCCCCAGCCGCAATGAAACTCGACGACCTAACCACAACAAGAAGAACAAAACCCGAGGTTTCCACTCTACAACCTAAGGTATCCAACAAGATACTTTACTATCCCTATTTCTACCAAAAAAAAGGGGACTTACCGGCAAATCCATAACTGTGCCCTTACCGCATCAGCGGACTCAACCCAACTGAGGAACCTTCGCAGTTCCCAAGACTGAGATCACGTGGGGACGGCAGGCCCCAAAGGACACAAAGAGCGAACCCCAAAACTGCAACCGACCTAACTGACAGGTTTCGAACTGTCAAGGAAACCCCATTGGTGAGCATAAATCCCTGGCCCTTCTTAGCTCAATCTAGTTTGGACAAGGTAGGGGGATTATTAATGTGACTGTTCCCTCGTTGTGCTGTGAGTTCCCCATTCCCAACCACGTGTACTTTTATATGTCTGTAATTATTCTATTAATTTCCAGGGTTGTAATATTGTTGTGCCTTTAATAAAATTACAGCTTTCTTGTACCAAACCAGTTGTCTACTCTAATTCTGTATTGCCACCTGTACCTAAGTCCGGTGTCTAGACCGCAGGGGTGTGGGAGCGATTTGAACCACTCAGATGCAGTCAGGGGTAGAGCTGACTGGGCACACGCCACCCCCTACAGGAAATCCATTATATTTTGAAATGAGCATGAATGCAACAGCAAAATACAGAAACTGCAAACTTGGCATGCAATAATTACAGGCAATTGTATGTAAAATGTACGGATATAATATGACAGTGCTAAGAAAATAAATGCAAGTGCACTAAAGTTATAAAGATAACTGGGTTAACAGATATATTTTGAAGATTGAGTTTTCTGCATTTTTTTGAAATACACACATTGTAGCTCATACAAATGATGATTTGCCAAGTAACATTGCAAATAATGGACTCTGAATTACATTAATTGTGATGATTAACCAGGTAATGTCCCACTAAATGTATTTATCAGCAACAAAATCAGTCGACTTAGCACATGGACAAAGTGGCACCGAATGCTTTTGAAAAATATCTGAACACAAATGGAAGAGATTTATCCTTGTACTTTTTCACTTGTTGTTTCCAACATGTGCAGAGAATATTAGACGAGAAGATATCAAAGGATTTTTTTATCCTCAGAACTTCAGTTACAATCAGCTGTGATGGTTTATCCTGAAGTACAGCAGGAGGCAATAGAGAATAACTCTGAGTCTCACTGAGAGATCCACTGAACTCTGAAAGACGGGCATGGGGTCCAATTGTAAAGTCAAAACAATGATTGGAAATAAATGCATTGAAATCTGGCTGAATGATCATTCTGTGAGAAAGTAAATTATCCTTGTAATCCTACTTTAACCATCAGGAGCAGTGCCACTAATGCAGAACTGGAGAGGGTGGGAAGGAGGCACTGACTGGAACTGAATGATTAGTGGATATTTCAGGCATTTAAAGATGTGGATGTGATCTGCCAGGATATGTTCCTGTGATTCTGTAAGTAACCATACCGAGCATTAGGTGAAAACTAAAGCAAAATACTGCGCATACTGGAAATCTGAAATGAAAACAGAAAATGGTATAAATACTCAGCGGGTCAGGCAGCATCTGTGGAGAGAGAGAGAAACAGTGTTAACGTTTCAGGTCGATGACCTTTGACCATTAGGTGAAAAGTCTCCTAAAGCAAGACAGCATTTTTCTGATCTGATACTAATATTCAGTGTAGGTAGTAAACTGAAATTTGTTAAATAAAGAGTCACCTCCAATAAATTTGCTGGAGTTGAATACAGAACATTTGAATCTTAGTAACATGATATCACCGTCAGAATCAATAGGTGACAGCAGCGCGGATGGGATGGGGAACTACAAAGAGAGAAAAACAGTTGAATATGCGGGGGAAAAGTCGGTTGGTTAGCACCTCCCCATAGCGCCTTCAGGGGGTGCTAACAGGGCGCTTGGTGCTTAGCACCCGTGTGCGGCTATTTTAGTGCTGCTCGTTAAATTGATGTCATTTTGCGCTGGCGGTAGACACTGTGGCCATGGTCTCCTGCGCCCGCAGATCTTGACATCAGTCGAGCGTGCAAAGCTCCGGTAGCACCTCAGACCGAAAATTGAGTCGCGCAGCCTGCCTTTCCGCCTGCCGCTAGGAATGACAGGTAGAGGGAAACATTTTCAAGTATTTAAGGTATTTTTGACATGCAGGTTGAGAGGAAGAGAAACGTCTGGAGAGATTCGAGGCTGACCGAACGAGTTTTGGGTCCTGAGAACCACTTTGCAGTTTCATTTTTATTTCACCTTCTTTCTAACAATATTTAAACACTTCGATGGGGGCTGCACTAACTCGGGGCATCGTCGTCCAACTTCACCTTCGGAGGCAGCAGAGGCGCAGAGAGAGAATGGCAAATGTTGCCAGAAGGAGGAATGCCAACCGGCCTCTGTACAGGGGACTTCACCCTCCCAGGGTATTCAGTGAGCAATTCTCGTCCTATGTCCATTTAGCTGAGGAGCCGTGTTTCCATTAGCTGCGCTTCAGCAAGGAGCTGGCCACTGAGCTCTGCCACTTCCTGCAACCAGATCTGCAGCCTCAGCTCAGGAAGAGGACATCTCTGTCGGTGGCAGTGAAGGTGACAGTGGCACCGAATTTCGTTTTCAGCGGTTCCTTTCAGGCTTTTACTGGGGACATAGAGAATATCTGCCAGTTCGCTGTTCATTGTTGCATCCGGGAGGTGACAAAGGCTTTTAGAATAGGAGACGCCAGTACATCTTTCCCCATGACCCGGGACAAACGGCGCAAATGGTCATGTGGCTTTTTGAGGAGAGTGAGCTTGCCATGGTTCAGGGTGCCATTCACTGCAAGCATGTGGCATTGCAGGTACCTCATGAAAATGCAGAGTTCTTCCGAAACCATAAGGGCTTCCACTATCTGAATGTCCAGTTGGTCTGTGGTCACAGACAGCAAATACTCGCCGTCAATGCCCACTATCCTGGCAGCAGCCACGATCCTTTTATCCTGCGCCAGACCGGTGTCACGGGCCTCTTGCAGCCACCGCATCTACCTAGTGGATGGGTCCTCGGGGACAAGGGTTATCCACTCTGAACCTGGCTGATGACACCGCTCCATAAAACCAACACACCTGCGGAGCTACAATACATTGAGAGCCATAGCGCCACCAGGAACCTCATAGAGCAGACGATCGGTGTCTTTGAACAAAGTTTCCGGTGTCTGGATCACACAGGAGGAGTCCTCCAGTGCTTTCTCGAGGGAGTCCCGTTCCTCATTGTTGAGTGCTGCATGCTTCACATCTTTGCAATCATGAGGACCAAGCCATTGCCACCAGGGATTGGTGCGCCACCTGAGGAGGAGGAGGAAGAGGCAGAGAGGTAGGAGGAGGAGGAGTAGGAGGATGAAGAGGAGGATCAGCAGCACCAACGTGGGAGGGAGTCGCACAATGTTTCCTCTGTGAGTGCCGTCTGTCACCGGCTAAAAAGACACCGATTCTAATCCCTTACTGGGAAGATGGGTTCTGGGATGAAGAGGCACATCATTGAAAACATCCCGCACCCCCTATTGCTGGGCAAAGCTGCAATGAGTCAAATCAGAAAAGATATAAATTAACAATCAAAAAAATTATTTTTGTTACCAACTCTGTGTCATTTAGTCAGGAGAAACAATTAGAGACAAACCCATCAATTCCTGAACTAACTAAACTCGTTTTCACAACATGCAGATGAACGGCAAAACAGTCAACAAATAGTTGAATACTGTGTGCAGCCATGTGTTTGGCAGATGTGCCTCCCATAGTCTAACTTTATTCGTTTCTGGGTTGTGGGCGTCACTGGTATGGCCAGTATTTATTGTCAATTGCTAGATGCCCTTGAGAAGGTGATGGTGAGCCGCCATCTTGTACCACTACAGTCCATGTGGTGAAGGTACTTCCACAGTGCTGTTAGGTAGGGAGTTCCAGGATTTTGACCCAGCGACAATGAAGTTTCGGCGATAAAATTCTAGGACAGGATCGTATGTGATTTGGAGGGGAACTTGGAGGTGGTAATGTTCCCTTGTCCTTCTAGGTGGAAGAGATCGCGGGTTTGGGAGGTGCTGCCGAGGAAGCCTTGGCGAGTTGCGCTTATCTTGTTGAAAAGCCGTTGATGTGTGCAAGTTGTGGGATGTGGATGTGTGTTTTATGAGATGGACATAAGCCTTGGTTGAGTGCAGGGCATTTGGGTTTGTAAACACTCTTGGCACCGAGTGAAGTTGAGATTGAGGGATGTAGAGATATTGAAAAGCAGGTACTCACCCTGAGCACCCGAGTGAGGTCATTGAAATTCTTCTGACATTGCTTGTGGGTCCTTGGCACCAGGCTTCTCGAGGAGACGTGCTGAGCAAGCTCCCTCCAAACCGTTCTAAACTCGTGGGGCAATGGTCTCCTGCACTCTCAGGGAGCAGCACTGCCAGCAGCCATTCCACAGTGCCAATTAGAGCCACCAATGCCTCGTCACTGAAGGGCCCAGCTCTTTGTCTGGACCTCTCCATTACTTAGAATTAATAACTGGACATAGATCCTCGCTAGGAACACCAACAGCAGTGAGGAGGGAGAGTACATATTTTGTATAACATAACATATTCCTAATATCCAAATCACTTCACCCCAATCCATGCATTCCCTTCTGTGAGTGTCTGGTGGTCTTTGTGCTGGGGGCAGCGCGCTGACTGTGTTAAGTGACACAGTGAAGGGATCTCCTTTTTTAGAGCAGAGGGAAATCCCCCAGTGACATCATTAGGCCTCACTGTAACTGGCATTAAATACATTCATTGAACAAACAGACTAATTGAACCATTATCACCACGACACTTTACTGCAACACAGTCTAGCTCACCTTATTGTACACAGTTTTAAATTAAAAGTGAGCGAATGTGCAATATTTCACCTGCCCATGAACATAAGAATTAGGAACAGGAGTAGGCCATCCGGCCTTCGAAACCTTCATTGAAAGAGATCATGGCTGATCTTCGACCTCAAATCCACATGTCCCCCACACACACCATCCTCATATGCCTTGATTCCCGTAGAGTCCAAAAATAACAAAGACAGTACAGAGAGAAGGGAGTTTCTCTTCCTGTATTGATCTAAAGCTGAGAATAAAAGAAGAGAAAGTGACAGAAAAAGGAAGGAGTAATGTGTTAGCTGTGGATCCGTGGATAGCACACTCGTCCTTGACTCAAAAAGTTTGCAGGTTCAAGTCCAACTCCAGGAACTTGTATCACCTAAATCTAGGCTAACAGTCCAGTGCAGTGCTGAGGTAGTGCTGCACTGTCGGAGTTGCCGTTTTTCAGATGAGACATTAAACAGAGGCATTGTCTGTGATCTCAGGTGGACGTAAAGGATCCCATGGCCCTATGTCGAAGAAGTTATCCTGCAATCAACATAACAGAAACAGATTATCTGTTCATTATCATATTGCTGTTTGTTGGAGCTTGCTATTCACAAATTGGCTGCCGCGTTTCCCACATTACAACAGCGACTGTGCTCCAAAAGTACATCATTGGCTGTAAATCCTTTGAGATGTCCGATGGTCGTGAAATGCACTGTACAAATGCATATCTTTCTTTCTCTCTTAAAAGATAGAATCATAGATTCATAGAATAGTTACATCGCAGAATGAGGCAATTCGGCCCGTTGAGCCCGTGCACTTCGGCAAGAGTATTTCAGCAAGTCCCACTCGCCCGCACTTTCCCCGTAGCTCAGCAATTTCGTTTCCTTAGGTGTTCATCCAATTCTCATTTTAAAGCCAAGACGGAATCTGCCTCCACCATCCTTTAAGGCAGTGCATTCCAGATCTTAACCACTCGCTACGTAAAAAAGTTTTTCTTATGTCCCTTTGGTTATTCTGCCAATCATCTCATTCTTTGTCCTCTGGTTTGCGACCTTTCCACCAATGGGAACGGTTTCCCTCTATCTAATTTGTCCAGACCCCTCATGATTTTGAATACCTCTATCAGATGTCCTCTCAAACTTCTCTGCTCTAAGGATACATCCCAAGCTTCTCCAGTCCATCCACGTAACTGAAGTCCCTACTCCCTGGAATCATTCTTGGAAATCCGTTCTGCACCCGCTGGGGCCATTCAAATCATTCCTAAATTGCGGTGCCCAGAATTGGACACAATACTCCAGTTGAGCCCGAACTAATGTTTTGTGCAGTTTTATCATAACTTCCTTGTTTCTCTACTCTATACCTCTATTTATGAAGCTCAGGATCCCGTATATTTTCTAAAACTGCTTTCTCATCCCGCCCTGCCAACTTCAACGATGTGTGCACATATACCCCCAGGTCTCTCTGTTCCTGAATCCCTTTTAGAATTGTACCCTTTAGTTTATTTTGTCTCTCCTCATTCTTCCTACCAAATTGTATCATAGAAACATAGAAACATAGAAGATAGGAGCAGGAGAAGGCCATTCAGCCCCTTCGAGCCTGCTCTGCCATTCAATGCGATCATGGCTGATCAGCCAGGTTCAGTACCCAGTCCCTGCTTTCTCCCCATACCCCATGATCCCTTTAGCCTTAAGAAATATATCCAACACTTTCTTGAATATATTTGTGAAATGGCCTTCACTGCTTTCTGTGGTAGATAATTCCAAAGGTTCACCACTCTCTGGGTGAAGAAATTCCTCCTCATTTCTGTCCTAAAATGCCTACACCTTATCCTTATACTGTGACCACTGATTCTGGATTCCCCGGGCATCAGGAACATCCTCCCTGCATCGATTATGTCCAGTCCTGCCAGAATTTTATAAGTTTCAATGAGATCCCTGTCTTGTTTTAACACACTTTGTACAAAAAAAATAAATTGCTGGACAACGGAGTATTACAGTTTAAACTCTTTTAATGAAGCATCTGGTCTGTAAGCTTTCTCAATCAGTACAGCACCGTGTGGACAAGGTGGAGACAGGATCCCTGGGTCTTCTAAACAATAGCAGTCCTTACAGATGCCTGCAGGCCAATGACAACTCAACATGTGATCACATGCGAATATAATAGGTATTCCTTACAGATGCCTGTGGGCCAATTATAAATGAATATGCAAATGTTACATCCCCTTTCTTTCAAAAGAAAATGTTATGCATTACTTTCGAAACTTTCTTCTACATAATCTTCACAGTAGCATCAACATATAAGTAAACTCATCATTTAACTAGCACTGAAAACATCTCAACTCTATCAATAACGAAGTACAGATTTTTTTTAGGTCAGCGACCCGCCTGCAGCCTTTGACAGTTCACAAGTCAAGGATAACTCTAGGCTTGACCTCTCGTCCCGACCTTGTGTGGTATGGAACTGAGCATGCTCCTGAATCGGTCAACAATTCCTGTTCAGGTTTAGGTTTAGGTAAGTATGATATGTTTTGTGTATTGCTCTGTTCATCACACTCTGTTGAACTGATCCTCATGTCGGAATGACGATGTTATTCCTTGGTGTTCAGGAGCTGCCTGCAATTGAGGCGTTACACCTGTCCTTCTGGAGTGTTGACATGATACGATCGGTCAGTGTCAGCTGGCTGGATGACTACTGCTGGCTTCCAGTAATCATGCTCCTGGATTCTGACGGATTCTCCATTGTGCAGTGGCGGCAGTAGTCTAGCAGACCTGTAATAGTATCTCTTTTGGTGTTGCTGACTCTGTACACGTTTTGCATGCACTTACTTGCAGCTGATGACCTGCCAGGGCCTGTCTGGGATACGGTGAGGTATCATGGGCTCTTTGACATTTGATGGGCGGTGTTGTAGACAAACGGAACATTTTCCGACAATGTCCTCAATGTGCTTGCACATTCCGGGCCAAAACATAATGTCACGTTCTCTTTGTATGCATTTTTCCATGCCCATATGTCCAGCCTGAATTTTTTCAACATCTCTTCTCTGAGACTGGTAGGAATGATGAATTTCTCCCCTTTGAAGATGATTCCATTGATTTGTGACAGTTCGTCTCTGTACTTCCAGAATTCAGATATGCTCTGAGGGCATTTCCTCCTTTCCCTGAAGCAATCCTTCATGTCTGACTTTGCTCAGCAGTGTGCGTTGTGCATCTTTCTCTGTTCCTGCTCGGATCTCCTTCAGTTTTGAGTCACTCCCAGGTAAGCTGTTGTACACAATGTGCACCTGCACATCCATGCCTTCTCTGAGGCTGCTGTCCTGGTAGCTAAGAGACTTTCTGGAGAGCGTGTCTGCGACAGGAATATCTTTGCCTGGACGGTGAATGATTGTGAAGTCATAATTCTGTAGCTGAAGGATCATTCCCTGTAGCCTTGGTGGGGCTGCGGCTAGTGGTTTCCTCATGATTGACTCGAGGGGCTTGTGGTCAGATTCCACAATTACTTGTCGTCCATAGACGTACTGGTGGAAATGCTTACATCCAAACAGAATTGCCTATAGCTCCTTCTCGATTTGAGCATAGTTGATTTCACTGTCTGAGAGAGATCTGGAAGCGTAGCCGATGGGGTTTCCTTCTTGCAGTAATACTGCGCCTAGTCCATACTTTGACCCGTCCACTTGTAGTCTGAGCTTTATGTTGGAGTCAAAGTAGGCAAGAACCGGTCCTGGTTCTCTGGTGATAAGGTCTTTCATTTTCTGAAATGCTGTGTCATGTTTTTTGTCTCACAAGAACTCATTGAATTGTTTGAGCAACTGACGCATGGGTGCCTTGATTTCGGAGAGGCTCGGGGCAAACTTGGCTAAGTGGTTAACCATTCCTAGTACTGTCTCTAGCTCTGCGTGGTTCTTCGGCGGCTCCATCTTCTTAATAGCGGAGATTTTCCCTGGATCCAGCTTAATGCCATCAGTTGAGAGGCGATGCCCAAAATAACTGATGTCGGTGGATCCGATTATACTTTTCTCGGGTTTGAGCCGGATACCTTTCTCCTGTGATCTTTGTAGCACCGCACGGAGGTTCCTGTCATGTTCCTCTCTATTCCTGCCATAGATGAGGATGTTTTCTACGATTGCGACTACTCCGTCGAGGCCTTCATAGGTTTTGTCGATCTGCCGCTGGAATTCAGCCTGAGCTGAGATAAGACCAAATGGTAAACGCAGAAATCGGTAGCATCCAAATGGTGTGTTGAACGTTGTTAGCTTAGATGACTCTTCCGTGAGATTGATATTGCAGTATCCTGATCATGCGTCCATTACACTGAAGTAACGTGCTCCCACTTGCTTGGGTGTGATGTCATCTAGCGTTGGTAGAGGGTATTGAGGGCGTTTGATAGCCTAGTTCAAATCTCTGGGGTCGAGACAGATTCTGAGCATGCCTGTACGCGGTTTCTCAACCACTACTAACGCGTTGACCCACTCTTTTGGTTCTGTTTCCCAGATGATGCTTTCTGTATTCTCCATGTTCTGCAGCTCCTCCTTCGGTCGACTACGTAGAGCAAGGGGTATCATTCTCGGTAGGCAAACCACAGGGGTTGCTGCTGGGTCAAGGTGAAAAGTGCATTCACCTGGGAATAGTCTGATTCCTTTGCAACCGTCAGCAAACTCCTCCATGACTGTCTGCTTCTCAACTGGTGCTGTCAATTAATAGCACTAGCTTGACGAGGTCCATGTCTGAACATGCCTTTAGACGTAGCACTGGAGGTGCTTGAGTGTCAATAATGTAAAAGTTCAACATCATGTTGCTTTCTTTGTACCTGCATTTCATCACGCATGTGCCTTTTACAATGAGCTGCTCACCCCCATAGCTGGTCAGTCTGCGTGAGGTGGGCTGTAGCTCACATTCATCCTTCAAGCTGTGATGCTCACTCAGAAGAATTACATTAACCTGAGATCCAGCGTCTAGTTGAAACTTAAGCTCTTTGCCCTGTGTTCCTTTCTTAATATCGGCAAAAGCTTGCTCAGTCTCTGAAATCTATTTTTTCTGTGACACGTTGAGTGTGTTAGGGATGGGTTCCTTGAGCAGTATGTAACTGAACCGACCAGGGGGCAAGCAACCTCAGATTTGGTCCAGTGTAATGAGACAGGATTAATTAAAAATGTCCTAGTAAAGGATCCGCTTGGAAAGAGTGACCATAACCTGGTTGAATTCCATATTCAATTGGAGGGTGAGAAGGTTGGATCTCAAAAAAGCCTGCTGAGCTTGAATAAAGGAGACTATGAAAGTATGAGAGCGGAATTAATTAGTGTGGACTGGGAAAATAGATTAAAGGTAAAACGGTTCATGATCAGTGGTGTACATTTAAGGAGTTATTTTACATCTTCCAAAAAATATATATTCCACTGAGGAAAAAAGGGTGTAAAAGAAAAGATAGCCATCCGTGGCTAAGTAAAGTAATTAAGGATGGTATCCGACTAAAGGCAAGGGCATATAAGGTAGCCAAATCTAGTGGGAGGACAGAAGATCGGGAAGTCTTTAAAAGACAGCAAAAAATAACTAAAAGACTGATTAAGAAAGGGAAGATAGATTATGAAAGTAAATTAGCAAAAAATATAAAAACAGATAGCAAAAGTTTCTATAGTTATATAAAAAGAAAAAGGGTGGCTGAAGTAAATGATGGTCCCTTGGAGAATGAGGCCGGGAAATTAATGGTGGGAAACATGGAGATGGCAAAAACGCTGAACAAATATTTTATGTCAGTCTTTACGGTAGAGGACACTAAGAATATCCCAACACTGGACAAACAGGGGGCTCTGGGGGAGGAGCTAAATATGATTAAACCCACGAAGGAAGTGGCACTTGGTAAAATAATGGGACTCAAGGCGGATAAATTCCCTGGCCCTGATGGCTTACATCCTAGTGTCTTGAGGGACGTGGCAGTAGGGATTGTGGATGCATTGGTAATCATTTTCAAAAACTCCTTGGACTCGCAAAGGTCCCAGCAGATTGGAAAACTGCTAATGTAACACCCTTATTCAAAAAGGGTAGTAGGCAGAAGGCTGGAAACTATAGACCTATTAGCCGAACATCTGTGGTTGGTAAAATTTTAGAGTTCATTATTAAGGAGACAGTAAAGGGACATTTGGAAAAACATAATTTAAAAGGACAAAGTCAGCATGGTTTTATGAAGGGGAAGTCATGTTTGACAAATTTGCTTGAGTTCTTTGAGGAAGTACCATACAGGGTGGATAAAGGGGAACCAGTGAACGTAGTGTATTTAGGGCAGCACGGTGGCATAGTGGTTAGCACTGTTGCTTCACAGCACCAGGGACCCGGGTTCGAATCCGGCCTCGGGTGACTGTCTGTGTGGAGTTTGCACATTCTCCCCGTGTTTGCGTGGGTTTTCTCTGGGTGCTCCGGTTTCCTCCCACAATCCAAAGATGTGTGGGTTAGGTTGATTGGCTATGATAAATTGACCCTTAGTGTTAGGGGGATTAAATACGTGGGGTTAGGGGATAGGCTGGGATATGTGTTGGTGTAGGGGTTACGGGGATCGGGTGGGATATGTGTCGGTGCAGGCTCGATGGGCCGAAATGGCCTCTATCTGCACTGTGAGGTTTCTGTGATTTCTGTGATCCAAAAGGCATTTGACAAGGTGCCACTCAAAAGATTATTGCTCAAGATAAAAAATCATGGGATTGTGGGTAATATTCTGGCATGGGTGGAGGATTGGCTATCTAACAGAAAGCAGAGAGTTGGGATAAATGGTTCATTCTCAGAATGGCAATCAATAACTAGTGCTGTTCCGCAGGGGTCAGTGCTGGGTCCCCAACTCTTTACCATCTATATTAATGATTTGGAGGAGGGGACCGAGTGTAACATATCAAAGTTTGCAGATGATACAAAGATGGGAAGGAAAGTAGTGAGTGAGGAGAACATAAAAAACCTGCAAAGGGACATAGACAGGCTAAGTAAGTGGGCAGAGATTTGGCAGGTGGAATTCAATACTGGAAAGTTTGAGGTTATGCACTTTGGCAGGAAAAATCATAGAGAAAGTTATTATCTTACTGGCAAGGAACTGGAAAGTACTGCAGTGCAAACGTTTCTGGGCGTCCTGGTGCACTAAAGACAAAAAGTTAGTATGCAGGTGCAGCAGGTGATCAAGAAGGCCAAAGGAATGTTGGCTTTTATTGCTATGGGGAAAGAATATAAAAGCAGGGAGGTATTGTTTAGGGACAGGGTCACTGGCAAGGCTTCTAAGCTAAGCAGATCCAGTCCAGGTTAGTACCTGGAAAGGTGACCATCAGGAAGGACCAGGTGCAGAAGGTCACGGAAGGAGCCCCGAGGAGAGGCGGTTGGTGAGAAGGTCACTGAAGGAGGAGCAGCTGGTGAGCAGGCCCGGGCGTTGGGCTGAAGATTGTCGGACAGGAGGAATGGTGGAAATGGAATGGCGGCACGCAGCGGCTTTGCTTCTCCCAGTCATGGGAGCTTGCAAGATCACATTTCGTTGTGCAATGACAATAAAGTTGAATTATTGTTGCAGTTGTACAAGGTATTGGTGAGACAGCACCTGGAATACTGCTTACAGTTTTTGTGTCCATACTTAAGAAAAGACATACTTGCTCTCGAGTCAGTACAAAGAAGGTTCACTCGGTTAATCCCGGGGATGAGGGGGTGGATATATGAGGAGAGGTTGAGTAGATTGGGACTCTACTCATTGGAGTTCAGAAGATTGAGTGGCGATCTTATTGAATCATATAAGATTGTGAAGGGGCTTGATCGGGTTGATCTGGTAAGGATGATCCCAATGATGGATGAAACTAGAACTACGGGGCATAATCTTAGAATAAGGGGCTGCTCTTTCAAAGCTGGGATGAGGAGAAACTTCTTCACTCAGAGGGTAGTAGGTCTGTGGAATTTACTGCCACATAAAGCTGTGGAATAAATTTAAAACAGAAATAGACAGTTTCTTAGGAGTAAAGGGAATTAGGGGTTACGGGGAGCGGGCAGGAATTTGGAGATGGGCCTATGTTCGGAACGGTCATGGCCCTGTGGGTAACGGAGCGGGCCCAGGGGCCATGTAGCCTGGTTCTGCTCCTAACTCTTGTGTTGTAATTATGTGTTAGATTTCAGGAGATGGGTCTATTCCTGTTCCTGGCTAGAGTGGAGAACACCTTTTACAGAAGGTAAGTACTGTAGAAAATATAGGAACAGTGATCACCTGGACGAGTTTCGATCGCCTAGATGGGTCGGAGAGGAATTTCCCAGATTTTTTTCTCCCAAACTGGCCATTGGGTTTTTTATCTGGTTTTTCGCCTCTCCCAGGTGATCACATGGGTTCGGGAGGGATGTTGAGTGATAGTAGATTTGAGGTTAGGATCAGATCAGCCATGATCTTATTGAATGGTGGAGCAGGCTCGTGGGGCCGATTCGCCTACTCCTGCTCCTATTTCTTATGTTCTTATATTCTTATGTTCTTATGTAATAAACAGCTCCTCTGCATTTGGCTCTCTATCTGGCATTTGGCTGTCATTCACTTTGGGTATTGTTTTTACGAAAACAGTCCTGCAAACTTTTTAAAGTGGTTCCGCTTACCACATTTAGTACATTGCCTTCCTTTGGTGGGGCGTTGCACCTTTTCTCCATGCCAGTTGTTTCCTTAATATCCACAGTTTTTGAAGCGTTTTATGTCTGTGTTGCCCATTTTTAGAACTCTCTCTGTTCTTTCTGTTCTGAAACACGCTCTCTGGGCGGTGTTCTTTGCTGTGTGTCGATTGACTGTGTGCACTGTCTGTTCAAGCGAACTGCTCATGGCGCTGGTTATGGTTTTCAATTGTGCTTGGGCTATCTCGTGCGATCTAGCTATGTCCATAGCTTTGTCCAGCGATAGCCCGGTGCCAACATTCAAAAGTTTCTCTCTCACTTTAGTTGAATGTATTCCAAACACGATGCGGTCTCTGACCATCTCATCTTTATCTGCATATGCAGTCTTTTACCAGCAGTTTTAACTCAGTCAGGAACTGTTCAAACAACTCACTAGCTCCTTGTACTTTCTCCTGAAACTTGTACCTAGCGAATATCGTATTTGTCTTGGGCATCACATATGCTTCAAAGCAGTCAAAATAACTTTTCAGTCCCTTTGCTCCATCTGCGGTGAGAGACCATGTGTTAAAAATGTCTCTCCCTTTTTCTCCGATCCACAAGAGTAGGAAGCTGCATCTTTCTTCCTCCCCTTTGCTTTTCAACGGACCCGAGAACATCAATCCCACGTGTTGCTTGAACGTGCTCCATTCTCTAGGTAAGCTCAAAGCTTCCCAATTCATTCGGGGTAAGGGAGCGCCAACGATGTCCATTTCAAATCCCTGTTCGGACACAATGTCTGGTTTTGCAAACTTTGTACAAAAATAATTAATTGCAGGACAACGGAGTATTACAGTTTAAACTCTTTTAATGAAGCATCAGTTCTGTAAGCTTTCTCAATCAGTACAGCACCGTGTAGACAAGATGGAGACAGGGTCCCTGGGTCTTCTAAAGAATAGCCGTCCTTACAGATGCCTGCAGGCCAATGACAACTCAGCATGTGATCACATGTGAATATAATAGGTATTCCTTACAGATGCCTGTGGGCCAATGATAAATCAATATGCAAATGATACAATCCCCTCTCACTCTTCTAAACACCAGCGAATACAAGCCCGATCGACCCAATCTCTCCACAGACGTCATTCCTGAATCTTCTCTGAACTACTTCCATGGCAAGATTATCCTTCCTCGGATAAGGCGACGAAAACTGCACACAATACTCAAGATGTGGTCTCACCAAGTCCCTGTGCAACTGCAGCAAGATATCCTTGTTCCTGTACTCAAACACTCTCCCTATAAATGCCAACATACCATTTGCCTTCTTAACCGCCTGCTGCACCTGCATGCTTACCTTCAGTGACTGGTGCACAAGGACACCCAGGTCTCGTTGTACTTCCCCTTCTCCCAATCTATTGCCATTCAGATAATAATCTGCCTTCCTGTTTTTGATACCAAAGTGGATAACCTCACATTTATCCATGTTATATTGCATCTGCCATGCTTCTGCCCAATCACCCAACCTGTCCAAATCATCCTGTAGTTTCTCGGCACCTTCCTCACAGCAGACATGCCAACCCAGCTTTGTGTCTTCTGCACATTTGGAGATATTACATCTAGTTCCATTGTCTAGATCATTAATATATATTGTGAATAGTAGGGTGAAGGACCGATCCCTGCGGTAGCCCACTAGTCACTGCCTACCACTCGGAAAAAATCCCGTTTTTTCCAACGCTTTGCTTTCTATCTGCCAACCAGTTCTCTATCCAAGTCAATACATTGCCCCGAATCGCATGTGCCTTAACATTACACGCTAATCTCTTATGTGGGACCATATCGAAAGCCTTCTGAAAGTCCAAAAACACCACATCCACTAGTACTCCCTTATCTATTTTTCCAGTTACATCCTCAGAAAATTCCAGTAGATTAGTCAAGCATGATTTATCTTTTGTAAATCCATGTTGACTTTGTCCGATCCTGTCACTGTTTTGCAAGTGCTCTGCTATTACATCTTTTATAATGGACTCTAGCATTTTCCCCATTACCGATATCAGGCTTACCGGTCTGTAATTCCCCGTTTTCTCTCTGCCACCTTTTTTGAATAGTGGTGTAACATTAGCTACCCTCCAATCCATGGGTACTTTTCCAGATTCCATCGAATGTCGGAAATGTTGTATCATTGCACACATTTCTGCATTAAATTTCATCTGCCATGTGTCTGCCCATTCCACCAGCATATCAATGTCCTCTTCAAGACTATCATTATATGTCTCACTGTTCACTTTACTTCCAAGTTCTGTTTCATCTGCAAATTTCGTAATTGTGCTCTGTACACACAAGCCCAAGTCATTAATATATATCTCAAGAAAAGCAGCAGTCCTAGTACCGAGGGAACGCCATTGCATACCTTCCTTGTGTCTGGAAAACAACCATTCACCACTACTCTCTGTTTCCTGTCACTTAGCCAAATTCGTATCCTTGCTGCCACTATCCATTTTATTCCATGGGCTTCTACTTTGCTGGCAAGTCTATTATGTGGCACTTTATCAACGTCTTTTGGAAGTCCATGCACACCACATCAACCACATTGCGCTCATCAACCCTTTCTGTTACCTCTTCAAAACACTCGATCAATTTAGTTAAAACACGATTTGCCTTTGACAAATCCGTGCTGGCTTTCCTTAATTAATCCACACTTGTCAAAGTGATGTTAATTTTGTACTGGATTATCGTTTCTAAAAGCTTCTGAACCACCAATGTTAAAATGACTGCTCCATAGCTGCTGAATTTATCCTTGCACCCGTTTTTGAACAAGAAAGTAACATTTGCAATTCTTCAGTTCTCTGGCACCACACCGTATCTAAGGCAGATTGGAAGAGTTTGGCCAGTACCTCCGCAATTTCCACCCTTACATCCCTCAGCATTCTAGGATGCATCCCATCTGCTCCTGGTGACTTATCTACATAAAGTACAGCCAGCATTTGTAGTACCTCGTCTTTATCAATTCTTAGCACATCCAGTCTCTCAACTACCTCCTCTTTCACTATGACTTTGGCAGCAGATTGTTCATTGGTAAAGACAGATGCAAAGTATTAATTTATTATCTCAGCCATGCACTCTGCCTCCATTCGTAGGAATCCTTGTTGGCCCTTAATCCGCCCCACCCCTACTCTTACTGCCCGTTTACTATTTGTATGCCTATAGAAGTTTTGGATTCCATTTTATGTTAGCTGCCAATCTATTCTCATACTCTCACTATGCCCCTCTTATTTCTTTTTTCACTTCCACACTGAAATTTCCAAATTCAGTCTGCTTCTCATTTGTATTCTGAACCTGTAATCTGTCATACGCCCCATTTTTCTGCTTCCTCTACTCTCTATCTCTTTCAACATCCAGGGAGCTCTGGCTTTGGTTCCCATAACTTTCCCCCTCATGGGAATTTACCTCGATTGTATTTGAATCATCTCTTCTTTAAAGGCAGCCCATTGTTCGATTACAACTTTGCCTGCCATTGTTTGATTCCAATTTACCCAAGCCAGCTCCGTTCTCAACCCACTGAAATTGGCCCTCCCCCAATTAAGTATTTCTGCTCTAGATTGCTCCCTGTCATTTTCCATAGCTAATCTAAACCTCCTGATACTATGATCACCGTTCCCTAAATGTTCCCTTCTTGAAACTTGCTCCACTTCACCTACGTCATTCCTCAGAACCAGATCCAGCAATACCTCCTTCCTCATTGGGCTGGAAATCCACCAATCCAGAAAGTTCTCTTGAACTCACTTCAGAAATTCTTCCCCCTCTCTGCCCTTTCTACTATTACTATCCCAGTCTATATTAGGATAACTGAAGTCCCCCATATTACAACTCTATATTTCTTCCACCTCTCTGTAATTTCCCTGCAAAGTTGCTCCTCTCTATCTTTCCAACTAGATGGTGGCCTATAGAATACATTCTAAAGTGCAATGGTTCCGCTATAGTTCCTTAACTCTAACCAAATAGATTCTGTCTTTGTCCCCTCCAAGACATCCTCTCTCTCCAGCACTAAAAATATCCTTCATCAATAATGCTACCACAACTCCGTTCATTCCTTCCCTATCTTTCCCAATACATCTTACATCCAGGAATATTTAGTACCCAATCCTGCACAATTTAAAGCCAGGCAACTGTTATCACCATGACAGCATTTAACTGTGTGATTATTTGCGCATGCAGTTCAACAACCTCATTTAAAACGTATCGTGCATTTACACACATGCACTTTAAACCTATCTGACAGTGTCAGCTGTGGCTCAGTAGGTAGCACACTCTCCTCTGTGTCAGATCTTGTGGGTTCATAGTCCCACTCCAGGGACTTGAGCCCATAATCTAGGCTGAAACTCCAGTGCAGTGCTGTGGGAGTGCTGTAAATTTGGAGGCCCCGTCTGCTCTCTCAGGTGGAGGTGAAAGATCCCATTGCACTCGTTCATAGAAGAGTAGTGGAGTGTCCCCGGTGTCCTGGCCAATAATAATCCCTCAATCAACATAACAGAAACAGTTTATCTGATCATTATCACATTGCTTTTGTGGGAGTTTGCTGTGCTCAAATTGGCTGCCGCATTTCTCACGTTACAACAGTGACTACACTTCGAGACGCCCTGTGGTCGTGAAAGCTGCTATATAAATGCAAATCTTTCTTTTTCTTTTACGATAGATCTTACAATGGCAAATTACTGCGGATGCTGGAAATCTGCAATAACAGCAGAAAATGCAGGAAACACTCAGCAGGCCAGGCAGCATCCATGGAGAGAGAAACAAAATTAACATTTCAGGTCGGTGACCCTTCGACAGAACTGGAAAAATGTTGCGATATAACAGATTTTAAGCAGGTGCAGAGGCCGGGAAAGAGGAAGGGGAAGAAAGAACAAAAGGGATGGTCTGTGATAGAGTGGGAGGCAGGAGTGGTTTAATGCTGCTAATGGGAATGGCAGATTCATCAACAGCTGCCTCCTAAAAAATAGGTGCAGAGAATTTGATCTGAAATTATTGAACTCAGTTTTGAGTCCAGAAGGCTGTAAAGTGCTTAATAAAAAGATGAGGTGCTGTTCCTCGTGCTAACGTTGCAATAGACCGAGGATAGAGAGGTCAGAGTGAGAGTGGAGCGCTTGTCACTTTAATTGTCCACTCCACTCCCACTCTGACTGCAGCACTTTTATCCAGTTCTAACGAAGGTTCACTGGCCTGAAACATTAACTTTGTTTCTTTCTCCACGGATGCAGCCTCAGCTGCTGAATGTTTCCAGCATTTTCTGTTTCTATCTTATGCCTTGTTGGATCCTCTCTTAGTCTGATTCCACCTAACACCGTACTATTTCATACTCTACAGCTATCTGATTCTCCCAATCCTTTCTCCTTTTTAATGCCACATCCTGGTGCTGGCAGATTAGTTAAAACCCTCCCCAACAGCACTAGCAACCCCCACCCCCCCTTGAGTATATTGGTCCCCGCTCTGTTGGGGTGCAAACGGTCCGGCCTGTGCAGGTCCCACCTCCCCCAGAGCAGGTCCCAATGTACCAGGAATCTAAAGCCCGCTATCCTGCACCATCTCTCCAGCCACACATTCATCTGCTCCACCCTCCTATTTCTATACTCACCAGCTCGTTGCATCAGGAGTAATCCGGTGATTACGACCTTCGTGTTCCTGATTTTTAATCTCTTATGATGATTTAATCTACCTATGCTCTGTCTGCAGAATCAGATCCCTCTTCCTACCTATATCAATGATAACGATATTGACCACGACCTCAGTCTGTTCACCCTCCCCCCTCAGAATGTCCTGCAGCCACTCAGTGACATCCTTGACCCTGGCACCAGGGAGGCAATATATCATCCTGGAGTCATGTCTGTGGCCGGAGAAAAGCCTGTCTCTTCCCCTAAATATCGAATCTTCTATCACTATTGCTTTCCCGATCTTCCTCCTCCCCCCGCCTACAGCTGAGCCCCCGTGGTGCTGTGGACTTGGCTCTGGCTGGACTCCCCAGAGGGAAAATTGAATACCGGTTATAGTGTGAGATGCCCTCAGGGGACTCCTGCACTACATGCCTGGTCCACCTTGTGTGTCTGGTGGACAACCATTCATTCTCTGCCCGCTCACTTTTAGGCTGCGGGGTGACCACCTCCTGAAACGTGCTATCCACGGGGCTCTCAGCCTCGTGGATGCACAGCAGTGACGCCAGCTGCTGCTCAATCTCCGAAGCCGTGGGAAGTGTACTGGAATTCCAACATGGCACATGATGTGCATTCCACAGGACTGAGGTGCCTTGCCATGCCTCTATTTAATAGACTATTAACTACCTTAGCAGAATTAAGCTCAAGACTTAAAAGAATTACCATCTCCTCATCATTTCCTTTCTTTATAGCGCCTTCCCTTGTGCTGACGACACTTACCTCGCCTCCTTGCTCTTCCTCCCTCCGGGTTCTCTGGCCTACCTTTGTCTCCAGCTGCTCCTCTCACTCTCTCCTCCTTCACTCTCTGCTCCTAATTCCTACTCGCTCCAAATTCACAACCTTAGCACTCTGTTTAGAACCACGCCATTTATGAACACTCTGTGCAGGCCACTGAAAAAAATGTATTTCCCCACTCATGTTCTCTGATTTATTCCATACCAGGGATTCAGAATGAAAACTCTAATAAATAAATAGTGCTAAACGGCCGGATCTGAGAGATGATCCCAGTGATGGAGCGATGGGACCGGCCTACATGGCATTGCTTCCACATGAATCTAGGAACTTAATTCCCAGGGCCACCTAGATCCCACTGCTCCCGCCTCAGTCCAGGAATTTCATTCCCAGGGCCACCTAGACTACATTGCTCCCTTAGCAGTCCAGGAATTTCATTTCCAGGGCTGCCTGGATTACACAGCTCTTGCCTCAATCCAGGAATTTAATTCCCATGGCCACCTAGATTGCACTGTTCCCAGTTGAATCAAGGAATTTCATTCACAGGGCCACCTAGACTACACTGCTCCCGTCTGAATCCAGGAATTTCATTCCCAGGACCATCTAGTTTACACTGCTCCCAACTCAGTCCAGAAAATGTATTCCCAGGGCCACCAACTTACACCGCTTCCACCTCAGTCCAGGAATTCAATTCCCAGTTCCTTTTTCTATTGCCTGAAATTAGAACAAGAACACGAAAAAGTACAACATATTTCTAAAGAGTGATCTTGCCCAGGCAAACATGTCATGTTGTTTGACTGAGGGGAACAGAAATTTAAAGGAGCAAAGTGTTGATACCAAGCAATCAAAGGAAAACATTTAAAATATTAACCAATGAGATAACTACGTTGTAAGCACCTCAATACTCCATGAAACGCTCTGGAAACATTGAATGTTCACACAGTCATACACAAAGAATCAAAACTATCAGTCAACATTCCCGAAAACTCCATCAACATCCCAGGCTGTGTCCTGTTCCACCGGCAGCAGAGTGTTAAACAGTCACGTGGGTGAGACCTGCGAGTCCTCTGCATTGCCCAAGGATATCATGAAGTCTCATGGCTTCTAGTCAGCTATGGGGAAGGTAGCAACTCCCTGCCGATTACCACCTACTGCCCGACCTGAGCTGATGAATCGGCACATCTTCATGATGAACACCAGTTGATGGGAGCACCGAGAGCAGCAAGGCTGCAAATTATACTCTGGGTCAGGAGGGGAAAACTTCAATGCCATCAACAAGAGTGGCTCGGAAGTACCATCATTAATAAAAGGGAAAAATAGAATATGCGAGAAAACTAGCAAAAAATATAAAAGCAGGTTGTTAGAGCTTCTACAAGTATGTAAATAGGAAAAGAGTAGCAAAAGTAAACATAGGTCCCTTAGAGGCTGAGGCATGAGAAATTATTATGGGGAATAAGGAAATTGCAGAAAGGTTGAACATATATTTTGTACCTGTCTTCAATGACACAAAAAGCATACCAAATATGGTGGGAACCAAGGGTCTAATGAGGGTGAGGAACTTAATGTAATTAATATTAGTAGACAAAAAGTACTAGAGAAACTAATGGGACTAAAAGTTGACAAATCCCCTGGACCCGACGTCCTACATCCTAGAGTTCTAAAAGAGGTGGTTGAAGAGAAAGTGGATGCATCGGTTTTGATCTTCCAAAATTCCCTACATTCTATAATGGTCCCAGCGGATTGGAAGGTCGCAAATGTGGGAGAGGAAAAACAGGGAAATACAGGCTAGTTAGCCTGCCATCAGTCATCGGGAAAATGCTAGAATCCATTGCTAAGGATGTGGTGTCAAGTCACTTAGAAAATCATAACATGATTAGGCAGAGTCAGGATGGTTTTATGAAAGGGAAGTCATGTTTGACAACTTTATTAGAGTTTTTTGAGGATGTAACTAGCAGGATAGGTAAAGGGGAACTAGTGGATTTTATATTTATAGCAGAGAATCTTAAGAAACATATAATTCTACAATCATAGAAATTTATGGCACAGAAGGAGGCCTTTTGGCCCATCGAGACTGTGTTAGTCGCAAAAGAGCAAACCACACTAATCTCACTTTCCAGTTCTTGGTCCGTAGTCCTGTAGGTTTCGGCACTTCAAGTGCATATCCAAGTACTTTTTAAATACGATGAGGCTTTCTGCATCTACCATGCTTTCCGGTAGTGAGTTTTCGACCCCCACCGCCCTCTGGGTGAGAAAAATCACATCATCTCCCCTCTAATGCTTCTACCAATTACTTTAAATCTATTCCCTGGTTATTTCCCGCTCTGCGAAGGGAAGTAGGTCCTTACTATCCATTCTATCCAGGCCCTTCATAACTTTATACACCTCAATTAAATCTGCCCTCAACCTGCTCTGTTCCAAATAAACAATCCCAGCCCATCCAACCTTTCCTCATAACTAAAATTATCCAGTCCTGGCAACAACATCGTAAACCTCCTCTGTACGCTCTTTAGTGCAATAAAATCTTTCCTGTAATGTGATGACCAGAATGTACACAGTTCTGTAGCTATGGTTCGACTTGTGTTTTATACAGTTCTACCATTACCTCCCTGTTCTTATATTCTATGCCTCGGCTAATAAATCAAAGTATACTGTATGCCTTCTGAACCAACGTAACTGTCTGTCCTGATACCTTAAGGGATCTGTGGACATGAACTCGAATGTTCATTTGTTGCTCTACATTTCTCATTACCCTACCATTTATTGTGTATCCCCTTGCCTTGTTAGCCCTCCTCAAATACATTATCTCTCACTTCACCCGATTGAATTCCATTTGCCAATTTTCTGCCCTACCAACAATCCTTTGATACCTTACTGCAGTGCACAGCTTTCTTCTTCATTATCAAACACTCGGCCAATTTTGTAGCATCTGCAAACTTCTTAAACGTAGCCCAACATTGAAGTCTAAATCATTGATATATACCACAAAACATAGAAACATAGAAGATAGGAGCAGGAGTAGACAATTTGACCATTCCAGCCTGCTCCGCCATTCAATATGATCATGGCTGATCATCCAAATTCAGTACCCTGTACCTGCTTTCTCCCCATATCCCTTGATTTCTTTAGCCTTAAGAAATATATGCAACTCCTTGTTCCATATATTTAATGAATTGGCCTCTACTGCCTTCTGTGGTACCGAACTCCATAGATTCATCACTCTCTGGGTGAAGAAATTACTCCTCATTTCTGTCCAAAATGGCTTACCCCTTATCCTTAGACTGTGACCGCTGGTTCTGGACTCCCCGACCAACGGGAACATCCTTCCTGCATCTAGTCTGTTCAGTCCTGTGAGAATTTTTTAACTTTCAATGAGATCTCCTCTCATTCATCTAAACTCCAGCGAGTATAAGCCCAATCGACCCAATCTCTCCTCATACGTCATTTCTGCCATCCCAGGTATCAGCCTGATGAATCTTCGCTGAACTCCTTCCATGGCAAGAACATCCTTCCTCAGATAAGGCGACCAAAACTGCACACAATACTCAAGATGTGGTCTCACCAAGGCCCAGTACAACTGCAGCAAGACATCCTTGTTCCTGTACTCAAACCCTCTCGCTGCAAAGGCTAATATACCATTTGGCTTCTTAACCGCCTGCTGCACCTGCATGCTTACCTTCAACGACTGGTGCACAAGGACACCCAGGTCTCGTTGCACTTCCACTTCTCCCAATCTACTGCCATTCAGATAATTATCTGCCTTCGTGTTTTTGGCACCAAAGTGCATAACCTCGCATTTATCCACGTTATATTGCATCTGCCATGTTTCTGCCGAATCACCCAACCTGTCCAAATCATCCTGGAGTTTCTCGGCACCCTCCTCACAGCACACACACTCACCCAGCTTTGTGTCGTCTGCAAACTTGGAGATAATACATCTAGATCCCTTGTCTAGATCGGTAATATATATTGTGCATAGCTGGGGTCCAAGGACAGATCCCTGTGGTACCCCACTAGTCACTGTCTGCCACTGAGAAAAAGACCCGTTTATTGCAACTCTTTGCTTCCTGCCTGCCAACCAGTTCTCTATCCAAGTCAATACATTGGTCCCAATCCCATGTGCCTTAACATTACATGCTAATCTCTTATGCGGGACCTTATCGCAAGCCTTCTGAAAGTCCAAATATAGAACACCCACTGGTTATCCCTTATCTATTTTGCCAGTTACATCCTCAAAAATTTCCAGTAGATTTGTCAAGGACAATTTACCTTTTGTAAATCCATGTTGATTTTGTCCGATCCTGTCACTGTTTTCCAAGTGCTCTGTTATTACATCTTTTATAATGGACTCTAGCATATTCCCCACTACCGATGTCAGGCTTACCGGTCTGTAATTCCCCTTTTCTCTCTACCACCTTTTTTGAATAGTGGGGTAACATTAGCTACCCTCCAATCCATGGGTACTGTTCCAGATTCCAAAAAGAAAGGGAGCTAGTACAGAGCCCTGCAGAAGCCGACTGAAAATAGCCTTCCATTCACAAGAACACCCGTTGAACATTAACCTTTGCTTCTTGACACTGAGCCAGTTTTGGATCCAAATTGCCCCTTTCCCTTGGATGCCATGGTCTTTTACTGTTTTGACCAACCTGTCATTTGGGACCTTGTCAAAGGCTTTTCTAACAACTCTGTGAACTACATCAAATGCACTACCCTCATCGACCCTCCTCATTACGTTCTCAAAAAATTCAATCAAGTCACTCAGGCACGACCTTCAGTTAACAAATCCATGCTGTCTGTCCTTGATTGATCCGTGACATTCTAAATGCCGATTTATATTGGCCATCAGGATTATTCCAATAATATTTTTTTAACAATGAGGTTAGGCTGACTATCCTGTAATTACTCGGTCTATCCCTTTCTCACTTTGTAAATAACGGTGCATTGAAAGCATTCATCCAGTCCTCTTGCCCATGTCAGTAGTAAGAGAGGATTGGAAAATGATTGTGTTAGCCTCTGCTATTTCCTCCTTTGCCTCTCTTAACAGATTGGGATACATTTCATCCAGGCCTCATGATTTATCTTTTTTCATATATGCTGAACTCCTTAATGTTTCCTCTCTCACTAAAATCATCTTATCTAATATTGCACATTCCTCCTCCTTAACTACAATGCCTACATTGTGCCTCTCTGTTTTGAAGACAGACACAAAGTATTTATTTAGATCCATTCCCACGTCTTCCGCCTCCACTCTGGTGACCATTTTGTCCTCTATTAGGCCCTACTTTTTCGTTAGGTATCCTCTTGCTCTTTATGTATTTAAAAAACATCTTTTTGTTTTCCTTGATTTTACTTGCCAATATTATTGATGCGCTCGTTATGCTTTCCTAATTTCCTTTTTTTAATTTTCACCTCTGCACTTTCTATACTCTTCTCGGCTTTCCATAGTATTGAGTCTCTGAATCTGTCAAAAGCTTCCCTTTTTTGCCTTATCCTACCCTGTATGCTCCTTGACATCCAGGGAGCTCTAGATTTGGGAGTCCCTTCCTTTTTTATTTTTGGGAACATATTTGCTCTGAACCCTGACTATATCCTTTGAGCAAGAGAAAGAGAGAGAGAAGAGGGAGAAAGAAAGAGAGAATGACTGGGAGAGGAAGAGGGAAAGAAATTAACTTTATAATGGGGATTGGATAAACACTCAAAGGGAAACAATTTGCAGGACTGTGGGAAAACAGCAAGGGAATGGGACTAATTGTAGGGTTCTTAAGGATGAGAATATTAAAATCGAGTTGTTGCCGGATCGGGAGTAAAGGTTGGTCAGTGAGTACAGGAGTGATGGATGAATGGGACTTGGTACGAGTTAGGATATGGGCAGCAGAGTTTTGGAGGAGCTCTAGTTTATGGAGGCTTGCAACTGGGAGGCCGGCCAGGGGAGCATTGGAATAGTCGAATCTGGATTGAACAAATGCACGAAAGAGGGTTTATGCAGCGATAGGGGCTGAGGTGGAGCGGAGACCACCGATATTTTGGAGATGTTACTCAGCAGGACTGGTGATTCAGAAGATTTAAGTTCGGAACTCAGCTCAGGGACAAAGAGACCACCATGTGTGCAAGCAGCCTGATTCATCCTCAGACATTGACCAGCGAGGGGGACTGATAGAGAATGGAGTTTGTGACGAGGACCGAAGACAATGGCTTTGCTCTTCCCAATATTTAAATGACAAACAGTAATACAGTATAAGGTGGTTTACAGATCCAATTTCTGGATATAGAGACTTAACAGGGACACCAACAGCAGCAACAGCAACATTGAAGAATAGTAACATAGTTATCAAACGTTTGTAGATTTAGTAGTTAGATAGAGAGACTTACTAGGAACAAAAACCGCAGCAAGGAGGGGAGAGTAAATGACAAGAACAGCAATTCAGTAAAATATTGTTTCCAGTTCTGACGAAAGGTCATCGACATGAAATGTTACCTCTATTTCTCTCTTCACAGATGCTGCCTGACATGCTGAGTATTTCCAGCTTTTTCTGTTAACAGAATCGCTGGATAGAGAGACTTACCAGGCACACCAACAGCTGCAAGGAGGGGATAGTAAATGATTTGAATAATCTGAAGTGCCAACTCTATCCGATCGTCCAATGATAGTTTGTCATAATATTCTGAAAGATAGTCAAACTGCCAGCTGAAACTCCTGCCCCTTGTTGTAGCATTCCAAAGTACTGCTTTCAGATTCTGATCCATTGTTGTAACAATGCAAACTACTGTTTTGATTCCGACTCCCGCTCTGTGGAACAGCGCGATGATCCTTGTTAGTGCGGGAGGTGATGCTCTCACTGACACTATGTGATAGCACATTGAAAGGAGTCCCTTATTAATAGAAGACGGCAACCCTGCACTGCTACGAATAGGTTCCATGGAGACTGCCATTAATTGCAGTCACTAAACAAACAGCTTGAGTTAACCCATGAATACTGACATTAATTACAGTCACTGAACAAACAGCTTCAGTTAACCCATGGAGGCTGACATTAATTACAGTCACTGAACAAACAGCTTCAGTTAACCCCTTTCAACCCAGCAGTCTTTGTACCACAATCAAGTAGAACATTTACCCAGTCCGGATGGGATGTATGAGGGTTGCTGAGGGAAGGAACGGTGGAAATAGCGCAGGCTCTGGCCAGAATCTTTCAACCCTACTTGAATATGGGAGTGCTGCCAGAGGACTGGATGTTTGCAAATGTTACACCCTGTTTAGAAAAGGAGTGCGCGATAAACACTGTAACTATTAGCTAGTCAGCCTAACGGCAGTGGTGGAAAATCTACTAGAGGTCATTTTCCCAGAGAAAGTTATCTGTCTTTGGAAAAACCATAAATGACAACCAGCACCAGTCTGACAAACCTGGTTGAGATCTGTTATGAAGTAACGGAGAGGGTTGATGAGCATAATGAGGTTGTTGTTGTGCATATGGACTTTAAAATGCATTTGATACAGTGCAATTGAATAGACCTGTTAGGACCAAACGGCCAGTGGCTGTGGGGATTTACATTGGCTAAGGGAGAGAAAGCAGAGAGTAGTGGTGAACAGTTGTTGTTCAGACTGGAGGGAAGTGTACAATCGTGTCCCGCAGATGTCGCTATTTGGACCACAGTTGTTTTTGATGTATATTAATGATATAGACTTATATATAAAGGGCATAATTTGAATGTTTGTATATGACACGAAACTCGAAAATGCAGTAAACACTGAGTAGGATAGTAGTAGGCTTCAGGAGAACATAGACAGACTGGTGAAATGAGCAAAGTGATGAAACGTTTCATCGACAGTGCTATTAAGTGGTACTTACTCACCAATAACCAGCTCACCTATGCTCAGTTTGAGTTCCGCCAGGACCACTCAGTTCCAGACCTCATTACAGCAATGGTCCAAACACGGACGAAAGAGCTGAATTCCAAAGGTGAGGTGAGAGTGGCTGCCCTTGACATCAAGGCAGCATTGGACTGAATGTGGCATCAAGGAGCCCTAGTAAAATTGAAGTCAATGAAAGCAGGGGGAAAACTCTCCACTGGCTCGAGTCATACCTAGCACAAAGGAAGGAGATTGTGTTTTTTGGATATCAATCATAACAGCCACAGGTTTTAGCAGGCCAAAAAGTGGATAAATCCCCAGGCCCGGACGAGATGTATCCCAGGCTGCTGTGGGAGGCAAAGGAGGAGATTGCAGGGGCTCTGACACAAATTTTCAGAACCTCTCTGGCCACAGGGGTTGTACCAGAGGACTGGAGAACAGCTAATGTAGTACCACTATACAAGAAGGGTAGCAGGGATAAACCAGGGAATTACAGGCCAGTGAGCCTAACATCTGTGGTAGGGAAATTAATGGAAAAAATTCTGAGGGACAAAATTAATCTCCACTTGGAGAGGCAAGGATTAATCGGGGATAGTCAGCATGGCTTTGTCAAGGGTAAATCATGTCTGACAAATCTGATTGAATTTTTCGAGGGGGTGACTAGGGGGGTGGATGAGGGAAATGCTGTGGATGTGGTTTACATGGACTTCAGTAAAGCTTTTGACAAAGTCCCGCATAGGAGACTGGTCAAGAAGGTAAGAGCCCATGGGATCCAGGGTGCCTTGGCGCGTTGGATCCTAAACTGGCTTAGTGGAAGGAGGCAGAGGGTGATGGTCGAAGGATGCTTTTGTGACTGGAAGCCTGTGTCCAGTGGGGTACCTCAGGGATCGGTGCTGGGTCCCTTGTTGTTTGTGATCTACATAAATGATTTGGATGAGAATGTAAAAGGTATGATCAGTAAGTTCGCAGATGACACGAAAATTGGTGGGGTGGTAAATTGCGAGGAGGAAAGCCTCAGGCTACAGGACGATATAAACGGGTTGGTCAGATGGGCGGAAAAGTGGCAAATGGAATTTAACCCTGAAAAGTGCGAGGTGATGCATTTTGGACGGACAAATAAGGCAAGGGAATACACAATGAGTGGTAGGACCCAAGGAAGTACAGAGGGTCAGAGGGACCTTGGTGTACATGTACATAGATCTCTGAAGGCAGCGGAACAGGTAGATAAGGTGGTTAAAAAGGCATATGGGATACTTGCCTTCATTAGCCGAGGCATAGAATATAAGAGCAGGGAGGTTATGATGGAGCTGTACAAAACGCTGGTGAGGCCACAGCTGGAGTACTGTGTGCAGTTCTGGTCGCCTCACTATAGGAAGGAAGTGATTGCTTTGGAGAGGGTGCAGAGAAGATTCACCAGGATGTTACCTGGGATGGAGCGCCTCAGCTATGAAGAAAGACTAAACAGGCTGGGGTTGTTTTCCTTGGAGCAAAGAAGGCTGAGGGGGGACCTGATTGAGGTGTACAAAATGATGAGGGGCATAGATAGGGTAGATAAAGAGGAACTTTTCCCCTTAGTAGGGGGGTCAATAACAAGGGGGCATAGATTCAGGGTAAGGGGCAGGAGATTTAGAGGGGATTTGAGGAGGAACTTTTTCACCCAGAGGGTGGTTGGAATCTGGAACTCACTGCCTGAAAGGGTGGTAGAGGCAGGAACCCTCACAACATTCAAGAAGCATTTGGATGAGCACTTGAAATGCCATTGCATACAAGGCTATGGACCAAATGCTGGAAAATGGGATTAGACAGGACAGGGGTGGATGGGCGGCGCGGACACGATGGGCCGAAGGGCCTCTTTCTGTGCCGGAAAACTCTATGACTCTATGACTCTATGACTCTATGACATCGCTGCAGCCGTACATCAGGGCAGTGTCCTCGGTCCAACCAGCTTCCACCACTTCATTAATGACCTTCCCTCCGTCCTATGGTCAGAGGTGGGGATGTTCGCTGAGGATTGCTCAGTATTCAGTTCCATTCTCAACTCCTCAGATAATGAAGCAGTCCATTGCCCGCGTGCAGCAATACCTGGATGAAATTTAGCCTTGGGGTCACCATTCACCTGAAACATAATTGGACCAGCCACATAAATACTGTGGCTAAAAGAGTAGGTCAAGGCCGGGTGTTCTGCGACGAGTGTGTCACTTCAGGTCTCCCCAAAGCCTTTCCACAATCTGCAAGGCTCAAGTCAGTTGTGTGATGGAATACCGTGCCCTTGACTGGGAAAGTGCAGCTCCAACAACACTGAAGAAGCTCGACATCATCGAGGGCAAAGCAACCCACTTGATTGGTACCCCGTTCAGCTCCTTAAACATTCACACCTTCCACACCGGTGCACCGTGGCTGCAGTGTATACCATCTACAAGATGCACTGCAGCAACTCACCAAGGTTTCTTCGGCAGCACCTCCTAAACCCGCGGCCTCTATCACCTGGAAAGAGAAGGGCAGCAGGAGCGTGGAACACCATCACCTGTAAATTCCCTTCCAAGTCACACACCACCCTTACTTGGAAGTGTATCGCCTTTCCGTCATTGCTGCTGGTTCAATAACCTGCAACTCCGTCCGTAACAGCACTTTGGGAGCACCTTCTCCTCATGGACTGCAGCGGTTCAAGAAGGCATCTCACCACCTCCTTCTCAAGGGCAACTAGGAATGGGGTGAAATGCTGGCAGAGCCAGCAATGGCCACATCCCATGAATTAATAAAAAAGTAAAACAAGACTGATGGCAGATTAAATTCCATAAATTCCATAGATTCTAGGATGATTCCCGCGGATTGGAATGTAGCAAATGTAACCCCCCTATTTAAGTAAGGTGGGACAGAGAAAATGGGGAACTACAGACCAGTTATCCTGACATCAGTAATAGGGAAAATGCTACAATATATTATTAAGGCGTGGTAACAGGGCACTTAGAGCATTATAATAGGAGTGGGCAGAGTCAGCACGGATTTATTAAAGTGAAATAGGGTTTGACGAATCTGTTCTAGTTTTTTGAGGTCGTAACTAAAAGAATAGATACGGGAGAGCCAGTAGATGTGGTGGATTTGGATTTTCAGAAGGTTTCATAAGGTGCCACACAAGAGGTTATTAAACAAAATTAGGGCTCATGGGATTGGAGGTAATGACCCAGAAATTCGGGTCTCCACGTGTGCGTACACATGTGGTACTCACCCGTAGGCCCAATGGAAGTGTCGTTTTCGTTCATGCACTGCACACGCGTGGGAAATCGGCACTTCCATTCCCCTGAAAGATGGGGTTGAGAGGTGGAACGCATGCGCAGGAGATGCAGTACATGCGCATCAAACTTAGGGATTTTTTTCCAGCTTTTTCCGGGAGGGTATGTCTCCAGGACTTACACATTTAAATAGCAGGCGCAAGGCCTGATTTTTACAAGGTAAGTGGTGAATTAATTAAAATTAAAACAATTTTTCCACAGTTTTATTATTTTTAAATATTTTAAAGAAAGGTAAGATTATTTTTAGCCCCGTTAGAAAATGTAATTCATTTTTTCAAATAATTAAATTATTGTTTAAAATAGTTATTTCATGTAATTTATAGTTATTTTAAAAATATAATTTTTTTTCTTAAATGTATTTGTAGATTTAGTGATGTTTTGGGGCTTAGAGTATTTATAGGTTCGACAGCTCTTCCCGTCAAACTTATGAATCAAGCATTCCCTGCTACCATTGGCTCTCCATGGCCCAAGTGATCCCAGGGGATGTGTCGAACTAACTGCACCCCTGGTATATGATAGCACTGCGTGCCGGCAGTTGGAGGAGGCCCAGGATCGGAATCCCACTCGGGCCCACAGCTCAACGGCCGGGGCGGTAGGTAAGTGCAGATCGGGGGCTTGCACCCGCGGGAAGCCCCGGACCCGAATTTCTGGGCCATTATATTAGCAAGGATTGAGGGTTGGTTAATGGACAGAAAACAGAGAGTAGCAATAAACGGGACGTTTTCGGGTTGGAAGCCTGTAACTAATCGGATACCGCAATGATCAGTGCTCCGGGCTCAGTTATTCAAAGTCTATATCAATGATTTGGATGAGGGAACCAAATGTAATATATCCACGTTTGCTAATTATACAAAGCTGGGTGGGAATGTAAGTTGTGAGGAGGATGCAAGGAGGCATCAAGGAGTTATGGACAGGCTAAGTGAGTGGGCAAGAACATGGCAAATGGAATATAATGTGGAAAAATGTGAAGTTAGCGAAAAAGGTATTTTTAAATGGTGGGAGATTGGGAAATGCTGGTATTCAGAGGGACCTGGGTGTCCTTGTGCATCGATCACTTAAAGGTAACATGCAGTTACTGCAAGCAATTAGGAAAGCAAATGATATGTTGGCATTTATTACAGGAGGATTTGAGTATAACAGTAAAGACGTCTTACTGCAAATATATAGGGCCCTGGTGAGACCACACCTGGAGTATTGTGTACAGTTTTGGTCTCCTTACCTAAGGAAGGATGTACTTGCCAAAGAGGGAGTGAAACGAAGCTTCACCAGACTGGTTCCTGGGATGGGGGGATTGTCCAATGAGGACAGGTTGAGTAAACTAGGCCTATATTCTCTAGACTTCAGAAGAATGAGAGGTGATCTCATTGAAACATACAACATTCTTACAGGGCTTGACAGGGTAGATCAGGGAGGATGCTCCCCCTGGCTGGGGAGTCAAGGGTCACTGACTCAGCATAATCGGTCAGCCAGTAAGGTCCGAGATGAGGAGAAATTTCTTCACTCAGAGAATTGGTGAATCTTTGTAATTCTCTACCACAGAGGGCTGTGGATGCTTAGTCATTGACTACGTTCAAGACAGATATGGATTTTTGAATATTAATGGAATCAAGTGATATGCGGATAGTGCAGGAAACTGGAGTTGATGTAGCTCAGCCGTGATCTTTTTGAAGGGCGGGGCAGGCTTGATGGGCAAAATGGCCAATTCCTCCTCTTATTTCTTATGTTCCTATGCTCTAACTCTCACTATATATACATATTTCTCTTTCTCTGTATCTGACTGCCTCTCTCCGCCTCTCTGTCTCTGTCTCTCTCTCTCTCTCTGTCTATGGCTCTCCCTGTCTGTCTGTCCCTCTGTTTCTAGCTCTCTGTCTGCCAAATCTCTATATTTCTCTTTCTCTCTCTTTGTTTCTGACTGTCTCTCTCTATCTCTCTATGGCCCAGTCTCTATAGCCCTCTCTGTATGACCCTCTCTCTATTGCCCTCTCAATGTATCCCTGATTCTAATTACTCAACCATTGTTGGTCGTGCCTTCAGATGCCTCGGCCCTAAACTCTGGAATTCCATCCCTACACCTCTCTCTCTTCCTTCAGAATGCTCCTTAGAACCTACCTCTTTGACCAAGCTTTTGATTATCTGCCCTATTATCTCCTTATGTGGCTCGGTGTCAAATGTTGTTTGATAGCACTCCCGTGAAGCGCCTTTGGACATGTTACTGCATTTTAGGCGCAATATAAGTACAAGTTGTTGTTGTGTATTGCTTATGTACAATTTAAGAATTATCAGTAAACTTTACTCCCCTGTTTATTGGTTATCAAGTACAATATAACAATTGAATTTAACAGTTTTATGCTGTGTATTGATTATCAAGCCCAATTTCACAATTATTAGTAAATGTATGCCCTTGTGAATTCTTTTTCATTTCCAAATTAACAATTAACTGCAGTACTATACTCCATGCTCACGTTAACACAAACAAATGATCAAATAACTAATTTTATGAGATAGTTTAATAATTAGTCAATTGATCAATTAACTACCTTTATTCCTCCGAGTAATAATAATTTTTCTCCAAATATAACAACTCTAGCTTTGTACACTGCGCACTCGTTACAAGCCATATTTAACAATTAACTAATTTGATGAGTCTGCATACTTTTTATATTCAATTCAACAATTAACTAACTTTAGTCCTCTGTGTATTAGTTATCACGCCAGCATGTAGAAAGTCCTACAAGAGAGGGGGCGGTACTGGCTCTAATTCTAGGGAATGTAGCCGGGCAAGTGGTAGAAGTGTCAGTAAGAGAGCATTTTGGTGGCAGTGACCATAATTCGGTGAGATTTAAGGTAGTCATGGAAAAGGACAAAGATGGACCGGAAGTAAATGTTCTAAATTGGGGGAAGGACGATTTTAATATGATAAGGCAGGATCTGGCCAATGTGCATTGGGATAAGCTACTTGCAGGAAAATCCACATCAAAGCAGTGGGAGCCTTTCAGAAAGGAAATAAAGAGAGTACAACGCCAACATTTACCCATAAAGGTCAAGGGTGGGCCCAAAAATCCCATGGAACCCTGGATGTCAAGGGATATACAGAATGGATTAGGAAAAAAAGGGAGGCTTTTGGCAGATACAAAGGGCGAAAAACAGTGGAGCCATAGAGAAGTAGAGAAAGTGCTGGGGGGTGCTTAAAAAGAAATTAGGAGAGCGAAGAGGGGGCATGAAAGAACACTGTTGGGCAAAGTAAAGGAAAATCCCAAGGTGTTGTATAAGTATATTAAGGGCAAGACGATAACCAGGGAAATAGTAGGGACCATTAGGGACCAAAGTGGCAATCTGTGTGTAGAGGCGGAAGATGTGGGTGAGGATTTAAAAATATTTTGCAGCTGTTTTCACTATGGAGAAGGATGATGTAGGCATAGAAATCAAGGAGGGGGATTGTGATATACTTGAACAAATTAATATTGGGAGGGTGTAGGTACTAGCGATTTTAACGGGCTTCAATATGGATAAATCCCCAGGTCCAGACGAGACATATCCCAGGCGGCTGTGTGAGGCAAGGGAGGAGATTGCAGGAGCTCTGCCACAAATTTTCAGAACTACTCTGGCCACAGGGGAAGTGCCAGAGGACTGGAGGACAGCTAACGTAGTACCATTATTCAAGAAGGGAAGTACAGATAAACCAAGTAATTACAAGCCAGTGAGCCGAACATCCAGGGAAGCGAAATTGTTCAAAAAAGTTCTGAGGGACAGAAATAGTCTCCACTTGGAGAGGCAAGGATTAATCAAGAATAGTCAGCATGGCATTGTCAGGGGGAGATCATGTCTAACCAATTTGATTGAATTTTTCGAGGGGGTGACTAGGTGTGTGGATGAGGGTAGCGCAGTTGATATAGTCTACATGGACTTCAGTAAGGGTTTTGACAATGTCCTGCATGGGAGACTGGTAAAGCAGTTAAGAGCCCATAGGATCCAGGGCAATTTGCCACATTTTATCCCAAATTGGCTTAGTGGCAGGAGGCAGAGGGTGATGGTCGAAGGTTGTCTTTGTGACTGGAAGCCTGTGTCCAGTGTTGTACCGCAGGAATCCGTGCTGGGTTGTTTTCTGTTTGCAGTGTACATTAATGATTTAGATATGAATGTAGGAGGTATGATCAGTAAGTTCGCAGATGACACGAAAATTGGTGGAGTGGTAAATAGCGAGGAGGGAAGCCTCAGGGTACAGGATGATCTAGACGGATTTGTCAGATGGGCAGAACAGTGACAAATGGAATTTAACCCTGAAAAGTGAGAGGTGGTGCATTTTGGGAGGACTAACAAGGCAAGGGAACACACGATGAATGGTAGGATTCTAGGAAGGACAGAGGATCAGAGGGACCTTGGTGTGCATGTAGATAGAGCCCTGAAGGCAGCAGGACACGTCGAAAAGGTGGTTAAAAAGGTATATGGGACACTTGCCTTCATTACCGGAGGCATAGAATATAAGAGCAGGGAGTTTATGATGGAGCTGTATAAAGCGCTAGTTAGGCCACAGCTGCAATACTGTGTGCAGTTCTGTTTGCCACACTATAGGATGGATGTGATTGCATTGTAGAGGGTGAAGAGGAGATTCACCAGGATGTTACCTGGGCTGGAGCGCTTCAGCTATGAATAGAGACTGGACAGGCTGGGGTTGTTTTCATTAGAGCAGAGAAGGCTGAGGGAGGGACCTGATTGAGATGTACAAAACTATGTGGGGCATATATAGGGTAGATAGAAATGAACATTTTCCCGTTGTAAAGTGGTCAATAACCAGGGTTCATAGTTTCAAGGTAAGGGACAGGAGGTTTAGAGGGGATATGAGGAATAACTTTTTCACACAGAGGGTGGTTGGAATCTGGAACTCACTGTCTGAAAGGCTTGTAGAGAAAGGAAACCTCTCAACATTCCAGAAGCATTTAGATGAGCACTTGAAACGCCATAGCTTACAGGGCGAGGGACCAAGTGCTGGAAAATGGGATTAGAATTGATAGGGCTTGATGGCCGGCGCAGACACGATGGGCCGAAGGGCCTCTTTCGGTGCTGCATAAATCTATGACTCTATGACGCAAAATTTAACAGTTAACTGTGACAGTTTTACCCTGTGTATTGGTTATCATATCCAATTTACCCATTAACTGTGACAGGTTTACCCTGTGTATTGGTTATCATAACAATTTAACAACTAACTGTGACAGTTTTACCCTGTGTTTTGGTTATCCTGCCCAATTTAACAGTTAACTGTGACAGTTTTACCCTGTGTTTTGGTTGTCATATCCAATTTGCCAAATTACTGTAACAGTTTTACCCTGTGTATTGATTATCATACCCAATTTAACAATTAACTGTAGCAGTTTTACACTGTGTTTTGGGTATCAGATCCAATTTTACAAGTAACTGTGTAACAGATTGAACCTCTGTATTGGTTATCATATCCAATTTCATAATTTACTTTAACTTTAAGCACTAGAGTAATATTTATCATATCAAATTTACATAACTGTAACTTTTGTTTCGCCTCTGTTTCTTAAATTGTCCAATTTCACAATTAACTACAACGCTCTGAATAAAATAATAAACAGGATCAGGGGTAGGCCATACAGCCTCTCGAGCCTGGTCTGCAACCTGTGTATTAGTTTTCATGTCCAATTTATCAATCAACTGTAACTTTGTTCCTCGGTGTATTGGTTAACCATGTCCAATTTAAAAACCATTTCTAGCTCTATTCCACTCTGTGTTGGTTGTCATTTTCAAGTTAACAATTAACAGTAAATGTATTCTGCTTTGTATTGCTGTTCAAGCCCAATTTACCAGTTAACTGGATCTTTATTCCACTGTGTATTAGTTATCATTGAGATCCAGTACAGGCGTCTAAAGGGCAAATCCTTTTTGACTAACTTGGTTGAGTTTTTTGATGAGATAACAGAGGGTGGATGAGGGCTGTGCAGTTGATATTGCGTATACGGTTTTTAAATAGCCGTTGGATAATGTTACACATATTAGGCTTGTTAGCAAAATTGAAGCCCAAGAGATATAAGGGGCAGTAGCAGCATGGATACAAAATTGGCTCAGGGACAGAAAACAGGGAATTGTGGTGAATGGCAGTCTTCAGGCTGGAGGGAGGTAAATAGTGGAGCTCCCCAGAGCTCAGTACTGGGGGCTGGAGGGACGTATACAGTGGAGTTCCCCATAAATCAGTACTGGGGGCTGGAGGGAGGTAGACAGTGGAGTACCCCGGGGTTCAGTACTGGGGCTGGAGGGAGGTATACAGTGGAGTTCCCCAGGGTCCAGTACTGGGGGCAAGAGGGAAGCATAGAGTGGAGATCCCCAGAAATCAGTACTGGCGGCTGGAGGGAGTTACACAGTGGCTTTCCCCAGGGTTCAGTACTTGGGGCTGGTGGAAGGTATACAGTGGAGTTCCCCAGGGTGTAGTATTGGGGGCTGGAGGGAGCGTGAACTGGCGATCCCCCATGGCTCAGTACTGGGGGCGGCAGAAAGGTTTACAGCGGAGTTCCCAAGGGTTAAGTACTGGGGTCTGGACGGCGGTAAACAGTGGAGTTCCCCAGGGTCCAGTACTGGGGGTTGGAGGAAGGTATAACGTGGAGTTCCCCAGGGTTTAGGATTGGGGGCTGGAGGGGGTACACACTGGAGATCCCCCAGGGCTCAGTACTGGGGGCTGGAGGGAGGTATACATTGGTGATCCACAAGGCTCAACACTAGGGGCTGGAGGGAGGTATACAATGGATTTCCCCAGGGTTTAGTATTGGTGTCTGGAGAGAGGTATATGGTGGAGTTCTCCAGGTTCCAGTACTGGAGGCAGGAAGGAGGAATACAGTGGCGTTCGCCAGTGTTCAGTACTGGGGACTGGAGGGAGTTATACAGTGGAGATCTCCAGTGTTCAATACTAGTGGCTGGAGGGAGCTATACAGTGGAGTTCCCCAGGATTCAGTACTGGGTTCTCGAGGGAGGTATACAGTGGAGTTCCCCAGTTTATCAGTACTGAGTGCTGGAGGGAGGTATAAATTGGAGTTCCCCAGGGTTCAGTACCGGTGACTGGAGGGAGGTATAGAGTGCTGTTCCCCAGGGTTCAGTAAGGGGGTTGGAGGGAGCTATACAGTACAGTGCAGATCCCCAGGGTTCAGTACAGGGGCTGGAGGGAGGTATAAAGTCGAGTTCCCCAGGGTTCAGTACTGGGGGCTGGAGGGTGCTAAACTGTGCTGTTCCCCATGGTTCTGTACTACTGGCTGGAGGGAGGTATATATTGGAGTTCCCCAGGATTCAGTGCTGGGGGCTGGAGGGAGGTATACATTGGAGTTCCCCAGGGTTCAGTACTGGGGGCTGGAGGGTGGTATACAGAGCTGGTCCCCATGGTTCAGGACCAGTGGCTGGAGGGAGTTATACATTGGAGTTCCCCAGCGTTCAGTTCTGGGGACTGCAGGGAGGAATACAGTGTTTGTTCCCCAATGTCCAGTATTAGGTTCTGGAGGGAGTAATACAGAGCTGCTCCCCTAGATTTAGTACTGGGGGATCGAGGGAAATGCACAGTGTCTGTTCCGCAGGGTTCAGCCCTGGGACCACAGCTGTTTTTGATAAACATTAGTAATTTGCAATGGGGTACAAGGAACTATTCTGAAATTTTCATAGGATACGCAACTTGGAATTGTGGTAAACTGTGACGAGGATGTCACTAGATGTCAAGAGGACATGCAGAGGCTGGTGGAATTGCGGACATTCAATTTGCTATGAAGAATCAGGAGAGACAACGCCTGTTTAATTTTACCGTTTTAAACGTGGTGCAGGAATAGAGAGACCTTGGGGTCTTCTGCACAAATGTTTGAAGGTGGCAGGACAGGTTAACAAAGCATTGTTGGATCTTGTGTAAATAGTGCCATAGAGTGCAACAGCCAGGAATTTATTCTTTCACCGGATGTGGGCGTCGCCAGCAAGGCCAGCATTTATTTTCCATCCTTAAATGCCCTTGAGAATCATACAATCATCGAAAGTTACAGCATGGAAGGAGGCCATTTTGGGCCATCGTGTCCACGCCAGCGAACAAAGAGCTTTCCAGCCCAATCGCACTTCCCAGGTCTTGGTCCATCACCCTGCGGGTTAGAGCATCCGAAGTGCACATCCAGTTACTTTTTAAATGTGGTTAGGGTCCCTGCCTCTACCACACTTTCAGCCAGTGAGTTTCAGACCCCCACAAACCTCTAGGTGAAGAAATTTCCCTTCAAATCCCCTCTAAACTTTCCACCAAATTAATTTAAATCTCTGCCCCCTGGTTTTGACACCACTATAAATGGAAATAGATCCTTTCTATCCACTTTATCTATGCCCCTAATAATATTACACACCTCAACAAGGACTTCCCTCAGCCTCCACTGTTCCATGGAAAACAGACCAAGCCTTTCCACTCTTTCCTCATATCTAAGATTTTCTACTGCTGGCAACAACCATGTAAATTTCCTCTGTACCCTCTCTAGTGCAATCACACCTTTCCTGTAATGTACTGGCCAGAACTGCACGCAATGCTCTAGCTGAGGCCCAATTAGTTTTCTTTTCATTTAAAGCATAACCCCCCCCTGCTCTTGTATTCTATGCCACAGCTAATAAAGGCAAGCATTCCGTATGCCTTTTTAACCACATTATCTATCTGGCCTGCTACCTTCATGGATCTGTGGACTTACACTCCAAGGTCTCTTTGTTCCACTTGTAGGGGGTTTCTCTTGCTCGTTCTGGTCTCCTACCAGGCTTCGTGCAATAATTACCCTTGAGAGGTTCGACCCACTCTTCCCTACGTTTCTAGACCTTGGACATAGGTGCAGGGAACTGTAGTGCAGAGAAAAACTCAATAGACCAGGTTGAATAGCACGAAATGGAGGATTTTATTATAAAACAGTTTGCAGCATTGAAAAATACATGTCATAAGCACAGATTAAAATGACTACGAGCATACACATATCTATAAATTTAGCTCTATAAAAAGGGGAACACACGGCACGTCGTAAAAGGGGAAACACATTACGATTACCCTTAACCCCCTCCCCTAGACCTAAACTAAGTTTCGAATTGAGGAACTCGGAATCATGCTCACCACTTTCAGATTCGCAAAAAAAGGGGGGTTCGCAGCCTTTTGGCACAGCTTTCCGTCGTCACGTGGATTTGGAAGCTTCTGGTGCAGTTTCTTTTTCTCTCAGGCGATGGAGCAGCAGATACAGTCTCGATGAGCGCTTGTCATGGCTGAAATTAGTTGAAACCTGTTGAATAACTGGATGCACATGGGAGAGTCCAGTAAGGAAAACTGAGAATGGGATGTAGAGGCACGGGAGTGCTAGGCCTTTTATTTGTCCTTCTATTTCTCCCTCCGGCCTGGCTCGTCAGTTTTCCTGAGGGTGTCTTCTCCTTCGGCCTGGGCCGTCGATGATCTCCCAACAAACGTACCCGGGCCACCCTCCTTCGTCTTCCCGTCATGGCTGAGCCTTGTTTGGCCAAAGAGTCCGTCCCGAAGCGTTCTCAAAAGAAGAGACGTCTGAATCGACTCGTAACTACTGAATCGTGTTCCCGAAGCGTGAATCTGAAGCGAAGCGTACTGTAAAAGTTCCGAAGCGCCCTGATGGACTTTTCAATCCACAGTTATACCTTTTTGGGACAATCTTATCTCCCGCCAAATCATAGTCCAGTCTTTGTAATATTTTTGGCGGGCAGAAATCTCTGCAGGGGCGCTTTGTCTTGCAACGGGAGCCGGTGATAGCTTAACTGGCCTTCCTGGCCGATAATGTCTTTTACTTTGTCACCGTAACTCGGTTCGTATATTGATCGGTCTGGAGATTGCCCTTGAGGGCTGCTAAACGGTTTTCCTTTGTATAGTAAATGGGTTTAAGTGTTCATTCAATTGTCCGCCCATTTCTTGATGGGCCTCATCTTGTTACCCCAAACTGTCCTGTACTTAGAATCTAATTAATATGTATGCTCAGTTCCATGAGTTTCGGTTTCCTGATACTGGCTTTCGCGGGCTTACTGTCCTCAATCCACAAGCCTTTCTGGCTTGCAGTAACAGAAATCAAATGGTCCCAGAAACTGATCACGAAGTCCGGCGGCCATTTTGTATGCCCTTTTATCAAAGGTTTTTCCTGTACAAGCTTCTTTTGGTCAATAAACTGTCTTATTAACCCTATTTTCTTGCGTGTTTATTGCTGAAAATTTCGAATCTTACAGTCCCCCCTGTGATACTGATAGCTTTTTTAAAGTATCAATAATCCTTGGTGAGCAAATTTTCCCTGATTCCTCACATCCAAACATTCCTGGTAATTATCTATCTATGGCCCTCACGACACATGCAGTTCCCATTTCAGAAAAATTACCTTGTGTACAGTTGGACAATCACAGGCAGTATTATCTTACACTATAACACATTCATCTTTCAGATGTGAAGGGGCCGATACCCCTTGCACCACCTGCATATACCTTTTATTAATCAAACAAAAAAGAAAACTTAGCAATCAGCTGTAACACAACAGTATTCACACACTTAAATCATGCAGTGGCTAAAAATCAAGAGTGGAGGGACGCTTTAACTTTTAATACTCAGCAGCTTAAACTGGGGTGTCCTCTTCCCCCACTCGTACATAGCGTTCTCTCCATTCTCCTGTGTTCTCATGCCGCTGGAGGCGTTTGCCTCTCTTACAGTGCACGAACAGTAGGAATATTACAATTAAAACCTGACACACTACTAGGATGTGGGACGCTATTCTAATCCAGGCCGGGATCTCTATATTAGTGAACAGGTCCCACCATGGTGGGGTGACTATGTCCAATATGTCTTTCCCTATCTCTAATGTCTCCTGCTCCAGTGTGTAAAAATGCTTCTGTGAAACTATAACGGCTTTTAAAATCTTGGTGAGGTGTTCGGGGAGAGGGGGAATGACATAACCAAAATGCGCGATGATTCGCCGAAAGTCCGTGAAATTCTCTTTTACAGTTAGGTGAACGGTGGAAGGTGCAGGAATGGGGACCATCCATTGTTGTGCCACTTGAACTTCAGCCCTGGGTTTGAAACAGAAACTGCTGTCACTGACCGGACACCGCTCGTGCTGTCCGTGGCGGTAGTGAGGCGCTGCAGTGGTGACACAGTATGTCCCACCTCCGATATATGCCACCTGCGGGGGCACATGGTCCTTTGCCATTGCCTCCATGGTGCAATTTATCGGCTTCGTGCTAGCGGTTCTGAACCCGCACTGTGGTTTCAAAAAGGCATTCAAGTGCTGGGGACACAGGATGATGTGTGCTCCCCGGCTTCGACACCCCGAGAGGTCGGTACCTGTCATCGTACGCTCCCATCTGATGACATAAAGCGGGACCACTGCGTAACGAATGTGCGCACCCCCCTGAATGACTCCAATGTTCTCCACCCTGTATACCGGGGCGGGCTTTGCTGCGGGACCCAACACCGGCATCCTTACCACTATTCCCATGATAGTGTGATTCGAGCGTCCGCAGTCCACTGGGACTGGGTACGCCTCTGCAGCTAGTCTGAGCTGGCACGGAGTTAATGCGTTCTCGAAAGGGTGTAGCACTTGCAAGTGCTTGTTGCTGATCCAGGACGGGACCAAACCTTGTTTTAAATCCTCCAGATTACTGCGGCCCTCACCCAGTAACCACGCCCCATATAGCACACAGGCCTCGTTCTGCGCAGCCTGATCGGACACATTCCGATCCTCCTTAATGAGTGCATATACTGTTCTAGCGTGCTTCTCCAGCTCAGCAATTAATTCTTTTAAGTGTAGTGTCATGGCCTGGTCCTCATGTAGCTCGGAACCCACTACCTTATTTTCATCAGTCAGTATGTTCCTTAACTGTGTTTTTAAACCATTGATCTGTGTCTGCAGCTCCACGTTTTCTAGAGCGTTGACAACAGACGTACCAGTGTTAAAAGCGGTGAAGATGTCATTTACAGTACCCCTTCTTTGCCTCCCTACACGATCCAAAACTTCCTGTGGTGTGGTGTATAATTTGGCCTTGTCGATATAGGCAAAGTCAATCTCGTAAAATTGTCTGAACATTCGGGTTAACAGTACCTGGTACAACTGCTCCGTCTCCTTGGGGCACCACTCCGGCAATCGTACCTCAGTGAGGTTTAAAATCACTGAGGCCACCGCATAGTGTACCCCTTGGTACAGCACCTGACCGGTGGGTACCAATACTAAACCGTTCCCGGGTCCCTTTGTGGTGGTGGGGCACCCTTCCTTCTGGGCTAGTGCTACCGGAATCGTGGGCAGGGGCTTGTGTGGGCGGGTGATGAGTTCAGTGGCGTTTACCGGAATCAGGGAGAATGGGGCTCTGCACGCCCGAGTGCTGACATCCCACCTCATCCCTTTCCCTTCATCCTGCCACTGCCTCTGGAAAAAGATGGATACGCCCTTGGGGCAAACGCTTTTTGAATCCCACATACAGACATATATCCCTTCATCTGGTTCCCACCATTTGTCCCAACACACACGTAATTGTCCGTGAGTCCCCGTAATTGTCCGATGGGTATTGTTACCCAGTCGTTCCCACTCGATAGTAGAGTTCTTCATGTCCTTTCCCAGCTTCCGCAACCACCACCATCTACTTAGTGGTACGTTCCCATTACACACCAAACAGATCCTCTTTCCCACGGTAAAGCTGACTCTGGGTGCAAGGATCCTCACCCGAGGGAACGATAACGAAGTCTCTTGGTAGGCAAAACCAAAATTGCTGGAGTTCCGTAGAATTCATCCCCAGCCATCCTGGCCATCTCCCTTGGTGGAAGTAGGTGGCGGTTTCCTCAACCTCTCGCTTCCCCATCCCATCCGTCGCGATGGGGGCTGTGTCCCCGGAACATCCGAACACAATGACGTCCTTGGTGCGGCCCCGGTAGGCCAGCCCACACCCTATCGCCGCGAGTACCACGAGAATCCTCTCCATTGTATCCCAGGTTTCTGTAACCGATAAGATGATGTAGCCAGGCTCCAAATAGCTGCTGGCTTAATTAAACGGAGGCCGGGGTCCCCTGACCCCGCTTCCAAACAACCACACATTCTGGGCAGACTACAAAAACTACCTTTTTAAAACATCCCCATCTTCTTAAACTTTACATACCTTAAACTAACATTATAGTTACCTAGCTTAACTTATCAGTACCTAAACCTATGTACAGCACCGCCCTCCTTCGGGCGGCCTACTTAATTCCTGTGAGGGCTGCAGCGTGCTGCTCCCTGTGGCGGGGCTGCACTGACCTTCGGCTTTGATCCCCCGCAGCCTGTCGCTGCTGAACGGGAACCGTGCCTTTCCTGGGCTGCTCTGGACCGAGGTTGGGTAAGATAAGGAGAATTTGGCCAATGCTTTCTGGGCTGAGGCGTTCGAGTCAACCTACGAGGGGATGCCTTGGGCGAGGCTCCCAGGGCTGATGGACCGGGGGTCGGGACTTTCACCGTCACAGCCTGTGGTCCCACCACAGCTGCCGGTTCCAGCTCCCTTCCCTCTGGCTCTGCCCCCCCGGGGCCGGGATTTGTGGCATCCGACTCCACCTCACCTGTCCCTACAGGTGGTGAGTCTCCGCCACCAATCTCTACCTCCCCTAAGCTTGAGTCGAGGGTGGGGTCTTCGTCCTCTGACTCTTCCTCCTCCGTGATCGGGTCAAGGGCGTGGTCGAGCTGTTCGGGCTCTTCCTCGTCCGAATCCCAAATTAGAGGGGAGACCTCCCACTCCATTGGGATGATTTCTCCCTTCATGCAGGCTATGGTTCCAGCCTGTGTGGTCTGTGACTCTGTCGCAGGCTGAGGAATTTAGTCCTCAGACTTGGCCCCTGTTGTTGGCCCTTGCGCACCCGATTTAAACAGCTTACACCACTTCATGCTAAACCACCTTTTTGTCGGGACACCTCTACTGTACGAGTGTCGCAGACCGTTGGATTTTCCACTGATTCCGGCTCATCCTCCTGGTCTACTTTTCTCTCGCCAGCGCATAGGGTTAGACCCAAGAATTTTACTTCTCGCCGGCCAACCCGCGCCTTCGTAGGGGTTTCCTTAACACTCTCCACCTCCCTCACACTCGTACCCTCTCCCCAGAGACAATGATTTCTTATGTCCACGTGGATCCCGTGGGCCACCAAGAAATCAGACCCCAGGACTCCCGTTCCACCTCCCTCTTCCCACTTCATCAGGATACACTTCCACGTGGTGCGGAGTGGCCTTAAACGAAGGGAGAGGGGAAGGGAATGTGCGCCAGCCTGTTCTTCGCCTGTGAAGCCCAACAGACGATGTGGGACCCCGGAGGACAGGGGCGTGCTGGTGGGGCTATCTGCGTGGATTATGGTGCACAATGCTCCCGTGTCCAACAGATAAGTTTTCTTCACCTCCTCTACCTCCATCTCTACAAGGGGTCGTCTCCATGCATCGTAGCGGAGTGGACACAGGTAGATGGGCTGCACTGACTCTAGTCACTTGGGTACAGTGATCAGAGTTTCGGGAGCGACAAGGCCGGTGGTGACAGCTATTTTCCCCTGCGAGGTCATCAGAGACCGCATTGTCTGTATGATTGACTCAATCACAGCGGGATCCACAACCGCACCATCTCCTGGTGCAGGGGCTGGGGAAGTTTTTCCCTTTAAATCCTTCCAGGGATTTTTACAGTCTCGGCGCCAATGACCTTCCTTCCCACACCCGTAACAACTGCTTTTGGCTTGGGGAGGGCGATTCCCCTCCTGATGCCATTCCGTTTTAGCAGGAGCTGCAGGCCTCGCCTCATGCACCTTTCCCTTTGGGGAAGGCACATCCCTACTCTTGTTGTTCCTTTAACTTATCGTGAGCTGATCAAGTACTACGTCCTCCGTGGAGCGGGGGTTAGTTGGGTCAAACCATGCTTTGGCCTGCTCCCTCACCGGTGGCAAACAATTGGCGACCAGACACCGGAGCCAATGAGCCCTTTGGTCATCATTCAGCCCGTTCCGGTCATGGCCCGCCCGGACAGCTGCGCCGATCCACTGGCCACAACCTTCCGGCGAAAACCCATGGGGGTTCTCCCTCTAGCTGTACCGTCCTTTCCAATTGGAGGAATGGAGTTCTGTCACTCTCCCCTATAAGCTCCAGGATCTCGTCCCGTAACTCCTCGTACTCCTTGTGCCCTCTCTTGCTCTCGTCAGTGAGACACTGGAGGAGCGAGCTGTCCAGGGAGAACAGCAGCATTTTGGACTGTTCAACCCCCTCGCAGTCATTAACTGCTGCGGTCTGCTCCACGTCCCTAAAATGCACGGAGGGACCTCCTGACTCGGAGAGTTTTGGGATGTGACTGATCATTTCTCTTAGATGTCGTGCGCTATGTGGCATTATGATCTGATTGATAAGGGGTCCGTCCTCGCCAGCATTGGCGCCTGGACTGAGCCTCTGGTGCCGCTTGGGACACATCGGTGTCGGTCCCGACTCTGCTACCTGGTGTTGCTCTACCTCAAGAACCTCTGTGTCTGACTGCTCTGTTTCCTTCCCCGGAGTCCAAGACTCAGTATAGGCGGGAGGTGCCGAGGCCTCGGGGGCTGGTACCCCAACTGCCTCTTGTGGAATCGGTCTTTTGGATTCCTTGGCTAACAGTAGCTGGCTCGCTGGTGGGTTGATGAGACACACCAAGCCGTTTGCCTTTGCTAGGGCCGCTCTCAGGTCCTCTAGCTCCTTGTGGCAAGCGCTATGGTTGGTGTTCTCAGACCAATCCTCCATGGCCATCTTATATGCTGCCCTAGCCCCCAAAATACTTTCCTCCTGTGTCGCTATCTGCTTAGCTAGGCAGAAACACCTCTCTCTCATTCTGCCTTCACTGGCCTTGGCCTCAACGACCTGACACTCCAAGTAATCTATCCTGGTCTCATGGCGGTGAGTTATGGATTGGCGTTCCTGATTCAGCGCGTTAAGCGATTGAATCAGTTTCTGGCCTCCCGCAACCTTTTCCTCTACTTCTGTAAGTAGCCCTTTGATCTGGGCTTTCTGTGCTACAACGACCTGGTCCAAAAGCTGGACTTGTTTCTTGTAACACATCAGCCAAACCGGCTTTTCTACCGATTTCTTATGCTCTTTGCTTTCTGTCCACTTGATGGCTGTGTCTAGAGGGCGCCTATCCCTTAATAGGTCAGATATCCATTGTTTTGTAAGGTTTACCTTCCCAAAAACATAATCCGCTATTCTCTCATCCATCACATTTCATTTATTCAGACCTTGATCTAACACACTACATTCCTGCTGCCAAGGTCCTGCCGTGGTCGCCATCTCTGTAGGGCGTTTCTCTTGCTCGTTCTGGTCTCCTACCAGGCTTCGTGCAATAATTACCCTTGAGTGGTTCGACCCACTCTTCCCTACGGTTCTAGACCTTGGACTTAGGTGCAGGGAACTGTAGCGCAGAGAAAAACTCAATAGACCAGGTTGAATAGCACGAAATGGAGGATTTTATTATAAAACAGTTTGCAGCATTGTAAAATACATGTCATAAGTGCACTTAAAATGACTACGAGCATACACATATCTGTAAACTTAACTCTATGGAAATGGGGAACACACGGCACGTCGTAAAAGGGGAAACACATTTCGATTACCCTTAACCCCCTCCCCTAGACGTAAACTAAGTTTCGACTTGAGGAACTCGGAATCATGCTCACCACTTTCAGATTCGCAAAAAAAGGGGGGTTAGCAGCCTTTTGGCACGGCTTTCCGTCGTCACGTGGATTTGGAAGCTTCTGTTGCAGTTTGTTTTTCTCTCAGGCAATGGAGCAGCAGATACAGTCTCGATGAGCGCTCATCATGGCTGAAATCAGTTGAAACCTGTTGAATAACTGGGTGTACATGGGAGAGTCCAGTGAGGAAAACTGAGAATGGGATGTTGAGGAACGGGAGTGCTAGGCCTTTTATTTGTCCTTTTATTTCTCCTTCCAGCCTGGCTCATCGGTTTTCCTGAGGGTGTCTTCTCCTTCGGCCTGGGTCGTCGATGATCTCCCGACAAAGGTACCCGGGCCACCGTCCTTTGTCTTCCCATCGTGGCCGAGCCTTGTTTGGCTGAAGAGTCCGTCCCGAAGCGTTATCAAAAGAAGTGACGTCCTGAATCGAATCATAACTACTGAATCGTGTTCCCGAAGCGTGAATCTGAAGCGAAGCGTACTGTACACTTCCAAAGCGTCCTGATGCACTTTTCAATCCACAGTTATACCTTTTTGGGACAGTCTTATCTCTCGCCAAATCATAGTCCAGTCTTTGTAATATTTTTGGCGGGCAGAAATCTCTGCAGGGGCGCTTTGTCTTGCAACGGGAGCCGATGATAGCTTAACTGCCCTTCCTGGCTGATAATGTCTTTTACTTTGTCACCGTAACTCGGTTTGTATATTGATTGGTCTGGAAATTACCCTTGAGGGCTGTTAAACGGTTTTCCAGGTACAGTAAATGGGTTTAAGTGTTCATTCAATTGTCCGCCCATTTCTTGATGGGCCTCATCTTGTTACCCAAAACTGTCCTGTACTTAGAATCTAATTAATATGTATGCTCAGTTCCATGAGTTTCGGTTTCCCGATACTGGCTTTCGTGGGCTTACTGTCCTCAATCCACAAGCCTGTCTGGCTTGCAGTAACAGAAATCAAATGGTCCAAGAAACTGATCACGAGGTCCGGCGGCCAATTTGTATGCCCTTTTATCAAAGGTTTTTCCTGTACAAGCTTCTTTTGGTCAATAAACTGTCTTATTAACCCTATTTTCTTCCGTGATTATTGCTGAAAATTTCGAATCTTACACACTACACTACTCAGTGTCCTACCATTTAATGTATATTCTCTTTCCTTGTTAGCTCACCCCAAATGCATTACCTTACAGTTCTCCGGGTTGAATTCGAATGGCCACTCTTCTGCCCACCGGAGCAATCTATTCATCTCTGCTTGCAGTCTGCAGCTTCATTCTTCAGTATCAACTACACAACCGATTTTAATATCATCTGCAACCATCTTAATCATACCCCCTATATTGAAGGCTAGAGCATTGATATATACCACAGAAAGCAAGGGACCTAATACTGAACCCTGCGGGCCCACATTGGAAACAGCCTTTCAGTCACAAAAGCAGACATCAGCCATTACCCTCTGGTTCCTTTCTCTGAGTCAGTTTTGCATCCAACTTGACACTTTGCCCTCCATCCCATGGGTTTTAACTTCGTGACCAGTCTGCCATGTGGAACTTTTTTAAAAGCCTTGCTAAAGTCCAGATACACTACATCAAATGTACTACCCTAATGACCCTCCTTGTTACCTCTTCAAAAATGCAATCAAGTTTGACAGACACGACCTCCCCTTAACAGATCTGTGCTGACTATCCTTGATTATTCCGTGGCTTGTTAAATGAAGATTTATCCTGTCCACCAGAATTCTTTCCAATGATTTTCCCACCACCGAGGTTAGGCTGACTGGCCTGTAATTAGTCGGTCTACCCTTTTCTCCCTTTTTAAACAAGGGCACACACATTAGTAGTCCTCCAGTGCTCTGGCATCAGTCCTGAAGACAGAGAGGATTTAAAACTGATGGTCAGGGCCTCTGTTATTTCCTCTTTTTACCTCCTTGAACAGCTGTATGTTTCATCCGGGCCTGGGAATTTATCCACTTTAAAAGCTGCTAAACACCTTAATACTTCCTCTCTCACTGTGTCTAATAATCTAATATTCCACAATCCGCCCCTCTGCGTCACCCTTCACCTCTGTGAAAACAGCCACAAAATATTCACTAAGAATCCTACCGAAGTCTCCTACCTTCACACAGAGATTACCCTCATGATCTCTAAGAGGCTCTACCCTTTCCTTAGTTATCCACTTAATCTTAATATATTTATAAAACATTTTGGGGTTTTCCTTTATAAGAATTTTTCATGCTATCTCTTTGCTTTCCTAATATCTTTTTTAATTTCACTCCTGCATTCCTCTATATATTCTGGAGTATTTAGCACTCGGTGTCAGTTATACACCACCCCAGCCTTTTTGTAGCGGGTTGGTACAAATGACTGACTCGCTAGACCATTTCAGAGGGCAGCTAATAGTCAACCTGTGGATCTGGAGTCACATACAGATCAGACTAGGTAAGAACGGCAGATTTCCCTCTCTAAAGGACATTGGTAAACCAGATGGTTTTTACAGCAATCTGGTAGATTCATACTCACCGTTACTGACGCTAGCTTTTAAAAAAATAAACTGAATTTAAATTCCCCAACTGTCGTGGTGGGATCTGAACTCTTATCTCCAGAATCATTAGTCCAGACATCGAGATTACTAATCCAGTAACATAAACACCATGCTACCATTCCCGACAGGAGGCCATGCTAAAACTATATAAAACAATATTTCGACCCCAGCTTGAGTATTGTGTCCAATTTCTGGCACCACAATTTAGCAAGGGCATGAAGTCTTTGGACAGGGTACAGGAGAGATTTACGAGAATGGTTCCATGGATGAGGGATTGCAGTTATGTGGATAGACTGGAGAAGCTGGGATTGTTCTCCATGGAGCAGAGCGGGCTAAGAGGAGATTTTATAGAGCAGTTTAAAATCATGAAGGTGTTAGATAGAGTCTATAAAGAGAAACAGTTCCCAATGGCTGGAGGGTTGATGACCAGAGTTCACAGATTTACGATGATTGGCAGAAGAAGCAGAGGCGATATTAGGAAACACTTTTAATGCAACGATGGGTTAAGACTTGGAATACACTGCCTGACAGGGTGGAGAACAAAGATTCAATCGTACTCTTCAAAAGAACATTGGATAAAAGCTTGAAGGAGAAAGTATGGAGTGATAAGGGGAAAGAGAAGGAGACTGGGACTCAAAAAATTGCTAATCAAAAGAGCAAGCAGAAACACGATGGGAGAATGGCTTCCTTCACTCTCTGTACTAGTGTATGATTCTATGATTCAATATAACTTTATTCACCGGTGTAGGGGGTATCATGTCAAATTAACAATTAACTGTAACTTTATTCACTGGATTGGAGGGTATCATGTCAAATAAAGAAAAAACTATAACTTTATTCCCCGGTGAAGGGGGAATCATGTCAAACTAACAGTTAACTGTAAATTTATTCCCCGGTGTAGGGGAATCATGCCAATTTAACAATTAACTGTAACGTTGTTCCCAAGTGCAGAAGGTATCATGTCAAATTAACAATTAACAGTAACGTTATTTCTTGGTGTAGAGGGCATCATGTAATATTAAATATTAACTGTAACGTTATTCCCCGGTGTAGAGGCTATCATGTCAAATTAAGAATTAACAATAACTTTACTCCCCAGTGTAAAGGGAATCATGTGAAATGAACAATTAACTACAAATTTATGCCCAGGTGTAGGGGGTACCATGCTAAATCAAAAATTAACTGTAATGTTGTTCCAAAGTTTAGAGGGTATCATGTCAAATTAGCAATTAAATGTAAATTTATTGCCCTGGTATAGAGGCTACCATGTCAAATTAAAAAAATAACTGTAACTTTATTCCCCGGTGTGGAGGATATCATGTCAAATTAAGAATTAACTGTAACTTTATTCCCCGGTTTAGAGGATATCAGACAGGAAGGAAAGGGAGGTGGGGTGGCTATGTTAATAAAGGGTGGAATCACTGCAATAGTGAGAAATGATATTGGGTCAAAGGATCAGGATAGTGAAACAGTTTGGGTGGAGATAAGGAATAATAAGCGGAAAAATTCACTAGTGGGCCTAATCTATAGGCCTCCTAACAGTTGCAACTCTATTGGTCGGAGTATAAATTCGGAAATAGTTGGGGCTTGTAATAACGGAACAGCTATAATCATGGGAGATTTTAACTTTCATATTGACTGGACAAATCAAATTTGGCAGGACAGCCTTGAGGAAGAGTTCATAGAGTGCAATAGGGACGGGTTCCTTGAGCAGTATGTTACTGAACCAACCAGGGGGCAGGCAATCTTAGATCTGGTCCTGTGTAATGAGACAGCATAAATAAAAAATGTCCTAGTAAAGCATCCCCTTGGAATGACTGATCAAACATGGTTGAATTCCAAATTCAGTTGGAGGGTGAGACTGTTGGATCTCAAACCAGCGTAGAAACTTAAATAAAGGAGACTATGAAGGTATGAGAGCAGTGTTGACTAAGTTGTCTGGGAAAACAGATTAAGGTGTAAGACGGTACATGAGCAGTGGTGTACATTCAAGGAGATATTTCACAACTACCAAGAAAAAAATATTCCACTGAGGAAAAAGGGGTGTTTAAGAAAATACAGCCATCCGTGGCTAAGTAAAGTAATTAAGGATAGTATCCGACTGAAAACAAGAGCATTAAAAGTAGCCAAATCTAGTGGGAGGATAGAAGATTGGGAAGCAGTTAAAAGCTAGCAAAGAATAACTAAAAGATTAAATAAGGGAATATAGATTATGAAAGTAAACTAGCAAAAAATATAAAAACAGATAGCAAGATTTTCTACAGTTATATAAAAAGAAAAAGGGTGGCTAAAGTGAATGTTGGTACCTTACAGGACGAGACCGGGAAATTAGTAGTGGGGAACATGGAGATGGCAAATATGCTGAACAAATATTTTGTATCAGTATTTACAGAAGAGGACACTAAAAATATCCCAGCACTGGACAAACAGGGGGCTATATGGGGGAGGAGCTAAACACGATTAAAATCACTAAGGAGATGATACTCGGTAAGATAATGGGACTTAAGGTGGATAAATCCCCTAGACCTGATGGCTTACACCCTAGGCTCTTGAGAGAAGTGGCAGTAGGGATTGCGGATGCATTGGTGGTAATTTTCCAAAGCTCCCTGGATTCAGGAAAGGCCCCAGCAGAATGAGAAACTGCTAATGTAATGCCCTTATTTAAAAAGGGAGGTAGACAAAAGGCTGGAAGCTATAGACCAGTTAGCCTAACATCTGTGGTTGGTACAATGTTGGAGTCCATTACTAAGGAAGCAGTGACAGGACATTTGGATAAGCATAATTTAATCGGACAGAGTCAGCAGAGTTTATGAAGGGGAAGTCATGTTTGACAAATTTGCTCGAATTCTTTGAGGACGTAACAAACAGGATGTATAAAGGGGAAGCAGTGGTTGTGGTGTATTTGGACTTCCAAAGGGCATTTGACAAGGTGCCCCACAAAAAATTACTGCACAAGATAAAAAATCACGGGATTGGTGGTAATATACTGGCATGGGTGGAAGATTGGCTATCTAACAGAAAACAGAGAGCTGGGATAAATGCTTTATTCTCGGGCTGGCAATCAGTGGTGTTCTGCAGGGGTCAGTGTTGGGACCCCAACTCTTTACAATCTATATTAACGATTTGGAGGAGGGGACCAAGTGCAACATATCCAAATTCGCCGACGATACAAAGATGGAAGGGAAAGCAGTGAGTGAGGAGGACAAAAAAACATGCAAAAGGAGATAGACAGGCTAAGCGAGTGGGCAGAAATTTGGCAGATGGAATATAATGTTGGAAAGTGTGAGGTTATGCACATTGGCAGAAAAAATCAAAGAGCAAGTTATTATCTAAATGGAGAGAAACTGCAAAGCGATCTGGGGGTCCTGGTGCATGAAACACAGAAGGTTAGTATGCAGGTATAGCAGGTGATCAGGAAGGCCAATGGAATCTTGGCTTTTTTTGCAAGGGGGATGGAGTATAAAAGCAGGGAAGTCTTGATTCAGTTATATAGGGTACTGGTGAGACCACACCTGGAATGCTGCATACAGTTTTGGTTTCCATATTTAAGAAAAGATAAACTTGCTCTCGAGGCAGTTCAGAGAAGGTTCCCTTGGTTGATTCCGGAGATGAGGAATGGTTGAGTAGGTTGCACCTCTACTCATTGGAATTCAGAAGAATGAGAGGCGATCTTATCGAAATATATAAGATTGTGAGGGGGCTTGAATGGGTAGATGCGGACAAGATGTTTCCACTGATGGGTGAGTCTAGAACTAGGGGGCATAATTTTAGAATAAGGGGCTGCCCTTTCAAAACTGAGATGAGGAGAATCTTCTTCAATGAGAGGGTAGTAAATCTATGGAATTTGCTGCCTCAGAGAGCTGTGGAAGCTGCGACATTAAATAAATTTAAAACGGAGATAGAAAGTTTCCTAACCGATAAGGGAATTAGGGATTATGGGGAGCGGGCAGGGAAGTGGACATGAGCCTAGGTTCGGATCAGCCATGATCCAATTGAATGGCGGAGCAGGCCCGAAGGGCCGTATGGCCTACTCCTGCTCTTACTTCTCATGTTCTTATGCTCTTATGTAAATTAATAATTAACTGTAACTTTATTCCCCGGTTTAGAGGACAGCATGCCAAATTAATAATGAACTGTAACGTTATTCTCTGGTGTAGAGGGAACCATGTCAAATTAACTATTAACTGTAACTTTATTATCTGGTGTAAAGGTTACCATGCCTAATTGTAGGGTTCTCAAACTTCCCACTTTCCCCAAAGTTATTAATAAAGGGACCCTGAAGGATAAGTTATTAATAAGGGTACCATAAAGGCAATGGATTCCGGACATTGTTGCAGAAACCTGCAAGATTGGAAAGCAGGACCCTGCAAAAACGGCAGATAAAATTCAAAAGGTGCTTTGAAAAACCTGACATGCTTGGGCCTGTGAGAGACTTGTTATTTTGAAGCCAGACAAGTGGATGATGCAGAATACGCATTCTTCATTTTGAAACAGATCAACTCAGGAAAAACTTTATCTTGAACACATCAAATCTTTGCAAAAATAATCGGCTACAGTTCGAAGTAGCTACCAAGCCAGGAAGACACCGATTAAACATTATGAATAACAAACACCCAAGATATTAAAGCCATTTAGCAATGAGACAACTACCCCAAAAACAGTTAAGGTGAACGACTATAACCACCTTAGACGGGCCCGCCAAAATTAGACAAAGAATAAAACCTGATTTGGCGCGCAGATAACAAACTCTAAAAGAGTAGAATTGTAGGCCCACTGGTAACAAAAGGTGTGCAGCAAGTGGGCAAGTGAGGCGAAACGAATGACAAGGCCAACGAGCAAGCAGATAAGGGCAGTGTGGAGAAGCTTTGGGGACGAGAAAGCACCCACTCAGGCACAGGTTTACTCGAAACGCAAAGAAGTATTGGGGGACGAGTAAGCACATGCTCAGGTCCAGGGTTACTCGAAACTCAGAGAAGCAGACAGGCACGGTAGGGCAGGCTCGAACAAAGACGACTAGGCCGCAAATGCAGCCTTACACGAGGAATGACCACGAGCACCGTGGTAACAAATGGGCCGGGTAAGCCATACCTGCATATCATTACCACTGCACTGCACTGCGACTGAGCCAACACCGAAGACCGCCAACCAAACACCAACCGCAACAAAGCCTCGATTACCAGACCACCACCAGAGGAACTAATCACAAAGCCTTCCACTCTAGAAGATAAAGTACCCAACAAAGACTTTACTCCCTATCTCTAACGGAGAAAAGAGGGTACTTTACTCAGACAACTCCACCACCGCGCCCTGGGACCACGTGACGACGGCAGGCCGCAAAGGACAGAAAGAGCGAACCCCAAAACCACAACCGACAGGAATCGAACTGTCCAGAAACCCTTATTGGGGAGCATAATCCCTGGCCCCTTCCAGCATAATTTAGTTACCTATTGCTGGTGGGACAAGGGTAGGGGAATTATTAGTATGATTTTTCCCTCGATGTGCCGTGTGTTCTCCATTCCTAATTAAGTGTACTCTTGTAAGCCTGTAACGATTCCAGCAATTTTCAGTGTTGTAATCTTATTGTGCCTTTTAATTAAATACAGTTTTCTTGCACCAAACCGGTTGTCTACTCCAATTCTGTATCGCTGCTGTACCTAAGTCCGGTGTCTAGAACCCAAGGGTGTGGGAGCGATTCGAACCGCTCAAAACAGTCATAAGAACATAAGAACATATGAAATAGGAGCAGGAGTAGGCCAATCGGCCCGTCGAGCCTGCTCCACCATTCAATAAGATCATGGCTGATCTGATCCTAACCTCAAATCTACTATCACTCTACATCCCTCCCGAACCCATGCGATTTCCTGGGACAGGCGAAAAACCAGATAAAAAACCCAATGGCCAATTTGGGGGAAAAAATCTGGGGAATTCCTCTCCGACCCATCTAGGCGATAGAAACTCGTCCAGAAGATCACTGTCCCTATATTTTCTACAATACTTAACTTCTGTAAAAGAGATCTGCACCCCAGCCAGGAACAGGAATAGAACCATCTCCTGAAATCTAACACATAATTAGAACACAAGAAGGAGGAGCAGAACCAGGCTGCACGGCCCCTGGGCCCACTCCACTACCCACAGGGCTATGACCATTCCTAACCTAGACTCATGTCCAATTTCCTGCCCGCTCCCCGTAACCCTTAATTCCCTTTACTTCTAAGAAACTGTCTATTTCTGTTTTAAATTTATTTAATGATGTAGCTCCAACAGCTTTCTGGGGCAGCAAATTCCACAGCCCTACTACCCCCTGAGTGAAGAAGTTTCTCCTCATCTCAATGTTGAAAGAGCAGCCCCTTATTCTAAGATTAAGCCCCCTAGTTCTAGTTTCACCCATCATTGGGAGCATCCTCAACACATCCACCCGATCAAGCTCCTTCACAATCTTATATGTTTCAATAAGATCGCCTCTCATTCTTCTGAACTCCAATGAGTAGAGTCCCAATCTACTCAACCTCTCCTCATATGTCCCCCCTCTCATCCCCGGGATTAACCGGGTGAACCTTCTTTGTACTGACTCGAGAGCAAGTATGTCTTTTCTTAAGTATGGACACCAAAACTGTATGCAGTATTCCAAGTGCGGTCTCACCAATACATTGTACAACTGCAACAATACCTCCCTATTTTTATATTCTATCCCCCTAGCAATAAAAGCCAACATTCCATTGGCATTCTTGATCACTTGCTGCACCTGCATACTAATTTTTTTTGGTTTTGTGCACCAGGATTCCCAGATCCCTTTGTACTACAGTACTTTCCAGTTTCTTGCCATTAAGATAATAACTTGCTCTATGATTTTTCCTGCCAAAGTGCATGCCCTCACACTTTCCAGTATTGTATTCCATCTGCCAAATCTCTGCCCACTTCCTTAGCCTGTCCATGTCCCTTTGCAGGTTTTTCATGTCTTCCTCACTCACTATTTCCTTCCCATCTTTGTATCATCTGCAAACTTTGATATGTTACACTTGGCCCCCTCCTCCAAATCATTAATATAGATTGTAACGAGTTGGGGACCCAGCACTGACTCCTGCGGAACACCACTAGTTACTGATTGCCAGTCTGAGAATAAACCATTTATTCCAACTCTCTGCTTTCTGTTAGATAGCCAATTCTCCACCCATGCCAGAATATTGCCCCTAATCCCATGATTTTTTATCTTGAGCAATAATCTTTTGTGTGGCACCTTGTCAAATGCCTTTTGGCAGTCTAAATACACTACACCCACTGGTTCCCCTTTATCCACCCTGTGTGTTACTTCCTCAAAGAACTCAAGCAAATTTGTCAAACATGGTTTCCCCTTCATAAATCCATGCTGACTTTGTCCTATTAAATTATGTTTATCCAAATGTCCCGTTACTGTCTACTTAATAATGGACTCTAAAAATTTACCAACCACAGATGTTACGCTAACTGGTCTATAGTCTCCAGCCTTCTGCCTACTACCCTTTTTAAATAAGGGTGATTACATTTGCAGTTTTCCAATCTGCCGGGACGTTTGCTGAGCTCAGGGAGTTTTGGAAAAATTATTACCAATGCATCCACAATCCCTACCGCCACTTCCCTCAAGACCCTAGGATGTAAGCCATCAGGTCCAGGGGATTTATCTGCCTTGAGTCCCATTATTTTGCTAAGTACCACTTCCTTAGTGATTTTAATCGTATTTAGCTCCCCCCACCCAGAGCCCCCTGTTTGTCCAGTGTTGGGATATTCTTAGTGTCCTCTACCGTAATGAATGATACAAAATAATTGTTCAGCGTTTTTGCCATCTCCATGTTTTCCACCATTAATTTCCCGGCCTCATCCTCTAAGGGACCAACATTTACTTTAGCCACCCTTTTTCTTCTAATGTAACTATAGAAACTTTTGCTATTTTTTTAAATATTTTTTGCTAATTTACTTTCATAATCTACCTTCCCTTTCTTAATCAATATTTTAGTTATTGTTTGCTGTCTTTTGAAGACTTCCCAATCTTCTATCCCCCCACTAGATTTGGCTACCTTATATGCCCTTGTTTTTAGTCGGATACTATCCTTAATTACTTTACTTAGCCACGGAAGGCTATCTTTACTTTTACACCCTTTTTTCCTCAGTGGAATATATATTTTTTGGAAGTTGTAAAACAACTCCTTAAATGTACACCACTGATCATGAACCGTCTTGCCCTTTAATCTATTTTCCCAGTCCACTCTAATCAATACCGCCCTCATACCTTCATAATCTCCTTTATTCAAGCTCAGCACACTTGTTTGAGATCCAACTATCTCACCCTCTAATTGAATATGGAATTCAACCATGTTATGGTCACTCATTCCAAGGGGATCCTTTACTAGGACATTTTTAATTAATCCTGTCTCATTACACCGAACCAAATCTAAGGTTGCTTGCCCCCTGGTCGGTTCAGTTACATACTGCTCAAGAAACCCATCCCTAATACACTCAATGAACTCATCCTCAAGGCTGCCCTGCCCAATTTGATTTGTCCAGTTAATATGATAGATAAAATCCCCCATAATTATAGCTGTTCCCTTATTACAAGCCTCAACTATTTCCTGATTAATACTCCGTCCAACAGGGTTGCAACTGTAGTGTACGGCCACTAGTGTTTTTTTCCCCTTATTAATCCGTATCTCCACCCAAACTGTTTCACTATCCTGATCCTTTGACCAAGTATCATTTTTCTGTATTACAGTGATTCCTTGCTTTATTAACATAGCCACGCCACCTCCCCTTCCTTCCTGCCTGTCCTTGCTGATTGTTAAATAACCTGGTATATTTAATTCCCAGTCATGGTCACCCTGCAGCCATGTTTCTGTAATGGCCACAAGATCATACACATATGTAGTTATTTGTGCCGTTAACTCGTCCATTTTGTTACAAATGCTACGGGCATTCAGATAAAGAACTTTCAAATATGTTTTGTGACACTTAGTTCCTGCTTTTTCCCCTTTTACTACTTTACCTTTTACTCCATACGTTCTGTCCATTACTGACACGCTCTGTATTTTAATTCCCCGCTGCTACCTAAGTCTATGACCTTCTCTACAGTCATTTTTATTATTTGCTCTCTAGAAACTTCCTCCCACAAATTAGGTTAAAGCGCTCTCTACAGCCCTAGTTATATGATTCGCCATGATTCTATTCCCAGCGCTGGCCAAGTGCAGTCCATCCCAATGGAACAGCTCCCTCTTTTCCCAGTACTGGTGCCAGTGTCCCAAGAAGCAAAACCCATTTTTCCCACACCAGTCTTGCAGCCACGCATTTAACTCTCTAATTTTATTTATCCTAGCCAAATTCGCTCGTGGCTCAGGTAATAAACAAGAGATTATTACCCTTGAGGTTCTGTTTTTTAATTTGACTCCTAGCTGTTCATACTCCTTTAACAGAACCTTCTTCCTTGTCCTATCTACTTCGTTTGTACCAACATGGACCAGGACAACTGGATCCTCCCCCTCCCGCTCCAAGTTTCTTTGCAGCCCAGAAGAGATGTCCTTAACCCTGGCACCGGGCAGACAACACAGCCTTCAGGACTCCCACTCTCGACTGCAGAGAACCCTATCTATCCCCGAATGATACTATCCCCTACCTTTACAACATTTATTTTTACTCCTCAGACTTGAATGGCTCCCTGTTCCACGGTGCTGTGGCCAGGTTGCTCATGTAGAAAGTCCTAAAAGAGAGGGGGCGGTACTGGACCTAATTCTATGGAATGTAGCCGGGCAAGTGGTGGAAGTGTCAGTAGGAGAGCATTTTGGCGACAGTGACCATAATTCGGTGAGATTTAAGGTGGTCTTGGAAAAAGACAAAGACGGCCCGGAAATAAGGGTTCTAAATTGGGGGAAGGCCGATTTTAATATGATAAGGCAGGATCTGGCCAAAGTGGACTGGGAGCAGCTACTTATAGGAAAATCCACATCAAAGCAGTGGGAGACTTTCAGAAGGGAAATAGAGAGAGTACAACGCCAACATGTTCCCGTAAAGGTCAAGGGTGGTACCAACAAGCAAAGGGAACCTTGGATGACAAGGGATATACAAAAATGCATTAGGAAAAAAAGGGGGGCTTTTGGCAGTTACAAAAGACTAAAGACGGAGAAAGCCCTAGAGGTGTATAAAAAGTGCAGGGGCATACTTAAAAAAGAAATTAGGAGAGCGAGGAGGGGCCATGAAATAACACTGGGGAGCAAAATAAAGGAAAATCCTAAGATGTTTTATAAGTATATTAAGGGCAAGAGGATAACCAGGGAAAGGGTAGGGCCCATTAGGGACCAAAGTGGCAATCTGTGTGTAGAATCAGATGATGTAGGCGGGGTTTTTAATGAATTTTTTGCATCTGTGTTCACTATGGAGGAAGACAATGTAGACATAGAAATCGGGCAAGGGGACTGTGATATACTTGAACATATTAGCATCGAGAGGGAGGAGGTACTAGCGGTTTTAGCAGGCCAAAAAGTGGATAAATCCCCAGGCCCGGACGAGATGTATCCCAGGCTGCTGTGTGAGGCAAAGGAGGAGATTGCAGGGGCTCTGACACAAATTTTCAGAACCTCTCTGGCCACAGGGGATGTACGAGAGGACTGGAGAACAGCTAACGGAGTACCATTATTCAAGAAGGGTAGCAGGGATAAAGCAGGGAATTACAGGCCAGTGAGCCTAACATCTGTGGTAGGGAAATTATTGGAAAAAATTCTGAGGGACAAAATTAGTCTCCACTTGGAGAGGTAAGGATTAATCGGGGATAGTCAGCATGGCTTTGTCAAGGGTAAATCATGTCTGACCAATCTGATTGAATTTTTCGAGGGGTGACTAGCTGTGTGGATGAGGGAAATGCTGTGGATGTGGTATACATGGACTTCAATAAGGCTTTTGACAAAGTCCCGCATAGGAGACTGGTCAAGAAGTTAATAGCCCATGGGATCCAGGGTGCCTTGGTACGTTGGATCCTAAACTGGCTGAGTGGCAGGAGGCGGAGGGTGATGGTCGAAGGTTGCTTTTGTGACTGGAAGCCTGTGTCCAGCGGGGTACCTCAGGGTTCGGTGCTGGGTCCCTTGCTGTTTGTGATCTACATAAATGATTTGGATGAGAATGTAAAAGGTATGATCAGTAAGTTCGCAGATGACACGAAAATTGGTGGGGTGGTAAATTGCGAGGAGGAAAGCCTCAGGCTACAGGACGATATAAACGGGTTGGTCAGATAGGCGGAAAAGTGGAAAATGGAATTTAACCCTGAAAATTGCGAGGTGATGCATTTTGGATGGACAAATAAGGCAAGGGAATACACAATGAGTGGTAGGGCCCTAGGAAGCAGAGAGGGTCAGAGGGACCTTGGTGTACATGTACATAGATCCCTGAAGGCAGCGGATCAGGTAGATAAGGTGGTTAAAAAGGCATATAGAATACTTGCCTTCATTAGCCGAGGCATAGAATATAAGAGCAGGGAGGTTATGATGGAGCTGTACAAAACGCTGGTAAGGCAGTTCTGATTGCCTCACTATAGGAAGGATGTGATTGCGTTGGAGAGGGTGCAGAGAAGATGTAATCAAAGTGAGCCTCAATGGGGTCCAGCGGCTCCCACATCTCGCAACAGTAACAAATCACCTGCTCCATTCTATCCAATTAATTACATTTCTTATTATAAGTAATGAAGACCCTGCCCGGATATAGATGATAATATCACACCACTATTCAAAAGGATTTATCAATTAAATGTATAAAAGACAAGGAAGTAAACCAACCAACCAGCTGATCACCAACCTTCTCCTTGAAAACTGTCTGTGGGGCCTGTTTGGTTGACTCGTCTCGCTGCTCTGCTTCCGCAGTGCTATCTAAGCCTGGGAGCGAGGAACAAAACAACAAAAACACACTCTCACTTCCCACTTGCCCGACCTCTCCCACTTACCAAACTCTCGCTTGCACTCAATGCCACCGCACTCTGTGCAGCAGCACTAGTCCCGCCCCTTTTATACCAGGATTCTACTTCCGGTTTAAATTCCCCAGCAGTTTAATATACACTTAAAAAATTAAACGCAATTCAAATAATTAACTTTTTAACACACTTAAATTCACTAAATACACTTAAATGACTTTTCTCCCACTTACCAAACTCTCGCTTGCACTCAATGCCACAGCTGTAGGGCAAAGCTGACTGCACGCACACCATCCCTGACAGAAATGGCGACCGTGGCAGGACTCCGGGAACAGGGGTACGACACTGACTCGGAAGAGCAAACTGTAATGGAAGAGAGGATGTCTAATTATGTATTCATTAAATGAATATCAATAAGAAGTGGATCACTAATCTGATAAAAGCTGGGCATCCGGTAGATGCTGCAGCTAAATGGACAGAAGGGAAGGATCATAGGAAATCCATAGCAAAGGCAGCCTGGCTAATGTGCTTCAAGAAACAGATCCAGATTTTGGACAGGCTCGTTGAAGCACAGGCAGCCGGGATACGGGAGTCAGCCCTGGAAGTCCAAGACAGGACTCTAGCAGGGGACAAATTAATGGTAGCATTGCAGGCTCTGAACCAGGAAAGGGTACAGTTAATGGGGAGCAAAAGGCCAGGCTGGAACATCTACAGTGTCATGTCACCGAGGCCAAGAGCAGTGAGCTGAGATTGCTGGAGAAGAATGCCTGCCTAGCGAGACAAGTTAGAGAGCAGGAGAAGAATGTAAAAGATATAAAGGCAGCCTCTAAGTTAGCGAGCAAGCAAGGGTTTGAAGATGAAGATCATGGGCCCTGCCAGGAACAGATAGAGAATCTGAGCCTGGCCCTAAGGAAGGCGAAGGGCATGGTGTGCCTCATAAGCCCGAAGGCAGCCCAGGTGGATTTTACAGGGAACGAGGGGAGAACAGTTCTGACACCAGTGGTAGTGCCAAGGGACGAGCTGGTTGAGGAACAGGAAGACCCACCACCACAACCCATAGCGCCAGGTTTAACAAGGTCTAGCAGCAAGGGGGGTGGAGTTAGGGGTAGAAGTGGAGGTGGAAAAACCCCCGCAAGAGAGGCTGGAACCGGGGCCGATGTGCCCGGCCCAGCAGCGAAGGTTTGCCCCACCCACTCATGACGGGGATGAGGGACCCCTCCAAAACGAGTTCGGAGTGCCCTACAACCCCCAACAGCTTAGTGCTATGGGAAGCCACATACCAAAGCTCACAGAAAAGGGGGACTCCTCCGTCTGCTTCAGGGAAGTGGAACAGGCAGCCAGCATCATCGAGTGTGATGATGCCATTTGGCCAAAATAGTGCTGTTGTCCCTGGAGGGTAAGCTCCTCCAGTCGCTTTCTGACCAGTGTAAGAAGTGACAGTGCGAGTATGGGGAGCTCAAAGAGGAAGCTCTTGAGGCCATGGGGATGATTGCGGGAAGTCCTTTCTCCCGAGTGGAGAAGACAGTGCAGCTCGCAGGGGAAACCCTGCAGGCTTTCGCAGACCGGTTGTGGCTGGTGTATAGGAGTGCCTCTACTGGGGCACCTAACCAGGCTCGCCTGGACCAGGATCAGCTGTCCCAGTGGCTCCGTTGCCTGGTGGCAAACAGCTTACCACAGGTCAGCGCCAAGGCAGAAGTCTGGTTTGACCCTAACAATCCTCTGACTACCGAACTGACGGTGATCAGACAATTGACCCTACATTACAGGAATGGTAGGGTAACCGATGCAGACCCATCTAAGGGGAAGGAGCATGAAGTAAAACCCAGAGAGGGTAGGAAGGAGTGGCATCAGGAAGGGAATAACCCGTCCGGCACAAAGCTTAATTGTTATGGGCGTGGGAAGGATGGACACTGCAGGAAGGAGTGCAAAAACACTTGGAACGATAACAAGTGAAAGAATTCCACAGTCCCAGCCCAAAAGACAGAGTTAGGAATCTCTTCCGCCATGGTCGTGTCATTTTTAGATGCGATGAAGACCCTATTGACTGGCCCAGGGAGGGTAGCAGCCAGTACCGGTGCTCTGACCCCATCAGCCCCATCCAACCCACAGCCCTGACTAGACCCAGCGCAGCCTGTCGACCTGTGTCCCCTTGAAAACGACGAGGGGAGCAGGCCCTGTGTTAAGATGCTGCTGGAGACAGTGCAGGGGAGATATTCGGTGGAACTGGAGTTCCAGCACAGTGGTCCATTCGGAAGACCCGACCAATCCACGCAGGTCTAACAAGATCCCATTTTGCCTAATGGGAATCACGGGGAACGAGCAGGCTGGGGAAATGGCCAAACCTTTGGCCATAGATTTAGGATCCCTCCCTACCACGTGGGAGGGTAACCAAAGGACCAACGAGGTGGCCAAGCAGAGGGCTAGGGAAGGAGAGCCTTGGGACCCCTATCGGACAGACCAGTAGCTGCAATCCGGGACAAGTGAGGCACACAGGTGGTAGCTTTGGCCCCGGAAATAAAGCCGGTCCCAGCCCATGATCCCGCCTTTAAGGTGTCCCGGTAAGGATAAAGAATGGGGCGTCCATAGAAGGCCCGTTCAGGGCAGTGGACGAGACTTTAAAAGAGGCTGCTAGTTACATTAACCAATGCAAATTGTGCAAGCCCGAGAAAAGAGAACAGCCATTTGGGGCAAGGTCTGAGGATAGAAATCCTCAGCCTGCAGCAATAACAAACTCACAGACTGCACAGGCAGGTGCAGTGGCTTATTTTAGGTGAGGGTCCATCGCACCCACCGTTTGGGACACACCCTCGCTCCTCTGGGATTTAGATGAGGTGGGATGTGAGGGTGAAGAACCTGCCCCTGACCCAGATTTAGACGAGGTGGCACCTGAGGGCAAAGATCCTCAGACTGCAGCACCAGGCTGCGAAGAGTTACCTGCCCCTAGAACAGGTTTAGGAGAGGTAAAGCCTGAGGATGAAAACCCCCAGCCAGCAGCAGTGGAAAGCCCACAGACTGCAACCGAGGGGGAAGTGGCTCGTGTTAAAGAACCACCAGCTAGAAAAACCCCACCAGCCAAAGTCCCTAGAAGGTCCCCACGAATGCCACGGCCAAGGAAACTGTGGTCACCGGCTCCCCAGTTTAAAAGGGCAGCCTCTCAAGTCAGGGATCGGTCTGAGGGCAGAGGTACCCAGCCAGCAGCCACAGGCTGCGAGGGACAAAAGGAACAGGATAGAGCAGCCACAACGAAGGGAGTGGTGTGCTGCAGCCCGAACAGGGATTAGCCTGAACGCCCGGAGACAGGCGGCAGATGCACATAGTTTCTGTAATGTAATTTTAGTTATTGTTAAGTTTGGGTGTTAGTTTAAGTTTATGCAAGGTGATTGGTAGTTTAATTGTTATTGTTTGAGAATGTTTGTAATGAGTCGAGGCCACAAGACTCGACTATGCTTTACCCAAGCCAGAGAAACTTCTCGGGAACTGGCTATATGCTCTTGTGTCTCTTTACAGAAGGGATTTCGAGAGACAGTTTAAGGATAAGGGGTAGACAATTAAGAAAAGAAATGAGGAGGAATTTCTTCACCCAGAGAATGGTGAACTTGTGGAATTCACTAACACAGAAGGCAGTAGAGGCCAATACATTTAATATATTCAAGAAGGGGTTGGATATATTTCTTAAGGTTAAAGGAATCAAGAGGAATGGGGAGAAAGCAGGGACCAGGTACATAATCTGGATGATCAACCATGATCACATTGAATGGCAAATCAGGCCCGAGGTCCCGAATGGCCTACTCCTGCTCCTATATTCTATGTTTCTATGTTTCTATGAAGGGAGGCATACTCCTACTCGCCTTGATAGGAATGAGCACTGGGAAGCGAGTTGACGTGAAGGACTCCCACATCTATGGGTGCTCAGGAGAGAGAGCACCACTTGTGACTGCTGGGGATGGCAAACGAGGTGTGGAGGAGCTCGCTATCTAATCCCATGAGGGAAGATGGCAAGGGTGGGTGGGATCCAACACCACACGGTAGTCCAGCCAGACTAGGTTCACCTACGGGGAGGCCTCCCTCCCCTGCGCCAGCATACAGGTGGTGGCCACACGGGTTGGGGCCACTGATGGGAAATGCGTGTGCCTGAATTGTAGAGGACAGATTCCCCTGGGAAGGTGGTGGTGTAACTTTAACTTTATTCCCTGGATTAGAGTGTATCATGTCAAATAATCAATTAACTGTAACGTTATTCCCTGGTGTAGCAGGTATCAATGAAAATTAACAATTAATAGTAACTTTATTCCCTGGTGTAGGGGGTATCATAGCAAATTAACAATTAACTTGAACTTTATTCCCCAATGTAGACGGTATCATGTAAAATATAAAATTGACTGTAACTTTATTCTCCAGTGTAGAGAGCATCATGTCTAATTAACAATTAACTGTGACGTTATTCCACATTGTAGAGGGTATCATGGCAAATTTAAAAATAACTATAACTTTATTCCCCGGGGTGGAAGGTATCATGTCAAATTAACAATTAACTGAGTTTATTCTATGCTGTGGTGGATATTATGTAAAATTAGCTGTAGAGGGCTTCTGTCTAAATTAACAATTAACTGAAAATTTATACCAGATTTCTGAGGGTATCTTAATTAAATTAAAAATTAACTGCAACGTTATTCCCCAGTGTGGAGTTTATCATGTGAAATTAAATATTAACTGTAACTTTATTCCCCGGTGTGGAGGAAATCATCTCAAATTAATAATTAACTGTAACTTTATTCACAGGTGCACAGGTCATCATGTCGAATTAACAAATAACTGTAACTTTATTCCCAGGTTTACAGGGCATCATGTCAAATTAACAATTAACTGTAAATTGTTTCCCGGTGTCGAGGGCATCTTTCTAAATTAACAATTCACTGTAACTTTATTCCCCGGTCTAAAGTGTACCATGTCAAATTAACAATAAACTCTGGTGTGGAGAAAATAATCTCTAAATTAACAATTAACTGTAACTTTATTCCCCGGTTTAGAGGGTATTATATTTAAATTAGCAATTAACTAACATTATTACCCGGTGTATAGGGTCTGATATTTAAGTTAACAAATAACTGCAGCTTTACTCCCCGTTGTAGAGGGTATAATTGATAAATTAACAATTAATTGTAACATTCTTCACTGGTGTAGAGGGTATCATGTCTAAATTAACAATGAACTGTAAGTGTATTCCCCGGTGTAGAGGGTGTCATGTCAAATTAATAATTAACTGTAACATTATTCCACATTGTAGAGGGTAACTTTATTAAATTAACAATTACCTGTAACTTTAATCACCGGACTGAATGTTACATAGCCACATAAAAGGTAGGAGCAGGAGTAGGCCATTCGGCCCTCCGAGCCTGCTCTGCCATTCAATGAGATCATGGCTGATCATCCAAATTCAGTACCCTGTCCCTGCCTTCTCCCCATATCCCTTGATCCCTTTAGCCTCAAGAAATATCTCCAACTCTTTCTTGAATATATTTAATGAACTGGCCTCCACCGCCCTCTGTGGCAGAGAATTCCAGAGGTTCACCACTCTCTGGGTGAAGAAATTCCTCCTCATTTCAGTCCTAAATGGCTTACCCCTTATCCTTATACTATGACCCCTGGTTCTGGACTACCCGGTCATCAAAAACATCCTTCCTGCATCTAGTCTGTCCAGACCTGACAGAATTTTATAGGTTTCGATGAGATCCCCTCTCTATCTTCTAAACTCCAGTGAGTATAAGCCCAATCGACACAATCTCTCCTCATACGTCATTCCTGCCATCCCAGGTATCAGCCTGGTGAATCTTCGCTGCACTCCCTCCATGGCCAGAACGTCCTTCCTCAGGTAAGGTGAACAAAACTGCACACAATACTGAAGGTGCGGTCTCACCAAGGCCCTGTATAACTGTAGCAAGACATCCTTGTTCCTGTACTCGAACCGTCTTGCTACGAAGGCCAACATACCATTTGCCTTCTTAACCGCCTGCTGCACCTGCATGCTTACCTTCAGCGACTGGTGCACAAGGGCAGCCAGGTCTCTATTCACTTCCCCTTCTCCCTATCTATTGGCATTCAAACAATAATCTGCCTTCCTGTTTTTGCCACCAAAGTGGATAACCTTGCATTTATCCACATTATAGTGCATTTGCCATTGTTCTGCCCAATCACCCAACCTGTCCAAATCGTACTGGATATTCCCGACATCCTCATCACAGCTTACCGTCCCACCCAGCTTTGTGTCGTCTGCAAATTTGGAGATATTACATTCAATTCCCTCGTCCAGATCATTAATATATATTGCGAACAGCTGGGGTCCTAGGACCGATCCTTGCGGCACCCCACTAGTCACTGCCTGCCACTCGGAAAATGACCCGGTTATTCCAACTCTTTGCTTTCTGTCCGCAAACCAGTTCTCTATCCAAGTCAATACCTTGCCCCCAATCCCATGTGCCTTAATTTTGCACGCTAATCTCTTATGTGGGAACCTATTGAAAGCCTTCTGAAAGTCCAAATACACCACATCCACTGGTTCTCTCTTATCTATGTTACCAGTTACATCCTTAAAAAATTCCAGTAGACTGGTCAAGCATGATTTACCTTTTGTAAATCCATGTTGACTTTGTACGATCCTGTCACTGCTTTCCAGGTGCTCTGCTATTACATCTTTTATAATGGACTCTAGCATTTTCCCCACCACCGAAGACAGGCTTACCGGTCTATAATTCCCCGCTTGTTCTCTACCACCTTTTTTGCATAGTGAGGTAACATTAGCTACCCTCCAATCCATGGGTACCGTTCCAGAGTCTATCGAGTTCTGGAAGATGAGCAGTAATGCATCTACTATCTCTGGGGCCACTTCCTTAAGTACCCTGGTATGTAGACCATCAGGCCCTGGGGATTTATCGGCCTTCACTCCCATCAATTTTCCTCACACCATTTCCCTACAAATACTGATTTCTTTCAGTTCCTGCCTTTCATCAGACCCTATGTTCCCCGGCATCTCTGGGAGGTTACTTGTGTCCTCCTTTGTGAAGACAGAACCAAAGTATGTATTTAGTTGGACTGCCATTTCCTTGTTTCCCATTAAAAATTCCCGTGATACTGACTGTAAGGGACCTACTCTTGACTTCACCAATCTTTTTCTCTTCACATATCTTTAAAAGCTTTTACAGTCAGTTTTTATGTTCCCTGAAAGCTTACTCTCATATTCTATTTTCCCTTTCTAAATTAATCCCTGTGTCCTCGTTTGTTGACTCCTAAACTGCTCCCAATCCTCAGGATTATGCTTTTTCTAGCCAATTTATATGTCCTCTCCTTGGATCTTATGCTATCCCTAATTTCCCTTGTTAGCCACGGTTGAGTCACCTTTTTTGTTTTATTTTTATGCCAAACTGGGAAGAACAAATTCTGTAGCTCATCCATTCGGTCTTTGAATGTTTGCCATTGCCTATCCACCATCAACCCTTTGAGTGCCATTCCCCAATCTATCCTACCCAACTCGCTCCTCAGACCATCGTAGTTTCCTTTATTTAAATTGAGGACCCTTGTCTCTGAGTCAACTACTTCATTCTCCATCTTAATGAAGAATTCGATCATATTATGATCGCTCTGACCCAAGGGGCCTCGTACAACAAGATTGCTAATTAATCCTTTCTCATTACATAATACCCAGTCTAAGATGGCCTGATCTCTGGTTGGTTCCATGACATATTGGTCCAGGAAACCATCCCGTAAACACTCCAGGAATTCCTCCTCCACAGTATTGTTACTAAATTTGGTTGGCCCAATCTATAAGTAGATTAAAGTAACCCATGATGACTGCTATGCGCTTATTGCACGCTTCTTTAATTTCCCTTTTAACGCCATCCCCAACCTCCATCTTACTGTTTGGAGGCCTATATACCACTCCCACTAATGTTTATTTTCCCCTTAGTATTTCTCAATTCTACCCATACAGATTCCACATCATCAGAGCTAATATCCTTCATTACAATTGTATTAATCCCTTTTTTAACCAGTAATGCTACCCCACCTCCCTTTCCTTTTTGCCTATCTTTTCTGAATATCGAATACCCCTGGATGTTGAGTTCCCAGTCTTGGCCATCCTTGAGCCACGTTTCCATAATCCCAAAGAAATCATATTCATTAGCCTCTATTTGCACAGACAATTCATCCACCTTATTACAAACGCTCCTCGCATTAAGACACAAAGGACTAGAAATTCAGTTGGTTGCGCCAGCAGTTAGCGCCTTTAGAGAAGTGAATTTCGGGTGCTATGCGTGAAGCACCCGGGCGCAGCGCAGTTTGCGCCTCGCCCCAAATTAAGTTGACCCTTATCGCCAGCGCAAAGTTTAGCGCCCGCCCGGCTGCGCGTGCAGAAAATGACGTCACATCCTCGTGCAACGCCCTTTGCGCACCCCGATTCCAAAATTCAGTCGGACCGCCCCATTGTGCGGCTGGCGTCTGGAGCATTTGAAAAAAGGAACGCAACACATCCAGCGCGGGCCCCGGGGGGGCGCAAATTAAAGGGGACGTACCCTCCAGTATAAAGGCCAGCCATTTTGCAGCAAACACTCTTGTGCAACGCAGCACGGTGGCATTGTGGTTAGCACTGTTGCCTCACAGCGCCAGGGACCCGGGTTCGAATCCGGCCTCGGGCGACTGTCTGTGTGGAGTTTGCACATTCTCCCCGTGTTTGCGTGGGTTTTCTCCGGGTGCTCCGGTTTCCTCCCACAGTCCAAAGATGTGCGGCTTAGGTTGATTGGCTATGATAAATTGACCCTTAGTGTTAGGGGGATTAAATACGTGGGGTTACAGGGATAGGGTGGGAAATGTGTTGGTGTAGGGGTTACGGGGATCGGGTGGGATATGTGTCGGTGCAGGCTCGATGGGCCAAAATGGCCTCTATCTGCACTGTGGGGTTTCTGTGATTCTGTGATTCTGTGATTTCTGGACACACAACAAGGAGGATAGCTAACTGGTTTCAAGCAGCAACAGCTCAGGTATTTTTGGACTCAGGCCAGAGCGCTGCAAATGGCCTTTTGGAAATTTGACTGTTTGCCAGGATTTGATGGGGGTTGCATGGGGTGCCAACGCGGACCTGCAGTGCCATGTCCATAGGGCTCACAGACGCATTGTGAGAGGGGCAGCCCTGGCTAGAGGCAGAGGGGGCTACAGGCGTCGGCCATGTAGGCCTTACCCAGTCAGGCTATACCGCCAGCAGCGCTCCTACCTCAATATGACTGACGTGCGATGTGTTAGAAGGCTCCGATTCCAAAAGGAGGTGGTTGCAGAGATCTGCCACCTGCTTCGCAGAGATCGGCGTCCAAAGCTCAGGTGCAGGACGTCTCTGTCGGTGGAAGTGAAGGTGACGGTGGCATTGAACTTTTATGCCACCGGCTCCTTCCAATCCGCTGCTGGGGACATAGCTAACATCTCCCAGTACGGCGCGCATCGCTGCATCCGCCAGGTGACCGAAGCACTGTTCAGAAGGGGAAGCCAATTCATCTCCTTCGCCATGGCCCTGGAGAGCCAGCATCAGCGCGCCTTGGGATTTGCAAGACTCGGGGACCTCCCCTTGGTGCAGGGAGCCATTGACTGTACGCATGTGGCTTTGCGGGCCCCTCTGGAGCATGGCGAGCAGTTTCGCAACAGGAAGGGCTGCCATTCTCTGAATGTGCAGCTGGTGTGTGACCACAAGCAGCGCATCATGGCTGTCAATGCCAGCTTTCCAGGCAGCAGCCACGATGCATTTATCGCAGAGTACTGTGCATGACATGTTCGAGGCACAGCCTCCCCCAAGAGGATGGCTACCCGTGGACAAAGGCTATCCTTTGTGTACCTGGCTCATGACCCTGCTCCGCGCACCCAGGATCGCTGCTGAGGAGGCATACACCGAGAGAGCAATCAAACCACCGGCAACATCATCCCCCAGATGCTCTTGGGGGGCGGCCTACACGGCCTTTGGGCCTCGAGGGGCCGGCTGCTGAGTGGCGCACCTGAGCCTGGCCAACATCCGCTCCAGCCGCTTGCCCTTGACGCCCCAGTGGGGGAGTGGCGGCGACAGAAGGCGCAATGTGGGCAAGCTGGTGTCTGGGATGCGCTGGCTGGTGCTGTGGCGCGCTGGCAGTCGGCCGGGCCCGCACTGCAGGATCCGCAAAAATCAGCCGAGGGGCGGCTCGCTGGGCTGCTGCAGCGCGGTGGGTGCCCTGGCGATGCCTGCCTGAGACAGCGCGTGGGGCAGCAGTGAGTGCCCCTGTTGTCCTGGTGTGCACCCGCATCTCACCCGCCAGGGACTTGACGGCATCAGTGAGCATGCGGCCACTCGCAGCAGTTGATGCCCCGAACTCGTGCACACTGGTCACCAGCGACTCAATGGCCTCAGGCATGCACCCCACCACGCGCATGAGCTCCGTGTGGCGCCGGTCCGAATCCTCGGCCATCTTGTCCAGCTTCCGCGCCTCCTCCGAGGTGAAGGTGTCCGGACTGGAGTCGGGACTCTCCCGCTGGGGAGCAGGGGACCGAACTAGGGGAACCTTGCCAAGTTGGTGGCGGCGAGTGTCCCGATCAACTGCACTCCCCTCTGATCCTTCCACCCTTTGGGTGGCTGGACGCCACTGGTCCCGGAAGCTGCAATCCCCTGCGACAGTTGGTCCAGGGACTCGTCCAGTGAGGATGTGTCAATCATTTCGTCCTCTCCTGCCGGACTTGAGTGTTCCCCTGATGGTCCGGCATGCCCTTGCTCCTCCTCCTCCTCCTCCTTCTCCTCCTCCTCCTGCTCGGAGGGGCTGTCACTGGCAGCTTCACGGACCTGGTCATCACCAGCTGCAAGCAGGAATGCACAAGAGTAGCTTCAGTGAGGAGATGGCGTCAGCGAGGGAGTCAGGACTGGTGGCAGTCAGCGCATTGATGGGACAGTGGCAAAGGAGGTAGCTCGGATGCGCAAGTGCGAGGTCCTTACCATTGCCGGGCAGTGGAGGGTCGGCTACTCCGCACGCTGTGGGCATGATCAGCCGGGCTCCCATGAGCCCACTCACGCGCTCCTCCAGGTGAGTGAGCTTCTGCAGCTTGGCGGGGCCTCCTCTGGTCCTGGCATGGGCCTGGCGATTATAGGCAAATTTAGCCTGCAAGAGAAAGGACGGGCTGTAAGTCCGGAGTGTAGCCCTGATGTAGTGTGCACTGCCTCCCATGGTGGAATAGCTTGCCAGTGTGTAGCCCTGATGCACTGTGCACTGCCTCCCATGGTGGAATAGCTTGCTCAGAGTCTAGCCCTGATGCACTGTGCACTGCCTCCCATGGTAGAATAGCTTGCCCAGAGTGTAGCCCGGATGTACTGTGCACTGCCTCCCATGGTGGAACAGCTGGCCAGAGTGTAGCCCTGATGTACTGTGCACTGCCTCCCATGGTGGAATAGCTTGGCCAGAGTGTAGCCCTGATGTACCGTGCACTGACTCCCATGGTGGAATAGCTTGGCCAGAGTGTAGAGTGCAGAATGGGCAATTGATGCTCATGACTGTCCCAAAGCTGCTGGCTGAGGGCTGGCCATTAGGACTTTCAGCTCCCTTTGCCCATTATGTCAGGTGTACATGCAAGAATGAGGAGGAGACTGGAAAGGGTACTCACCCTGACAATCCTGGTCAGGTCGTTGTATTTTTTCCGACATTGTTTGTGGGTCCTGGGGGCATCGCCGGTGAACGTCACCCTGTTGGCGATCTGCTTCCAGGCTCTGGTGTATTCTTGGTGGTTCGGATTCCTCCCAGTCTCTGGGAACAAGATCCTGCGCCTCTTCTCCAGAGCTGTCACCATTATTCACTGATCAAGCTCTGCGAAGCGCAGGGCATGCTCACGGGCCTTCTCTGGCGTTGCCATGACTCCCTGGGACTGAGCAGCAGTGTTGAGGCCTATTTGCAAAGCTGCAGTGTGCAGGGCGTGGCAGCAGACCAATTCGTCCCTTCCCCCTTTAAGAGCTGGTCGGCGCCACGGGGTCTGCTGTCAATCAAAAAATGACCGCACCCGCGCTGCGCCCCGCCTCGGCGCTATCCCTCTGAACCGTCGGCTTAGCGCCTAAAGATAGTAGTGCAACGCCTCTTTTAGTGCTCCAGCAACCTCTTAGGGCGAAGCCACTGAATTTACGGCAAGAGGACGCAACTTTGGGGCAGGCGCTAACTTCGGGCGGGCGCTAACGTTAGCGCCCCAAAACTGGCTATACTGAAATTCTAGGCCAAAGCCTTCAGACTTGTATTTCTAACGCTCTTAGGCCTATTAGAATTATTATTTACTGTGGCTACGTTTGATTTAAACCGTTGGTCCTAGAAATTCAGTCGCGTTTGCACCCATTTATGGGCTATAGAGTGGTTTGCGCCGGAAGTTTTTTCGCGCCCGAAATTCAGTTGGTCCATAACATCGACATTAGCCGGTAGCGCTGCGATGGCACCGATGACGCAATCGGTGTGCGCAGCGCCCCGGTTCCAATGCAATTCCGGTCCGACTGCCAAATTCAGTTGCGGCCGCCTCTCCCGTGGCGGCCGCAAACAGCGTTTGGAAAACGGTGATTTGCAGCTCCGAGAGGCCGGCGCATAAAGGTGGAGGGGCGGCCGTCCGCTTTCCCGGCGGACGCCTGGCCGCACCTCCCTCCCCGGACTCCTGCAACACCCCCCAGCGGCATTGGTGTGTCACTCCCATGAGCCCGGCACTTCTCCGTGGTGCCGGGCTCATTTGCCGGGGGAATCCAGCGGCGATCTCACGGCTGCAGGCAGCTCCTCCTTAAGAGAAGGAGGAGGCCTGCAGTACCCCAGCCTGCCGCACCGCATCGGGTGCCGCAGCGGCAGCTGGACGCCTGAAACTGACATTCTTCACCCCAAACGCGGTGGCCAAACCCTCCAATAGCGCCCGCCTCCGTGTTGGGGCGGCGCAACTGAATTTCAGCAGGCGCTACGGGAATCCGGCCGAGCTCTAAATTTCGGGCGCTAAAGACCTGGCGGGGCTATACCTAATTTCTAGGCCTTGATTTCTCTGACTGCCACTTTCGTTTTTCTCCTTCCTATCTTTGCTTTTATCCCTGTTTTCCTCTCCTCTGTCTCCCTCCTCAGTTTCCCAACCCCCTGCCATTTCAGTTTAAACCCCCCCGAGCAGTGCTAGCAAACCTCCCCGCAAGGATATTTGTCCCGCTCTGGTTCAGGTGCAACCTGTCTGACTTGTACAAGTCCCACCTTCCCCAGAAGCAGGCCCAGTGATCCAGGAAACTAAAGCCCTCCCTCCTGCACCAACTCTTTAGCCACGCATTCATCTGCTCTATCCTCCTATTCCTATACTCACTCGCACGTGGCACCGGGAGTAATCCAGAGATTACAACCTTTGAGGTCCTACTCTTTAATCTGCTACCTAGCTCCCTAAATTCTTGCTGCAGGACTTCATCCCTCTTCCTACCTATGTCGTTGGTCCCAATGTTCACCCTCCCCCTTCAGAATGCCCTGCAGCCGTTCAGTGATATCCTTGACCCTGGCAACAGGGAGGCAACAAACCATCCTGGACTCACGTCTACTGCCACAGAAACGCCTATCTGTTCCCCTTACAATAGAATCCCCTACCACTATTGCTCTCCCACTCTTTTTCCTCCCTTCCTGAGCAGTAGAAGCACCCCTGGTGCCAGCAAGTTGGCTGCTGCTGCCTTCCCCTGGTGAATCATCCCCCTCAACAGTATCCAAATTGGTATACCTGTTTGAAAACGGGATGGCCACAGGGATCCCCTGCACTACCTGCCTGCTTCTACTGCTCCACCTGGTGGTCACCCATTTCACTTCTGCCTGTACAGCCTTACACTGCGGTGTGGCCAACTCATCATACGTGTAATCCACGAGCCTCAAAGCATCGTGAATGCTCCACAACCCATTCATCCGCAGCTCCAGCGACTCAATACGGCCCGTTAGCAGCTGCAGCTGGATGCATTTCTGGCACACGTGGTCGTCAGGGACACTGGCAGCATCCCTGAATTCCGACATAGAGCAAGAAGAGCATAACACGGTGCTGGGCTCTCCTGGCATGACTTACACCTTTTATTAATTTAAATTAATTCAATACCACCAGTTAAAGATATACTCGAGGGCACATATTTACCAACTGTCCACACTACACCACAGAGGCCCAAGAAAATATAAACACCAGAATTTAAGCTTGTAATGAAAAGGAGAAAGAAATACTCACCAAGCGATCACTTACCTGCTTCCTGGTGACGTCACACTTGGATTACTTTTTACCTCTCTCCCCTGCTGTTGTATTGTTATGCCTCGCCTCACTGAATCCACCATTTTAACTGCCGCCGGTCGCGCTGCACTCCTCACCCAGGTCCGTCGCTCTGGTCGGGCCTCGCTGAATCCGCCACTTGTAACTGCCACCAGTCACGCTGCACTCCTCACCCAGGTCCGTCGATCTGGTCGGGCCTCGTTGAATCCGCCACTTTTAACAGCCACCAGTTGCGCTGCACTCCTCACCCAGGTCCGTCGATCTGGTCGGGCCTTGCTGAATCCATCGCTTTTAACTGCCGCCGGTCACGCTGCACTCCTCACCTAGGTCCGTCGTTATCATGCCAAATTAAAAAGTAACTGTAATTTTATTCCCTGGTATAGAGGGTTACATGTCAATATAAGAATAAATTGTAACTTTATACCTCGGCGTAGAGGGTATCATGTCAAATTAACAACAACTATAATTTTATTCCCCAGTGTAGAGGGTATCATGTCAAATTAACAAACAACTGTAACTTTATTCTCTTGTGTAGAGAGTATCATGTCAAATTAACAATTGACTGTAACTTTATTCCCCAATGCAGAGGATATCATGTCAAATTAACATGTAACTGTAACTTTACTCTCTGATGTGGAGGATATCATGTCAAATTAACAATTAACTGTAACTTTATTCTCTTGTGGAGAGAGTATCATGTCAAATTAATAATTGACTGTAACTTTATTCCCCAATGCATAGGATATCATGTCAAATTAACAATTAACTGTAACTTTACTCTCTGGTGTGGAGGATATCATGTCAAATTAACAATTAACTGTAACTTTAGTCTCTGGTGTGGAGGATATCATGTCAAATTAACATGTAACTGTAACTTTAGTCTCTGGTGTGGAGGATATCATGTCAAATTAACATGTAACTGTAACTTTACTCTCTGGTGTAGAGGGTATCATGTCATATTAGCAATAAACTGTAACTTTATTCCCCAGTGTAGAGGGTATTATGTTAAAAATTAACAATTAACTGTAACATTATTACCCGGAGTATAGGGTGTCATATTTAAATTAACAATTACCTGCAGCTTTACGCCCCGTTGAAGAGGGTATCATGCATAAATTAACAGTTAGTTGTAATTTTCTTCACTGATTTAGAGGGTATCATATCTAAGTTAATAATTATCTGTAACTTTATTCCCCTGTGTAGAAGGTATCATGAGAAATTAATAATTAACTGCAACTTTATACCACATTGTAGAGTGTATCTTGTCAAATTTTAATGAACTGTATCCTTATTCTCTGGTGTAAATTAACAATCAACTGCAACTTTATTACCCAGTGTAGAGCATATCATGTCAATTTAAATATTACCTGTAACTTGTATCCCTGGTGCAGAGGGTACCATGTCTAAATTAACAATTAACTGTAACTTTATTCCCCAGTGTCGAGCTTATCATGTCTAAATTAACAATTAACTGTAATTTATTCCCCGGTGTAATTTAAATATTACCTGTAACTTGTATCCCTGGTGCAGAGGGTATCAAGCCTAAATTAACAATCAACTGTAACTTTATTCCCCAGTGTCGAGCTTATCATGTCAAATTAACAATTAACAGTAATTTATTCCCCGGTTTAATTTAAATATTACCTGCAACTTGTATCCCTGGTGCAGAGGGTACCATGTCAAATTAACAATAAACTCAGACTTTATTCCCCGGTGTAGAGTGCAACATGTCTAAAAGAATAATTAACAGTAAATATATTTCCCAGTGCAAAGGGTATCATGTCAATTTAGCAATTAACTGTAACTTTAATCCCGGTGTAGAGGGTATCATTTCAAATTAACAATTGATTGTAACTTTATTCTCCAGTGTAAAGGATATAATGTCAAATTAACAAGTAACTGAAACTTATTCTCTGGTGTGGAGGATATCATGCAAAGTAGAAATTTACTGAATTGTTTTCTCTGGTGTAGAGGATATAATGTCTAAATTAACAAGCAACTGTAATTTATTCTCTGGTGTGGGGGATATCATGCAAATTAGCAAATAACTGAATTGTTTTCTCTGATGTAGAGGATTTAGGGCTAGATTTTCAGTTGCTTGCGCCAGCAGTTAGCGCCTTAAGAGAAGTGATTTTCGGGCGCTATGCGTGTAGCGCCCGGGCGCAGCGCAGTTTGCGCCCCGCCCCAAATTAAGTTGCCCGTTAGCGCCGGCGCAAAGTTTAGCGGCCGCCCGGATGCGCACGCAGAAAATGACGTCACATCCTCGTGCAACGCCCTTTGGCCGCCCCGAATCCAAACTTCAGTCGGACCGCCCCATTGTGCGGCTGGCGTCCAGAGCGTTTGTAAAATGGAACGCAACACACCCTGGGGAGCGCAAATTAAAGGGCACTCCTCCTGCACTATAAACGGCAGTCTGCATGTGTTGTGTGGAAGGATCCAGTGTGTTGTTGTGAACGGTGTATTTATGTTTCCGGCCTCCTCCTCCTCCTCCTCCTCCTCCTCCTCCTCCTCCTCCTCCTCCTCCTCATCCTCATCATCATCATCATCATCATCCTCGTCGACTCTGCCTTTGAAAAAAACACATGCACCCTTCCCCTTTAAGAGCTCACTGACACCAGAGTGTCTGCCGTGCGCTGCACCCGAGCTCGGGTGTTGCGCTCTGCACCGCCGGCTTAGCGCCTAAAGATAGTAGTGCAACGCCTCTTTTAGCGCTCCACCACTCTCTTAGGGCGAAGCCACTGAATTTCCGGCAACGGGGCACTACTTTGGGGCGGGCACTAACTTCGGGCGGGCGCTAAGGTTAGCGCCCCAAAACTGTCTATACTGAAAATCTAGCCCATAATGTTTAAATTAACAATTAATTGAAACTTTATTCCACACTGTAGAGTGTATCATGTCTGAAAAAATAATTAACTGTTACTTCATTCCCCGGTGTAGAGGGCCTTATGTTGAAATTAACAATTTACTGTAACATTACTTCCCGGTGTATAGGATCTCATATTTAAATTAACAATTAACTGAAGCTTTACTCCACGTTGTAGAGGGTATAATGCATAAATTAGCAGTTAAATGTAACTTTCTTCACTGGTGTAGAGGGTATCATTTCAAATAAATAATTAACTGCAACTTTATACCACATTCTAGAGGGTATCTTGATTAAATTAACAATTAACTGTAACTATATTCCCAGGCATGGATGTTATCGTGGCAACTTAAAAAATAACTGTAACTTTATTCCCCGGTGTAGAGGGCATCAGGTCAACTTAAAAAATAACTGTAACTTTATTCCTCGGTGTAGAGGGTATCAGGTCAAATTAACAATCAACTATAAATTTATTCCCCAGTGTAGAGGTTATCATGTCAAAATAAAAAGCAACTGTAACTTTATTCTCTGGTGTAGAACGTATCATTTCCAATTAACAATTGACTGTTACTTTATTCCCCAATTAAGAGGACAACATGTCAACTTAATAAGTAACTGTAAATTTATCTCTGGTATAGAGGATATCATGTAAAATTAGCAATTAACTGAAATTGTATTCTCTGGTTTAGAGGATATCATGTCTAAAAAAACAATGAGTTACTTTATTCCACAGTGTAGAGTGTATCATGTCTAATTTAACAATAAACTGTAACTTTATTCCCCAGTGTAGAGGGCATTAAGTTAAAATTAACAATTAACTGTAACGTTATTACCCATTGTATAGGGTTCCATATTTAAATTAATAATTTACCGCAGCTTTATGCCCGTTGTAGAGGGTATCATGAATACATTAACAATTAGTTGTAACTTTCTTCACTGGTTTACAGGGCATCATATTTAAATTAACAATTATCTGTAACTTTATTCCAAGGTGTAGAGGGTATCATGTCAAATTAACAATCAACTGCAAATTTATTCCCCAATGTAGAGGGTTTCATGTCAATTTAACAATAAACTGTAAAATTATTCCCCGGTGTACAGGACATCATGTCAAATTAACAATAATCGGTATCTTTATTCACCGGTGTATAGGGATCATGTCAAATTAAAAATGAACTGTAACTTGTATCCACGGTTTAGAGGGTACCATGCCTAAATAAACAATTAACTGTAACTTTATTCCATGGTCTAGTGGGCATCATGTCAAATTAACAAGTAAATGTTACTTTATTCTCTGGTGTGGAGGATATCACGACAAATTAGCAATAAACTGAAATGTTTTTCACTGGTGTAGAGGATATCATGTCTAAATTATCAATTTACTGTAAATTTCTCCCCCGGTTAAGAGGGTTACATGTCTAAAGTAACAATTAATTGTAACATTATTCCTCGGTTTGGAGGGCATCATGTATAAATTAACAACTAACTGTAAATTTATTCCCTGGTGTAGTGGGCATCATGTCAAATTTACAAACAACTGTGTCTTCATTCCCGGTGTAGAGGGCATCTTGTCAAATTAACAATTGACTCTAAATTTATTCCACCATGTAGAGGATATCATGCCTAAATAAACAGTTAACTCTAACTGTATTCTCATGTTGAGGGTGTCATGTTCAAATTGACCATTAAAGGTAACATTATTACCCGGCATAGTGGGCATCATGTTTGAATTAACATTTAACTACAGCTTTACTCCACTTTGTAGCAGGTATCGTGCATAAATTAACAGTTAACGCTAACTTTCATCCCTGGTGTAGTGTGTATCATGTCTAAATTAACAATTAACTGCAAATGTATTAACCGGTGTAGGGTATCATGTCAAATTAATAAATAGCTGTAATTTAATTCCCCGGTGGAGAGGGTATCATGTCTAAATTAACAAGTAATAGTAACTTTATTCCCTGGTGTGGAGGGAATCATATCAAATTAACAATTCACTGACATTTTATTCACTGATGTAGAGAGTATCATGTCAAATTAGCAACAAACTGTATCTTAATACTCCGATGTAGAGGGTATCATATCAAATTATCAATTAACTTTTGTTTTATTCCACAGTGTAGAAGGTATCATGTCTAAATTAACAGTTAAATATAATTGTATTCCCCAGTGTACAGGGCATGATGTCAAATTGCAATTAACTGAAACTTTATTCCACAGTGTAGAGGGTATCATGACTAAATTAACAATTAACAGTAACTTTATTTCATGGCGTAGAGGGAAACATATTAAATTAACTATTAAATGAAATATTATTCACTAGTATAGAGAGTACCATGTCAAATTAGCAATTAACTGGAATTGTATTTCCCGGTGTAGTGGGCATCATGTCTAAATTAACAATTAACTGTAACTATATTCCCCAGTTTAGAGTGTATCATGTCAAATTAACAATTAAATGTAACTTTATTCCCCACTGTAGAGGGTATCATGTCAAATTAACAATTAACTGTAACTATATTCCCCGGTGTAGAGGATATCATGTCAAACTTACAATTAACTGTAACTTTATATCCTCAGTGTAGAGGGAATGATGTTTACATTAACAATTAAGTGAAACTATATTCGCTAGTGTCGAGGGTATCAAGTCAAATACAAAATGAACTGTATCTTTATTTGCCGGTGTAGAGGGTCTCTTGTCTAAATTAACAATTAACTGTAACGTTTTTCTCCATTGTAGAAGGTATCATGTCTGAGTTAACAATTAACTGCAACGTTAATCCACATTGAATAGTGTGTCATGACTAAATTAACAATTAAATGTAAGTTTATTACCCAGTGTGTAGGATATCATATCAAATGAATAAATAAATCTAACTGTATTCCCAGGTGTAGAGGGTATCATGTCAAATTAACAATTAACTGTAACTTTACTGCCTCGTGTAGAGGGTATCATCTCAAATTAACAATAATTGTAACTTTATTCTCTGATGAAGAGGGTACATTTTCTTTAACAAACAATTAACTGTAACTATATTCCCCGTTGTAGAGGGTATCATGTCAAAATAACAATGACGTGTAACATTATTCCCCAGCACACAGGGTGTCATGTCTAAATTAACAATTAACTGTAACTGTATTACTCATTGTAGAGGGCATCATCACTAAAAAAGGCAATTAACTGTAAATTCATTCCTCAGTGTAGAAGGTATCATGTCAAATTAACATTTAACTGTAACATTATTCCCCAGTGTAGAGAGCATCCTGCAACATTAAAAATTACATTTAAATTTATTCCCCGGTGTAGAGGGTATCATGTCAAATTAACAATTAACTGTTACTTTATTCCCCGGTGTAGAGGGCCTTATGTTAAAATTAACAATTTACTGTAATATTACTTCCCAGTGCATAGGATCTCATATTTAAATTAACAATTAACTGAAGATTAACTCCACGTTGTAGAGGGTATAATGCATAAATTAACAATTAATTGTAACTTTCTTCACTGGTGTAGAGGGTATCATTTCAAATAAATAATTAACTGCAACTTTATACCACATTCTAGAGGGTACCTAGATTAAATTAACAATTAACTGTAACTATATTCCCAGGCATGGATGTTATCGTGGCAACTTAAAAAATAACTGTAACTTTATTCCCCGGTGCAGAGGGTCTCAGGTCAAATTAACAATCAACTATAAATTTATTCCCCAGTGTAGAGGTTATCATGTTAAATTAACAATCAACTATAAATTTATTCCCCAGTGTAGAGGTTATCATGTCAAAATAAAAAGCAACTGTAACTTTATTCTCTGGTGTAGCGCGTATCATTTCCAATTAACAATTGACTGTTACTTTATTCCCCAATGCAGAGGACAACATGTCAAATTAATAAGTAACTGTAAATTTATCTCTGGTATGGAGGATATCATGTAAAATTAGCAATTAACTGAAATTGTATTCTCTGGTTTAGAGGATATCGGCCTAGAAATTCAGTTCTGACGTTATTGCGGCGCTAAAGTCGGGCGCTCGTCAAATTTAGCGCCCGCCGGAAAGTGCAGGCGAGCTCGCCGAAATTCAGTAGATTTGGCCAACATTTTGGCCGAGCGCTGCACAAGGCGTTGGAACCCTGTGTTCAGGCGCTAATCCGGCGATGCAGCCTAATAACGCCGATTCCGGGCGCAGCGCAGGTGCGATCATGTGGTGAGTGTCAGCAGACACCCTGACGCCGGCCAGCTCTTAAAGGGGGAAGGGTCAACTTTGACTGCAGCCACGCCCTGCATGCTGTAGCCCTGCAACTAGGCCTCAGGAGTGGTTGTGTGGCATATCAACGCCTGGAGGACATGGAGAGGACCCGTGAAAGAGCCGAACGCTTCTCTGAGCATGCGTTGGGTGTGCTCCTTCATGGGGTGCGCAAAAGAAGGCGGGTCGTTTGCCCGGCTAGTGGCAGGAAGGCTCCCAGGAGCCAGTTCAGGGAGGGCTGGACCAAAATTGCCCGGAGGGTCTCCTCCAGCTCAGATGTTCCCAGGAGTGCGGACCAGTGCCGCAAGAAATACAACGACCTATGTCGGCTGGTCAAGGTGAGTACCCTTTCCAATGTCCCCCTCATCCTTGCATGTGCACCTCCCATTAGGGACAAAGGGACATTCCAAGGTCTAATGGCCAGCCCTGCTGCCGCTGCAATGGCACTTGCATGTTAATCAAGAGCTCTTTCTGCACTTACCACACTGTGCAAGCTATTCCACCATGGGAGGCCTCACACAGAGCTACAGGGCACCACACTGTGCAAGCTATTCCACCATGGCAGGCCTCACACAGAGCTACAGGGCACCACACTGTGCAAGCTATTCCACCATGGCAGGCCTCACACACAGCTACAGGGCACCACACTGTACTTAGACGCCCTCCTTTCTCTTGCAGGCCAAGCTGGCGAGGAACGCCAGGAGCCTCCGTGTCACTGGTGGAGGCCCTCGTGAGTTCCAGGAGCTGACGCCTCTGGAAGAGAGGGTGGCCCGACTGCTGCGGCACCCGGTGATTGGGCCTGTGGCGATCGGCGACGCCGACCCTATACTGGAGCCCACTGGTAAGGACAGGACCGGCTGCACCTCTATGCTTGCCCTCACGCATCAGATCTACATCCTTCCCCAGTGGCCGATAAATGCGCATAATGCACCAGTGCGGCCTCCCTCGCTGTCGGCCTGTCCTCACTCTAAAGCTACACTTGTGCCTTCCTGCTTTCAGCTGGTGAGGAGGAGGTGCTCCCTGAAGCCCACACAGCCAGGCCCTCGGAGGAGGAGGACGTGGAGGAGCAGCAGGAAGGCGCCACCTCGGGGGAACCCTCCTCCGATCCAGGACATGCCAATGAAGGGGATACGTCTGGCGTGCCGGAGAGCCAGGGGGAGGCGGGGGAGGGGAGCCCCGAACCTGGGCCCAGTGGCATGGACGCCCGCGGCAAGGCTCCAGCGGCACGCGACCCTTCTGCCCAGAGGGGGGAGGCGGTGGAGGAGAGGGCAGAACCTGGTGTCAGTGGCGTGGCCGCACGCGGCAGCGCTCCGGCGGCACGCCAGCCTTCTGGCCAGAGGGTGGAGGCGCCCTCCAGTCCGGACTCGGACGTCGCCCAGGAGGTGCGCCTCCTGGACGAGATGTCGGCGGCGTCGGAGCGCCGCCACGTGGAAATCATGGAGGTGCTGGCACAGATGCCTCAGGCCATCGAAAGCCTCTCTCAAAGTGTGGTGGCTTTCGGCCAAGCCCAGGCCAGGTGCCTCGAGGTTTTCGCTGCAGCGCACGCCAGGGGGGTGGAGCTCCTTGTGGCAGCGCATGAGAGGGGGGTCGAGCAACTCGAGGCAGCGCAGCACGCCAGTCGCCAGCTGAGAGGTGCTGTCCAGACAATGGGACTGCAGATGCGGGGACATGCCGGCGCAGTTGTGGCACTGACTTCTGCGACCCTCGCACTGGCGGGGAGGCGTCGCCAGGCCAGGCGCCGCCCTGCTGCCGCACACCGGTCTGGCCACCCACAGTTTGGCGCGCTTGCTCCCCGGCCAGGCCGCCCGAGTGCACGTGTGTCTGGTGACCAGCGCGCACCTGGCATCACCCACCTTGTACCCATTGGTGCAGGCGAGCCTGCCACTCCCCCAGCCACGGTGCAAGGAGCTCCTGCAGCCACTGAAGAGGGCCACCCACAGCTGCAGCAGCCACCAGCCGGCCCCTCCCGGGCCCGCCCTCGTGTAGGCCGACCCCCAAGGGCATCTGGCGAGACGCCTTGTCGCCCTGAGGATCCTTCCCCCAGCCTCGGCACAGCCTCACGGCCCAGCTTGAGGTGCAGCAGCAGGACGGGCCGGGGCAAAAGATGCCTGTCCACACACTCGCCCTCTCGCCACACCCAATAGAGTGTGTTCACCAAGGGTTTGGGTGATGCGGGGGCTTCTGTTCTGGGGGGCATTATGTTTTTTTTTGTTTTATGGGGGTCTTTGTGTTGTTGGGGGGGCTTGTTTTTGTTAGGCCAGTGACGAGGCCATTTGGATGCTGATGTTATGTTAGTCCTCCCCAGGTTTTGGGAGTGACAGAAGTTTGTTACTGTTTTTTGGGGGTCTTCTCTGTTTTGCTCTTCCATGTGGGAAGGGCCCTGAGGTTTTCAAATAAAGATGTTTATTTATTCACCATGTGCAGGTGTCATGTTTCAAGTGGTTGTTGGGTTAACCGGCTGAGGGCTTGCAAAGCGGCTGCGTTCAGTGGGCCAGGCCATTCCCTGACAGGGGGCCTAGAAGTGTCGAGCAATAAGCCCCCGGCGGACGGCCCTTGGACTTTGTCGCTCCCTCCTGGCCTGGTGCTGCTCCTCCTCAGGGTCCTCCTGCTCGTCCTCCTGAGGTGGTGGCCCAATGTCAGGTGGCAGTGCCTGAGTCCTGCAGATACCCAGGTTGTGGAGCATGCAGCAGACCACGACGAACTGGGAGAGTCTATCCGGCGAATACTGAAGAGACCCGCCCGAACGATCCAGGCAACGGAACCATTGCTTGAGGACGCCTATCGTTTGCTCTATTAGGTTCCTTGTGGCTTGATGGCTTTCGTTGTAGGCCAGCTCCGCTGGTGTCCTGGGCGCGCGGAGCGGGGTCATGAGCCATGTGCACAAAGGGTGCCCTTGTCCCCGAGAAGCCATCCCCTTGGATGAGGCTGTGCCTGGAACATGTCAGCCACAGTAGTCTGTCGCAGGATAAAGGCATCGTGGATGCTTCCTGGGAAGCGGGCATTGACAGCTAGGATGCGCTGCCTGTGGTCACACACCAGCTGCACATTTAGGGAATGGTAGCCCTTCCGGTTGCGGTCTTGCTCGGCATTGCGGATAGGTGGCCGCATAGCCACATGCGTGCAGTCAATGGCGCCCTGCACCATGGGGAAGGCCGCGATCCTGGCAAATCCGAATGCACGCTGCTCCTGCTTGTGTTGGGTCATGGGGAAGGAGATGAATTGGTGGCTCCTCGCGAAAAGTGCTTCGGTGACCTGTCGGATGCAGCGATGCGCGGCGAACTGGGAGATGGTCGCGATGTCCCCAGCAGCGGCTTGGAAGGAGCCGCTTGCATAAAAGCTGAGAGCCACCGTGACCTTCACTTCCACCGAGAGAGACGCCCTGGACATGAGCTGTGGCTGCAAATCTGCATGAAGCCGCTGGCAGATCTCTTCAACCACCTCCCTTCTGAAGCGCAGCCTCTTAACACAATGCGCCGCAGTCATGGTGAGATATGAGACCTGCTCCCGGTATTGCCTGACTGGGTAAGGCCTACGTTGGCGACGCCTAATGGCCCCTCTGCGTCTAGCCATGCCTGGGCCTGTCTCAAAGCGTATGCCAGCCCTTCGCACAAAATGTCGCAACTGAGGGTTGGCCCCCCATGCATCCCCCATTACAAAGTTCCAACCAGCAAAATCACAAGGATGCAAATGTCAAAGCACTGGCAAGAAGCCAAAAAGACCTCTCCTATGGTGTCCGAAATCAGTAATCTCTGTGCCTTGCTCTCTGTGCAGAAATCCAAACCAGTCAAGTCATTGCAGCGAAATGGCTAGCTTTTATGGGTGAGTGGATGTGCCCTTTAATTAGCGCTCCCCGAATCCCACAGGGCCTCTGTTGAGTTCCATTTCACAGTTCTTAGTAGCGCCACGCCAAGATCGGCCGGGCGCCACTGAATTTCCGGTTTGGGGCGCACAAACGGCGTTGCACGACGGAATGACGTCATAAGTTGCGCGCGCAGCTGACCGGGCGCTAACACTTTGCGCCGGTGCTAAAGCCCAGCTGAATTTCAGCGTAGGCGCAGATCCGGCGGTGCCCGGGCGCTAAGTGGATAGCGCCGGAAATCTGGCGCTAACGTCTGGCGGAAACAGTTGAATTTCTAGGCCATCATGTCTAAAAAAACAATGAGTTACTTTATTCCACAGTGTAGAGTGTATCATGTCTAATTTAACAATAAACTGTAACTTTATTCCCCGGTGTAGAGGGCATTAAGTTAAAATTAACAATTAACTGTAACGTTATTACCCGTTGTATAGGGTTCCATATTTAAATTAATAATTTACCACAGCTTTATGCCCGTTGCAGAGGGTATCATGAATACATTAACAATTAGTTGTAACTTTCTTCACTGGTTTACAGGGCATCATATCTAAATTAACAATTATCTGTAACTTTATTCCAAGGTGTAGAGGGTATCATGTCAAATTAACAATCAACTGCAACTTTACTCCCCAATGTAGAGGGTATCATGTCAATTTAACAATAAACTTTAAAATTATTCCCCGGTGTACAGGACATCATGTCAAATTAACAATTATCGGTATCTTTATTCACCAGTGTATAGGGCTTCATGTCAAAATAAAAATGAACTGTAACTTGTATCCACGGTTTAGAGGGTACCATGCCTAAATAAACAATTAACTGTAACTTTATTCCACGGTCTAGTGAGCATCATGTCAAATTAACAAGTAAATGTTACTTTATTCTCTGGTGTGGAGGATATCACGACAAATTAGCAATAAACTGAAATGTTTTTCACTGGTGTAGAGGATATCATGTCTAAATTATCAATTTACTGTAAATTTCTCCCCCGGTTTAGAGGGTTACATGTCTAAAGTAACAATTAATTGTAACATTATTCCTCGGTTTGGAGGGCATCATGTATAAATTAACAACTAATTGTAAATTTATTCCCTGGTGTAGTGGGCATCATGTCAAATTTACAAATAACTGTAACTTCATTCCCGGTGTAGAGGGCATCTTGTCAAATTAACAATTGACTCTAAATTTATTCCACCATGTAGAGGATATCATGCCTAAATAAACAGTTAACTCTAACTCTATTCTCATGTTGAGGGTATCATGTTCAAATTGACCATTAAAGGTAACATTATTACCCGGCATAGTGGGCATCATGTTTGAATTAACATTTAACTACAGCTTTACTCCACTTTGTAGAAGGTATCGTGCATAAATTAACAGTTAACGCTAACTTTCATCCCTGGTGTAGTGTGTATCATGTCTAAATTAACAATTAACTGCAAATGTATTCACCGGTGTAGGGGTATCATGTCAAATTAATAAATAGCTGTAATTTAATTCCCCGGTGTAGAGGGTATCATGTCTAAATTAACAAGTAATAGTAACTTTATTCCCTGGTGTGGAGGGAATCATATCAAATTAACAATTCACTGACATTTTATTCACTACTGTAGAGAGTATCATGTCAAATTAGCAACAAACTGTATCTTAATACTCCGATGTAGAGGGTATCATATCAAATTATCAATTAACTTTAGTTTTATTCCCCAGTGTAGAAGGTATCATGTCTAAATTAACAGTTAAATATAATTGTATTCCCCGGTGTACAGGGCATGATGTCAAATTGCAATTAACTGAAACTTTATTCCACAGTGTAGAGGGTATCATGACTAAATTAACAATTAACAGTAACTTTATTTCATGGCGTAGAGGCAAACATATTAAATTAACTATTAAATGAAATATTATTCACTAGTATAGAGAGTACCATGTCAAATTAGCAATTAACTGTAATAGTATTTCCCGGTGTAGTGGGCATCATGTCTAAATTAACAATTAACTGTAACTATATTCCCCAGTTTAGAGTGTATCATGTCAAATTAACAATTAAATGTAACTTTATTCCCCACTGTAGAGGGTATCATGTCAAATTAACAATTAACTGCAACTATATTCCCCGGTGTAGAGGATATCATGTCAAACTTACAATTAACTGTAACTTTATATCCTCAGTGTAGAGGGAATGATGTTTACATTAACAATTAAGTGAAACTATATTCGCTAGTGTCGAGGGTATCATGTCAAATACAAAATGAACTGTGGCCTAGAAATTGGGTTTTGGCGCAGCGACGGCTTTAGCGCCGGAAGTTAGTGCCGGAGCTAAGTCGCGCTGGGCGGGCCAAAAATTCACTACTTCTGCGCCCAAACGGCTGCCGGCGCTGCTGAAAGCTGTTAGCGCCTGAAAACTGGCGCTATGCGCTGAATTTCGGCGCTATTCCGGCGCTGCGGCGCCCGCTGCGGTGCGGCAGGTTTGGGAAGTGCAGGCCTCGTCCTTCCCTTAAGGAGGAGCTGCCTGCACCCGGCCGTGGCCCGCGATAGTCTTTTTAAAAATGAGCCCGGCACCTCGGACAAGTGCCGGGCTTGCTTCTGTTCCGGGGGGGGGGAAGTCCGGGGAGGGAGCTGCGGCCAGGCGGGCGGCGGGAAAGCGGCCGGCCGCCGCGGGGCCTTTAATGCGCCGGCGCAACGTTCTGTAAGGCACCTCTGCCAGAACGTTGCTTGCAGTTGCCGCGGGCGAGGCGGCCGCAACTCAATTTCCGAGTTCGGGCGGGTTACCTTGGCAACCGGGACGCTGCGCACACCGATGACGTCATCGGTGCCGGCGCAGCGCTACCGGTCTAACGCCGATTTAGGGCCCCTGTCAATTTCAAAACTGGCCATAACTTCGCCGCTAGGCCCTCTAGCGCCTCAAAAGCGGCGCTAAGGCCAGTGAATTTCTAGGCCTGTATCTTTATTTGCCGGTGTAGAGGGTCTCTTTTCTAAATTAACAATTAACTGTAACTTTATTCTCCGTTGTAGAAGGTATCATGTCTAAGTTAACAATTAACTGCAACGTTAATCCACATTGAATAGCGTGTCATGACTACATTAACAATTAAATGTAAGTTTATTACCCAGTGTGTAGGATATCATATCAAATGAATAATTAAATTTAACTTTATTCCCAGGTGTAGAGAGTATCATGTCAAATTAACAATTAACTGTAACTTTATTGCCTCGTGCAGAGGGTATCATCTCAAATTAAAAATTAATTGTAACTTAATTCTCAGATGAAGAGGGTACATTGGCCTAGAAATTCAGTTGGTTGCGCCAGCAGTTAGCGCCTTAAGAGAAGTCAATTTCGGGCGCTATGCGTGTAGCGCCCGGGCGCAGCGCAGTTTGCGCCTCGCCCCAAATTAAGTTGACACTTAGCGCCGGCGCAAAGTTTAGCGCCCGCCCGGCTGCGTGTGCAGAAAATGACATCACATCCTCGTGCAACGCCCTTTGCGCGCCCCGATTCCAAAATTTAGTCGGACCGCCCCATTGTGCGGCTGGCGTCCAGAGCGTTTGAAAAAAGGAACGCAACACATCCAGCGCGGGCCCCGGGGGGCGCAAATTAAAGGGGACGTACCCTCCAGTATAAAGGCCAGCCATTTTGCAGCAAACACTCTTGTGCAACGCATTTCTGGACACACAACAAGGAGGATAGCTAACTGGTTTCAAGCAGCAACAGCTCAGGTATTTTTGGACTCAGGCCAGAGCGCTGCAAGTGGCCTTTTAGAAATTTGACTGTTTGCCAGGATTTAATGGGGGTTGCATGGGGTGCCAACGCGGAGCTGCAGCGCCATGTCCATAGGGCTCGCAGATGCATTGTGAGAGGGGCAGCCCTGGCTAGAGGCAGAGGGGGCTCCAGGCGTCGGCCACGTAGGCCTTACCCAGTCAGGCTATACCGCCAGCAGCGCTCCTACCTCAACATGACTGACGCGCGATGTGTTAGAAGGCTCCGATTCCGAAAGGAGGAGGTTGCACAGATCTGCCACCTGCTTCGCAGAGATCTGCGTGCAAAGCTCAGGTGCAGGACGTCTCTGTCGGTGGAAGTGAAGGTGACGGTGGCATTGAACTTCTATGCCACCGGCTCCTTCCAATCCGCTGCTGGGGACATAGCTAACATCTCCCAGTACGGCGCGCATCGCTGCATCCGCCAGGTGACCGAAGCACTGTTCAGAAGGAGAAGCCAATTCATCTCCTTCCCCATGGCCCTGGAGAGACAGCATCAGCGCGCCTTGGGATTTGCAAGACTCGGGGACTTCCCCTTGGTGCAGGGCGCCATTGACTGTACGCATGTGGCTTTGCGGGCCCCTCTGGAGCATGGCGAGCAGTTTTGCAACAGGAAGGGCTAACATTCTCTGAATGTGCAGCTGGTGTGTGACCACAAGCAGCGCATCATGGCTGTCAATGCCAGCTTTCCAGGCAGCAGCCATGATGCGTTTATCCTGCGGCAGAGTACTGTGCATGACATGTTCGAGGCACAGCCTCCCCCAAGAGGATGGCTACTCGGGGACAAAGGCTATCCTTTGTGCACCTGGCTCATGACCCCGCTCCGCGAGCCCAGGACCGCTGCTGAGGAGGCATACAAGGAGAGCCATCAAACCACCCACAACATCATTGAGCAAACTATTGGTGTCCTCAAGCAGCGGTTCCGCTGCCTTGATCGCTTCGGAGGAGCTCTGCAGTATTCGCCGGACCGGGTCTCCCAATTTGTGGTAGTTTGCTGCATGCTACACAAACTGGCTATCCGCAGGACTCAGCACTGCCACCTGACGTTGGAGCAGCACCTCAGGAGGAGGAGCAGGAGGAGCAGGAGGAGGAGGAGGAGGAGCAGGAGTACGTTCCCAGGAGGGAGCGAGCAGGGCCAAGGGCCGCGCGACGCCACCTTATTACACGTTACTTCTAAGCCCCCTGTCAGGGAATGCCTTGTGGCCATGAGGGAAGATGAATGCAGCCACACCGCATGCCCTCAGCCGGCGAACGCAACAAACACTAACAAGAACAACCATGGAGACTCTATGAATAAAGATAATTATTTATTACACAAAAATGAAAACCCCTCCCCACATGAATCCCCAAAAACAATCAACGGGCCCCACAAAAAGCCTAACAAACGACTCACTCCCACAAACTGGGCAGGAGTAACTCCACCTTTGTGCAAACCTGGCCTCAACCTCGGCCTTAACGCAAAAAATAAGCCCACGAACCAAACAACCATGGGCAAAAGAAAGATGGCCACCGCCATATAAAACGAAAGCTGGCCACACCCTCTACTGAGTGGCCTGTGAGGGCGAGACCTTGTCCAGCCTTTTGCCTCCCCTGCCCGGCCTGCTGCTCCTTCGCAAGCTCTGCCCAGTGGCTGCTGCGAGGCTGGGGGAAGGCACCTGAGGCTCAGATGTCCTTCCACCAGATGCCCTTGGGGGGCGGCCTACACGGCCTTTGGGCCTCGAGGGGCCGGCTGCTGAGTGGCGCACCTGAGTCTAGCCAACATCAGCTCCAGCCGCTTGCCCTTGACGCCCCAGTGGGGGAGTGGCGGCGACGGATGGCGCAATGTGGGCAAGCTGGCATCTGGGATGCGCTGGCTGGTGCTGTGGCGCACTGGCACTCGGCCGGGCCCGCACTGCAGGGTCTGCAACAATCAGCCGAGGGGCGGCTCGCTGGGATGCTGCAGCGCGGTGGGTGCCCTGGCGATGCCTGCCTGAGACAGCGCGTGTGGCAGCAGTGAGTGCCCCTGTTGTCCTGGTGTGCGCCCGCATCACACCCGCCAGGGACTTGACGGCATCAGTGAGCATGCGGCCACTCCCGGCAGTTGATGCCCCGAACTCGTGCACACTGGTCGCCAGCGACTTGATGGCCTCAGGCATGCGCCCCACCACGCGCATGAGCTCCGTGTGGCGCCGGTCCAAATTCTCGGCCATCTTGTCCAGCTTCCGCGCCTCATCCGAGGTGAAGGTGTCCGGACTGGTGTCGGGACTCTCCCGCTGGGGAGCAGGGGACCAAACTAGGGGAACCTTGCCACGTTGGCGGCGGCGAGTGTCCCGATCAACTGCACTCCCCTCTGATCCGTCCCCCCTTTGGGGGGAAGGCCACGGCCCACGCGCAGGGCTCCTGGGTGGCTGGACGCCACTGGTCCCAGAAGCTGCATACCCCTGCGACAGTTGGTCCAGGCACTCGTCCAGTGAGGACGTGTCAATCATTTCGTCCTCTCCTGCGGGACCTGAGTGTTCCCCTGATGGTCCGGCTTGCTCTTGCTCCTCCTCCTCTTCCTCCTCCTCCTCCTCCTCCTGCTTGGAGGGGCTGTCACTGGCAGCTTCACGGACCTGGTCGTCACCAGCTGAAAGCAGGAATGCACAAGAGTTGCTTCAGAGTGAGGAGACGGCGTCAGCGAGGGAGTCAGGACTGGTGGCATTCAGCGCATTGGTGGGACAGTGGCAAAGAAGGTAGCTCGGATGCGCAAGTGCGACGCGAGAGGGCCAAAAGGCGAGGTCCTTACCATTGCCGGGCAGTGGAGGGTCGGTACTCCGCACGCTGTGGGCATGATCAGCCGGGCACCCATGAGCCCACTCACGCGCTCCTCCAGGCGAGTGAGCTTCTGCAGCTTGGCGCGGCCTCCACTGGTCCTGGCATGGGCCTGGCGATTATAGGCAACTTTAGACTGCATGAGAAAGGACGGGCTGTAAGTACGGAGTGTAGCACTGATGTAGTGTGCACTGCCTCCCATGGTGGAATAGCTTGCCCAGAGTGTAGCCCTGATGTACTGTGCACTGCCTCCCATGGTGGAATAGCTTGTCCAGAGTGTAGCCCTGATGCACTGTGCACTGCCTCCCATGGTGTAGTAGCTTGCCCACAGTGAAGCCCTGATGTACTGTGCACTGCCTCCCATGGTGGAATAGCTTGGCCAGAGTGTAGACCTGATGTACTGTGCCCTGCCTCCCATGGTGGAATAGCTTGGCCAGAGTGAAGCCCTGATGTACTGTGCACTGCCTCCCATGGTGGAATAGCTTGGCCAGAGTGCAGAGTGCAGAAAGGGCAATTGAAGCTCATGACTGTCCCAAAGCTGCTGGCTGAGGGCTGGCCATTAGGACTTTCAGCTCCCTTTGCCCATCATGTCAGGTGTACATGCAAGAATGAGGAGGAGACTGGAAAGGGTACTCACCCTGGCAATCCTGGTCAGGTCGTTGTATTTTTTCCGACATTGTTTGCGGGTCCTGGGGGCATCGCCGGTCAACGTCACCCTGTTGGCGATCTGCTTCCAGGCTCTGGTGTATTCTTGGTGGTTCGGATTCCTTCCAGTCTCTGGGAACAAGATCCTGCGCCTCTTCTCCAGAGCTGTCACCATTATTCCCAGATCACGCTCTGAGAAGCACAGGGCATGCTCACGGGCCTTCTCTGACGTTGCCATGACTCCCTAGGGCTGAGCAGCAGTGTTGAGGCCTATTTGCAAAGCTGCAGTGTGCAGGGCATGGCAGCAGACCAATTCGTCCCTTCCCCCTTTAAGAGCTGGTCGGCGCCACGGGGTCTGCGGTCAAATAGAAAATGACCGCACCTGCGCTGCGCCCCGCCTCGGCGCTATCCCTCTGCACCGCCGGCTTAGCGCCTAAAGATAATTGTGCAATGCCTCTTTTAGCGCTCCAGCAACCTCTTAGGGCGAAGCCACTGAATTTCCGGCAAGGGGGTGCAACTTTGGGGCGGGCGCTAACTTCGGGCGGGCGCTAACGTTAGCACCCCAAAACTGGCTATACTGAAATTCTAGGCCATTGTCTTTAACAAACAATTAACTGTAACTATATTCCCCGTTGTAGAGGGTATCATGTCAAAATAACAATGACGTGTTACATTATTCCCCAGCACACAGGGTGTCATGTCTAAATTAACAATTAACTGTAACTGTATTACTCGTTGTAGAGGGCATCATCACTAAAAAAGGCAATTAACTGTAAATTCATTCCTCAGTGTAGAAGGTATCATGTCAAATTAACATTTAACTGTAACATTATTCCCCAGTGTAGAGAGCATCCTGTCACATTAAAAATTACATTTAAATTTATTCCCCGGTGTAGAGGGTATCATGTCAAATTAACAATTAACTGTTACTTTATTCCCCAGTGTAGAGGGTATCATGTAAAATTTACATTTATCTGTAACTTTATCACAGGTGTCGAGGGCATCGTGCCAGAATTCACAATTAACTGTTAGTTTATTCCCCGGTGTAGAGGGTATCATGTCAAATTAACATTTAACTGCAAGTTTATTCTCCAGTGTGGAGGGCATCATGTAAAATTTACATTTATCTGTAACTTTATCACAGGTGTCGAGGGCATCGTGCCAGAATTCACAATTAACTGTTAGCTTATTCCCCAGTGTAGAGGGTATCATGTCAAATTAACATTTAACTGTAATATTATTCTCCAGTGTAGAGGGTATCATGTAAACTTCACAATTAACTGTAAGTTTGTTTTCCCGCTGTAGAGGGCTTCATGTCTAAATTAACAATTAACTGTAACTTTACTCCCCAGAGTAGAGGATATCATGTCAAATTAACAATTAACTGTCACTTTATTCCTCGGTGCGGAGGTTATCATTTCACCTTAAAGATTAACTGTAACTTTGTTTGCCAGTGTGGAGGGAATCCTGTCTAAATTAACAATTTACATTGGGCCAGAAATTAAGGTCGGAGGCTTCCCGAGGGTGCAAGCACCCGACCTGCATTTAAGGAGGGCGCCTACCATTATGCTCTGGGCCCGCACTGAATTCCGTTGCTGTGCCTGCTCCAGCTGCCGGTGTACAGGGCACGTGTATCCCAGGGGCACAGTTAGTTCGCAGTGTTCCTGGGATCACGTGTGCCACGGGGAGCCAATCGGAGCAGGGAATCTCCATTCATAGATGGACAAGAAGACCAGACAAATCTATGAATAGAGATAAGCCCCTTAAAACCTAAGTAAAATTTCAAATAAATTTTTTAAAAATCATATTTTTAAAATAACTATAAATTACATAAGTTAACTGTTTTAAACAAAAATTTAAATTTTTGAAAAAAGTAATTAAAGTTTTCAACGGGGCTAAAAATAAACTTACTTTTCTTTAAACTATTTTAAAATGATATACCTGTGGAAAAATTGTTTTAATTTTACTTACTTCAACTCTTACCTTTTTGAAAGCAGGTCTTGTGCCTGCTTTTCCACGCGCAGCTCGAAGGGACATACCCGCACTGAAAAAACAGAGAAAAAAGCTCAAATTCAATGCATACGCGCTGCCTCTCTGGTGCACGTGCTTGACCTTCAAACCCCTTTCTTCAAGAGAATGGATGTTCCGGTCTCTAGCGCATGCACAGTTCATGCATGAAACCAGCACTTCCGCTGGCCCTACGGGTGAGCACACAGCGCGTACTCACTCGTAGGGAATGGAAATTTAGCCCAATTAACTTTATTCCCTGGTGTACAGGGCATCATTTCAAATTAACAATTAACTGTAACTTTGTTCCCCAGTGTAGAGGGTATCATGTCAATTAACAAGTAGCTGTAACTCTATTCCCCAGTGTAGAGGGTAACATGTCAAATTAACAAGTAACTGTAACTCTATTCCCCCGATTAGAGGATTTCATGTCAAACTAGCAATTACTTGTTTCATTATTCCCCAGTGTAGAGGGTATCATGTAAAATCAACAATTAACTGTAACTTTATTACGGCTGTAGAGGGCATCGTGTCAGAATTAACAATTAACTGAAAGTTTATTCCCCGGTGTAGAGGGCATCATGTCTAAATTAACAATTAACTGTAACATTATTCCCAGTGCAGACAATATCATGTCAAATTAACAATTATCTGTAACTTATTTCCCCGTGTAGAGGGCATCATGTCTAATTAAAGATTTACTGTTACTTTATTCGCTGGTATAGAGGGTGAAATGTCTAAATTTACAATTAACTGCAACTTTGTTGCTCGGTGTAGAGATTATCATGAGAAAATTAACAATTAATTTTAACTTTACACCCCGGTGTAGAGCGCATCATTTAAAATTAACAATTAATTGTAACGTTTATCACTGGTGTAGAGGGCATCATGTCAAATTAACAATTAACTGTAACTTGATTCCCCAGTGTAGAGGGTATCACGTCTAAATTAACAATTAACTGTAACTTTACTCCACAGTGTAGAGGGTATAACTTCTAAATTAACCATTAACTGTAACATTACTCCCCAGGTTAGAGGTTATCATGGCTAAATCAACAAGAACTATAACTTTCTTCCCTGGTGTAGTGTGTATCATGTCAACTTAATAATTAACAGTAATATTATGCCCCGATTTAGAGGGAATCATGTCTAAATTAACAAGTGCCTGTAAATTTATTCCCCGGTTTAGAGAGAATCATGTCAAATTACATTTAACTGAAACTTTATTCCACGGTGCAAACGGGATCATGACTGAATTAGCAATTGACTGATGCTTTATTCCCCGGTAAAGAGGGTGTCATGTCTAAATTAACAATTAACTGTAACTTTATTCCCCAGTGTAGAGGGTCCCATTTGAAATTAAGAATTAACTGTATTTTTTTTCACAGTGTAGAGGATAACATGTCATATTATCAATTAACTGTAACTTTATTCCTCGGTGTAGAGAGTGTCATGAGAAAATTAACAATTAACTTTAAATTTACTCCCCAGAGTAGAGGTTATCATGTCAAATTAATAATTGCCTGTATCTTTATGCCCCAGTGCAGTGGTCATCATGTCAAATTAACAATTAACTGTAACTTTATTCCCCGGTGTAGAGGGTCCCATTTGAAATTAAGAATTAATTGTATTTTTTTCCACAGTGCAGAGTGCAACATGTCAAATATATAAATTAACTTTAACTTTATTCCCCGGTGTAGAGGGCATCACTTCATATTTGCAGTTAATTGTAACTTTATTCCCAGGAGTAGAGGTTATCATTTCAAATTAATAATTGCCTGTATCTTTACTCCCCAGTGCAGAGGTCATCATGTCAAATTAACAATTAACTGTAACTTTATTCCACGGTGTAGAGGGTATCATGTCAAATTAACATTTAACTGTAACTTTATTCCACGGTGTACAGTGTAACATGTCTAAATTAACAAGTTACTGTAATTTATTCCCCGATGTAGTGTGTATCATGTCTAAATTAAAAAGTAACTGTAACTTTATTCCCTGGTGTAGTGTGTATCATGTCTAAATTAACAATTAACTGTAACTTTATTCCGTGGTGTAGAGGATATATTGTCAAATGAACAATTGACTGTAACATTATTCCCCAATGTAGAGTGTTTCATTTCTAAATTAACAATTAACTGTAACTTTATTCCCTTGTGTAGTGTGTATCATGTCTAAATTAACAATTAACTGTAACTTTATTCCCTGGTGTAGAGGATATATTGTCAAATTAACAATTAACTGTAACTTTATTCCCTTGTGTAGTGAGTATCATGTCTAAATTAACAATTAACTGTAACTTTATTCCCTTGTGTAGTGTGCATCATGTCTAAATTAACAATTAACTGTAACTTTATTCCCTGGTGTAGAGGATATATTGTCAAATTAACAACTGACTGTAACTTTATTCCTCAGTGTAGCGTGTATGATGTCTAAATGAACAATTAAATGTAAACTTTTTCCCCGGTGTAGAGGGTTTCATCTCAAATTAACAATTGATTGTAACTTTATTCCCCAGTGTAGAGGGAATCATGTCAAATAACATTGAACTGAAACTTTATTTCCCGGTGTAGAAAGGCATCATGTCTAAATTAAAAATTAACAGTAAGTTTATTCCCGGGTGTAGAGGGTATCATTTCAAATTAACAATTAACTGTATTGTTATTCCCCAGTGTAGAGGTTATCATGTCTAAATTAACAATTATCTGTAAATTTAGTAACGGGTTTTGAGGGTATCATGTCAATTTAAACATTAATTGTAATTTTTATTCCCCGGTGTAGAGGGTATCTGTAACGATCAAAAACATGTCATTCTATAGTGGACACTAGGTGGAGCCGTAGAACTGTGTAGATTTGTATATAGCTGTATGTATTAAGACTACACTACCCATGAGGCTAGGCTACACACAAGGCAACAATCAAGATGGAAGCCTCTACAGATACTGTACCAGCCCACATGTGCTCAATAAAAGTGTCTAGCAAAAGCTAACTGTGTTCATAATAAGAATGTCTAGTTATTAATGAACATAACAGTATCATGTCTAATTAACAATGAACAGTAACTGCATTCCCTGGTGTAGAGTGTATCATGTCAAATTAATAATTAACTGTAACATTAATCCCTGGTGTGGAGGGAATCATGTCTAAATTAACAATTGACTGTAAATTTATTCCCGAGTGTAAAGGATATCGTGTCAACTTCAAAATTAAATGTAAATTTATTCCCCGGTGAAGATGATATCATGTCTATATTAACAAATAACAGTAAATTTATTCCCAGGTGTAGAGGGTCTCATGTCAAATTAACAATTTACTGTAACATTATTCCCCAGTGTAGAGGGTATCACTTCTAAATGAACAATTAACTGTAACTGTATTCCCCGGTGTAGTGGGCTTCATGTCTAAATTAACAATTAACTATAATTGTATTCCCCTGTGTAGAGGGTATCATGTCAAATTAACTATTCAATGCAAATTTCTTCCCTGGTGTAGCGTGTTTCATGTCAAATTAATTATTAACTCTAACTTTATTCGCCGGTGTAGAGTGTATCACGTCTAAATGAACAATGAAATGTAACTTTATTCCCCGGTGTAGTGGGCATCATGTCTAAATTAACAATTAACTGTAACTTTATTCTCTGGTGTCATAGGTATCATGTCTATATTAACAATTAATTGTAACTTAATTCCGCAGTGTAGATGGTATCATGTCAAATTAACAATTGACTGTAAATTTATTCCCCTGTGTAGAGAGAATCATGTGAAATTACATTTAACTGAAACTTTATTCCCCGGTGCAGAGAGTTTCATGACTAAATTAACAATTGACTGTTACTTTATTCCCCGGTGCAGTGGGTATCCTGAAAAATTAACAATTGACTGTAATTTTCCTTTCAGTGTAGAGAGTACCATTTCAAATTAACAACTAACTGCATCGTTATCCCCCAGTGTAGAGGGCATCATGTCTAAATTAGCAATTAACTGTAACATTATTCAACAGAGTAGAGGTTGTCACGGCTAAATTAAAAAAGAGCTGGAACTTTATTCCCCGGTGTAGAGGAAATCATGTCTAAATTAACAATTAACTGTAAATTTATTCCCCGGTATAGTGGGCATCATGTCAAATTAAAAATGGACTGTATCATTATTCCCCTGTCTAGAGGTTATCATGAAAAATTAACAAGCAACAGAAATATTATACATCGGTGTAGAGGCTATCTTGTCTAAGTTAACAATGAGCTGTTACTTTATTACCTGTTGTAGAGCATATTATGTCAAATTAACAAGTAGCTGTAACTGTATTTACTGGTGAAGAGAGAATCATGTCAAATTGCATTTAACTGAAACTTTATTCCCCGGTGCAAAGGTTATCATGACTAGATTAACAATTGACTTGTGGAGGAGCCACAAGAGACTCAGTGTACTTTAGTATAATCCCCTTAATTGTATTATAGTGCAGCTGGGGACTGCACCTTTAAACTGATTGTTACCTTTACAGTGTGTGTTTGCCTTTATCCTGCGTGGTGACGTCATGACGCCGATCACGTGACGGACAGTGGCGCGAAGAACGTGGGGACGTCATGACGTCAGCTTTGAGAACTTTCCAGCAGTTTCCGACGACCTGGCATCTTGAACGAACGTGTTTTGATTTCCTCCTTGTAACATTCAACAAACTTCATTGTTATTAAATTCCAGTCTTTTAATCCATCGAGTTGAGCTGAAGTATTTAGTTAGGAACCTCCGATACTACATTGGTGACCCCGATCTCATCGAACAAACTTCGAAGAGAATTCAACATGAGCACAAATGCTGTCGCCCTCAAATTGCCTCAGTTTTGGGAGCAGCAACCAGAAGTTTGGTTCCTACAGACGGAATCACAGTTTCACCTGCGGGAGATCGTAGCGGATTCGACCTGCTATTTTTACGGGGTCTTCGCTCTCGACAGCGCCACGGCCTCGAGGGTCGTCAGCCTACTGAGCAGTCCACCAGACGAGGGCAAGTATGAGGCTCTCAAAGCTCGTTTACTGCAAATATTTGGCCTTAACAAATCAGAGCGCGCACACAGGCTCATTGACATGCCAGGCATTGGAGACTCAAAGCCTTCGGAATTAATGAGCCAAATGCTCAACCTACTTGGTTCGGAAGACCAATGTTTTTTAATCCGAGAACTTTTCCTCTGCCAGCTACCTGACGCGATGCAGACAGCATAGGCCAGCTCTGAGATCACCAACTGTGTTAAGCTCGCAGCAGAGGCAGACAACATTTTTGCAGTCTCACAGCAGTGCTGTGCAGCCACGAGGTGCCCTTCTCCTGTGCGTGCAAAGCCCAGCCCTCCTCCAGCAGGCTGGTGCACGTACCACGCCCGTTTTGGCGACAAAGCTCGATGCTGCAAGCCTTCCTGCAGTTTCTGCCCCCCTCAAAATTCTTCAGCAAGCCATCGCCCTTCGAAAAGGCCGACAAGCCATGAAAAGAGAATTCAATTTACCATGGCGGTCGGTTCAACAGGGAAATTTCTTTATGTTACGGATTCCACAAAGGGGAGGCAATTCCTCTGCAACACTGGGTCCCAGTGCAGCATTTTGCCAGCTTCCAGGCTGGATCTACAATCCCGCAGCCGTGGCCCTGCACCCGAGGCAGCCTATGGCGCAGCGATTCGCACTTTTGGGAATCGGACGGTTACCGTTACTTTTGGCGGTCAGCAGTTCCTCTTGCAACTTATCACTGCCACAGTGTCACAGGCCATTCTAGTAGCCGACTTCTTTTGTGCAAATGGTTTTCTAGTCCACATCAAAAACTGCTGCCTTATTCACGCGTCCACTTACCACACAGCACCCTGCCACCGCAGCACCGCCGTGTCCTGGTCGGCCGCCTGTGCGGTACCAGTTAAAGATGGGTTTACACGCCTACTCAGCGCGTTTCCAGAGCTCACCCGGCCTACCTTCTCGGCAGCAGTCACGAAACATGCTTTGGCACACCATATCACCACGAATGGATCAATGGTTTAGGCCCGGGCCCGCAGGTTAGAACGCAGCAAACTCGCAGCAGCTAAAGCCGAATTCCAAACAATGGAGCGCTTCGGGATCATCTGACGCTCTGACAGTCCTTGCTCCTCTTCACTGCATTTCGTACCCAAACCAGGTGGAGGGTGGCGGCCTTGCAGTGACTACAGACAACTAAACGATGCCACGACTCCTGACACGTATTCCATACATGATATCCAGGATTTCTCAGCACATTTGGCTGGAAACTCAATATTTTCAAAGGTGGTTCTCGTCCACGGGTATCACCAGGCTCCGGTGCACCCCCAAGATGTTCCCAAGACAGCGGTCATCACACCTTTTGGCCTATTCGAATTTCTCAGAATGCCTTTCTGGTTAAAAAATGCAGCGCAGGCTTTCCAGCGGCTCATGGACTCTGTTTTACGGGATTTGCCTTTACTTTTCGTATATCTGGACGATATACTCGTCGCTGGCAATAACCCCAAGAAACACTTGTTATATCTACGCCAGTTCTTCACTCAGTTAAGCCAGTATGGCCTCATTGTCAACCCGGCCAAATGCCAATTCGATCTCACCAGCAGCGATTTCCTGGGGCACAGAATAACATCGGACGGCGCCGTTCCACTAGCCACCAAGGTCGAGGCTGTTACAGCTTTTCCACGTCCCCTCGCTGTTAAGTCCTTGCAGGAATTCCTGGGGATGGTTCATTTTTACCATCGTTTTGTCCCCAAGGCAGCGCAGATGATGCAACCGCTGTATGAAGCACTGAAAGGGAAATCTGGCAAAAACCTCATCAACTGTACTCCCCAGATGGACCAGACATTCCTAGATACCAAAGCAGCACTGGCAGATGCAACCATGCTGGCACACCCTATTCCAGGAGCAACCATCGCTCTCACAATGGATGCTTCGGACTATGCCATTGGAGCGTTGCAGGAGCAGAGGGTAGACAGGGCTTGGCAGCCATTGGTATTTTCAGCCGCCAACTATACAAGAACGAATGCAAGTACAGCACATTCGATAGGGAGTTGCTCGCCCTGTATTTGGCTATTTGACATTTTCGCTTTATGCTAGAAGGACGCCCATTCACCGCGTTTGTGGACCACAAACCACTCACATTTGCCATGGCCAAAACGTCTGAACCTTGGTCAGCGCAGCAACAGTGCCACCTCACCTTCAATTCGGAATTCAACATCGATCTACGACACGTCTCGGGCAAGGACAATCTCGTGGCCGATTGCTTCTCCCGCACTCCTGTCCTGGCAGTTAACCTGGACATCGATTTCGCTGGCTTAGCGGAAGAGCAGTTGGCTGACCACGAAGTTCAAGTATACCGGACCACACCTTCCAGCTGCATAGTCGCTGACATTTAGTTCCACTCAGCAGGAACCATCCTTTTATGCGACACGTCCATGGGAGTGCCTCGTCCCATAGTGCCGGTCGAGTGGCGCAATAAAGTCTTTCGGGTGATACACGGGTTGTCGCAACCAGGGATGCGAGCTTCGCAACGTCTCATGTCCTGCAAGTCCGAGATTGGACAAACAATTTTATTGATTATCAAAAAACAAAAGTCAACCGGCATGTTAAAGCCCCTTTGGCTGAGTTTCCAGTGCCAGAGCGACGGTTTCACCAAGTGCACGTGGATCTAGTGGGTCCTTTCCCCGGTTCACGAGGTTTCACCCATCTCCTCACAAGAGTGGACCGCACCACCAGGTGGCCAGAGGCGATTCCGTTGGTCGCTACCACTACAGCTGATATTGCCAGGTCATTCCTGTCATCGTGGGTAGCTCGCTTCGGCGTCCAATCCGACATATCATCGGACCGAGGTCCACAATTCACTTCTGAATTATGGAACGCCGTTTCACATGGCTTCGGTACCAAGCTACACCATACCACTGCCTACCATCCATAGGGGAATGGCCTGTGCGAAAGGTTCCATTGGTCGCTTAAGGCATCCATTCATGACAGCCTGCGCGGATCCAACTGGGTAGACATATTGCCTTGGGTGATGCTAGGGCTAAGGACGGCTCCCAAGGAAGACCTTCTGTCTTCATCAGCTGAGATAGTTTACGGGCAAACCTTAAGGGTCCCTGGTGGCTTCCTGCCTCCGCATACAGAACCGTGGTCTGCAACTCAGCAGCTTATCCAGCATCGCGAGATGGCCAAGAACTTTCTGCCCATTCTGACCTCGCATCATGGCTTACAGAGGCCTCACATTCCTGTGGACCTCATGTCCACTGATTATGTCTTCACCAGGCACGACGTGCACAGAGACCCACTTAAACCACCATACGCCAGCCTATTTCGTGTCATATCTGCCGGTGAGAAATATTTCACCGTCGACGTATGTGGCAGACTGGAACCCATCTCCATCAACCGTCTGAAGGCCGTGTGTGGTAAACCACTGTTATAGTTATCACTGTATATTGTTCTCACTGTTCTCACTGTCACATCACTACACGAGGTCGCCTCTTGTCGCACTGTTATACCTGGGCTGACCACCTCCGACTCCGCCCATTACCTGCCCAGGTATAAAGGTAGCTGACTGGCTAGTATTCCTCCCTGTTGGATCGGATCACCCACGAGGGTGGGCTCTGTTATTTAGCCAATAAAAACCTTCAGTTACGTTCTTAACTCGTCGCCTTTTATTGGACTAATTGATAGGCATATCAATTTTATTGGCTAAATGTTAAAGATGTCTGATAATGAACAGCAACAGCAAGGAGCTCACCCAGCAGCACAGCAACAGCAGCCTCCAGACAACGGGCCACACCAGCCGGCTTGGCTGCAAGCCTTGAAACCACCATACCTGGATCTAAACCCACAGGCACCAAACTCAGCCAACGACTTCAAACACTGGCTGGACTGCTTCGAATCGTACCTGGAGGAAGCCGTCGTCCCTCAGAGATCCAAACTAAGAGTCCTGAAAGCCCAAGCGAGCCCGAGAGTATATACACTCATCCAGGACATGACTACGTACGACGACGCCATCAACCTACTGAAACAGCAGTACCGGAGCCCGGTAAACTACATGTACACTAGGCATCTCTTAAGATCTCGCCAGCAACAGCCAGGAGAATCGATAGCTGAATTTTCACGAGCGCTGAGACAACTCGGCAGGAACTGTGACTTTAAAGCGGTGACGGCTACTGCGAACATGGAAGACAATGTCCGCGACGCCTTGGTGAGAGGCCTACGTTCCGACTACACACGGCAAAGACTGCTTGAAGCTAAGGACATAGACCTGGACAAGGCCGAAGCCCTCGCCCTCACCCTAGAGGCCACCCAGCAAGACCAGGAAGCGTTTGCCAGGTACTATTCGCGACCCTGGGACTCGGGCCCGACCCCCACCCCACCACCCTTCACAGCGCTGCCCCCGGGACCTACCTCAGCATCTGCATCACGGATCCTACCGGGCCCGCTAGCCCCGGTACCGGCCCCGACATCAGGCAACCCCGATCGGGCCGCTGGCTGCTTCTTTTGCGGCCAGGAGAAGCATCCGAGGTCGCGCTGCCCAGCCAAAAACTCGACCTGCAAAACCTGCCTCAAGAAAGGCCACTTCTCCAAGGCCTGCAGAAGCAAATCCTCAGAAGCCAGCAGTGCCTCATGCGAACCCTGGGGGCGGCCATCTTTGTGCGGGGCAGCCGAAGCCTGCAGAGCCTCATGGGAAAACCAGGGGCGGCCATCTTTGTGCGGGGCAGCCGAAGCCTGCAGAGCCTCATGGGAAAACCAGGGGCGGCCATCTTTGTGCGGGGCAGCCGAAGCCTGCAGAGCCTCATGGGAACAGCAGGGGCGGCCATCTTTGTGCGGGGCAAACGATTTAAACAGAGCCTCATGTGAACTACGGGGGCCGCCATCTTCGCCGCCATCTTGTCATGACAACGACGCGCTCATCTACACCCTAGCTTCCGTGACCCTGGATCAAGCCCGCCCGCACCACCTGGCCAGCTCAATGATGGACATCAAAGTCAACGGCCACGCCACGACCTGCCTGTTCGACAGCGGAAGCACGGAGAGCTTCATCCACCCAGACACGGTGAGCCACTACTCCCTCCCCGTCCTGCCAACATGCAGCCGCATCTCGATGGCATCGAGGTCGCACACCACAGACATCAGCGGCTACTGTGTCGTGACATTGTCGGTTAAAGGGACAGAGTATAAAAATTTTAAACTCCTCGTACTCCCCCAGCTGTGCGCTGCCGTCATACTAGGGCTGGACTTCCAATCCCACCTCCAAAGTGTAACCCTAGCATACGGTGGACCCCTCCCCCCACTCACAGTCGACAACCAGCGAAAGTTAAACCGCCCACCGCGTAACACCTGCAGCCTATCCACCCTCAAGGTACCGCCACCTTCCCTGTTCGCTAACCTCACCCCCGACTGCAAACCTGTCGCTACTAAGAGCAGGCGGTACAGCGCTGGGGACAGAGCCTTCATTAGCTCTGAGGTGCAGCGACTCCTGAAAGAGGGCATTATTGAGGGGAGCAGCAGCCCCTGGCGTGCCCAGGTGGTGGTAGTCAAGACCGGCGACAAAAATCGCCTGGTTATCGACTACAGCCAGACCATAAACAGATACACCCAGCTGGACGCATACCCCCTCCCCCGCATATCGGACATGGTCAATGAGATTGCACAATACCGCGTATTCTCGATCATCGACCTCAAGTCGGCCTACCACCAACTCCCCATCAGCCCGGAGGACAGCCAGTACACCGCCTTCGAGGCGAATGGCCGCCTCTACCAATTCCTTAGGGTCCCCTTTGGTGTCACCAACGGGGTCTCGGTTTTCCAACGGGAGATGGACCGGATGGTTGACCAGAACGGACTACAGGCCACTTTCCCCTATCTCGATAACGTCACCATCTGCGGCCGCAACCGGCAGGACCATGACGTGAATCTGGAGAAATTCCTCCGTACGGCCCAACGGCTGAACCTCACCTACAATAAGGAGAAATGCGTGTTTAACACAGCGCGCCTTGCCATCCTTGGCTGTGTAGTAGAGAACGGAGTCATCGGCCCCGACACCGAAAGAATGCGCCCCCTCATGGAGCTACCCCTCCCCCACTGTCCAAAAGCACTTAGGAGAACCCTGGGGCTTTTCGCCTACTATGCCCAATGGGTACCCAATTATGCGGACAAAGCCAGACCCCTCCTGAAAACCACAACCTTCCCCCTCACGGAAGAGGCGTGCGCGGCCTTCTCCCTCATTAAGGGAGACATAGCCAAGGCCACAATGCACGCAGTGGATGAGTCAATCCCCTTCCAAGTGGAGAGCGATGCATCCGACTTCGCCCTAGCCGCTACCCTTAACCAGGAGGGTAGGCCGGTAGCCTTCTTCTCAAGGACCCTACAGGGCCCCGAGACCCGACACTCGTCGGTCGAGAAGGAAGCCCAGGCAATTGTGGAGGCAGTACGGCGCTGGAGGCACTACTTGGCAGGCAAACGATTTACCCTCCTCACCGACCAACGCTCGGTTGCCTTCATGTTTAATAACAAGCTGAGGGGCAAGATCAAGAACGACAAAATCTTGAGGTGGAGAATCGAGCTTTCCACCTATGATTATGAGATCTTGTACCGGCCCAGTAAACTGAACGACCCCCCTGATGCTCTTTCACGCATTACATGCGCCAGCGTGCAAAGTGATAGACTTCAGACCCTCCACAATGACCTCTGCCACCCCGGAGTCACCAGACTCTACCATTTCATTAAGGCCCGCAACCTGCCATACTCCATCGAGGAGGTCAGGACCATGACCAGGAACTGCCAGATCTGTGCTGAGTGCAAACCGCACTTCTATAAGCCGGACAGAGCAAGCCTGATCAAGGCCACCCGCCCCTTCGAGCATCTGAGCATCGACTTCAAGGGGCCCCTACCGTCATCCGACCGTAATGTGTACTTCCTCAACATCGTTGATGAGTACTCCCGTTTCCCCTTTGCCTTCCCCTGCCCAGACATGACCAGTAACACGGTCATTAAATGCCTGAACAAACTCTTCGCCTTGTTCGGGTTCCCGAACTATATACATAGTGACCGGGGCGCCTCCTTCATGAGCGAGGAACTCCGTCAGTTCCTATTGGAGAGGGGTATTGCAGCAAGCAGGACCACCAGCTACAACCCCCGAGGGAACGGCCAGGTGGAAAGAGAGAACGTGACGGTATGGAAGGCCACCCTCTTAGCCTTAAAGTCTAAGGGCCTCCCAACCTCCCGCTGGCAAGAGGTCCTCCCGATTGCGCTGCACTCCATCCGGTCACTACTTTGCACTGCCATTAACACCACCCCCCATGCTCGAATGTTTGTCTTCCCCAGGAAGTCGACTACGGGAACCACCCTACCAACCTGGCTGACCTCTCCGGGACCCGTCTTGCTGCGAAAGCACGTGAGGGCCCATAAAATGGACCCCCTGGTCGAGAAGGTGAACCTCCTGCACGCCAACCCCCAGTACGCCTATGTGGCTTACCCAGACGGACGGGAGGACACTGTCTCCTTACGAGACCTCGCACCCTCACCCCCCCCCTCCCAACCCCCCGAGTCCAGCCGAGGTAGACGGCATGCCGGAACCCCACGAGCCTTTGCCGACTATGCAGACACCAGCTTTAACACCGGATAATGTAACACCGCCGCTGCGACGATCGGAGAGGCTAACGAAGCCTCCGGACAGACTGACATACCAGAGCTGGTAATACACTTCACCCCGCCGGACTCTAATCTAAACAAGGGGTGAATGTGGTAAACCACTGTTATAGTTATCACTGTATATTGTTCTCACTGTCACATCACTACACGAGGTCGCCTCTTGTCGCACTGTTATACCTGGGCTGACCACCTCCGACTCCGCCCATTACCTGCCCAGGTATAAAGGTAGCTGACTGGCTAGTATTCCTCCCTGTTGGATCGGATCACCCACGAGGGTGGGCTCTGTTATTTAGCCAATAAAAACCTTCAGTTACGTTCTTAACTCGTCGCCTTTTATTGGACTAATTGATAGGCATATCACCGTGCACCTCGATCACACTGAAACAATATTGCCTGCCTAGCTGCCTCGCCGAGGAAGACCGCCATTGCACGCCGATTCATCATTACAACAGCCAGCTGTTGAACCGCCTACAGATGCCTCATCATCATTGTCGCAGTCAGACACTGCATTCGACACACCTGACATGCCGCAACAACCACAGCCAGGCTCCATGCTTTCTCCCAATGTTCCACTTCCGCCGCCTGAGGGTCGTCGACGCTCGGAGAGAACCATCAAGCCCCCTGTTCATTTGACACTGGCCATTAATGGAGATTCTGGGGGGGCGCCTGTGGAGGAGCCACAAGAGACTCAGTTTACTTTTGTATAATCCCCTTAATTGTATTATCGTGCAGTCAGGGACTACGGGCTAGATTTTCAGTTGCTTGCGCCAGCAGTTAGCGCCTTAAGAGAAGTGATTTTCGGGCGCTATTCGTGTAGCACCCGGGCGCAGCGCAGTTTGCGCCCCGCCCCAAATTAAGTTGCCCGTTAGCGCCTGCACAAAGTTTAGCGGCCGCCCGGATGCGCGCGCAGAAAATGACGTCACATCCTCGTGCAACGCCCTTTGGCCGCCCCGAATCCAAACTTCAGTCGGACCGCCCCATTCTGCGGCTGGCGTCCAGAGCGTTTGTAAAATGGAACGCATCACACCCTGGGGAGCGCAAATTAAAGGGCACTCCTCCTGCACTATAAACAGCAGTCTGCATGTGTTGTGTGGAAGGATCCAGTGTGTTGTTGTGAACGGTGTATTTATGTTTCCGGCCACCACCACCACCACCACCTCCTCCTCCTCCTCCTCCTCCTCCTCCTCCTCCTCCTCCTCCTCCTAAAAAAACATATGCACCCTTCCCCTTTAAGAGCTCACTGGCACCAGAGTGTCTGCCGTGCGCTGCGCCCGAGCTCGGGCGCTGCGCTCTGCACCGCCGGCTTAGCGCCTAAAGATAGTAGTGGAATGCCTCTTTTAGCGCTCCACCAACCTCTTAGGGCGAAGCCACTGAATTTCCGGCAACGGGGCGCTACTTTGGGGCGGGCGCTAACTTCGGGCGGGCGCTAAGGTTAGCGCCCCAAAACTGTCTACACTCAAAATCTAGCCCCATACCTTTAAACTGATTGTTAGCTTTACAGTGTGTGATTGCCTTTATCCTGCGGGGGTGACGTCATGACGCTGATCACGTGACCGCCAGTGGCGTGAAGAACGTGGGCACGTCATGACGTCAGCTTACAGAACTTTGCAGCAGTCTTTGACTACCTGGCAACTTGAATGAACGTGTTTTGATTTCCTCCTTTTGACATCCAGCAAACTTCATTGTTATTAAATTCCAGTCTTTTAATCCATCGAGTTGAGCTGAATTATTTAGTTAGGAACCTCCGTTACTACAGAGTGATGCTTTATTCCCCGGTGCATTGTGTATCATGTCAAATTAACAATTAACTGTAAATTTATTACCCGGTGTAGAGGGAATCATGTCAAATAACATTTAACTGAAGCTTTATTCCCTGATGCAAAGGGTATCCTGACTAAATTACCAATTGACTGTAATTTTACTACCCAGTGTAGAGAGCATCATTTCAATTTAACAATTAACTGCATCATTAATTCCCAGTGTAGAGGGTATCATGTCTAAATTAACAATTAACTATAACTTTATACCACAGTGAAGAGGAGATCATGTCTAAATTAACAATTAAATGTTATATTAATCCCCGGTGTAGAGGGACTCATGTCAAATTAATAATTAATTTTTACTTTATTCCCCTTTGTAGTGGGCATCATGCCTAAAATAACAATTAACTGTAACTTTACTTCATTAGTGTAGAGGGGTTGGAGTCTATTTTAACAATTAACTGTAAATGTATTCCCAGTGTAGAGGGTATCATTTATAATAAACTATCAACTGTAACAGTATGCCCCTGTGTAGAGGGCAACAAGGCTAATTAACCATTAACTGTAACTTTATTCTCTTTGTAGAGGTTATCATGTCAAATTAACTATTGACTGTATCTTTATTCCCCGGAGTAGAGGTTATCGAATCTAAATTAACAATTATCTGTAGCATTACTCCCCAGTGTAAAGGTTATCATGGCTAAATTAACAAAGAACTGGAACTTTATTCCCTGGTGTAGGGTGTATTATGCTTGATTATTAATTAACTGTTAAATTATTCCCTGGCATAGAGGGAATCATGTCTAAATTAACAATTAACTGTAACTTTATTCCACTGTGTAGCGGGTATCATGTCAAATTATCAATTAACTGTAACTTTATTTCCCGTTGTGGAGGTTATCATGTCAAATTAACAATTGACTGTATCTTTATTCCCCAGTCTAGAGGTTATCATGAAAAATAAACAATTGACTGTAACTTTGTTCCACTGTATAGAGGGTATCATGTCAAATTAACAATTAACTGTAACTTTATTCCCAGTGTAGAGGTTATCATGTCAAATTAAAACATTAACTTTAACTTTATTCTCCGGTGTAGAGGTTATCATGTCAAATTAAAAATTACCTGTAACTTTATTCTCTGGTGTACATGATATCATGACTAAACTAACAATTAACTGTAACTTTATTCCCCGGTGTAGAAGGTACCATTTTATATTAAAATTAACTGTATTGTTATTCCCCAGTGTAGAGGGTATCATGTCTAAATTAACAATTAACTGTAAATTTATTCCCCAGTGCAGAGAGAATCAATTCAAATTAACAATTAACTGTAATGTTATTCCCCACCACAGAGGGTATCACATGCCAATGAACAATGAACTGTAACTTTTTTCTCTGGTGTAGAATGCATCATGTCAAATTAACAATTAAATGTAAATGTATTCCCCGGTGTAGAGGGTATCATGTCAAATTAACAATTAACAGTAAAATTATTCCCCGGCATAGAGGGTATCATGTCAAATTATTAATGATCTGCAACTTTCTTCTCTGGTGTAGAGTGTGTCATCTCTAAATTAACAATTGACTAATAGATTGGGACAAGGGGAAGTGCAACGAGACCTGGGAGTCCTTGTGCACCAGTCACTGAAGGTTATCATGCAGGTGCAGCAGGCGTTTAAGAAGGCAAATCGTATGTTGGCCTTCATAGCGAGAGGGTACGAGTACAGGAACATTGGTGTCTTGCAGCAGTTGTTCAGGGCCTTGGTGAGACCACACCTTGAGTATTGTGTGCAGTTTTGGTCGCCTTATCTGAGGAAGGATGTTCTTGCCATGGAGGGATTGCAGCGAAGATTCACCAGACTGATATCTGGGATGGTGGGAATGATGTATGCAGAGAGATTGGGGCGATTGGGCTTATACTCGCTGGAGTTTAGAAGAATTAGAGGGGATCTCATTGAAACTTATAACATTCTAACAGGACTAGGCAGACTAGATGAAGGAAGGATGTTCCTGATGGATGGGGAGTTCAGAGCCAGAGGTCACAGGCTAAGGATAAGGGGTAAACCATTTAGGACACCGATGAGAGGAATTTCTTCACCCAGAGAGTGGTGATCCGGTGGAATTCTCTACCTTAGAAGGCAGTGGATGCCAATTCATTAAATATATTCAAGAAGGAGTTAGATATATTTCTTAAGGCTAAAGTGATCAACGGATATGGGGAGAAGGCAGGGACAGGGTACTAAAATTGGATGATCAGCCATGATCTCATTGAATGGTGGAGCAGGCTCGAGGGGCCGATTGGCCTACTCCTGCACCTACCTTCTATGATTCTTCGCCGGTGTAATGGGTATCATGCCAAATTAACAATTAACTGTAAATTTATTCTCTGGTTTAGAGTGTATCATGTCAAATTAATAATTAACTGTAACTTTATTCTCTGGTGTAGAGTGTATCATGTCTAATTAACAATTAACTGTAAATTTATTCTCTGGTGTAATGGGTATCATGTCAAATTAACAATTAACTGTAAATTTATTCTCTGGTTTAGAGTGTATCATGTCAAATTAATAATTAACTGTAACTTTATTCCACAGCAAAGAGGATATCATTTCAAATTGACAATTAACTGTTACTTTATACCCCGTTGTAGAGGGCATCATGTCAAATTAACAATTAACTATTACTGCATTCACTGATGTAGAGGGAATCATATCAAATCACATTTAACTGAAACTTTATTCCCCGGTGCAGTGGGCATCATGTCAAATTAACTATTGACTGTAACTCTATGCCCCGGTGTAGAGGGTATCATGTCTAAATTAACAATTAACTGTAAATGTATTACCCAGTTTAGAGGACATCATGTCAGCTTAACAATTAAATGTCATTTTTATTCGCCGGCTTAGAGGGTATCATGTCTAAATTAACAATTAACTGTAAATTTATTACCCAGTTTAGAGGGCATCATGTCAGTTTAACAATTAAATGTCATTTTTACTCGCCGGCGTAGAGGGTATCATGTCTAAAATAACAATTAACCGTAACATTATCCACGGCATAGAGGGTATCATGTCTAACTTAATAATGAACTGTAAGTTTATTCCCTGGTGTAGAGGATATCATGTCAAATTAACAATTAACTGTAACTTTATTCCCCGGTGCAGAAAGAATCTTGGCAAATTAACATTTAACTGAAACTTGATTCCCCAGTGCAGACGGTATCATGAATATATTAACAATTAACTGAAACTTTATACCCCGGGGCAGCGGGCCTCATGACTAAATTAAATAGTAACTGTAACTTTATTCCTCAGTGTAGAGGGTATCATTTCTAAATTAACAATTAACTGTAAATTTATTCCCCGGTTTAGAGGGCATCTTGTCAAATTAACAATCAACTGTAAATTTATTCACCGATATAGAGGGAATCTCGTCTAAATTAACAATAAAGTTTAACTTAATTCTCTGGAGTTGTGCGCATCATGTCAAATTAACAATTAACTTTAAAGTTGTTCCCCGGTGTAGAGGGAATCATGTCAAATTAAGAATTAACTTTAACTTTATTCTCCGGTGTAGTGGGTATCATGTCTAACTTAACAAATAACTGTAACTTAATATCGTCAGTGTAGAGGGGTTGATGTCATAGTTAACAATTAACTGGAAATGTAATCCCGGTGTCGAGAAAATCATGTCAAATGAATAATTAACTAACTTTATTCTCTGGTTTAGAGTGCATCCTGTAAAATGAACAATTACCTGTAATATTAGTCCCTGGTGTACAGAGTATCATGTCAAATTAACAATTAACTGAATCATTAATCCCCAGTGTAGAGGGCATCATGTCAAATTAACAATTGACTGTAACTTTATTCCCCGGTGTAGAGGGTATCATGTCTAAAATAACAATTAACTTTAAATTTATTACCCGGCTTAGAGGGCTCCATAACAGTTTAACAATTAAATGTCATTTTTATTCGCCGGTGTAGAGGGTATCACGTCAAATTATCATTTAAATGTAAATTTATTCCACGGTGTAATGGGCATCATGTCTAAATTAACAATAACGGCAACTTTAAACCCTGGTGAAGAGGGAATCACGTGAAATTAAGAATTTACTGTAATATTATTCCCCAGCGTAAAGGGTATCATGTCTAAATTAACAATGAACTGTAACTGTTTTCACTGTTATGGAGTGTATCACGTCAAATTAATAATTAACTGTAACATTAATCCCCGGTTTATAGGGAATCATCTCTAAATTAACAATTGACTGTAACTTTATTCACCGGTGTAAAGGGCATCATGTCAAATTAACAGTTAACTATAACTGTATTCATTGTTGTAGAGGGAGTCATATCTAAATTAACAAATAATTGTTACTTTATTCCACAGTGTAGAGGGCATCATTTTTTAATTAATAATTAAGTGTAACATTATTCCCTGGCATAGAGGGAATCATGTCTAAATTAACAATTGACTGTAACTTTATTCCCCGGTGTAGAGTGCATCATGTCAAAATAAGAATTAACACTAACTTTATTCCCCGGTGAAGAGGGTAACATGTTAAATTAACAATTAACGGAATCTTAATTCTGCGGTGTGGAGGGTATCATGTCTAACTTATCAATGAACGGTAACTTTATTCCCTGGTGTAGAGGGAATCATGTCTAAATTAACAATTAATTGTAACTTTATTCCCCAGTGTAGAGGGCATCGTGTCAAATTAACAGTTACCTATAACTGTATTCACTGGTGTAGAGAATATCATGTCAAAATAAGAATTAACTGTAACTTTAGTACATCAGTGTAAAGGGTTTGAAGTCTAAGTTAAATATTAACTGTAACTTTATTCCCAGTGTAGAGGGTATCATGTCTAATTAACAATTGACTGTAACTTTACTTCCCGGTGTAGAGGGTATCATGTCATATTAACAATTGAAAGTAACTTTATTCCCCAGTGTAGAGGGTATCATGTCTAATTAACAATTGAAAGTAACTTTATTCCCCAGTATAGAGGGTATCATGTCATATTAACAATTGAAAGTAACTTTATTCCCCAGTATAGAGGGTATCATGCCAAATAAACAATCAACTGTAACATTATTCCCCGTTGTAGAGGGCATCATCACAAATTAACAATTAACTGTAGCTTTATAACCCATTGTACAGGTTATCATGTCAAATTAACAATGGACTGTATCTTTATTCCCCAGTTTGGAGGGTATCATGTAACATTAAAAATTAACTGTAACTTTATTCCCCGTTGTAGAAGGCATCATGTCAAATTAACAATTAACTATAACTGTATATATTGGTTTAGAGGGAATCATACCAAAATACAAATAACTGAAACTTTATTCCCCGGTGCAGTGGGTATCATGTCAAATTAACAATTGGTTGTAACTTTTTTCCCCGGTGTAGAGTGAATCATGTCTAAATTAACAATTAACTGTAAATTTATTACCCGGTGTAGAAGGCATCATGTCAGTTTAACAATTAAAAGTCATTGTTATTCGCCGGTGTAGAGGGTATAATGTCAAAATAACAATTAACTGTAAAGTTATTCCCCGCTGTAGAAAGCATCATGTCAAGTTAACAATTAACTGAATCTTGATTCCCCGGTGCAGAGGGTATCATGAATAAATTAACAATTAAATGAATGTTTATACCCCGGTGCAGAGGGTCTCATGATTAAATTAACAGTTCACTGTAACTTTATTACCCGGTTTAGAGGGCATCATGTCAATTTAACAATTAACTGTAACATTATTCCCCAGCGTAGAGGGTATCATGTCTAAATTAACAATGAACTGTAACTATATTCCCTGGTGTAGAGTGTATCATGTCAAATTAATTAACTGTAACTTTAGTACATCAGTGTACAGGGTTTGATGTCTAAGTTAAATATTAACTGTAACTTTATTCCTAGTGTAGAGGGTATCTTGTCTAATAAACAATTGACTGTAACTTTATTTCCCGGTGTAGAGGGTATCATGTCAAATTGATTGTAACTTTATTCCACAGTGTAGAGGGTATCATGTCAATTAAACAATCAACTGTATCATTATTCCCCAGTGTAGAGGGCCCCAAGTCAAATTAACAATTAACTGTAGCTTTATACCCCATTATACATGTTATCATGTCAAATTAACAATGGACTGTATCTTTATTCCCTAGTGCAGCGTTCTTCATGTCAAATTAAGAATAAACTGTAACTTTATTCCACGGTTTAGAGTGCATTACGTTCAAATTTTCAATTAATTGTAACTTAATTCCCCTGTGTAGAGGGTTTCATGTCAAATTAACAATTAACTAACATTATTTCCCGGTGTAGAGGGTACCATTTCAATTTAACAATTAACTGTAACTTTATTAACGAGTTTAGAGTGAATCATGTCTAAAATAACAATTAACTGTAACTTTATTAACCAGTTTAGAGTGAATCATATCTAAAATAACAATTAACTGTAACTTTATTCCCCGGTGTATTGAGAATCATGTCAAATTAACATTTAACTGAAACATTATTCTCTGGTGTAGCGTGTATCATGTCAATTTATTAATTAACTGTAACATTATACCCCGGAGTAGAGGGAATCATGCCTATATTAACAATTTACTTTAATTTTATTCCCCTGTGTAGAGTGTATCATGTCAAATTAATAATAATCTTTACATTTATTCCGCAGAGTAGAGCAGATCATGTCAAATGAACAATTAACTGTAACTTTATACTCCGGTGAAGAGGATATCATGTAAAATTCAAAAGTAACTAACTTTATACCCCTTTTTAGAAGGCATCATGTCAAATTAACAATTAACTATAACTGTGTACACTGGTGCAGAGGGAATCATATCAAATTACATTTAACTGAACCTTTATTCCCCGGTGCAGTGGGTATCATGTCAAATTAACAATTAACTGTAAATTTATTCCCCGCTGTAGAAAGTATCAAGTCAAATTAACATTTAACTGAAACTTGATTCCCCGGTGCAGAAAGTATCATGAATAAATTAACAATTAACAGTAACTTTACTCCCAAGTGTAGGGAGTACTATTTCAAATTAACAACTAACTGTTTCGTTATTCCCCAGTGTAGAGGGTATCATGATCAAATTAACAATTAACTGTAACTTTTGTACCCAGTTTAGAGGGCATCATGTCAATTAACAATTAATAGTCATTTTTATTCCCCGGTGTAGAGGATATCATGTCAAATTAACAATTAACTATATCATTATTCCCCGGCTTAGAGAGTATCATGTCTAATTTAAGATTGAACTGTAACTCCATTCCCTGGTGTAGAGGGTATCATGTCAAATTAATAATTAACTGTGACATTAATCCCTGGTGTAGAGGTAATCATCTATAAATTAACAATTGACTGTAACTTTATTCACCGGTGCAAAGAGAATCATATCTAAGTTAACAATTGACTGTAGCTTTATACCCCGGTATAGAGTGCATCATTTCAAATTAATAATTAACTCTAACTTTATTTCCCGGTGTAGAGGGAATCACATCTAAATTAACAATGAATGTAACTTTATTCCCTGGTGTAGAGGCAATCATGTCAAATAACATTTAACTGAAACTTTATTTCTGGTGCAGAGGGCATCATGTCTAAATTAACAATTAGCTGTAACGTTATTTCCCGGTGTAGAGGGTACCATTTCAAATTAACAATTAACTGTAACTTTATTCCCGGTGTAGAGGGTATCATGTCTAATTAACAATTGACTGTAACTTTATTCCCCGGTGTAGAGGGTACCATGTCTAAATTAACAATTTAATGTAACTTTATTCTCCAGTGTAGGGGGTATCATCTATAAATTAACAATTAACTGTAACATTCTTACCCGGTTTAGAGGGCATCATGTCAATTATCAATTAAATGTCATTTTTATTTCCCAGTGTAGAGGGTATCATGTCAAACTAACAATTGACTGTAACTTTCATCCCCGGTGTACAGGGAATCAGGACAAATAACATTTAACTGAAGATTTATTTCTGGTGTAGAGGGGATCATGTCTAAATTAACAATTAACTGTAATTTTATTCCCTGTTGTAGAGGGTACCATTTCAAATTAACAATTATCTGTAATGTTATTAATCGGTTTAGAGGGCATCATGTCAAATTAAAAATTAACTGTAATTTTTATTCCCCAGTGTAGAGGGTATCTTGTCAAATTAAAAATTAACTAACATTATTCCCTGGCATAGAGGGTATCATGTCAAAATTAACAATGAGCTGTAACTTTATTCCCTGGTGTATAGGGCATTATGTCTAAATAAACAATGAACTGTAACTTTATTCCCTGGTGTATAGTGTATCATGTCAAATTAACATTTAACTGAAGCTTGATTCCCCGGTATAGAGAGAATCATGCCAAATCAAATTTAACTGAGTATTTATGCCCTGATGCCGATGGTCTCATGACTAAATTAACAATTGATTTTTACTTTATTCCCCGGTGCAGTGGGTATCCTGTCAAATTAACAATTGACTGTGAATTTGTGCCCCAGCATAGAGAGTATTATTTCAAATTAACTACTAACTATTTCATTATTCCCCAGTGTAGAGAGTGTAATGTCTAAATTAACAATTAACTGTAACATTCTTACAAGGTTTAGAGGGCATCATGTCAATTAACAATATAATGTCATTTTTATTCCCTGGTGTAGAGGGTATCATGTCTAAATGAACAATTGACTGTAATTGTATTCACTGATGTAGAGTGCGTCATGTCAAATTAATAATTAGCTTTAACTTTATTCCCCAGTATAGAGGATATCATGTCAAATTAGTAATTAACTGTAACTTGATTCGCCGGTGAAGAGAATATCCTGTAAAATTAAAAATTAACTGTAAATGAATTACCTGATTTAGAGGGTCTCATGTCAAATTAGCAATTAACTGAAACATTATTCCCTAGTGTAGAGGATATCATGTGTAAATTAACAATGAAATTTAATTTTATTCTCTGGTGTACAGGATATCATGTCTAAATCAACAATTAACTGTAACTTTATTCCCCAGTGTAGACATTACCATGTCCAATTAAAAATTAAGTTTAACTTTATTCCCTGGTGTAGAGCATATTATGTATAATTAACAATTAACTTTAACTTTATTTCCCGGCGTAGAGGGTAGCATTTCAAATTAACAATTAACTGTAACTTTATTCCCCCGTGTACAGGGTACCATGTTAAGTTAACAATTAGCCGTAACTTTATTCTCCGGTGTAGTGGATATCATGTCTAAAATAAGAATTAACTGTAACTTAAATCCACAGTGCAGAGTGTATCATGTCAAATTAACAATTAACTGTAACTTAAATCCACAGTATAGAGTATATAATGTCAAATAAACAATTAATATTAACTTTATTTCCCTGTGTGGATGGCATCATGTCAAATTAACAATTAACTGTAACTTTATTTCCAGTGAAATTGTTACCATTTCAGCTTAAAAATTGACTGTATCTTTATTCCGCCGTGTAGCGGGTATGATGTTTGAATTAACAATTAACTAACTTTATTCCCCGGTGTAGATTATCGTGTCAAATTAACAATTAACTGTAACATTATTCCCTGGTGTAGAGGGTATAATGTCTGAATTAACAATTAACTAAGTTTATTCCTCGGTGTAGAGGGTAACATTTCAAATTAACAATTGTCTGTATCTTAATCACCCAGTGTGGAGGTTATCATGTCAAATTCAGAATTGACTAACGTTATTCCACAGTGTATAGGGATACGTGTCAAATTAGCAATCATCAGTATTTTTTTCCCCGGTATAGAGGGCTTCATGTAAAATGAAAATGTAACTGTAACTTTATTCCCCGGTGTAGATGGTATCATTTCAAATTAACAACTACCTGTTACTTTGTTACCCGGGGCAGAGGGAATCATGTCAAATTAACAATTAGCTGTAACTTTATTCACTGGTGTAGAGAATATCATGTCAAATTAAAAAAGATCTGTAACATTACTCCCCGGTGTAGAGGGTATCATGTTAAATTAAGAAGCAACTGTAACTTTATTTCCCAGTGTAGCGTGCATCATGTCTAAATTAACAATTAACTGTAACTTTATTCTCCAGTGTAGAGTGCATCATGTCTAAATTAACAAGTAACTGTAACTTTATTCTCCAGTGTAGAGTGCATCATGTCTAAATTAACAATTAACAGTAACTTTATTACCCAGTGTAGAGAGAATCATATCAACTTAAGAAGTAACTAACTTTATTCTCTGGTGTAGTGGGTATCATGACTAAAATAACAATTAACTAACTTAAATCCCCAGTGTAGAGAGTATCATGTCAAATTAACAATTAATTTTAATTTTATTCCCCGGTGTGTAGAGTATCGTAGAAAATAAATAATTAACTGTAACTTTGTTCCCCGGTGAAGTGGATATCATGTCAAATTAACAATTAACTTTACGTTTATATCGTCAATGTAGAGGGGTTGATGTTTAAGTAACAATGAAATGGAGCTTTATTCCCGGATGTAGAGTGTTTCATGTCAAATTAACAATTGACTAATTTTTTTTCATGGTGTACAGGGTATCTTGTCAATTTAACAACCAACTGTAACTTTATTCCAGGATGTAGATTGTGTCATGTCAAATTAGCAGTTGACTATCGTTATTCCCCAGTGTTGAGGTTATCATGTCAAATGCGTAATTGACTGTAACTTTATTCCCCGGTATAGAGGGTATCATGTCAAATTAACAATTAAATGTAGCTTTATTGCCCAGTGTAGTTGTCATCCTGTCTAAATTAACAGTTAAGTTTAACATTATAATCCCGTGTAGAGGGAATCATGTCAAATTAAGAATTAAATGGAAATTTATTCTGTGGTGTAGTTGCTATCAGTCTAAAATAACAATTAACTGTAAGTTAATTCTCTGGTTTAGAGGGAATCATAGAAAATAACCAATTAACTATCATTTTTTCCCCAGTGTAGAGGATCTCATGTCAAATTAAGAATTGTCTGTAACTTTTTTCCACGGTGTAGACGGTATCATGTCGAAATTAAGAATTGAATGTAACTTTATTCCCCAGTGTAGAGGGTATCATTTCAAATTAGCAATTAACTGTTACTTTATTACCCGGGGCAGAGGGAATCATGCCAAATTAACAATTACCTGTAACTTTATTCACTGGTGGACTAGGTCTCATGTCTACAATAACAATTAACTGTAACTTAAATCCACAGTGTAGAGGGTATCATTTCTAAATTAACAACTAGCATTAACTTTATTTCCCAGTGTGGAGGGCATCATGTCAAATTAACAATTAACTGTAACTTTACTCCCCGTTGCAGAGGGAATCATGTCAAATTAAGAATTAACTGTAACTTTATTCATCGGTGTAGTGGGTATCATGTCTAACTTAACAATTAATTGTAACTTATTATCGTCAGTGTAGAGGGGTTTATGTCATAGTGAACAATTAAATGGAAATGTATTCCCCGCTGTAGAGGAAATCATGTCAAATTAAGAATTAACTGTACCTTTATTCTCTGGTGTAGAATGCATCGTGTAAAATTAAAAATTACCTGTAACACTAGTCCTCGGTGTACAGGGTATCATGTCAAATTAACAATTAACTGAATCAGTGTTCTACAGTGTAGAGGGTATCATGTCTACATTAACAATTTACTGTAACTTTATTCCCCGGAGTACAGGATATCATGTCAAATTAACAATTATCTGAATCATTATTCCCCAGTGTAGAGGGTATCATGCCTACATTAACAATATACTGTAACTTTATTCCCCGTGTAAAGGGAATCATGTTAAAATAAGAATTAACTACAACATTCTCCTCTGGTATCGTGGGCATCATATCTAATTAATAATTAACTGTAACTTTATTCCCTGGTGGAGAGGGTATCATGTCATATTAATAATTAACTGTAACTTTAATCTTCGGTGTAGAGGGTATAATGTCTACATTAATAATTAACTAACTTTATTCCCCAGTGTAGAGGTCATCATATCAAATTAACAATTAACTGTAACTTTTTTCCCCAGTGTAGAGGGAATCATGTCTAAATGAATAATTAACTGTAACTATATTCCCTGGTGCAGAGTGCATCATGTAAAATTAACAATTACCTGTAACACTAGTCCCCGGTGTTCAGGGTATCATGTCAAATTAACAATTAACTGAATCTTTATTCTTCGTTGTAGAGGGGATCATGTCTAAATTTATTGCTTCAGTTGTACAAGGTACTGGTGAGACCGCACCTGGAATACTGCGTACAGTTTTGGTGTCCATACTTAAGAAAGGACATACTTGCTCTCGAGTCTGTACAAAGAAGGTTCACTCGGTTAATCCCGGGGATGAGGGGATGGACATATGAGGAGAGGTTGAGTAGATTGCGACTCTACTCATTGGAGTTCAGAAGAATGAGAGGCGATCTTATTGAAACATATAAGATTGTGAAGGGGTTGGATCGGGTGGATGCAGGGAAGATGTTCCCGGTGATGGGTGAAACTAGAACTAGGGGGCAGTCTTAGAATAAGGGGCTGCTCTTTCAAAACTGAGATGAGGAGGAACTACTTCACTCAGAGGGGGGTAGGTCCATGGAATATGCTGCCCCAAAAAGCTGTAGAAGCTACATCATTACATAAGCTTAAAAGAGAAATAGACAGTTTCCTAGAAGTAAAGGGAATTAAGGGTTACGGGGAGCGGGCAGGTTTTGGACATTAGCCTAGGTTCGGATCGGTCATGGCCCTGTGGGTAGCGGAGCGGGCCCAGGGGCCATGTAGCCTGATCCTGCTCCTATTTCATGTGTCTAATTCTGTTAGATTCAGGAGATGGTTCTGTGATAGTGGATTGGTGGTGAGGATCAGATCAGCCATGATCTTATTGAATGGTGGAGCAGGCTCGAGGGGCCGATTGGCCTACTCCTGCTCCTATTTCTTATGTTCTTATATTCTTATTAACAATTGGCAGTTATTTTATTCCCCTAATGTAGAGGGTATCGTGTCAAATTTACATTTGACTGTAACTTTATCCCCGGTGTAGAGGGTATCATGTTTAAATAAACAATCAATTGTAACTTCATTCACCGGTGTAGAGGTTACCATTTCAAATTTACTATTGACGTTATCATTATTCCCCAGTGTAGAGGGTATCATGTCTGAATTAACAATTACCTTTAACTTTATCCCGGTGTAGAGGGTATCGTCTCTAAATTAACAAACATCTGTAAATTTATTCCCCGGTGAAGAGGGTACTATTTCAAATTAACTGTATCTTTATTCCCCAGTTTAGAGGGTATCATGTCAAATGCATAATTAACTGTATATTTATTCCCCTGTGTTGAGGTTATCACATCAAATGCACGATTGATTTTAAATTTATTCCACAGTGTAGAGTGTATCATGTCAAATTATCAAACAACTGTAACATTCTTCCCCGTTGTAGAGGGTATCATTTCAAATGAACAATTAACTAACTTTATTCCATGGTGTAGAGAATATCATGTCAAATTTAAAAAGATCTGTAACATTACTCCCCAGTGTAGAGTGCATCATGTCTAAATTAACAAGTAACTGTAACTTTATTCTCCAGTGTAGAGTGCATCATGTCTAAATTAACAATTAACAGTAACTTTATTACCCAGTGTAGAGAGAATCATATCAACTTAAGAAGTAACTAACTTTATTCTCTGGTGCAGTGGGTATCATGACTAAAATAACAATTAACTAACTTAAATCCCCAGTGTAGAGGGTATCATGTCAAATTAACAATTAATTTTAATTTCATACCCCGGTGTGTAGAGTACCATAGAAAATAAATAATTAACTGTAACTTTGTTCCCCGGTGAAGTGGATATCATGTCAAATTAACAATTAACTTTACGTTTATATCGTCAATGTAGAGGGGTTGATGTTTAAGTAACAATGAAATTGAGCTTTATTCCCGGATGTAGAGTGTTTAATGTCAAATTAACAATTGACTAATTTTTTTTCATGGTGTACAGGGTATCTTGTCAATTTAACAATCAACTGTAACTTTATTCCAGGATGTAGATTGTGTCATGTCAAATTAACAGTTGACTGTATCGTTATTCCCCAGTGTTGAGGTTATCATGTCAAATGCGTAATTGACTGTAACTTTATTCCCCGGTATAGAGGATATCATGTCAAATTAACAATTAAATGTAGCTTTATTGCCCAGTGTAGTGGTCATCCTGTCTAAATTAACAATTAAGTTTAACATTATAACCCCGTGTAGAGGGAATCATGTCAAGTTAAGAATTAAATAGAAATTTATTCTGTGGTGTAGTGGGTATCAGTCTAAAATAACAATTAACTGTAAGTTAATTCTCTGGTTTAGAGGGAATCATAGAAAATTACCAATTAACTATAATTTTTTCCCCAGTGTATAGGATCTCATGTCAAATTAAGAATTGAATGTAACTTTTTTCCCCGGTGTAGACGGTATCATGTCGAAATTAAGAATTGAATGTAACTTTATTCCCCAGTGTAGAGGGTATCATGTCAAATTAAAAATCAACTGTAACTTTCTTCGCTGGTGTAGTGGGTATCATGTCTAAAATAACAATTAACTGTAAGTTAATCCCCAGTGTAGAGAGAATCATGTTAAATTAACAAATAACTTTTAACTTTATTCCCCAGTGTAGAGGTCATTATGTCAAATTAACTATAACTTTATTCTCCGGAGTAGAGGTTATAATTGGAAATTAACAAGTAACTGTAACTTTATTCCCTGGTGTAAAGGATCTGATGTCAAATAAAAAATTGACTGTAAATTTATTCCCCGGTGTAGAGGGTATCATGTCAAATTAACAATCAACTATAATATTATTCCCCGGTGTAGAGTGTATCATTTCAAATTAACAATTGACTTTATCTCTATTCCCTCATGTCTAAATTAACAATTAACAGTAAATTAAATCCCCATTGTAGAGGGAATCATGTCAAATTAAGAATTAAATGTAAATGTATTCTCTGGTGTAGTGGCTATCATGTCTAAAATAACAATTAACTGTAAATTAATCCCCAGTGTAGAGAGAATCATGTTAAATTACAATTAACTTTAACTTTATTCCCCGGTGTAGAGGTCATTATGTCAAATTAACTATAAATTCATTCTCCGGAGTAGAGGTTATAATAGGAAATTAACAATTAGCTGTAACTTTATTCCCTGGTGTAGAGGATCTGATGTGAAATTAACAATTGATTGTAATTTATTCCCTGGTGTAGAGGGTATCATGTCTAAATTAACAATTGAATGTAACTTTATTCCCCAGTTTAGAGGGTATCATGTCTAATTAACAATCAACTGTAACATTATTCCCCGGTGTAGAGGGTACCAGGTCTAAATTAACAATTAACTGTAACTTTATTCCCCGGTGTAATGTGCATCATGTCTAAATTCACAATTAATTGTACATTTATTCCCCAATGTAGAGGGAAAAATGTCAAATTAAGATTTAAATATAACTTTATTCCCTGGTGTAGAGGTTATCATGTCAAATTAACAATTAACTGTAAATTTGTATCGTCAGTGTCATGCCTAAAATAAAAATTGAATTTAACTTTCTTCCCCGGTGTAGAGTTTACCACTTCAAATTAACAATTAACAGTATCGTTACTCCCCGGGGTAGAGGGTATCATGTATACATAGAAATATAGAAGATAGGAGCAGGAGTAGGCCATTCGGCCTCTCGAGTCTGCTATGCCATTCAATGCGATCATGGCTGATCATGCACATTCAGTACCCTCTCCCTGCTTTCACCCCATATCTCTTGATCCTCTTAGCCTTAAGAAATATATCTATCTCCTTCTTGAATATATTTTATGAATTGGCCTCCACTACCCTCTGTGGCAGATAATTCCACAGGTTTACCTCTCTCTGGGTGAAGAAACTCCTCCTCATCTCAGTCCTAAATTGCATACCCCTTATGCTTAGCCTGTGACCCCTGGTTCTGGACTCCCCCGCAATCGGGAACAGCCTTCCTGCATCTAGTCTGTCTATTACTGCTGGAATTTTGTAAGTTTCAATGGGATCCGCTCTCATTCTTCTAAACTTTAGCAAATATAAGCCTCATCGACCCAATCTCAATTCATGTATTATTCCTGCCATCCTAGTTATCAGTCTGATGAATCTTCGCTGGACTCCCTCCATTGCAAGAACATCCTTCCTCAGATAAGGCGACCAAAACTGCACACAATACTCAAGGTTTGGTCTCATCAAGGCCCTGTAGAAATGCAGCAAGACATCCTTGCTCCTGTACTCGAATCCTCTCGCTACGAAGGCCAGTATACCATTTGCCTTCTTAACCACCTGCTGAAGCTGCATGCTTACCTTCAGGGACTGGTGCACAAGGACACCCAGGTCTCATTGCACTTCCCTATTTCCCAATCCATTGCCGTTCAGATAATAATCTGCCTTCCTGTTATTGCCACCAAAGTGGACAAGCTCGCAATTATCAACATTATACTGCATCTGCCATGCATCTGCCCAATCGTCCAACCTGTCCAAATCATACTAGAGTTTCTCTGCATCCTCCTCACAGCACACACGCCCACCCAGCTTTGTGTCGTCTGCAAACTTGGAGATATTACATGTAGTTCCCTGGAATAGATCATTAATATATATTGTAAATAACTGGGGTACTAGCACCGATCCCTGGTTACCCTACTAGTCACTGCCTTCCACTCGGAAAAAGAGCCATTTATTCCAAATCTTTGCTTCCTGTCTGCCAACGAGTTTTCTATCCAATTCAGTAGCTTACCCCCAATCCCATGTCCTTTAACTTTGCACGCTAGTCTCTTATGTGGAACCTTATCGAAAGCCTTCTGAAAGTCCAAATACACCACACCCACTGGTTCTCCCTTATCTATTCTAACAGTTACATCCTCCAAAAATTCCAGTAGAATAGTCAAGCATGATTTACCTTTTGTAAATCCATTTTGGCTTTTTCTGATCCTGTCACTGTTTTCCAAGTGCTCTGCAATTACTTCTTTTATAATGGACTCCAGCATTTTCCCCACTACCGATGTCAGGCTTACCGGCCTATAATTCCCATGTTTCCTGGACCACCTTTTTTAAATAGTGGGGTTACATTAGCAACCCTCCAATACATGGGAACTGTTCCAGAGTCTATCGAATTTTGAAAGATGACCAGCAATGCATCTATTATTTCTAGTGCCACTACCTTAAGAACCCTAGGTTGTAGATTATCAGGCCCTGGGGAATTATTGGCCTTCAATCCCATCGATTTCCCTAACAGCATTTCCCTACAAATACTGATTTCTTTCAGTTCCACCTTCTCATTAGAATCGATATTCCCCGACATCTCTGGGGGTTTATTTGTATCCTCCTTTATAAAGACAGAACCAAAGTATGTAATTAGTTGGTCTGCCAGGTCTTTGTTCTCCATTATAAATTCCTCTGATTCTGACTGCATGGGACCTACGCTTGGTTTTACCAATCGTTTTCTTTTCACATATCTATAGAAGCTTTTACAGTCAGTTTTTATGTTCCCTGCAAGCTTACTCTCATGCACTATTTCCCCCCTCTTAATTAATCCCGCAGTCCTTCTTTACTGAATGCTAAACTGCTCCCAATCCTCAGGTTTGCTGCTTTTTCTGGCCAATGTATATGCCTCTACTTGGATCTTATGCTATCCCTAATTTCCCTTGTTAGCCAAAGTTGAGTCACATTTTATGTTCAATTTTTATGCCAAACAGGGATGAACAAATTCTGTAGTTCATCCATGCGGTCTTTAAATGATTGCCATTGCCTAATCACCATCAACCCTTTAAGTAACATTCCCCAATCCATCCTAGCCAGCTCGTGCCTCATACCATCATAGTTTCCTTTATTTAAATTCAGTACCCAAGTCTCTGAATCAACTACTTCACTCTCCATCTTAATGAAGAAATCTATCAAATTATGATCGCTCTTCCCCAAGGGGCCTCGCACAACAAGATTGCTAATTAATCCTTTCTCAGTCTAAGATGGCCTGATCTCTAGCTGTATCCTCGACTTATTGGTCCAGGGAACCATCCCGTATACATTCTAGGAATTCCTCTTCCACAGTATTGTTACAAATTTGGTTAGACCAATCTATATGTAGATTGAAGTCATCCATGATAAATGCAGTGCCCTTATTGCATGCATCTCTAATTTCCCATTTATGCCATCCCCAACCTCAGCATTTCTGTTTATGGATTTGTATACAACTCCCACTAACGTTTTCTTCCCCTTGGTATTTCTCAGCTCTACCCATGCAGATTCCACATCATCAGAGCTAATATCCTTCCTTACTATTGTGTAAATCTCCTCTTTAACCAGCAATGTTACCCCACCGCCTTTTCCTTTTTGCCTGTCCTTCCTGAATATTGAATACCCCTGGATGTTGATTTCCCAGTCTTGGCCACTCTGAAGCCATGTCTCTGTAATCCCAATTATATCTTATGCGTTTATATCTATTCCCACAATGCTCCTCGTATTAAGACACAAAGCCTTCAGGCTTCTTTTTTTAACACTCTTTGCCATTTTAGAATTATTGTTTACTGCGGCCATGTTTGATTTACACACTTGATTTCTCTGACTTCCACTTTTGCTTATCTCCTTCCTGTCATTTGCTTCTATCCTTGCTTCCCGTTCCTCTGTCTCCCTGCACAGGTTCCCATCCCCTGCCATTTTAGTTTAAACCCTCCCCAACAGCACTAGCAAACACTCTCCCAAGGATATTGGTCCCAGTCCTGCCCAGGTGCAAACCGTCCAGTTTGTATTGGTCCCACCTCCCCCAGAACTGGTAACAATGCTCCAGGAATTTGAATCCCTCCCCCTTGCTCCATTCTTCTACACATGTATTCATCTGAAGTATCCTTCAATTTTTACTCTGACTAGGACGTGGCACTGGTAGCAATCCTGAAATTACTACCTTTGATGTCCTATTTTTTAATTTACCCCCTAACTCCCTATATTCAGCTTTTAGGACCTCGCCCCATTTCCTACCTCTATTGTTGTTACCTATATGCACCATGACAATTGGCTGTTCACCCTCCCCCTCCAGAATGCCCTGCAGCCACACCAAGTCATCCTTGAACCTTGCATTAGGGAGGCAACATACCAGCCGCAGAAACACCGACCTATTCCACTTAAAATAGAATCCCCAGTCACTAGTTCTTCCACTCTTTTTCCTCCCGTCCCGTGCAGCAGAACCACCCATTGTGCCAGGAAGTTGTTTGCGGCTACCTTACCCCGATAAGCCATCCTCCACAACAATATCCAAAGCAGTATATCTGTTTGAGAGGGGGATGGCCACAGGGGCCGCTGCACTACCTGCCTGTGCCTACTATTCTGCCTGGAGGTCACCCATTCCCTTCCTGCCTGTGCAGCCTTTACCTGCGGTGTGACCTACTGATTAAAAATAATATCAACGACGTCCTCAGCATCGCGAATGCTCCATTATGTATCCATTCGCAGCTGCAGCACCGCAATGTGGTCTGCAAGTAGCTGCAGCTGGCTACAATTCCTGCACAAATGGTCTTCAGGGACACAGGAAGTGTCCCTGCTTTCCAACATAGTGCACGATGAGATGCCACGGGGCTGAGATTTGCTGCCATAACTTACCCTTTAATTAATTTAAATTAGATCAATACCACCAATTATACTACAATTAAATGATTTACTGAAGGGCCCTTGTTTCCTAGCACTCCGAGCTGAACAACAGAGACCTTAGAAACTGTAACCACAAAATTAAGACCTTCTAAACTTTATAAATTTTGAACCTTAACTGTCTAACTATAGAGTCGTATAAGTACTCACCCAATCAGCTGATTCCTCCTGCCCGCATCACGTTTTGAATCATGAAATAGCTCTGGAACGCCGCCGCTGGTCTGCGAGATTGGTAAGCCTCTAAAAAAAACGGCAAAAGTGAGTTTAAATACTCACTGAACCTCTGCTCTCACGGTTCCCGACAATGGCCTCTGTAAAAAAGCCCAAAGAACTAACTTTATTCGCTGGTGTAGAGTGCACCTTGTCAAATTATTAACTGTAACTTTATTCCCCAGTGTAGAGGGAATCATGTCTAAATTAAAAATTGACTGTTACTTTATTCCCCGGTGAAGAGGATATCATGTCAAATTAATAATTAAATTTGACTTTATTCCCCAGTGTAGAGAATATCATGTCAAATTAGCAATTAACTGTAACTTTATTCCCCGATGAAGAGGATATCATGTCAAATTAACAATTAACTGTAAATTTATTCCCAGCTGTAGAGGGTATCATGTCTAAATTAACAATGAACTGGAATTTGGTTCCCCGGTGTAGAGTGTATCATATCAAATTGAAGATTAACTGTAACTTTATTTCCCGGTGAAGAGGGCACCCTTTCGAATTAACAATGAACAGTAAATGTATTCTCTGATGTAGAGGACATCAGGTCAAATTAAGAATGGACTGTAACTTTATTCTCTGGTGCATTGGGCATCATATCTAAATTAACTGTACATTTTTCCCCGGTGTAGAGGGAATAATGTCAAATTAAGAATTAACTGTAACTTTATTCTCTTTTGTAGTGGGTATCTTGTCTATAATAACAGTTACCTATAGCTTAACCCCCCGGTGAGGAGGATATCAGGTCAAATTTACAATTAACTGTAAATTTATTCCCAGTTTTAGAGGATACAATACCATATTACAATTAACAGTAACTGTATTCACTGGTGTCGAGGGAATCATGTCAAATTAAGAATTTATTGTAACTTTATTCTCTGGTTTCGTGGGTATCATGTTTAAAATAAAAAATAGCTCTAACATAAATCCCCGTTGTAGAGGGCACCATATCTAAAATAATAATTAACTTTAAATTAAAACCCCAGTGTAGAGGGTATCAGGTCAAATTAAAAATTAACGTTAACTTAGTTCCCCGGTGTAGTGGGCATCATGTCAAATTAACAATTAACTGTAAATATATTCCCCAGAGTAGAGGGTATCATGTAAATTAAAAATTAACTAACTTTATATCGTCAGTGTCGAGGGGTTTATGTGTAAGTTAACAATTAACTAACTTTATTCCACAGTGTAGAGGGTACGATATCAAACGAACAATGAACTGTAACTTTATTCCCTGGTGTAACTTTATTCCCTGGTGTAGAGTGTATCATGTCAAATTAATGATTAACTCTAACTTTATTCCCCAGTGTTGATGGCACACTATCAAATTAAAAATTTACTGTAAATGAATTAATTGGTGTAGAGCGAATCATGTCAAATAAAAATTGATTGCATCTTTATTCCCTGGTCTCGTGGGTATCATCTCTAAAATAACAATTAATTGTAATTTAAAACGCTGTTGTAGCGGCATCATAGCTAAAATTAAAATGAACTGTAACTTAAAAGCCCAGTGTAGAGGGTAGCACATCAAATTATCAATTAACTTTAACTTTATTTCCCGGTGTAGAGGGTCTGATAGAAAGTTAAAAATTAACTGTAACTTTGATCCCGGTGTGGAGGATATCATGTCAAATTACCATTTAACTAACTTTATATTGTCAGTGTAGAGGTGTTGATATCTAAATTAACAATTAACTGTAATTTTATTACCCGGTTTGGAGTCTATCATGTCAAATTAATAATCAACTGTAACTTTATTCCCCGGTGTAGAGGGCATCAGATCTTAAACAGCAATTAACTATAACTTAAAACCCCAGTGTAGAGGGTATCATGTCAAATTAACAATTAACTGTAACTGTATTCACTAGTGTAGAGGGAATCATGTCAAATTAATTATTGACAGTAACTTTATTCTCTGGTTTCGTGGGTTTCATATCTAAAATAAAAATTAACTAACTTAAAACCCTGCTGTAGAGGGCATCATATGTAAAATATCAATTAACTGTAACTAAAAAACCCAGTGTAGAGGGTATCATGTCAAATTAATAATTAACTTTAACTATATTCCCCGGTGTAGAGGTTATTATAGAAAATTAACAAATAGCTGCAATTTCGTTCCCCGGTGTAGAGTATCATGTCAAATTAACAATTATCTGTAAATTTATACCGTCAGTGTAAAGGGGTTGATGTCTAAGTTAACAATTAACTGAAACTTTATTCCCCAATGTAGAGGGTTTACTGTCAAATAAAAAATTGAATGTAACTTTATTCCCCGGTGTAGAATGTACCATTTCAAATTAACAATTAACTGCGTCGTTATTCACCAGTGTAGAGGGTATCATCTCTGAATTAACAATTAACTGTAACTTTATTACCTGGTTTAGAGGGCATCATGTCAATTTAACAATTAACTGTTATATTTATTCCCCGGTGTAGAGGGTATCATGTCAAATTTACTATTAAGTGTAACATTATTCCTCGGCGCAGAGGGTATCATGTCTAAATTAACAATGAACTGTTATTTTATTACCAGGTGTAAAGTGTATGATGCCAAATTAATAATTAACTGTAACATTATTCCCCAGTGTGGAGTGATTTATGTCTAAATTACAATTGACTAACTTTATTCCCCGGTGTATAGTGCATCATGTCCAATTGATAATTTACTTTAACTTTATTCCCCAGTGTAGAGGATATCATGTCAAATTAGCAATTATCTGTAAATTTATTCCCCAGTGAAGAGGATATCTGTTACGTCCGTGTCTAAGAAGACACAGACTGCGGAGAACGGTAGAATAGGTGTTTACTCAACGTGGCTCAGACTGCAACTGATATGTACAGATTACTACTCAGCATTATATAGAGGTGTGGTCACTGCCGGTACTACAGTATACATGAGCTGTAAAAAGTAATTCCCCCCTTAAAGGTACATACATTACAATTCCTCCCCTTTTAGATTAACAGTACCATAGCACTCATTTAACAATTAAATATCAAACTAATTACAATTAACACTTTTAACATGCAACATTAGCTGAAAATAGTCTATTTATAAATTCCGTCTTTGGGGAGGCTTCCTGATGCTTTCTGGATAGCGCCTTTCCCGAGTGTCTTGCTCTTGGTGCAGAGGCGATTCTGGCCCCTGTCTTCGGTTGGTTCATCAGCTTCCGATGCTACTGCTTCTGGGGTAGATGCTACCTGTACGTCGGGTTCATTACCAGGTACGTATGGGCGAGGCATGGGGTTGACTTGTTCCTGTTACTCTAGGATCTGGTCAGCATGGCCTCTCACGATGCTCTCCCCAGCGTCCACTGTGTACATTAGTGGGCCCTGCCGTGTGCATATCGTTCCTGGCTGCCATTTTTCTGTTCGGTATTCACGGGCCAAGACGGGTTGCCCTTCATTGAAGCTCCTTGTTGGCTTCTCATGGATGTGCTGGAATTGCTTACTCTCAACATCCCTTCGTACATTTGGTCTGAGCAAATCCAGGCGAGATCTTAACCTTCGGTTAAAGAACATCATGGCTGGGGCTCGGTTGGTGACAGAAAATTGTCCACCTTGTGCTGCAGTGGAATGTTGTCATTGTACACAGACTTTATTGCCTTCTTAAAGCTTTGTACGAACCTCTCAGCCAATCCATTTGTAGTGTATGTACCTTTAAGAGGAACTATGTTTGTTTGAAGCCCCTGTGTACTGTAGTACTGGTAGTGACCACTCGGGTATTTAAGCCTCTATAGTGTCTTGTATAGTTAGTTCACCTCCAGACTTTGTTCAGTAAACACTGGTTAAATCAACCCCTGCATTCCGTGTCTCCATTAACACATGGATACAACAGTGGCGACAAGTTAGAAACGAACTTACCTGCAATTCGGCAGCACCTCAAGGAGATCGATTCCTCAGACGAAGGTCGAAGAAAAAAAAAACTGTGGTTTCACCAGCTAAATGGGCTGGTGGCAGGTAGTGCACTGATCCTTCCTAGGCGGAGGGCTGGGGCTCGATCGGGTGGCTCTGCAGTGGGGCCGGGCAGTGAGTCGGAACACAGAAGCACTCAGGAGACGGCCGGTGCTGCAAAGCAGGTCGGCGTTCGGACCGAGCAGAGGGAGGGGAATGTCCCAGAGGGTCCGACGGGAACGATTCTCCAAGTGACGAAGAAACTGTTTAAAATATATGTATAAATAAAGAAAAAAAAATAGAAATACCGCGAAAAGCTGCAGGTTGCAACGGGCACCGTGGAGAACAGCGTTGGCAGCAGCGGCAGGAAAGTGCGGGAGGCGCCATCTTGACTCAGCAGGGAAGAAGCAAAAGCGCGGGAGGCGCCATTTTTGATTTTCAGGATGCCTAAGACTGGAAATATTACTGCTTTCGATAATGGTATAGAGGATTGGACCACATATATGGAAAGAGTGGAGGTATATTGCAATGCGAATGAAGTAGTGGATGATAAAAAGGCATCGGTACTTCTAAATCTGATGGGCGCAAGGACATACGGGCTGTTACAAAACTTGATCACTCCAGCCAAACCGATGGACAAGAATTTTAAGGAGATTGTTGATACCCTACAGGAGCACTTAAACCCAACACCGCTGCTGATAGCGGAACAATTCAAATTCTTCAGGAGGAATCAGCACAAGAATGAAAGTAACGCTGATTACCTCACCGAATTACGAAAGCTGTCAAAGCACTGCCAATTCGGGGCAGGACTGGCAGATTCTCTACGAGACAAATTCGTCTGCGGTCTCCTAAGCGAAGGAACACAGAAAAGACTACTTTCTGAGAAAGATTTGACACTGGACAAGGCTTTCAGTGTGGTTGTATCATACAAAGCAGCAGCAAGAGGAGCTGCAGAGATACAGCAAAAGCCACAGGACTTCGGCACCCATGAAATGAAACGGGGTTTCGAGAGATGTTATCGCTGCAGCAGATCCACCCATGACCAGAGGGACTGCTGGTTCAAGGACAAAGCATGCAGTCAATGGGGAAAGATGGGACACATTGCACGTGTATGCAGATCTGGATAAAAATCCACTGACAGTAAAAAGGTCAATAAGGAAAAGTACAGAAAGGTACAAATGATGAAGGACAGTAGCTCCAAAGACCAGAAGAGCGATAGCACCTCCGGAAACTAGAGACTAAGCTCTCTCAAATTACATAATGTAATTGTCAAAGAGGATTACCAGACCATTTGGGTTACCCTCACGATAGAGGGGTCCTCATTTAAAATGGAGCTAGATACAGGATCAGCTCTGACCATCATAAGTCGACGGGATTACGAGCGGCTTTTTCTGCATATACCTTTGAAAGACACATCCATTATCTTGAAAACATATACGGGACAGAAAGTATACCCCAGAGGGAAAATAAGAGTGCCTGTTGTATGCAACGGCAAGGAAATACAGAAGTTGTATTTATACATTCTGCAAGATGGTGGTCCACCGTTGTTGGGACGTGAATGGATCAGAAAGATATGTTTAGACTGGCACTCCATTCAGGCACTGACGGTGACCAGTAAGAAATAAAATGATGATGACGTCATACCTGGACGATTAAAAGAAGTGTCTCAACAGGAACTAGGAACCGGAAAGGCGCAACCGCCTCAATAAAAGTGGAAGATGCGGCAATTCCCAAGTTTTTTAAGGCAAGGCCGGTGCCATACGCAATTCGTCCAGCAGTCGAGGCAGAGCTGGAGAATTTGGAAAAAGCACGCGTGTTATCCAAGGTAGATTGGAGCGAGTGGGCAACACCCATCATCCCGGTCATGAAGAAAACATTGACTAATGATAAATCTGAAGAAAAGAGAAACATTCGCATCTGTGGGGACTTCAAGGTGACTGTAAACCCGGTTCTTCACACGGTACAGTATCCGGAGGGAAACGTTTCACCAAAATTGACTTGGCACAGGCATATCTACAGATTGAGGTTGAGGAGGCCTCTAAAAAGTATCTCACGATAAACACACACAAAGGCCTGTACCAGTACAATCGACTGGTTTTCGGAGTAGCATCAGCTCCAGCTATCTGGCAAAGAGCTATGGAGCAAGCCCTGGAAGGGATTCCGGGGACTCAATGCTACCTAGACGACATTCTTGTAACAGGAGAAAACGACAACGAGCACCTTGTCAATATGGAGCAGGTGCTCACGAGGCTGAGACAACGGGGCCTACGAGCAAATCGCCCCAAGTGCGAATTTTTCCAGAAACAAATATCATATTGTGGCCATGTCATTAACGAAGAAGGGTTACATAAGTCACCTGAAAAAATTGAAGCGGTCGTAAAAGCCCCCACGCCTGAAAATGTCTCACAGTTAAGGTCGTTCCTGGGATTAATAAATTACTATCATAAATTTTTACCGAACTTGTCAACGGTTCTGCACGCTCTTAATGCACTGCTACAAACGGGAGAAATTTGGAAATGGAGCGAAGACTGTAAACGTGCCTTCCATAAATGCAAAGGCTTGATCAAGTCCATGGAAGTGTTGGCTCATTACAACCCATCACTGCCAATCAGACTGGCGTGCGATGCATCCCCTTATGGCGTGGGAGCGGTATTATCGCATAGATTCCCTGATGGCTCGGAGCGGCCGATAGCTTTTGCGTCACTCTCATTGAACTCAGCTGAGCGTTACTGTGCTCAGATCGAAAGGGAGCCACTCAGCCTGGTGTGGGGGGTGAAGAAATTCAACCATTACCTGCACGGACAAAAATTTACCTTGTTGACTGACCCTCAACCCCTCGTCTCCATATTCAACCCTAAAAAGGGCGTTCCCATTATGACAGCGCAAAGGCAACAGAGATGGTCCCTTTTCCTAGGGGCACACCAATATGACATAGAATACCAAGGAACAAAACAGCATAGGGAAGCTGACGGGTTGTCACGCCTACCGTGCCAACGGTAGAAGAGGCGCCTACAGTGGTCCCAGTGGAGATGTTCCATTCGACCATAGTGGAATGTCTACCAGTGATAAATTCTACCATTGAAAAGGAAACGAGAAATGACCCGACTCTCTCACGAGTCTATGATTTAACGGTGAAGGGATGGCCAGCAGATGGCGAACCACTGTTGCCAGCATTCTCGCAAAGAGAGAACATCTGTCAGTGTGCCGAGGAACCTTGATGTGTGGATCCAGAGTGGTGATTCCACCCAAACTCCTGGATAAAGTGCTAAAGGAGCTTCACGAGGGGAATCTGGGTGGAGTGAAAATGAAGAACTTAGCCAGAGCGTTTGTGTGGTGGCCAGGTATCGATGGAGACATCGAAGAAATGATCAAGAGCTCTCTAGGGTGCCAGAAGGTCCAAAACGCCCCACCACAAGCCCCTCTACATCCATGGGAGTGGCCCTCATCTCCATGGCAAAGGGTACATATCGACTTTGCTGGTCCATTTATGGACTACACGTCTGCCACATACCATCCCGCCACCAATGGATTAGCTGAAAGGTTTGTCCATACATTCAAGAAGGCCTTAAAGGCCATGGGTAATGAAGACATAAATCTACAACATAAGGTAGATACCTTCTTGTTTGCGTACAGGAATGCAACACATGTGGTTACAAACCAAACCCCCGCCATGATGTTTTTCAATAGAAGACTAAGATGCCGGCTGGATTTGAACAAGCCAAACGTCAGAAGGGACGTAGAGAACCGGCAATTTCAAAGCATGAATGAAAGGCCAACTAGAACCTTCCAGATAGGTCAACAAGTTTTGGCCCGGGACTACCGTACCGAGAAATGGCAGCCTGGAACTATTTGCACACGACTAGGACCGCTGATGTATACCGTGGGCATTGGAGAAAGCATAATAAGGCGCCATGCTGACCAGATCATAGAGTCATCCGAAAAGGGACAATGTACACCACAACTCTACACCTCGTGATGTAGCAGAGATACCCATTGTATCTACCTCCGATCCCGTGATACTGGAACCAGATGAACCCGACACTGGCATTCAAGCCGAAATCGACCTTGCCAAAAGAACCTACTACACCACCGAAACCTACTACACCACAGAGGCATTATCTGGACCGAGGCAGGAAGCCTCCAGAGAGACTGAATTTGTAATTGATTAACTTCAGCAAATGTGTAGATTATTGTTCTTGTACAAATGTTATTTAATGATTACTTAAAATGTTATGTACTATTTATCTAAAAGGGGAGGAATTGTAGTGTATGTACCTTTAAGCGGAACTATGTTTTTTTGAAGCCCCTGTGTACTGTAGTACCGATAGTGACCACTCGGGTATATAAGCCTGTATAGTGTCTTGTTTAGTTAGTTCATCTCCAGACTTTGTTCAGTAAACACTGGTTAAATCAACTCCTGCATTCCGTGTCTCCATTAATACATGGATACAACACCATTTGTGGCTAGATGATACGGGGCGGATGTGTAATGTCTTACCCCATTCTTTTTCAAGAACCTCCGGAACTCTTCGGACACAAATTGTGGTCCGTTGTCGGAGCAAATCTGTTCTGGAAAGCCATTCCTGGCAAAAATGGTCCGTAGGACTGCAATAGTTTTCTCAGTGGTGGTGGAGGACATTTTGATGACCTGAGTCCATTTCGAGTGCGCATCCATGGCTATTAAAAACATTGGGCTAGAAATTCAGTAGGTTGCGCCAGCCGTTAGCACCTTAGGAGGAGTAGTTGTCGAGCGCTAGGCGCTTACCGCCCGGGTGCAGCGCGGTCTGTGCCTCGCCCCAACTTCAGTAAACATTTAGCGCCGGCGCAAAGTCTTTGCGCGCGCTGAGCTGCGCGTGCAGATCATGACATCATTTCCTCGTGCAACGCCCTTTCTGCGCCCCCAACCGGATCGTCAGTCGCGCCGGCCCATTGTGCGCCGGGTGGCCCTAGCGACTGCTGAATGGAACGGTGCTCAGCCGATGCGGGCCGCGGGGAGCGCAAATTAAAGGGCACTTCCCCTGCACTATAAAAGGCTGCCATTTTGCAGCACTCATTCTTGTGAAACGGATATTTGGAGAGAGACCAAGGTAGAGAGCTTACTGCTTTGGCCCAACACTAGGACAGGTACTTCTGGCTTCAGGCCACAGCTTTGCTATTGTCTTTGCCTTCATGATATCTCATTGTTTGCCAGCATATTATGGGGGCTGCAGTGGGTGTCGATGATGGCTTTCCGCATTACGTCCAAAGGGCTCACAGACGCTGTGAGAGAGTGGCAGCCCTGGCTAGACCGAGAGGGGGCAACAGGCGTCGGCAAGGGAGGCATTACCCACCCAGGATATACCGCCAGCAGTTCTCCTATCTCAACATGTCTGATGAGCAGTGTGTTAGGAGGCTGCCATTCAGAAGGGAGGTGGTCACAGACATCTGCCAGCTACTTCAGAGAGATCTGCAGCCACAGCTGAGGTGCAGGACGTCTCTGTCGGTGGCAGTGAAGGTGGCTCTCAACTTCTATGCCACCGGCTCCTTCCAGTCCGCTGCTAGGGACATTGCTAACATCTCCCAGTTTGCCGTGCATTGCTGCATCCGCCAGGTGACCAATGCCCTTTTCACAAGGAGAGGTCAGTTCATCTCCTTCCCCATGACCCTGGACAAGCAGCAGCAGCGTGCAATGGGATTTGCAAGAATAGCGGGCATCCCCATGGTGCAGGGCGCCATTGACTGCATGCATGTGGCTTTGCGGGCACCTGTGGAGAATGCCGAGGAATACCGCAACAGGAAGGGCTACCATTCGCTGAATGTACAGCTGGTGTGTGACCACAGGCAGTGCATCCTAGCTGTCCATGCCCGCTTTCCAGGCAACAGCCACGGTGCCTTTATCCTGCGACAGACTACTGTGGCTGACATGTTCCAGGCACAGCCTCACCCAAGAGGATGGCTTATCGGGGACAAAGGCTATCATTTGTGTACCTGGCTCATGACCCCGCTCCGCGCGCCCAGGAGCCCTGCTGAAGAGGCATACAACGAGAGCCATCAAGCGACCAGGAACATCATTGAACAAACGATTGGCGTCCTGAAGCAACGGTTCCGCTGCCTGGATCGTTCCGGCGGAGCCCTGCAGTACTCGCCGGAGCGGGTCTTCCATTTCGTGCTCGTTTGCTGCATGCTGCACAACCTGGCTATCCGCAGGACTCAGGCACTGCCACCACAGATTGGAGCACCACCTCAGGAGGAGGAGCAGGAGGAGGAGGACCAGCACAGGAGGGCGGCACAAGGTGCAAGGGCCGCCCGTCTGCGGCTTATTGAACGTAGGTTCTAGGCCCCCTCTCAGGGAATGGCTTGTGCCAATGAAAGAATATGAATGCAGCCGCTCCGCAAGCCCTCAGCCGGTCAAGGCAGCAAAAACTTCAAAGTTCAAACATGGACAATCTGAATGAAGAAAATTGATTATTGCACAAACTCTGTGCCCTTCCCACATGACAAACAAAAACAGACAAAACCCCCCAAAAACAGTCAGACACATAACTCGCTCCCACAACCTGGAGAGGATTAACAAAACAGTGAAACAAAAATGACCGTCATCCTCGGCCTTCATAAAAAACAAACACAACATCCTCGGCCTTCATAAAAACTTAACATTTGCCCACACCTTCTACTTTTTGGCCCGCGAGGGCGATGCCTTGCGTATACTTGTGCGGCCCCTGCCCGGCCTGCTGCTCCTCCTCAATTGGAGCCCAGTGGCTGCAGCAAGGCTGGGGGAAGGCTCCTGAGGGGCACATGGCGAGACGGCAGATGCCCTTGGGGGTCGGCCTGCACGAGCTCTGGCACTCGAGGAGCCAGCTGGTGACTGCTGCAGCTGTGGCTGGGCGGCATCAGTGTGTCCAACAGCTGGTGGCAGCTGCACTGGTGGAGTGGCAGTGTCGGCTTCAGGAATGATGGCAAGCTGGCTGATGGCAGGTGCTCACTGGTCGCCTGATAGTGGCAGCCACCCGGGCCAGCGCTGCAGCATGCACAGCAACCTGCTGAAGGACAGCCCGCTGGGCTGCTGCAGAGCGGCGGGTGCCCTGGCGATGCCTGGATGATGCAGCCAGTGTGGCACCAGTTAGTGCCCGTGTTGCCCTGGTCTGTGACCGCATAAGACCAGCCAGTGACTGGACTGCACGACTGAGCACTTGGGTACTCGCCGACTGTGCTGCCCCGAATGCCTCCACACTCCGAGCCAGTGACTGTATGGAGTCAGGCAATCGTGCCACTGCCCCAATGAACTCCGTGTGCCTGCACTCCGAGTCGACGGCCATTTCCTCCAGGAGGTGCACCTCCTCTGCGCTGACCGTTGCAGGACTGGAGGCTGCACTCACCCTCTGGGGAGAAGGCCGCCGAGGTTCCCCACCCCTCGCGCATTGCTGCAGGCCGCTGGGCCCAAGAACTGGACTCTCCTCCGACCCTTCCCCCAGGCTCCCCTCCAGGGAAGACATGTCCTGTACATCACCATGGGCTGGCGCGGCTGAGGGTGCCACTGATGTGCCGGCTTCCTCCTCCTCCTCCTCCGAGGGGCTGTCACTGGCAGCTTCAGGGGCCTCCTCCTCACCTGGCGAGTCACCATCTGAAAGCAGGAAGGCACAAGAGTAGCTTTACAGTGAGGACAGGGCGTCAGCGAGGGAGGCATGAGTGGTGCCATTCACAGCATTGGTCGGACAGTGGCAAAGGATGTTGATCTGATGCGCAAGTGCAATGAGAGAGGTCCAAAAGGTGATGTCCTTACCATTGGTGCCCAGAACAGGGTCGGCATCTCCACTGGCAACGGGGCCAATCAGACGGACTCCCATTATGCGCTCCATGCACTGGTGTAGGTCGGTGAGCTCTTGGAGCTGGGGTCGGCCTCCCCCGGTCGCAATCTGGCTACACTTGTTGGTAGCCAGCTTGGCCTGCATGAGAAAGGACGGCATCTAAGTACGGTGTGCAGCCCTGATCTTGTCTGCACTGCCTCCCATGGTCGAATAGCTTGGACAGTGGGCAGCCCTGATCTTGCCTGCACTGCCTCCCATGTTCGAATAGCTTGGACAGTGTGTAAAGTGCAGAATGTGCAGTTGATGTTCATGCCAGTCCCATAGCTGCTGGATGAGGGCTGGCCATTAGGGCTTTCAGGTCCCTTTGTCCATAATGTGAGGTGCACATGCAAGGATGAGGAGGACACTGGAAAGGGTAATCACCCTGACAATCCGAGTGAGGTCGTTGAATTTTTTCCTGCATTGTACAGGATTCCTGGCAACCACACTGCTGGATGTCACCCTGTTGGAGACCTCCTTCCAGGCTTTGCGGTAGACACTGGGCACCGGCTTCTTGCCACTGTCTGGAAACAAAACATGGCGTCTTCGCTCCACTGCGCCAACCAGCACTCTCAGGTCCCCTTTGCTGAAGCACAGCGCTCTCTCCCGGGGCTTCTAAGAACATAAGAACATAAGAACATAAGAAATAGGAGCAAGAGTAGGCCAATCGGCCCCTCGAGCCTGCTCCACCATTCAATAAGATCATGGCTGATCTGATCCTAACCTCAAATCTTCTATCACTCTGCATCCACCCGAACCCATGTGATCTCCCGGGAGAGGCGAAAAACCAGATAAAGACCCAATGGCCAATTTGGGAGAAAAAAATCTGGGAAATTCCTCTCCGACCCATCTAGGCGATCGAAATTCTTCCAGGAGATCACTCTGTCCCTATATTTTCTACAGTACTTACCTTCTGTAAAGGCGATCTCCACCCCAGCCAGGAACATCGTCCTGGCCAGCAAAGAGTTGCAGCAGCAGTGCTCAGGCCTAGGTGGAGGGCTGCAGTGTACAGGGCATGGCAGCCAAACAAATCGACCCTTCCCCCTTTAAGAGATGGCCGGCACCAGCGTGTCTGCCGTCAATGAAGAAATCACCGCACCTGCGCTGCGCCCGGCCTCGGCGGTATCTCTCAGCATCGCCGGCTTAGCGCCTAAAGATAGTCGTGCATCACCAGATTTAGCGCTGCAGCAACCTCTTAGGGCGATGCTACTGAATATCGGCGAAGTGGCCTCGGCTTTGCGCTGGGCGCAACCTTTAGCGGCCGCCCGACTTTACCACCCCAAAAGGGGTTATACTGAATTTCTAGGCCATTGAGTCCATGAATGGACCAGCAAAATCAATATGCACCTGTTGCCATGGAGATGAGGGCCACTCCCATGGGTGTAGAGGGGCCTGTGGTGGTGCATTTTGGACTTTCTGGCATCCTGAGCAGCTCTTGGTCAGGTCCTCGATTTGTTTATCGATTCCCGGCCACCACAAATAAGCCCTGGCTAGGCTTTTCATTTTTACCCCTCCCAGATGACCCTCATGAAGCTCATTGAGTGCTCTATCCCTTAACTTGGGTGGAATTACCACTCGGGATCCACACATCAAGGTCACCCGGCTCACTGACAGCTGTTCTCTCCTTGTCGAGAATGCTGGCAACAGTGAGTCGCCATGTGCTGGCCATCCCTTCACCGTCAAATCATATACCCAAGACAGTGTCGGGTCATTTCGGGTTTCCTTTTCGATACAAGCGTTAGTTACCAGTCGCTATTCAACTATAGTCAAATGGAATATTTCGACAGGTTCCACTGCTGGTGCTTCCTCTGCAGTAGGCAGTGGCAGGCGTGATAGCCCATCAGCATTTCCATGCTGTTTCGTGCCCTTATATTCAATCTCATAGTGGTGCGCCCCTAGAAAAAGTGAACATCTTTGTAGTCGTTGCGCAGTCATCACCGGAATGCCCTTCTTCGGATTAAAAATGGAGACAAGAGGCTGGTGATAAGTCAGCAAGGTGAATTTCTGCCCGTGCAGATAGTGATTGAACATTTTCACTCCCCACACTAGGCTAAGGGCCTCCCTGTCAATCTGGGCGTAGTTACGCTCAGCTGAGGTGAATGATCGTGATGCAAAGGCTATTGGCCTCTCTGAGCCGTCCGAGAATTTGTGCGACAGCACCGTTCCAATGCCATAGGGTGATGCATCACAAGCCAACCGAATTGGTAATGCTGGGTTGTAATGGGCCAATACCTCTTTCGATGTGATTAGTGTTTTGCTCTTGTGGAAAGCTCGTCTACATTCGTCACTCCACTTCCATGGCACCCCAGTTTGCAGTAGGGTGTTCAGTGGGTGTAGTATTGTAGACAAATTTGGCAAGAACTTATGGTAGTAGTTTACCAGCCCGAGGAACGACCTCAGTTGTGACACATTTTCTGGTGCTGGAGCCTTGACTACTGCCTCAATCTTCTTTGGTAACCCCTCTTTATCGATAACGTGGCCAAAATACGAGATTTGTTTTCTAAAAAACTCGCATTTGGGGCAGTTAGCTCGGAGCCTATATTCCGGCAATCTCGTGAGCACCTGCTCCAGGTTGGCAAGATGATCACTGTCATTTTCGCCCGTGACCAGGATGTCTTCCAAATAACACTGGGTCCCTGGGATCCCTTGCAGGACTTGTTCATTGCCCTCTGCCAAATAGCCGGAGCTGATGCTACCCCGAATACCAGCCGGTTGTATTGGTAGAGACCATTATGGGTGTTGATTGTGAGGTATTTCTTTGATGCTTCTTCGACCTCCATTTGCAGATATGCCTGGGCCAGATCAATGTTAGTGAAGCGTTTCCCTCCAGATAACGAGGCGAAAATATCTTCAATCCGCGGAAATGGATATTGTACGGTGTGAAGGACCGGGTTCACTGTTACCTTAAAGTCCCCACAGATGCGAACCTTCTTCGGTTCCCCAGGCATGCTGCTCAATGCCTATTTCATCACAGGGATGATGATGTAGCCCACTCGCTCCAGTCTACCTTGGACAGTACACCTGAACGTTCCAGACTCTCCAGCTCTGCTTCGAAGGCTGGGCAGATCGCATCAGGTACCGGTCTGGCCTTAAAAAATTTTGGCCTTGCGTTTCCTTCAATTTTAATCGTCGCTGTCATGCCTTTTAGTGTTCAGAGTCCTTGCTGGAACACTTCTTCCGCGTCAGTTAGGATCTTTGACAGTCGCCCAGGTGTGACGTCGTCATCCTTTTTCTCAGCCACAGTCAGTCCCTGTGTGAATTGCCAATCCAGTTGTATTTTCTGGATCCATTCACATCCCAGTAATGGTGGTCCTCCACCTTGCAATACATACAGGTCTAGTTTTGGTGTTTTCTTACTGTTATATATAACGGTCACCATTATTTTTCCTTTGGGGTAGACTTTTGCCCCATGTACGTCTTCAAAATAATTTTTGTGTCTCTCAAAGGTATGTGTCAGAATAGCCACTCGTAGTCCCGTCGGTTTATGACTGTTAGGGCTGATCCTGTGTCCAATTCCATCTTTTCCTGGACTCCTGCTATCTTGAAAGTGACGCAAATGGTTCGGTGATTCTCTGTTGTGATCACATTATTTAGTTTCAGACAACTCAGTTCCTTGCTTTCATAGTCGTTATCACTCTTTTGTTCGTCTGAACTATTCTCCGTCATCTTATGTACCTTCTGGTACTTTCCTTTGGTAAGTTTCTTATTGCTTGTTTTCTTTCCCGACCTGCAGACTCGTGCCATGTGTCCTACTTTTCCACACTCTCTGCACATTTTGTCTTTGAACCAGCAATCATTCTGGTCGTGTGTTATTCTGCCACAGCGATAGCACTTCTCTGTTCAATATGACATTTCGTTTGTGCCATATTCTTGCAGTCTCTGTTGTATCTCTGCAGCGCCCCGTGCTGCTGCTTCATATGATACCGCAATGCTGAAAGCCCTTTCCAATGTAAGGCCCTTTTCAGATAAAAGCCGTTTCTGGGTTCCTTCACTTTGAAGCCCACACACAAACTTGTCCCTTAAGGTAACTGCCAGTCCCACTCCAAACTGGCAGTGTTTCGATAGTTTGCGCAGTTCTGTTAAATAATCAGCATGGCTTTCATCCTTATGCTGGTTCCGTTTGTGAAAATTGAATCTTTCTGCTATCAGCACCGGTGTGGGGTTTAAATGTTCCTTTAGTATCGTTACTATATCTTCAAAACTCTTCCATTGGCTTCGTTGGGGTTACTAGATTTCATAAAAAACCATACGTCTTTGCACCCATTAAGTTTAACAATACCGATGCTTTCTTGTCATCTGACACCTCATTTGCCTTGCAGTACACCTCTATTCGTTCGACATATGTAGTCCAATCATCGACTTCATTGTCTAATGCGGTGATACTGCCACTCTTCGGCATTTTGGGTGTGGTTAAAAATGGCTTCTCCCAATGGCTTAAAATGGCAACTCCCGCGCTTTTCTTCTTCCCCCGCTGTCCCTCGCGGGTTTCTGCGCGTCTCTCACTCCCTCTCTCCGACGCTGCTCGGCCCCTGAACACCGGCTGCGCCCTGTGCACTCTGCCCTCTCTCTCTCTCTCTCTCTCCCGTCGACGCTGATTGGCCCTTTGCTGTGCCGCTCGGTCGGGCTCTAGCCCGCCGCTGTCCGGGATGGGTCTGTGCACTACCTGTTGCCAGCCCGTTTCGCTGGACCACCTCGACTGGAAAGCCAAGCCTGGCTCTCAACAGCCTCCCCCGCAATCCTCGAGTCTCTGCTGGATGACGGGGCAGTTGTCCATGGTCGACGCCCGAATCTCTGGCCTTGACCTCCAATCCACTGATCTCCAAGATTGAATCCCCGGGAGGTGATGCAGAGTTGCTGGTAGGTTCGAACCTGCCTCGTCGCCAATGTTACATCCATGTATAAGAAGACACAGACTGTGGAGAACGGTACAATAGATGTTTACTCAACGTGGCTCAGACTGAAACTGATATGTACAGATTACTACTCAGCGTTATATACAGGTGTTGTCACTGCCGGTACTACAGTATACATGAGCTGTAGAAAGTAGTTCCCCTCCTTAAAAGGTACATACAGTACAATATCATGCCAAATTAACAATTAACTGCAAATGCATTCCCAGATGTGGAGTGTATCAAATCAAATTAACAATTAACTGAAACATTACTCCCTGATGTAGGGGGTACCATGCCTAAATTAAGAGTGAACTGTCACTTTATTTCCTGGTGTAGAGGGAATCATGTCTAAAATAACAATAAACTGTAACTTTATTCATCGGTGTAGAGGGCATCCTGTCAAATTAACAATTAATTGTAAATTTAGATCGTCAGTGTAGAGGGGTTGATGTCTACTTTAACAATTAACTGTAACGTTATTCCCGGTTTAGAGGATGTCAAGTCAAATTAACAATTAAGTGTAACTTTATTCCCTGCTTTAGAGGTTAGCAATTCAAATTGAGAATTAATTGTAACTTTATTCCCCGGTTTAGAGTGTAACATCTCAATTTAATAATTACCTGTAAATTTAATCCCCGGTGTAGAGGGTATAATGTCTAACTTAACAATTAACTGTAACTTCATTTCCCAGTAATGAGTGTAACATCTCAACTTAATCTTGAGTCCACATTAACAATAGACTGTTACCCTCTGCACCGGGGTATAAAGTAACAGTCTATTTTTAATATAGACACAATACCCTCTATATTGGGGAATAAAGATTCAGTTGTTGGTTAATCTGACATGATACCCTCTACACCGGGGTATAAAGTATCATCTCAAATTTATATTTGACGAATATTATTCCCCAGTGTGGAGGGCGTCATGCTTAAATTTACAATTAACTGTAACTTTATTCCCCAGTGTAGAGAATATCATTTCAAATTAAGAATTGACTGTATCTTTGTTCCCTGGTGTAGAGGGTATTATGCCAAATTAAAAATTTACTCTATTTTTAGTCCCCAGTGTTGAGGTTATCATGTCAAATGCATGATTGACTTTAACTTTATTCCACAGTTTGGAGGGTATAATGTCAAATTAACATTTAACTTTAACTGTTCTGTCCTCCTCATGACTATGATTCGACAGACAGCTAAACCCTCATCACCAAACAGGAGGCGTTGTTACTTTTAATCCAGTTTAATGACACAGAGTGAAACTACAAGAGAGCAAGAAATTACAACATCAAATAAGGCCGATTGGTCTTACAATCACGATCTGAATAAACAAAATAAACCTAGGATAGTTGAACGAAACGTTACCACTATAACTCAACGGTTCTATTACAATTTGAGGTAAATCTGATACAACAATTAAAGGTCTAACACATGAATGCCAGGAGAAAGACTAATAGCCAGCCACATGGGTACTCCACAAATTACAATATTTTAACTCATCTGCCGCAAATATCAAGAAATGGTGACATAGATCAAACATAAAGACATCTGATAAAAGGCGACTTATAGACAATGCCAGTCAAAGGGGGAAACTAAGAAGGATGGCATTAGATACTGTATACATCACCAGCCATGAACTGTGGGCTCCCTCGTGGTTGTGTTTTACTTTCGCTTTCTCATCATGTCACATGATATAACTCAACAATAAGGAGGTAAGTAGTAAAACCACTAGGGGGAGACAAAACACAATACTAAAAGTCTCATAGAGGACATAACATTAATTTTATTCCCCGGTGTAGAGGATATCATGTCTAAATTAACAAATAATATCAATTTATTCCTCGTTGTAGAGGACATCATGTCAAATAATCATTTGACTGTAACTTTATTCCACATTGTAGAGGGTATCATGTCAAATTAACAATCAACTGTAACTTCATTCCCCGGGGTAGAGGGAATCGTGTAAATTAAGATTTAACTGGAACTTTTTCCCCGTTGTAGAGAGTATTATGGCAAATTACAAATCCATGGTAAATGGATGCCCTGGTGTACAGGTTATCATGTCAAATTAATAATTGACTCTCTTTATTCCCCGCTGGAGAGGGTATCATGTCTAAATTAACAATTAACAGGAACTTCTCCCAGTTTAGAGGGTATCATTTCAAATTAAAAATTGACGTTAGCTTTATTCTCCAGTCTAGAGGGTAACATGTTCATCAAAAAATAGCTAACTTTCTTCCCCAGTGTAGAGGATATCTTGTCAAATTGAGAATTAACTGTTATTTTGTTGCTTCGTTTAAAGGGTAGCAAGTCAAATTATTAATTAACTGTTGCTTATTTCCTCGTGGACAGTTTATCATGTCAATTTAACTATTATTTGTAACTTTATTCCCTGGTGTAGAGGGCATAATATCTAAATTAACAATTTACAATAACATTATTCCCCAGTGTAGAGGGCATGATGTCAAATTAAAAATGAACTCCAAATTTATTCCATGGTGTAGAGGGCATCATGTAAATTTAAAACATCACTGTAGCTGTATTCCCCAGTGTAGAAGGTGTCATGACTAATTAAAAAATAACTGTGACTTTATTCCACAGTGAAAAGGGTATCATGTCAAATTAACAATTAACTGTTATTTTATTCCCTCGTGTAAAGGGAATCCAGTCAAATTAACAATTACCTGTTGCTTTATTCGCTGGGATAGAGGGAATCATGTACATTTAGCAATTAACTGTAATTTTATTCCCTAGTGTAGAGTCTATCATAAAAATTAAAAATTAACTGTAAATTAATTCACCGCTGTAGTGTGTAACATGTCAAATTAACAATTAACTGTTACTTCATTCCCTGGCAGAGGGTATACTGTCAAACTAACAATTAACTGTAACTTAAATCCAGAGTGTAGTGGGTATCATGTCTAAATTAACAATTAAATGTTACTTCATTCCCTGGCAGTTTATTGTTATTTTAGACATGATTCCCTCTACACCAGGAAATAAAGTGACAGTTCACTCTTAATTTAGGCATGGTACCCCCTACATCAGGGAGTAATGTTTCAGTTAATTGTTAATTTGATTTGATACACTCCACATCTGGGAATGCATTTGCAGTTAATTTGACATGATATTGTACTGTATGTACCTTTTAAGGAGGGGAACTACTTTTTACAGCTCATGTATACTGTAGTACCGGCAGTGACAACACCTGTATATAACGCTGAGTAGTAATCTGTACATATCAGTTGCAGTCTGAGCCACGTTGAGTAAACATCTATTGTACCGTTCTCCACAGTCTGTGTCTTCTTATACATGGATGTAACATTGGCGACGAGGCAGGTTCGAACCTATCAGCAACTCTGCATCACCTCCCGGGGATTCAATCTTGGAGATCAGCGGATTGGCGGTCCAGGCCAGAGATTCGGGCGTCGACCATGGACAACCGCCCCGTCATCCAGCAGAGACTCGAGAATTGCGGGGGAGGCTGTTGAGAGCCAGGCTTGGCTTTCCAGTCGAGGTGGTCCAGCGAAACGGGCTGGCAACAGGTAGTGCACAGACCCATCCCGGACAGCGGCGGGCTAGAGCCCGACCGAGCGGCACAGCAGAGTCTATCATAAAAACTAACAATTAACTGTAACTTTATTCCCCGGTGTAGATGGTATCATGTCAAATAAACAATTAACTGTAACTTAAATCCAGAGTGTAGTGGGTATCATGTCTAAATTAACAATTAACTGTAGCTTTATTCCCCAGTGTAGAGGATATCATGTCTAAATTAACAATTAACTGTAGCTTTATTCCCCGGTGTAGAGGATATCATGTCTAAATTAACACTTAAATGTAGCTTTATTCCCCGGTGTAGAGGATATCATGTAAAATTAACAATTAACTGTAACTTTATTCCCTGGTGTAGAGGGAATCATGTCTAAATTAACAATTAACTAATTTTATATCGTCAGTGTAGAGGGGTTGATGTCTAAGTTAACAAGTCACTGCAACTTTATTCATTGGTGTAGAGGGAATCATTTCAAATTAACAATTAACTGTAACTTTATTCTATGGTGTAGCGGGTATCATGTCTAACACAACAATTAACTGTAACTTATAACCCCAGTGTAGAGGGTATCATGTCACATTAACAATTACTTTAACATTATTCCCCGATGTAGAGGGCATCATGTCAAATTAACAATTAACTATAACATTTTTCCCCGGTATAGAGGGAATCATTTCTGAATTAACAATGAACTGTAACCTTATATAGTCAGTGTGGAGGGGTTGATGTCTAATTAAACAAGTAACTTTAACTTTATTCCCCCGTGCAGTGGGTATGATGTCTCATTAACAATTAACTAACTTTATTCCCCGGTAAAGAGGGAATCATGTCAAATTAACATTTAACTGAATCGTTATTCCCCAGTGTAGAGGGTATCATTTCTAAATTAAAAAGTGACTGTTACTTTATTCCCCGGTGTAGAGGGCATCATGTCAAATTTACAATTGACTGTAACGTTATTCCCCGGTGTAGAGGGTATCATGTCTAAATTAACAAATAAATATCAATTTATTCCTCGGTGTAGAGGGTACTATTGCAAATTAACAATTGACTGTATCTTTATTCGCCAGTGTAGAGGGTATCATGGCTGAATTAAAAATTAACTAACTTTATTCCCCGGTGAAGAGGACATAATGTCAAATTAACAATTGACTGTATCATTCTTCCACTGTGATGAGCTTATTATGCCAAATAAACATTTGACTGTAAATTTATTCCACAGTGTACAGGGTATCATGTCAAATTAACAATCAACTGTAACTTTATTCCCCGGTGCAGAGGGAAACATGTAAAATTAAGATTTAACTGGAACTTTTTTCCCCGGTGTAGAGGGTTTCATGGCAATTTACAAATTCACAGTAAATCTACTCCCTGGTGTAGAGGGTATCATGTCAAATTAACAATTGATTGTTTGTTTATTCCCCGGTGGAGTGGGCATAATTTCTAAAGTAACAATTAAAAGGAACTTTTTCCTCTGTGTAGAAGTTATCATTTCAAATTAAAAATTCACAGTAGCTTTACTCGCTGGTCTAGAGGGTAACATGTCTAATTAACAAATAACTGTAAGTTTATTCCCCAGTGTAGAGGATTTCTTTTCAAATTAAAAATTAACTGTTATTTTGCTGCTTCGTGCAAAGGGTATCAAGTCAAATTATCAATTAACTGTAACTTTATTCCCTGGTGTAGAGGGTATCATGTCAGATTAAAAATTAACTGGTGTAGAGGGCATCATGTCAAATTAAAAATTAACTGTTATTTTGCTGCTTCGTGTAAAGGGTATCAAGTCAAATTAACAATTAACTGCAACTATATTCCCTGGTGTAGAGGGTATCATTTCAGATTAACAACTAGCTGTAACTTTATTCTCTGGTTTAGTGGACATCATGTCTAAATTAAGAATTAACATTAACTTTTTTCCCTGGTAAAGAGTGCATCATGTATAACTTAACAATTATCTGTAACTTTACTCACCGCTGAAGTGGGTATCATGTCAAATTAAAAGTTCAGTGTGACTTTATTCCACATTGTAGAGAGTATCATGTCAAATTAACAATTAACTGTAACTTTATTCCGCAGTGCAGAGGATAACTTGCCAATTTAATAATTAATTGTAACTTTATCCCCCGGTGCAGAGGGATTCATGTCTAATTAGCAATTTAAAGTAACTTTAAGCCGCAGTGTAGAATGTATCATGTCAAATTAACAGTAACATTCATCCCTGTTGTTGAGAGTATCTTGTCAGATTAACAATTAACTACAATTGTACTCCCCAGAGTAGAGCGCTTCATGGCAAATTAACAATCAACTGATACCCTAACACCATGGAATAATGTATCAGTTAATTTTTAATTTGCCATGATGCCCTCTACTCTGGGGAATAAAGTTACAGTTAATACTTAATTTTACCAGATAATAACGTTACAGTTAATTGTTATTTTAGACTTGACGCCCTCTACACTGGTGAATAAATTTGCAGTTAATTGTTAATTTTGATATCATACCCACTACACAAGGGAATAATGTTACAGTTAATTGTTATTTTGAAATGATATCCTAACGCCATGGATTAAAGCAACAGTTAATTGTTAATTTGTCATGATACCCTTTACACCAGGGAATCAATTACATTATATTGTTAATTTGACATGGTATCCTCTGCACCGGGGAATAAATGAAATGTTAATTGTTAATTTGGACATGATGATCTCTACACAAAGAAATAAAGTTAGTTAATTTTTATTTTGAAATGATACCCTAACACCATGGAATAAAGTATCATTTCAAAATAAAAATTAACTAACTTTATTTCTTTGTGTAGAGATCATCATGTCCAAATTAACAATTAACATTTAATTTATTCCCCGGTGCAGAGGATATCATGTCAAATTAACAATATACTGTAATTGATTCCCTGGTGTAATGGGTATCATGACAAATTAACAAATAACTGTTGCTTTAATCCATGGTGTTAGGATATCATTTCAAAATAAAAATTAACTATAACTTTATATTCCTTTTTGTAGAGATCTTCATGTCAAATAAACAATTAACTGTACATTTATTCTGCGGTGTAGAGGGTATCATCTCTAAATTAACAATTAAGTGTAAATCTATTCCCTGGTGTAGAGGGCATCATGTCAAATTAACAATTAACATTTACTTTATTCCATGGTGTAGAGGGTAGCATTTCAAAATAAAAATTGAATGTAACATTATTCCTTTGGGTAGAGATCATCATGTCCAAATTAACAATTAACTGTAACTTTATTCCCCGGTCTAGAGAGTTGTAAGCTTTTTATTTCGAATGGCATTAAATTGACAGCCAGAAAAATTATTTTGAAATAAGTTAATTAAACACACACACTCATGCGAATCAGCAGAATAGCCTACTTTAATTTATGGACTCTACTCAATAACAACACGTAAGGTAATGGGTTAGATTTACAGAGACTTGTACTTCCCTGAATCAAACAATGCACACGGCCTTTCTCCTTGCTTCATGCTCTGGTCTGCAGAGGGTGGGCTTCTTGATTTTCCACGTGGTCATCCGAAGAGAGAGAGAGAGAGAGACTTTCGGTTCCTTTTTTATATATTTTTAATCAATTGTCTTGGTCTAAATTGCTAAGACCCCAGGATTGGGTCTTAGTTTGATGGCAGTTCTTGATTGGCTTTTCTTTTGAACTTATATCAGTCTGCAGTGATTGGTAACATTTCCTGCTTAAGTTAATTGTTTGCTGTCACCGTGAGTGGCTCTTGAGTTTCGATGGTGAGTTTCGACGGTGTCTCTGTGGGGGTTTCCTGTTATGCAGGTTTCCTTTGTTATATTTTGTGGCCGTTGACTTGAGCAGTGCTCTCCCATTGGAAATCCATACACATCAAATTTAGCTTTATTACATATATCTTATATTAATAGTCTCGAGTCCATCACACATACAAAACATATCTTTTTATTCTTACATATTCCCCGCCTTGAGGGTGAAATATCCTTAATGACACCTCATTTGTTTTATGTCCCCAGGGGTCGCATATCATAAGCATTGAGAGGGTCCTGATTCAGGGGTGTGGTCCTACATTATTCATTGTTTCCCAGCGTGGGCTGGCACCTAGCTTTTGTATAGCTCTGCGGTTTCAGGCATTGTTCTGTGTCATCAGTGTCCGTGTCATGCTCCTGTGGGAAGCAAGATCAGTGTACTCTCTGGCTGTTTTAACTGGTTAATGTGATATAATTTCTTGTACTTATCACACATTTTCCCCCGGTAACTGAGTCAAATAAACGGCGGTGTTCAATCGGTCTATAATCGTATGCGATCCCCACCAGCTGGGCTCAATAGCATGCTTCTTTTCCCCATAATTTGTAATCATTACGGCTTCCCCCATCTGATACTCAAAGGGACGTACTTTCTTGTCAAATTACCTTTTAAGCTGTCTTTTTGACTTCCCAAATTTCGTAGCAACAAATCGATTCATCTGATCGGTGTCATCTACCACTGTATGGTTCCATTGTCAAGGTGTTCATCCACGTTACTGTTGCTGGGCTGGCGTTTTCATGAGCCTCCCCGTCCTGGCCTGATATGTGGAGACTCCTGTTGTTTTATGAGGTGTGGACCTCATTGCTATTAAGCACATTGGCCAATTGAGTGGGGTGGTCCGCTCACAATTTTCTTACACCTTAACTTGAGGGTCCTGTTCCTCCTTTAGACACATCCGGACGATTGGGCGTGGTGAGCAATATATAGTTTTTGTTTTATCCCCAACATATCCTGCAGGTGGGTAAAAATCATGCCTGTAAAGTGCGAACCTTCATCAGTCCCCATAGAATCATCGAATCATAGAAAGTTACAGCATGGAAGGAGGCCATTTTGGCCTATCGTGTCTGTGCCAGCCCACATAGAGCTATCCAGCCTAATCCCACTTCCCAGCACTTGGTCTGTAGCCCTGCAGTTTAGAGCATCCCAAATGCAAATCCAAGTACTTTTTAAATGTGGTTAGGATTCCTGCCTCTACCACCCTTTCAGGCAGTGACTTCCAGACCCCCAGAACCCTCTAGAGGAAGATATTTCCCATCAAATGCCCTCTAAGCCTTCCAACAATTACTTTAAATCTGTACCCCCTGGTTTTTGACCCGCTGCTAAGGGAAACAGGTCCTTTCTCTCCACTTTATCTATGCTCCTCGTAATTTTATGCACCTCAATATGGTCTCCCCTCAGCCTGCTCTGTTGCAAGGAAAACAGTCCCAGCCTATCCAGTCTTCGCTCGTAGCTAAGCTTCTCCTTGTAACATCCTTGTAAATCTCCTCTGTACCCTCTCTAATGCAATCACATATTTCGTGTAATGTGGTGACCAGAACTGCACGCAGTTCTCCAGCTGAGGCCTAACTAATGTTTTATACATTTGAAGCATAACCCCCTGCTCTTGTGTTCTATGCCACGGCCAATAAAGGCAAGCATTCCGTATGCCTTCATAACCACCTTATCTACCTGGCTTGCTACCTTCAGGATCTGTGGACATGTGCTTCAAGGTCCATTTGTTCCTCTGCACTAATCAGTGTCCTACCATTTAATGTGTATTCTCTTGTCCACTTTTACCGGAAATCCCCACCTATAAAACGCATGACTTAATATGTTTTGGTTGGCATGATTGCTGTTATGGAGCGGCAGGGGAATGCATCCATCCATTTAGTGAATTGATCCACCACCACTAGGGCATGCTGAAAATTGTCGTGCTCCTGTGGAAGTGGCCCAATGAAGTCTATCTGGAGGTGAGTCCATGGCCCTTGAGCTGGGGACGCGCTTTGAAGCAAGGCTCGGTGTGCACGAGGGTTGATTGGGCTGCGGGCACGGTTGGCATCGTTCCACATATAGGTTGGTTGTTTCCCTCATGGAAGACCACCAAGCTATGGATGCTACATTATTGAAGGTTGCCAGGACCGAATAGTGCCCTGCCCTGGGGAAGGAGTGGAAGAGGGACAGCAGTTCCTGACCCAGCTCTGGTGGAACACACACCACCGGCCAGACATTTGGCTTTCTTTTGAACATCAGCAACTAGTTCGCTAGGTCAGGGGCTCTGGCTAGTCTGTTATTGGGGTCCGAGGCTGTCGGTTGAGGAACGGGTCCGTCAGGGGCTGTGCTTAGTTGTTATTGGGGTCCCAGGATGTCGGTTGAGGAAGAGGTCTGTCAGGGACTGTGGCTAGTCCGTTATTGGGGTCCCAGGCTGTCGATTGAGGAAGGAGTCTGTCAGTGGCTGTGTCTAGTCTGTTATTGGGGTCACAGGCTCTCGGTTGAGGAAGGGGTCTGTCAGGGGCTGTGGCTTTACTGTTATTGGGGTCCCAGGATGTTGGTTGAGGAAGGGGTCTGTCAGGGGCTGTGGCTAGTCTGTTATTGGGGTCCCAGGCTATAGGTTGAGGAAGGGGTCTGTCAGTGGTTGTGGCTAGTCTGTTATTGGGGTCCCAGGCTGTCGGTTGAGGAAGGCGTCTGTCAGGGGCTGTGGCTAGTCTGTTATTGCGGTTCCAGGCTGTCGGTTGAGGAAGGGGTCTGTCAGGGGCTGTGGCTAGTCTGTTATTGGTGTCACAGGATGTTGGTTGAGGAAGGGGTCTGCCTTCCTCAGGCCGGATGCTTACATTGGCGTATTGGCAGTATTGCTGCTGCAGCGATTGTAACTCTAGCTGTTCTGTTGGGGAGCCATTGCAGGGCTCAACAACTGTATCCACTATCTCCTCAAGAATCGCAGCATCCTTGGCTCCTCTGGCTGCTCTGGAATTTCCCTCTCTATGTGGACCCGCTTTTCTATTGGCTGCTAACTTTTCTATGAAGCAGCGATGGGATCGCCTTTTAAGGTATGACCAGAGCAGGTGTAACCAGGGCCGATGGACCAGGGCCCTTAGTACCTATTGTACTGTAGTCATTTTTGTGGTATTCGGGCAACGAGAGCATGGTGTTTATAGCATATGCACTATCGGACCAAATATTCACAGGTCTATCTGATGTTTCTTTCATGGTGGTTAGAAGTGTGGCGATTTCTGCATATTGTGTGGTCTGTCGGTTGCATCGTCGCTGGATAGTTCTCTCTCACAATACCACAGCATGTCCGATGTGAGGGGGATCATGGATGTGATATGAGGACCCATCGATGTAGCCATCTGGGGCTCCGTGATTGGGCTTTTTCTGCACAGAATGGGTCTCAAAGTTAATCAGGGGTAGTGGACATTCATGCGGTTCCCCCTGATAAACCAGAAATTGTGGCGGCAATGTGATGGGTTTGGAAATGTTAACGATGTCTCTTTCCATAAATTCCAATGTCCATTTGCTGAGGTGCTGTGAGGAAACCAGCGAATCTCTAGCTTTCATGAGTAGCTTCAGTGGCATATGAGCGCTGTGAAGGTTGGTAGCTTGTAGCCCAAAGATAAAGGTAAAATGATGTACCACCCAGAAAATGGCCAGCAGGTTGCGCTCGCACGCGGTATACATCTTTTCTTCCCCCTGCAGGATTGGAAACGCATGTGCAATGGGGTTTAGTTGATCAGATTGCGTTGGGCACAGAACTGCAGCGAGGCTTTTTTCTGTGGCTCCTACCTTCAAATGGAAGGGCTGCGTGGAGGTGGAGGAATCAGACATGCGGCCTGTATCACTGCAAATTTTTATTTGGCCATGGACTGGGTGTGAAAATGTCCATGCCGGGCGTATGTCATCACCCTGCAGTTTTATCAAATCATACAGGGGCTTTGCACACGCTGCAAAGCCTGGGATAAAGATCATTTGGTAACCAACCAAAACCAAGAATGATCATAGGGCTGGTTTGTAAGTGGGTAATGGTAGTCGCTGTATTATCTCCACCTTGTGGGAATAGGGGGCGATCCTTCTGGAGAATAGGACACTCCCAGAAAGGTGATCCGATCTTTTACCAACTGAGCCTTACGGGGATTCACCTTCAGTCCCGCCTGAGACAACAATGTCAACAGTTCGTGCAAAAGGGACAGATGCTCCTCCATGCTATCGGTTGGCAGCAGTAGACCGTCTATGAAGGGGTTAACAGGGTCAGTGCATAATTGCTGTGCTTAAGAAACACAACTGCGAAACGGCCCGATGATTGAATTATTTGGAAGTGGTGACTGCGGGTTCGCAGATGATTGAACAATAACAGGTCCAAGCACTCACTTGATTGATACTGGCCAGTAGGAGATAAGGGAAGTCACAAGACGAGCACCAGCTGGCTCCATTGTATAAACGTTGATGTAATTTAAAGAAAGGTCATGCGAAAGTATGACAAGATGAGCACCTGGTGGCTCCATTGTATAAACTTTGATGTAATTTGAGGAAAGGTCATGTGAATGTATGAATCATTGTGGTTTGGAGTCATAAATACTGAGATTTGTAAGCATTCAGAGAGACAGCCAGGGACGAGCTGCCGGACCTCTAGCTGTTCTCCCTGATCAGCCATTAGATATCTCCGTGGACTGTTTGTATTGTACTGTTGAACAATTTTTGTTTAAAATTGTACTATTAAACAATTTTTGTGTTTTAAATAATCTGCTCGGCTTTTCACCATTTACAGGCTAGTGTGCGGATTTAATTAATTTTATTTTCGCCACAACAAAAGGCACACGTAATAAAGTTGACAAATGGTTAACCAAAGGCAGGCGCAATAAATAGGGATAAATGGTTAAACAAATGTCAAAGGGACAAATGACACTCAGACACTGAGAGAGAGAGATGCACACTGAGAGAGATAAAGTGAACACAGTAACTGAAATTTCAAAGGGACAATTGGTAACCAAATGTCAGAGGGACAAGTGGTTAACCAAAGTGTCAAAAGTGGGAACTCATTAACTGAAAAGTGAAAATGGACAAACGGTTAAACAAATGTCAATGGGACAAATAGATAACCAAATGTCAAAGTGATAAATGAATCAAAATTAAAAATGGGCAAATGGTTAACCAAAGTATCAAAAGTGGCAACTCATTAACTGAAATTTGAATAGTGACAAATTGTTAACCGAAAGTCAGAGGGACAAATGATTCACCAAAGTGGCAACTCATTAACTGAAATTTGAAAAGAGACTGTTAAGCAAAAGTCAGAGGGACAAAACATTATCCAAAGTGGCAAAAAGGAAATTTAAAAAGTGACTAATTGTTAACCAAAAGTCAGAGTGACAAATGATTAACCAAAGTGGCAACTCATTAAATGAAATATGAAAAGTGAAAAATTGCTAAACAGAAGTCAAAGGGACAAATCATTAACCAATGTGGCAGGCCATTAACTTAAATTTGAAAAGTGACAAATTGTTAAACATAATTCAGTGGGCAAATTATTAACCAAAGTGGCAAAAGTGGGAATTCATTAACTTAAATTTGAAAAGTGACAAATTGTTAACCAAAGGTCAGAGGGAAAAATGATTATCCAATTTGGCAACACAATAACTGAAATTTCAAAAGTGACAAATTCTTAAAATAAGTCAAAGGGACAAATGATTAACCAAAATGGCAAGTCATTAACTGAAATTTGAAAAGTGACAAATTGTTAACCAAAAGTGAGAGGGACAAATGATTAACCAAAGTGCCAAAAGTGCGAACTCATTAACTGAAATGTAAAAGTGACAAATAGTTAACATAGAAACATAGAAGATAGGAGCAGGAGTTGGGCATTCGGACCCTCGGGCCTGCTCCACCATTCAAAGAGATTATGGCTGATCATCCAAATTCAGAATCCTGTTCCTGCCTTCTCCCCATATCCCTTGGTCCCTTTATCCTTAAGAAATATATGTAACTCCTTCTTGAATATACTTAATGAATTGGCCTCCACTGCCTTCTGTGGTAGAGAATTAGACAGGTTCACCACTCACTGGGTGAAGAAATTCCTCCTCAGCTCTGTCCTAAATGGCTTACCCCTTATCCTTAGACTGGGACCCCTGGTTCTGGACTCCCCGGCCAACAGGAACATCCTTCCTGCATCAAGTCTGTCTAGTGCTGTTAGAATTTTATAAGTGTCAATGAGCGCCCCTCTCATTCTTCTAAATTCAAGCGAGTATAAGCCCAATCGACCCACTCTCTCCTCAAACATCATTCCTGCCATCCCAGGTATGAGTCTGGTGAATCTTCGCTGCACTCACTCCATGGCAAGAACATCCTTCCTCAGATAAGGCGGCCAAAACAGCACAAAATACTCAAGATGTGGCCTCACCAAGGCCCTGTACAACTGCGGCAAGACATCCTTGTTCCTGCACTCAAACCCTCTCGCTACGAAGGCCAACATACCATTTGCCTTCTTAACTGCCTGCTGCACCTGCATGATTACCTTCAGCGACTGGTGCTCAAGGACACCCAGGTCTCATTGCACTTCCACTTCTTCCAATCTATTGCCGTTCAGATAATAATCTGCCTTCCTGTTTTTGCCATCAAAGTGGATAACCTCGCATTTATCCACATTACACTGCATCTGCCATGCTTCTCCCAATCACCCAACCTGTCCAAATCATACTGGAGTTTCTCGGCATCCTCCTCAGAGCACATACACCCACCCAGCTTTGTGTCGTCTGCAAACTTGGAGATATTACATATATTTCCCTCGTCTAGATTATTTATATATATTGTGAGTAGCTGGGGTCATAGGACCGCTCCCTGCGGTACCCCACTGGTCACTGCCTGCCACTCAGAAAAAGACCCATTTATTCCAACTCTTTGCTTCCCGTCTGCCAACCAGTTCTCTATCCAAGTCAGTACCTTGCCCCCAATCCCATGTGCCTTACCTTTACACGCTAATTGCTTATGCGGGAGCTTATTGAAAGCATTCTGAAAGTCCAAATACACCACATCCACTGGGTCTCCCTTATCTATACTACCAGTTATATCCTCAAAAAATTCCAGTCAAGCACGATTTACCTTTTGTAAATCCATGTTGACTTTGTCCGGTCCTGTCACTGTTTTCAAAGTGCTCTGCTATTACATCTTTTATAATGGACTCCAGCATTTTCCCCACTACCGATGTTAGGCTTACCGGCCCATAATTCCCCGTTTTCTCTCTACCACCTATTATGAACAGTGGGGTAGCATTAGCTACCCTCCAATCCATGGGAACTGTTCCAGAGTCTATTGAATTTTGGAAGATGACCAGCAATGCATCTATTATTTATAGGGCCACTTCCTTAGGTCCCCGAGGAAGTAGATTATCAGGCGCTGGCGATTTACTGGCCTTCAACCCCGTCAATTTCCCTAGCACCATTTCCCTACAAATACTGATTTCTTTCAGTTCCTCCCTCTCATTAGACCATATGTTTCCCGACATCTCAGGGAGGTTATTTGTGTCCTCCTTTGTGAAGACAGAACCAAAGTATGTATTTAATTGGCCTGCAATTTCTTTGTTTCCCTTTATAAATTTCCCGTCATTCTGACTGCAATGGACCTACGCTTGACTTCACCAATCTTTCTCTCTTCACATATCGATAAAAGTCAGAGTGACAAATGATTAACCAAAGCAGCAACTCAACACCTGAAATGTAAAAGTGACAATTTGTTAACTAAAAGCCAGAGGGACAAATGATAAACCAAATTTTTAAAAGTAGGATCAGTAACTGAATTCTGAAAAGCGGCAAATGTTTAACCAAATCTCAATGGGACAAATGGATAACCAAAAATATGACAAGTGGGAACACGGTACTTAAATGTAAAATGTGACAAACGGCTAACCAAAAGTCAATGGGACAAATGGTTAACCAAAATATGACAACTGGGAAATCTTTAACCAAATTTTTATAAGGTATATTTTTGTAAACATAAATAAAAATCCCAAATAACACGGTGGGTGTTAAAGTCCGAGGTGGGCAACTGGTTAAGCCATTCAGGGAAGGCATTCAGTCAATTCGAAAAAAATGTCGCGAAATTAAAACATTTCTTGGCCGCCAGCCAGGGCGGCATTCCACTGGGCACGGAAAGTCGCATGTAACGGTGTCAAAACCACTTGGCTCCGACGCATGAGTGTGGAGAAGTGGGCATTCAATGTTGTAAAAAAACACTAGTGGGTGTAGTCTATAGGCCTCCGAACAGTTGCAACTCTGTTGGACGGAGTATTAATCAGGAAATAGTTGAGGCTTGTAATAAGGGAACAGCTATAATTATGGGGGATTTTAATTATCATATTAACTGGACAAATCAAATTGGGCAGAGCAGCCTTGAGGAAGAGTTCATTGAGTGTATTAGGGATGGGTTTCTTGAGCAGTATGTAACTGAACCGACCAGGGGGCAAGCAACCTTAGATTTGGTCCTGTGTAATGAGACAGGATTAATTAAAAATGTCCTAGTAAAGGATCCCCTTGGAATGAGTGACCATAACATGGTTGAGTTCCATATTCAATTAGAGGGTGAGAAGGTTGGATCTCAAACAAGCGTGCTGAGCTTGAATAAAGGAGACTATGAAGGTATGAGAGCGGAATTAATTAGAGTGGACTGGGAAAATAGATTAAAGGGTAAGACGGTACATGACCAGTGGTGTACATTTAAGGAGTTATTTTACAACTTCCAAAAAAAATATATTCCACTGAGGAAAAAAGGGTGTAAAAGAAAAGATAGCCATCCGTGGCTAAGTAAAGTAATTAAGGATAGTATCCGACTAAAAACAAGGGCATATAAGGTAGCCAAATCTAGTGGGAGGATGGAAGATTGGGAAGTCTTTAAAAGACAGCAAAAAATAACAAAAAGATTGATTAAGAAAGGGAAGATAGATTATGAAAGTAAATTAGCAAAAAATATAAAAACAGACAGTAAAAGTTTCTATAGTTATATAAAAAGAAAAAGGGTGGCTAAAGTAAATGTTGGTCCCTTAGAGGATGAGACCGGGAAATTAATGGTGGGAAACATGGAGATGGCAAAAACACTGAACAATTATTTTGTATCAGTCTTTACAGTAGAGGACACTAAGAATATCCCAACACTGGACAAACAGGGGGCTCTAGCGGGGGAGGAACTAAATACGATTAAAATCACTAAGGAAGTGGTACTTGGTAAAATAATGGGACTCAAGGCGGATAAATCCCCTGGACCTGATGGTTTGCATCCCAGGGTCTTGAGGGAAGTAGCGGTAGGGATTGTGGATGCATTGGTAATAATTTTCCAAAACTCACTGGACTCAGCAAAGGTCCCGACAGATTGGAGAACTGCTAATGTAACACCCTTATTTAAAACGGGTAGTAGGCAGAAGGCTGGAAACTATAGACCTGTTAGCCTAACATCTGTGGTTGGTAAAATGTTAGAGTCCATTATTAAGGAGACAGTAACGGGACATTTGGATAAACATAATTTAATAGGGCAAACTCAGCATGGTTTCATGAAGGGGAAGTCATGTTTAACAAATTTGCTTGAGTTTTTTGAGGAAGTAACATACAGGGTGGATAAAGGGGAACCAGTGGACGTAGTGTATTTAGACTTCCAAAAGGCATTTGACAAGGTGCCACACAAAAGATTATTGCTCAAGATAAAAAATCACGGGATTGGGGGTAATATTCTGGCGTGGGTGGAGGATTGGCTCTCTAACAGAAAGCAGAGAGTTGGGATAAATGGTTCATTCTCAGATTGGCAACCAGTAACTAGTGGTGTTCCGCAGGGGTCAGTGCTGGGTCCCCAACTCTTTACAATCTATATTAACGATTTGGAGGAGGGGACCGAGTGTAACATATCAAAGTTTGCAAATGATACAAAGATGGGAGGGAAAGTAGTGAGTGAGGAGGACATAAAAAACCTGCAAAGGGACATAGACAGGCTAAGTAAGTGGGCAGAGATTTGGCAGATGGAATACAATACTGGAAAGTGTGAGGTTATGCACTTTGGCAGGAAAAATCATAGAGCAAGTTATTATCTTAATGGCAAGAAACTGGAAAGTACTGTAGTACAAAGGGATCTGGGGGTCCTGGTGCACGAAACTCAAAAAGTTAGTATGCAGGTGCAGCAAGTGATTAAGAAGGCCAATGGAATGTTGGCTTTTATTGCTAGGGGGTTGGAATATAAAAACAGGGAGGTATTGCTGCAGTTGTACAAGGTATTGGTGAGGCCGCACCTGGAATACTGCATACAGTTTTGGTGTCCATACTTAAGAAAAGACATACTTGCTCTCGAGTCAGTACAAAGAAGGTTCACTCGGTTAATCCCGGGGATGAGGGGGTGGTCATATGAGGAGAGGTTGAGTAGATTGGGACTCTACTCATTGGAGTTCAGAAGAATGAGAGGCGATCTTATTGAAACATATAAGATTGTGAAGGGGCTTGATCGGGTGGATGCGGTGAGGATGTTCCCAATGATGGGTGAAACTAGAACTAGGGGGCATAATCTTAAAATAAGGGGCTGCTCATTCAAAACTGAGATGAGGAGAAACTTCTTCACTCAGAGGGTGGTAGGTTTGTGGAATTTGCTGCCCCAGAAAGCTGTGGAAGCTACATCATTAAATAAATTTAAAACAGAAATAGATAGTTTCCTAGAAGTAAAGGGAATAAAGGGTTACGGGGAGCGGGCAGGAAATTGGACATGAGTCTGGGTTCGGAATGGTCATGGCCCTGTGGGTAGTGGAGCGGGCCCAGGGGCCGTGTAGCCTTGTTCTGCTCCTACTGTGTTCTAATTCTGTTAGATTTCAGGAGATGGTTTTATTCCTGTTCCTGACTGGGGTGGAGATCGCCTTTACAGAAGGTAAGTACTGTAGAAAATATAGGGACAGAGTGATCTCCTGGAAGAATTTCGATCGCCTAGATGGGTCGGAGAGGAATTTCCCAGATTTTTTTCTCCCAAATTGGCCATTGGGTCTTTATCTGGTTTTTCGCCTCTCCCGGGAGATCACATGGGTTCGGGTGGATGCAGAGTGATAGAAGATTTGAGGTTAGGATCAGATCAGCCATGATCTTATTGAATGGTGGAGCAGGCTCGAGGGGCCGATTGGCCTACTCCTGCTCCTATTTCTTATGTTCTTATGTACCGGAAGTCTGGTGATGAGGTCTTGCTTGGAGAAGCGAATTGCTCCTGGCATAATCCCTTGCATCCCTTATGTACGGGACAATATCCGACCCGAGAAAGGCCAAGAGACCTGAGTACAGTCGGGAAAATTTTTTCCCGAAATCGGCCGAAAATATTTTTTTTAAATCTTGGACGCCGGCCGGTGGGGCGTTCGACTGGTGTCGAGGAAATTAATTATCAGACGGAGATTTCGATGTTCACTTTAGGAATTTATTACGTGATATCACAGAGAGTCTGCAGCAGTCCCTACTGCCCACCAGCACTCTAAATTACTAATGTACAGCTCTCATAGTTATACAGCAAGGTAAACAACTTCATGTGATTAGCTTACATTACATTTCAACATAAGGTTTCATAGGTTTCATTGTTCTCAAGAAACAGATTAACATGTTCACATTTTATCACCAGATGTCCTAAGCCAAAAGGTCAGCTTCACTTTATTATGGTAGTCAGCAGTTCTTTTAGTTTTAACTAGTTTAGTGTCCTTTGTTCAATTAGTAAAGTGGTCAAGTATCCCAGCATGCCTTAATGTTTAATACGTTTTCTCCCACAATTCCCTCCTTGTTGATCTTTACTGATCAACACTGCTTTACGGCATTGTATTCAGTTCGTTTTCATAGGGAGGATAATATCCCTTTGGGAAAGGACGCATTTTTAGACAATCTTCTTCATCATAGTCATCTTGGTTTGCTCTTTTTCTTTCCTTTCTCTCTAGTACTTTCGTAGCTCTTTTTACAGATGCTGCTGATTCTACTGTTTGCGCTAGCAGATATCTCACTCTTATCCACATTATACAAATTAATATAAATAAAACTGTCACTACACAAAATATAACCATCGGGTGAACAAACAATTCCAGCATTGCGGATGCTTTAGGTGACCATCCTTTAAACACACCCCACCAGTGGTGTACCGTCAAATCTGTTATTTGCGTAGCTATTTGAATCAAACCTTGCTCATCATAATCCATCACTGCTTTAAAATGGTGCAGATCTCTTCCTCTTTTCGCTAAGGCTTCTGCTATCTTTTCATTGTTTTTCAAAAATTTCGCCAGATTAGCTGTAGGGGGGGCATTTTCTATCCCCAATACAGTTCTTCTTTGCATTACCGTAGCCCATTTTCCCAACTGAAATGACTTGTTGGTATGTGGGCCAAACACAGTATAAACATCTTTTATGCAAGTGTTTAAAGGGGGCCTTTTCAAAATCCGGTCTACATATATAGGCCAGGCACTGCTAATACACAGATAGTTCTGGCCTATCTCATGCGAGGTAGTATCATTACAAGGTTTCAAATTCCAAATACATGTACCTCTGCTATGTTGCAATGGGCAAGGTTCATATATAGGGGTACGCAATGGGCATACTTTTCCAAACAGCCAATCTTGGCAATCCGAGGCATCGTGGGTCTTATTCCCCTGATCTATCCATTTACCATGAAATTCGGGATACCAAAAGTTTTCTCCAAACAGTTGGGGCAATACCAAGAACTGACACCAGGTTTTGGCTTTTGTCACATTTACCACTTTCATTGTAAAATTACATCCCTTAAGGTCACATTTAGTATATCTTCGATCAGGTTTTACTTCTAGATTATTTCCTTCAAATCCGAAAATTCTCATCCAACTAGGAGCATGTCCTGACATAGCCATTCGCTCTAGCTCAGCCCTCAGTGACTACTTGGTAATTTCTTTAAACATACATTGAGTATGATTATTGACTTTCTCCTGTCCCTTTGCAACATTCTCTTGTTCCTTTTCTACCATATTTACTTGCTTCCAACTCATTGTATCTGATATCCACTGTGTTAACATCGCTGCTGTCAGTCCATTGTCCCAAGCATTTCTTAATTTTATAGCATCTCCTGTCAGCCCTCCTACTTGCTGTATTTTATTCTGCAATGTTTCAATATCTATTGCATTAAGGGCTCCCATACCAGTTCCTACTCCTCCCAAGACCGTTGCTAAGTCCCTTCTCCTTCTCCCGATCCTAAATCTCTTATTCAATTTGGCTTGTATAGTAGTAATATTACATCCAGTATCTTTTATTTATCCTCATATTGTACCTGTACTGTCAAATTTAGAGTATATGGGGAGATCAAGACCGGGGTACAGGTAGAATGCACTCTTTGCAAATGGTCCATAGGGCTTTCTATCTGTTTCGTTTTCTTTGCAAAGAATGTTTCCCCATACCAGTGAGGTCTTCCTTCTATAAGAGTTGCATTCACGCATACGTATGCCTGACCGTCTTTCAAATATATCAGTCGTTCCATGTCTCCGGTTCTTGTGTCATTTTGATACCATTTCCATAATTTAGTATAATTGTTTAGTATGTCAGTGTCATTCTCTATCCTACAACTTATGTTCACTCCTTTTTCCCATTTTATACTTAGAGTTATATTAGATCCTTGGCTAAATACTATTTTATCCGTCCAAGATTTCATTTCGAACATCCCACAGGCTTCGCAATTAATCGTCCAATTAGCAATTACACAAATGGTGCCATTGTTACAAGTGTAAGTTCCCTGCGATTGGTTACTGTCTCTCGCCTTCCATGCTAACTGGCCTGCCCATTCTGTTTTTTCAGTAGGCAGGATGGTCCAGGCGGCTGTCCTTATTACACATAGGCCGATTATTATTATCTGGTTTAACATATTTCCTGATTTATCCTAGAAATCTTTAAATTATCCTAATTATTGTTATACAGCATTAAATATAAACATATATAGCAATCCGAAAGTAATCAGTCCTTCAATGGAGTGCCAAATTATGGTCGGCAAGGATCTTTTCCCGTTTCTGAAGTGGTGTCTGGTGCAGTATGTTTATACTCCACCTCCGGTGTTTCCTCCGGATGATGCAACTTGCACCTTGTAGCATGTACCCAATCAGGTTTTTCTTTCAATTTGAGAGCTGTTCGAGTTGTAAGCAGCACCAAATATGGTCCTTTCCACCTTGGAGAAAAAGATTCTTTATTTAGCGCTTTCACATAAACTTGATCTCCGGGTTTAAAGGGGTGCATGTTTCCTTCTGTGGGGCGCGTCTGGGCCTGTCTCACTTTCTCATGTATTCTTCCTGCTGTTTCACACATGGCCTGAGCGTATTTTAATGATTTTTCATCATTCCAAATTAATGCCACCTTCTCTGGAGTCATGGGTGGGCGTGTGCCTGTTGTCATAGGCCGGCCCATCAAGATCTCATGTGGTGTCAGACCTGTGTTTCTATTTTTCTGATTTCTTAGGGCATACATTACTACTGGCATGGCATCTGACCATTGCAACCCATTTTGCTGGCATACTGGTTAGGGCGGCCTTGATTTCCCCATTCACTCTTTCCACTATTCCTGAGGATTGTGGCTGGTAAGGTATGTGCAATTTCCATTGAAATCCAAGGGCTTCAGTTAAGTTATTTTTATCAGTTTGCTGGTAAAATGAGTTCCTCTGTCACTGTTTATTCCCATAGGTATTCCAAATCTAGGTATTATTTCTTTTAGCAGAATGCTTACTACTGTTCTGGCATCTTCCCTCCTAGTGGGGTATGCCTCTACACATCTGGAGAACATATCTACTATTACCAGTATGTACTTAAATCCTTTTACTGCGGGCATATGTACAAAATCTATCTGTAGATTCTCAAAGGGCAGCTCTGGTTGGGGTAGGTGATCAATATTTGCGGGCGATTTCCCTCTATTGTTCTGCTGACATACTAAACACGTTCTGGCAACTTTTTCAATTGTTATCGTTATTCCTGGTGCATACCATTGTTGGGACATAGAAACATAGAAACATAGAAGATAGAAGCAGGAGCAGGCCATTCGGCCCTTCGAGCCTGCTCCACCATTCAACGAGATCATGGCTGATCATCCAAACCCTAGCACCCGGACCCTACACCGACAGCCATCCCACCCAAGCCCTATCCCCGTAAACCCGTAACCTGACAATGCATGTGCCATCCCTCCTTTGCCCATGTGAGCCTGTCCATGTGCCAGACAAGACAGGGGCAAAAACAAGCTTCGTGGGCAAACCACTCGGCCATCAGGATGCATCCATATATCATGATCTTGAAAGCAACCTGCCTTACTCCAAGTACGTTTTGCTTGGACTGTTGCCTGACTTTGGGCCTGTCGTAGTAGATCAGCATCAATGCTACTAGGAAGTTCTGGTGGAAAGTTACTAACGGTATTTTTGGCAGCTTGAAGCTGTGGGGCCTGCCTCAGTGTGACCTCGTTAGCCGCACTATCAGCAAACCTATTTGCACACGAGACTTCATCACCTGCCATGGTGTGGGCGTCACATTTTAGTACTGCAATTTTACTTGGCAACTGAATAGCCTCCAACAAATTTAACACCATTTGCGCATGCTTAATAGATTTTCCTGAGGATGTAATTAAACCTCTGTTTTTCCATAATTGTCCAAAATCATGCACTACCCCAAAAGGCTAACGGAAGTCAGTATAGATATTGACGCTTTGATCTTTAGCCAAAATACAGGCTCTGGTTAATGCATATAGTTCAGCTGCTTGTGCAGATGTGCCAGGTGGCAACGCATAAGCTTCCAATAATTCATGAGGAGTCACCACCGCATTACCTGCTAATAGTTGATCATCACTGGGTCGATGCGAAGAACCATCCGTGAAGAGGATCAAGTCAGGATTATCAATAGGGCCACTTAGCAAATCTGGCCTGGGTGTAGTGGTGGCTTCAACAGTTAACAAGCAGTCGTGTTCTGGTTCACCTGGATGTTCTGTTGGTATTGGCACAAAGGTCACCGGGTTGACAGCTGGTGATCGCTGGTAGGTATAATTAGAGTGTGACAAGAGGATTATCTCATACCCAGTCCTTCTTGCCGCCGTAAAGTGCTGAGTAGCTGCCGAATTTAATAATAGCAGCACTGCGTGGGGAACAATTACCACACAAGGGTGATCAAGCACAATAGGGATGGATTTTTCCACTATTGTGGCGGTTGCAGCAACGGCTCGTAAGCAGGCTGGCATGCCTCTCACTACGGCTGGTAAGGCTACAGAGTAATATGCTACAGGCCTTTTTCCTCCCCCATGTTCTTGTGCCAATATTCCTGTTGCAAAGCCTTCTCTTTCATTGACGTATAACTGAAAAGGCTTATTATACTTTGGTAGTCCTAACGTGGGAGCACTGACCATAGCTTTTTTAAGATCACTGAATGCCTTATCTCGTTCTGGCGTCCATTCAACTATGGGGGGCTCTGTCTGCAGCGTAGCTGATCATAAGACCGCATCCATTTCTCTGCAGTCATATATCCATTGTCTTCAATAACCCACCATTCCCAGAAACGACAAAATGTCCTTCTTTGTTCGTGGGATCAGCACTTTATCCACTGCTCTTATTCTTTCCAGTCCCAATCTTCGCTGTCCATACTCCAACTGAAAACCCAAATACTGGACGGATGTTTGGCAAAACTGCAACTTCTCGGAGGACACCCTGTGTCCCCTGCTAGCCAGATGCTGGAGCAATTTTATGGTATCTTCTTGGCAGTCTGGCCCCGTTCGGGAGGCAACCAAAAGGTTATCTGCGTACTGGGTTAAGGTGGACTGATCCGATAACTGACATTCCTCCAAGTCATTTTTAACCACTGCCGCATACACCGCAGGACTTTCAGTATACCCCTGGGGCAATCTGGTCCAGGTATATTGCTGATTTTTATAAGTAAAGGCAAACAGATATTGACTGTCCTTATGCAGTGGTATGGAGAAGAAAGCAGAACACAAATCGATAACCGAAAAGGTAGTTGCATCAGCTGGTACAGAGGAGAGGATGATGTTGGGATCTGGCACCAAGGGAGCCATGGGAATGACTATTTTATTGATCGTCCGGAGATCTTGCACAAAACGCCAGTCATTTGGTCTTCCTACTTTCGGGATGGGCAAAATAGGAGTATAGCAGGGGCTCTGAGTTTTGACTAAAACCCCTTGCTGCCGTAAAGAATGTATTACCGCTGCTATTCCTTCCTCGGCCTCTGGGGCCAGGCGGTACTGCTTTAGACAGGGCAAAACAGCATTCTTCTGTAGCTGGACCCTATGTTCAGGTGCCGAATGCACCTTTCCCACATGATTCTTGTGCTTTGCCCATAATTCAGAAGGTACTTTAGTCAATGCCCATGGTAACAATTGCGGATTTTCCTTAGGGGGCTGCTGTCTTTCAAAAATAGTATCCCATTCTTTTCTTAACCAGCGAATTTTTCCCTCTGTTTCATTAAATAATTCTATCTCCACCTTTCCAGCTTGAATTGGCAACGTGATCGAATAGACTGGCTTGTGGTGTTGTATTCTTTTTATCATCTCCCCCACTTCCTTCGCCTTTGCCGGGGCTCTGACTGCTATAGTCAGGTGGGGTTCGGATGTGTGATGCATCCTAAATCTTTCTTTTTGTTCATGTGTAAGATGAACCAACATTCCCAGGCCTTTATCTCCAAAAAATAAATAAGGTGAAATCTGCAGCAATTCTGGCTGGCTTAGGTATGAGCAAACCAATTCTTGATAATTGGGTGTTTCTTTATGCGTGTACCATGCCGTACAATGGGTCCGTTTCTTTTCTCTACTGGTTTCAATTAGATATTGTAAATACTGCCCCTGAGGATCTTCCAATTCCTGCAAGGCTTGGTATACATTTTTTATCAATTGGCCATAAGGATTGCTATTCAGCTGCCAGCAGTACAAAATGGGGGCTCCTTCTACTTGCTTTTCCTCTATCATTAAATTCATTAGCTGATGAGTTTGTATTTGAGGCAGTTCCATGAACATGCCATCTCGAGTGCTGTATATAACTGCTCCCAATTTACATAAAGCCTGTCTTCCCAACATAGGGAGAGGGGCGGTCTGAGAAATTATGAGGGTGTCTGTGACGGATTGCCCATGCACTTGAATTTCGGTAGGTTTGGAGAGGGATTCTAACATAGGGATACCGGCTACTCCCATGCTTACAACGTTAAATTGACTGGCGGGTATACCCACGGAGGGGGGTACAGAGGACATTGTTGCACCGGTATCGACCAGAAGGTCCAAATGGCTATTTCCTATTTTAACTGTAGCCATAGGCTGTTCTCTCATGGATTTGGACAATCTGATCACAGCCACCTGTACCACCGCTTTTCAGTGGCACCCCTATGCGGATGGATTAGGGTTACTGAAAGAAAAGGAAGTTCCTTCTGCCCCTGGAGCTGGATACCCTCCTTGTTGGGCATATCCCTGCTGTGGCCTTGGGGGGCATCGGCAATCTCCAGCCCAATGTCCTCTTTTCCCACAGTTCCTACATTCATCCTGTGATCTATCTCTCATTTGCCATTGTCCTCTTCCCCTTCCTCTGCCTCTACCATAACCTCCTCTTCCTGCAAATCCTCTTCTATTCTGTTGGAAATATTGCCCCGCTGTTTTTGGCTTTTGCTCTTTTGACTGAGTAAAGAGTCCTTCCCTATCCATGTTTACCAGAGCAGTAACTACGTCCCCCCAGGGCTGAGTATGCCAATTTAGATTAATCATTTTAAAGGCTTGAGCTTGAAAGGGTAACATGCAGTTTAGCAATGTTTATACTGCCAAAGGTCCATTGTCTGCTAACGGAACTCTCGCATGTTCCTCCCACTTGCTTTTAAATCGAGCTACAAAATCAGGAATTGTCTCCTCCTTTCTTTGCAGACATCGAGTAACTTCTCCTATGTCACTATGCTTCTTGGCTCCTCTCATTATAGCCTCTTTACGTCTATGTTCTAACCAGTGAGCAAAAGACTCATTTCCCTGGTCCAGTTGTACATCATCTTGTCGGCAATCTCCATTTTCTCCCGGGGGAACAGCAAATCCGTCCCAAAGGGTTGACCATGAGGACCCTTACGAACATTTTAGCAGCATTAGCACATCCCCAGGAAGAGGGCTGTAAATGGTACATATTTGTTCTAGCCAATTATGAAAGGCAGTGGGCTTCTCTAAGGGGTCTGGTGCCTCGGCTATCATAGCTTTAGCTTCCGCTGGGGACCATGGTTTTAACACTGCCACCTCTCCTATCATGACTCGAGGATGTTGATGGGTAGTAGTGTCAGGTTGTGTTTGGGACCTAGTTGTAGGTCCGTTACGTGAGGGTGGGTCCTGTACACTACTACCAGGCAGTGCAGCAGCTCCTGCTCCGAGTGCCTCTGCTGGAGGAGGAGGTTCAATTACGGGTTCATCTGCGGGTGGGGGTGGATTGTATGGAGACGGCGCCGGAAATCATGCCGGTTGCTGTCTTAGAGCAGCCGCTATCATTAGTAAATTATTTAACTCTTCCCCCATCTCAACCGGATCTCCCGCTGGGGTTCGAGGATACATTCCCACAACAGGAGCCTTAGGCAGCACCTCTTCCTTTTTCTGACTAGCCTCTGCCTCTTCCTCTTTCCCCTTCTTCTTTGGGAGTTGGTGTCTTTTTGCTACTTCCATCCACCTAGCAAAGCACCATAACATAAAGGGGGTGTCCCACTCAGGATCCCCTCCTTCATTTCTAGTAATTTCTTCCCATTCTTTTATTAAAGGTATTTTAAAACTTCCCCCATAAGGCCAATCTCCACCCGACCATCCATACAGATCACTACTAAAAGTTACCGCATACCGATCATCTCCTGTTTCTTTTATTACAGTATCGGCTGGCGAACCCGGTGGAACGATGGGATCTCCTACCTTTTTTCGATGTTGCACGAGCTTTTTTATTCTGTCATTCGTTCTTTTACATATCTTGATTTTACCATTTGCAGCCTCCTGTTTTACCTTGCCTCGGGCTCCTTTCTTGGCAGGCTTGGACGAATCCGCTCGACTGCCATTATTTCCCATCTTCTCCTTACTCCTGTAACTTAGTTTTAAACTCACTGGTTATACAACCGCGGGTTATTTTATATACACAAAATACAATGAGCGCTCACCAGTTTTTCCGTCCGCGAATCTTGAAGTCAACCCTTTTTTCTCTTTGTAGCTACTTAATTCGGTGCCATAGTCTTTTCTCTCTTCTCAGCAGTCTTGCCTCAGCCTGACGGGCTTCTTGGCTCAGCATGAGTCACCGGCCGGATAACTAGGTGACCGCGCGCCGTCCCCCTTTCAGCTGGGACGCGTTAGGTGCTCTCCCCCTTTCAGCTGGGAGGCACCGGGCACTTTCCTTTTATTTTTAGGAGAGTCCCTTTTTAAATTTCCTTTGTCTAATTGGAGCCTAAGCGGGCCAAGTGATATACAAGGCCGACGCTATACCCAACATAGACCTTCTTAGTTCTTTTGGATCCGTTGTTAGGGATCCTGCCTAACTACGCCAAATTCTGTCGAGGAAATTAATTATCAGACGGAGACTTCGAGGTTCATTTTAGGAATTTACTACGTGATATCAAGGAGAGTCTGCAGCAGTCCCTCCTGCCCACCAGCACTCTAAATTACTAATGTACAGTGCTCATAGTTATACAGCAAGGTAAACAACTTCATGTGATTAGCTTACATTACATTTCAACATAAGGTTTCATAGGTTCCATTGTTCTCAAGAAACAGATTAACATGTTCACATTTTATCACCAGATGTCCTAAGCCAAACGGTCAGCTTGAATTCATTATGGCAGTCAGCAGTTCTTTTAGTTTTAACTAGTTTAGCGTCCTTTGTTCAATTAGTAAAGTGGTCAAGTATCCCAGCATGCCTTAATGTTTAATACGTTTTCTCCCACAACTGGGTACAGGAAGCCACATCTAACAGTGTCAAAACCGCTTGGCCCCGACACATGAGTGCGGAGATGTGGTCATTCAAAGTTGTACGGGAATTCCAGTGGGAACGGATTCGGTTGCCTCACGCGGGCATCGGGTGATGTTTTCTGGCTTGGGGAAACGAGTTGCTCTCGGCAAATGGTCATGTGCATTTTCTGTAACACTGGTTAATGAGTTAGAAGGTGGGAAATCATTAACCAAGTTGGAAGTCCCGATGGGGAAATAAAAAAATGGCATTTTGCGGCGATTTGGATGGTCATGGTCGGACGGAGGCGTCTGATTGACCCGCCTGTTTGAGACTTGTCATCTCTGTAGGGTCGGTGGGGTACCTGCATAGTGGTAGGAAGTGGGCTTTCGAGACTTGGTCTATTTTGTGGACTAATGTTTAGCATCTGCAGAGACCGGCCCGGGCAGCCGTCCAACTGACTCTTAACTGTTATTGGTTGAAAATGTTTTAAATTTTTGAACATTTTTCTGGTTTTTAGTCAGGCTTAGAAAACGGCAGCCTGACGCCTGGCAGAGGGCGGGATTTCAGCTCCCTTGCTTAAGGGACCGTGTCCAAAATGATTAAGGCCGAAAGACCAGAGTTTGTGTGTGGAATCTGAATGGGCTCCTGGTCTCTGATCTAACAGGTATGTCTGGGAGTCTGAATGGGCTCCTGGTCTCTGACATAACAGTGTGTCTGTGGGAGTGTGAATGGGCTCCTTGTCTCTGATCTAACAGTGTGGGTGGGCGTCTGAAAGGACCCCTGGCCACTGATCTAACGCTGTGTGTGAGCGAGTGTGAATGGGATCCTTGTCTCTGATCTAATGGTGTGTGTGAGCGAGTCTGAATGGGCTCCTTGTCTCTGATCTAACAGTGTGTGTGTGTGTGGGAGTCTGAATGGGCTCCTGGTCTCTGATCTAACCATATGTGTGAAAGAGTTAAAAGGTCTAAATAAGGGAATGGAGTAACGGAACATACATCCAACCTTATAAGGACTTGTTATGTACAAGTCTCATAGGGAAGTATGGTGTAATATGGTCAAATTATGTAACCTTCAGTTGCTAATTGAATAAAGTGCACAAACCGTTAGTTGCAAATTGAAGAATGTGGCAAAGATAACGTATGGGGTCATAGGACTATGTAAACGGTCAAAATGTGCACACGGGTCGCAAGAATTTGCACCTGATATCAACTGTATAATGTAAGCCATGACTCAGAACAAAAAACTGTACATATGGCAGAGGATCTTAACGATAGGGGAGCATTCATTCAGGATGGGTGACTCCCCTGTCGACTTGTTAAATAAAGTTTATTTACTGAATGAACCTCCGGGCTCTGAGTGATTGATTGGGAATAAGTTGGACGTCGACCCTTTATATAAGAGGGTCCATCTCAGGAGAAGAAGCTCTCCCGGTTTACCCTTACAACTTGGCATAGTTGGCAGGATCAAGCAGACGGGCTGAATAGAGACATTGTCTCCTCATATTGAAGCCCAGGGCTGGAGATTCAACAAATCTAGGATGGAGCCCGGATACGTGAAACAAGCAACTTGGGTGCACATTCGGACATTGTAAAAATGAAAATGTCTGAATAAGTTGAGGAGCTCGGATTACATAGGGTTGACTATAGGGAAAATCCAATCTAGGCATAAGCAGGGAAAGATCCCTGAAGGTCTGGGAGAGTCCCGGAGGTAACAGTTCTGGGGAATCCCGGAGGTAACAGATCCAGGAGAGTCCCGGAAGTCCAGGGGAGTCCAAGATGTAACAGGTCCAGCGGAGTCCTGGAGGTCTGGCGGCATCCCGGATGTAACAGGCCGAGTGGAGTCCCCGAGGTAATAGGTCCAGGGGAGTCCTGGAGGACTGGGGGAGTCCCGGAGGTAGCAACAAGGGGGGAACTAGCAAATCTACCCTAGAAGGATGGCGATCGAAAAGGATGCTAAAAGATCTAAACTCCCGTACGAGTTTGTACGAGACAAATATGAAAAGGTTAAGAAAAAGATGATTAAGAAATGTTATGAGTCAGGAAACAAACCGAAATGGAGAAATTACTGGTGGATGGAACAAAAGGGCAGTAAGGGAGATGAGGCCATAGTTGTGTGTGTGGACAATGAACAGACTCACGCCCAGAGAAAAAAAGAAAAAACTAATGGAATGTTAGGTGCAATCAGGCATGGGAAGACTTACCAAAACAAACTGCGCTAGCAACACAGCGTAGACAAGAGCAAGGGGAACAAAGGAAGCTAATGGAAGAATTAAGGGAAAGAATAAAGTGAGCAAATCAGGAAATGAAAAAATTAACGGAGGAAAATGATGGTCGAAAACAGATGCTGGCCTCCGCTTGCCAGTTACTCCAAAGACGTAGAGAGAAAAAGAAAGTCAGTAAAGATGATGATGAGGAAAGTGAAGAAGAAGACAGAGGTGACGAATAAAAATGGGTGGTAAACCATAACCCGGATTTTTATCCACTGGCGTACAAGCCCATATACCCCGACATTGAAGGGGTAAAGTTAGTGCCAGAGGAAAAAGCGGCAAAATTGGCCCCAATTACTGTTAAATATGTATATGCATCTGAAAAAAGGGGCGATAAACCCAAGAAAAGAACGAAAACCCATAAACCTTTTAGCCTGCTGGAAAAGCAGGCCATATTGCAGGAACTTCTCCAGTTGAAACCAGAAAACAGAAACCCAGAATTTTGGTCAAATTTAGAAGGGATGCTTGAGGTGAACAATATGCATGAGAAGGATGTACACGCCCTGGTAAAAGCCCAATGCCTGCAAAGTAACTGTGAAGGAATGATGGACGTATATAAGGACATGAGCTGGGTAACATGAGACGGAGAAGGCTGGCTAAGGCAACGCAGGCTGTCTCCCCAACGGTGCAATAAAGACAACGTGACTATCGATCGAAAAACCTTGTGTCGAGTGTTGGTTTAAAATACTCCACAACAATTGGTGTCACGAACAGGATTCACATGGAAGGGAGGCATGGGTGAGTGAAGCTGAGACAAAAACGTCAGTACTTTAAAATACCACGTAGTTAGGCAAGGCAACACCATCTTGTTTCCACCGCCCCCTTTGGAACCAAAGAACTAAAAGGTGTGAATCGATAAGTCAAGTGGTCTTGCGGTTACGGTGAAATGTGTGGAAGTATAGGCATGGTATTAGTTGCAAGTAGTGCTAAATATAACTCTGACAACAAATTACCCCAACAAAATTGTTGCAAGTACTTCTCACTCTGTGAGAGTAAAGTAAGGGACGTACCGCTGACAACTGGGGATACAAGTACTGTCTCACTCTGCGAGAGTAAAGTAAGGGACGTACCGCTGACAACTGGGGATACAAGTACGGTCTCACTCTGCGTGAGTAAAGTAAGGGACGTACCGCTGACAAATGGGGTTACAAGTACTGTCTCACTCTGCGAGAGTAAAGTAAGGGACGTACCACTGACAACAATTAACCATGGGAAGTGAAAAACTCGACTGGGGACTGGTGGGGTCTCTGACACGCCATTTAGCGGACAAAAAATAAAAGATTAATTGACAAAATGTTTAAAAACGATGGGCAAGCAAACGACCCACTGGTAAAACAAAGAGAATGGTGGGCTAAGGAAACAGAATTAAAGGCAGAAAAGACCATCATTTTAGTGGCTTGTGCATATCATGAGTTGAGTAGATCTACTCGAATTTGGACCAAAAACGGGTGACAAAATTGTACCTGAGTACCAGAAATTGAAGAAAGGGAATAACGAAAAAAATTAATGTTTTATCGACACAGATGCTATCAGCTTCTGTCCAAAACAAGTAAAATCCAGGATTTGCTGAGTGAAAGGAATCTTAAAAGGAATGCTGTAATCTCAGTTTGTGTGAAAGTGTGTGTTAAAAGTGTGGAAGTTTCTGTCTTTGAAAAAAAATGTCTGTTGTGTTTGTTTTAGCTCCACGCACTCTTTTGTACAGAGAGCTAAAAACTGTTTAACGCTTTGAAGACTTGTCTTGAATGATGGACAAGCATGTGTTGTTTTAAGTTTGTTAATTGTTTTACAAAAGAAAAGCTTCAGTCACAGTTGCCAACGTGCCTGGAAGAAAATGAATTTGAATCTTTACAAGGCATGGGGAATTGTTTCTTTGTTAATTAACTTATTAAAACCAGACTTTTATTGTGGCCACGGTGAAATTCTGGTTGGTGTAAATTTGTGTGGACCTGCTAAGCACAAGCGAAATGAAGGCTGTATTAAACAGAAGGAGGGCGGCTTGCGAAGTCGCATTGATCCCCAAGGACAGATCAGTTCAGATTATAAGGGAACATAGAGACAACCCCGCAGAGGGAATACTATCGGAGGGTGAGGCATACGAGTGTCAGTTAGTATTCAAAAAAGAGGTCAGAAGAACAGTATCAGAATTGCACTTTCAAAATCCCGGAAACACCTTTTATGTAGAGGGATCTCATCACTATATAAATGGGGAGCCACACACGGTTGGGCAGTTGTATCCGAGAATGGAGAAACAGTCGCAAAGGGAGGGCTTGAAGGAGGAACCTCAGCACAAGTAGCAGAACTAGTGGCTCTCACGGAAGTATTGAAACTGGCAAAAGGAACATGAGTAAATATATACACAGACAGTAGATATGCATTTGGGGTAGTGCATGATTATATGATAGCATGGAATAGGAGAGCATATGTAACCTCCGGAGGTGGACAAATACAGCATGAGGAGGTAGGGAAAGACCTAGTAGAAGGGGTAAAACAAGCAGAAGAGGTAGCAGTGATTAAAGTAAAGGCACACTGCAAGATAGTGAGTGAGCAACAAAAAGGAAATATGTTAGCTGATCAGGCAGCAATAGCAGCAGTGCACAGAGAGATGCCTGCAACAAGCAGTGTCCCTCATTAACCAGTCTGTGCCTACACCTGACTCCTGTCCCACAGTAACTGGTCTGGGCCTGCACCTGACTCCTGTCCCTCTGTATCTGGTCTGGACCTACACCTGACTCCTATCCCTCAGTAACTGGTCTGGGCCTACAACTGACTCCAGTCACTCACTACCCAGTCTGGGCCTAAACCTGCCTTCAGGCAGTCTGGGCCTGCACGTGACTCCAGCCCCTCAGTAACCGGTCTGGGACTGCACCTGACTCCAGCCGCTCAGGAGCCAGTCTGGGCCTGCACATGTCTCTATCCCCACACGAACCTGTCTGGGCGTACACTGGACTCCAGCCCCTCAGTAACCGGACTGGGCCTACACAGGAGTCTATCCCCACACTAACCTGTCTGGGCCTACACTGGACTCCAGCACATCAGTAACCAGTCTAGGCCTACACCTGTCTTCAGGCAGTCTGTGCCTGCACCTGACTCCAGCCCCTCAATAACCGGTCTGGGCCGAAACTTGTCTTCAGGCAGTCGGGGCCTGCACCTGACTCCAGCCCGTCACTACCCAGCCTGGGCCTACACCTGACTCCAGTCCTTCAGTAAATGGTCTGGGCCTACTCCCGACTCCAGTCCCGCAGTAACCAGTCTGGGCCTACCCATGAGTCCATCCCCACATTATTCTCTCTGGGAATTCAACTGACCCCATTCCTTCACTATCCGGTCTGGGCCCACACCTGACTCCAGTCCCTCACTACCCGGTCTGGGCCTACACCTGACTCCAGTCCCTCACTATCCAGTCTGGGCCCACACCTGACTGCAGCCCCTCACTACCCGGTCTGTGCCTACAGCTGACTCCAGTCCCTCACTACCCGGTCTGTGCCTACAGCTGACTCTTGTCACTCAAAATGTGGTCTGGGAATACACCTGACTCCAGTCCCTCAGTAGCTGTTCTGGTTCTACACCTGACTCCTGTCCATCAGTAACCGGTCTGGGCTGTCGAAGTGCCTTTTTCTTAGCTCTGGGTAATGACTCAATACACTCTTGGATTCGTCAGACGGACGGGCCTTTAATTTAGCTTGCAAGGGGAATCAGTACCTCCACTCAAGGGGTGAGGCTACTATTCCAATGATACAGCGTAAGCGTTCCATATTTATACAGCGTAACAAACAAGTTTGATTGACATTCCTTTGTTCCTCTATCAGGATACATATTAGATTAATCATCAGGTCTAATGACATATTGACAGAAGGATCCTGGACACATAAGTCAACCGTTAATCTATAACAGGGCATGAATCGTGTAACCGGAGGTCCTCCTTAATCTTAATCATGTATTGGGAGGCTAGGTTTGCTTACAGTCGCTAGTTGTCAGGTCACTGGGTACTTCAAACGGAACCCATTGTTTCACTTCTACATTCTCATTAGGTGGGCAGACATCTGTTCTTGGCTGTAATCCAAGTACGTGCAATAGCTCTAGTTACACATCGACTCTTGACCTATGTCAAGTCTGAAAACTTTTACCCAGCAAGCATTTGAAATTAACCCCTTATGTCATGTAGATTTCCTCATGGCCTACACCTGACTCCAGTCCCTCACTACCCAGTCAGTGCCAACACCTGACTCTAGTCCCTCACAATGTGGTCTGGGCCTACACCTGACTCCAGTCCCCCACTACTCGGTCTGGGCCTAACCTGACTCCAGTCCCTCACTATCCAGTCTGGGACTACACATTACTCCAATCCCCCGATACTTGGACAGAGCCTGCACCTGACTCAGTCCCTCACTACACGGTCTGGGCCCACACCTGACACCAGTCCCTCATTATGCAGTCTGGGCCTACGCCTGAATCCAGTCACTCACTACCCAGTCTGGGCCTAAACCTGCCTTCAGGCAGTCTGGGCCTGCACGTGACTCCAGCCCCTCAGTAACCGGTCTGGGACTGCACCTGACTCCAGCCGCTCAGGAGCCAGTCTGGGCCTGCACATGTCTCTATCCCCACACGAACCTGTCTGGGCGTACACTGGACTCCAGCCCCTCAGTAACCGGACTGGGCCTACACAGGAGTCTATCCCCACACTAACCTGTCTGGGCCTACACTGGACTCCAGCACATCAGTAACCAGTCTAGGCCTACACCTGTCTTCAGGCAGTCTGTGCCTGCACCTGACTCCAGCCCCTCAATAACCGGTCTGGGCCGAAACTTGTCTTCAGGCAGTCGGGGCCTGCACCTGACTCCAGCCCGTCACTACCCAGCCTGGGCCTACACCTGACTCCAGTCCTTCAGTAAATGGTCTGGGCCTACTCCCGACTCCAGTCCCGCAGTAACCAGTCTGGGCCTACCCATGAGTCCATCCCCACATTATTCTCTCTGGGAATTCAACTGACCCCATTCCTTCACTATCCGGTCTGGGCCCACACCTGACTCCAGTCCCTCACTACCCGGTCTGGGCCTACACCTGACTCCAGTCCCTCACTATCCAGTCTGGGCCCACACCTGACTGCAGCCCCTCACTACCCGGTCTGTGCCTACAGCTGACTCCAGTCCCTCACTACCCGGTCTGTGCCTACAGCTGACTCTTGTCACTCAAAATGTGGTCTGGGAATACACCTGACTCCAGTCCCTCAGTAGCTGTTCTGGTTCTACACCTGACTCCTGTCCATCAGTAACCGGTCTGGGCTGTCGAAGTGCCTTTTTCTTAGCTCTGGGTAATGACTCAATACACTCTTGGATTCGTCAGACGGACGGGCCTTTAATTTAGCTTGCAAGGGGAATCAGTACCTCCACTCAAGGGGTGAGGCTACTATTCCAATGATACAGCGTAAGCGTTCCATATTTATACAGCGTAACAAACAAGTTTGATTGACATTCCTTTGTTCCTCTATCAGGATACATATTAGATTAATCATCAGGTCTAATGACATATTGACAGAAGGATCCTGGACACATAAGTCAACCGTTAATCTATAACAGGGCATGAATCGTGTAACCGGAGGTCCTCCTTAATCTTAATCATGTATTGGGAGGCTAGGTTTGCTTACAGTCGCTAGTTGTCAGGTCACTGGGTACTTCAAACGGAACCCATTGTTTCACTTCTACATTCTCATTAGGTGGGCAGACATCTGTTCTTGGCTGTAATCCAAGTACGTGCAATAGCTCTAGTTACACATCGACTCTTGACCTATGTCAAGTCTGAAAACTTTTACCCAGCAAGCACTTGAAATTAACCCCTTATGTCATGTAGATTTCCTCAGGGCCTACACCTGACTCCAGTCCCTCACTACCCAGTCAGTGCCAACACCTGACTCTAGTCCCTCACAATGTGGTCTGGGCCTACACCTGACTCCAGTCCCCCACTACTCGGTCTGGGCCTAACCTGACTCCAGTCCCTCACTATCCAGTCTGGGACTACACATTACTCCAATCCCCCGATACTTGGACAGAGCCTGCACCTGACTCAGTCCCTCACTACACGGTCTGGGCCCACACCTGACACCAGTCCCTCATTATGCAGTCTGGGCCTACGCCTGAATCCAGTCCCTCAATACCCAGTCTGGGCCTACACCTGACACCAGTCCCTCAATTCCCAGTCTGGCCATACATCTGAATCAAGCCCTTCGATACCGGGTCTGGGTCTACACCTGACCACAGTCCCTCACTGCAGTCTGGGACTGCACCTGGCTGCAATCCCTCGATACCCGGTCTGAATCACACAGAATCATAGAAACCCCACAGTGCAGATAGAGGCCATTTCGGCCCATCGAGCCTGCACCGACACAAATCCCACCCGATCCCCGTAACCCCTACACCAACACATATCCCACCCTATCCCCGTAACCCCATGTATTTAATCCCCCTAACACTAAGGGTCAATTTATCATAGCCAATCAACCTAATCCGCACATCTTTGGACTGTGGGAGGAAACCAGAGCACCCAGAGGAAACCCACACACACACGGGGAGAATGTGCAAACTCCACACAGACAGTCACCCGAGGCCGGATTCAAACCCAGGTCCCTGATGCTGTGAGGCAACAGTGCTAACCACTATGCCACCGTGCTGCCCACCTGGGCCTACACCTTACTCCAGTCCTTTACGCCCCATACTGGGCCTAGACCTGACTCCAGTCCTTCAATCCGCATTCTGGGTCTAAACCTGATTCCAGTCCCTCACTAAACGGTATGGAGCCTACACCTGATTCCAGTCCCTCGACACCCGGTCTGGCCATACATCTGACACCTGTCCCTCGATACCCAGTCACAGCATATATCTGACTCCAGTCCCTCGATACCTGGTATGGGCCTACACCTGACACCAGGCCCTCACTATGCGGTCTGGGCCTACACCTGAGTCCAGTCACTCACTACCCAGTCTGGGCATACACCTGATTCCAGTTCCTCACTACCTGGTCTGGGCCTACAACTGACTCCAATCCCTCACTCCGTGGTCTGGGCAGACATCCAACTCCAGTTCCTCGATACCGGGTCAGGGCCTAGACCTGACTCCAGTCCCTCACAAAGCAGTCTGGGTCTACAACTGTCTCCCTTCTCTCGATACTCAGTCTGCTCCCACGCTGACTCCAGTCCCTCACTACCTGGTCTGGGCCTACAACTGACTCCAGTCCCTCATTACCTGCTCTGGGTCTAGACCTGACTCCTGTCTCTCACTCCGCGGTCTGGGCCTACACCTGACTCCAGTTCCTTATTACGCACTCTGGGTCTACATCTGACTCCAGTCCCTTGATACCCGGTCTGGGCCTACACCTGACACCAGTTCCTCACTACACGGTCTGGGCCTACACCTGACACCAGTCCCTCATTACGCAGTCTAGGTCTACACCTGACTCCAGTCCCTTGATACCTGGTCTGGGCCTACACCTGACACCAGTCCCTCGATACCCAGTCTGGCCATACATCTGAATCCAGTCCTTCGATAACGGGTCTGGGAGTGCATCTGGCTGCAGTCCCTCGATACCCGGTCTGGGCCTACACCTGACTACAGTCCTTTACTACCCATTCTGGGCCTAGACCTGACTCCAGTCCCTCAATCCGCAATCTGTGTCTAAACCTGATTCCAGTCCCACACTAAATAGTATGGAGCCTACACCTGATTCCAGTCCCTCGAAACCCGGTCTGGCCATACATCTGACACCAGTCCCTCGAAACCCAGTCACACCATATATCTGACTCCAGTCCCTCGATACCTGGTATGGGCCTACACCTGATGCCAGTCACTCACTACCCAGTCTGGGCATACACCTGATTCCAGTCCCTCACTAACTTGTCTGGGCCTACACCTGACTCCTGTCCCTCTCTACCTGGTCTGGGCCTGCACCTGGCTCCAGTCCCTCACTATGCGGTCTGGGCCTACACCTGAATCCAGTCACTCACTACCCGGTCTGGGCATACACCTGATTCCAGTTCCTCACTACCTGGTCTGGGCCTACACCTGACTCCAATCCCTCACTCCGTGGTCTGGACAGACATCCAACTCCAGTTCCGCGATACCGGGTCAAGGCCTAAACCAGACTCCAGTCCCTCACAAAGCAGTCTGGGCCTACAACTAACTCCAGTCCCTCGATACTCGGTCTGCTCTCACACTGACTCCAGTCCCTGACTACCTGGTCTGGGCCTACAATTGACTCCAGTCCCTCATTACCTGCTCTGGGTCTAGACCTGGCTCCTGTCTCTCACTCCGCAGTCTGTGCCTACACCTGATTCCAGTCCCTCACTACCTTGTCTGGGCCTACACCTGACTCCTGTCCCTCTCTACCTGGTCTGGGCCTGCACCTGACTCCAGTACATCACTACCCGGTCTGGGCATACATCTGACTCCAGTCCCTCAATACCAGGTTTGGGCCTACGCCCTACTCAAGTCCCTCACTAAGCAGTCTGGGCCTACAACTGAATCCAATCCCTCACTACTCTGTGCGGGCCTGCACCTGACTCCAGTCCCTCACTATGCAGTCTGGGACTGCACCTCACTCCCGTCCGTCGTTACCCGGTCTGGTCCCACAGTGACTCCAGTCCCTCACAACCCGGTCTGGCCCTACACCAGATTCCAGTCCCTCACTACTTGGTCTGGGGACTACAACTGATTCCAGTTCCTCACTACGTGGATGGGGCCTACAACTGACTCCGGTCCATCACTACCCGGTCTGGACCTGCACCTATCTCCAGTCGCGCGATACCCGGTCTGGGCCCACACCTGACTCCAGTCCCTCGATACTCAATCTGGCAATTCACCTGACTCCAGTCCCTCGATACCTTGTCTGGGCCTACACCTGACTCCACTCCCTCAATCCGCAGTCTGGGCATACAACTAACTCCAGTCCCACACTATCCGGTTTGGGCCTACATCTGACTCCAGTCCCTCGATACCCAATTTGGCCATTCATCTGACTCCAGTCCTTCGATACTAGGTCTGGGCCTACACCTGACTCCACTCCCTCGCTCCGCAGACTCGGCCTACAGCTGACTCCAGTCCCTCACTACCCAGTCTGGGCCTAGACCTGACTCCAGTCCCTCACAATCCAGTCTGTGTCTACACCTGACTCCACTCCCTCGCTCCGCAGACTCAGCCTACAGCTGACTCCAGTCCCTCACTACCCAGTCTGGGCCTAGACCTGACTCCAGTCCCTCACAATCCAGTCTGTGTCTACACCTGACTCCAGTCCCTCACTCTGCAGTCTGGGACTACACCTGACTCCAGGCCCTCACTATCCGATCTGAGCATACATCTGACTCCTGTGCCTAACTACCTGGTCTGGGCATACATCTGACTCCAGTCCTTCGATACCGGGTCTGAGATTACACCTGACTCCATTCCCTCACTACCCGTTCTGGGCCTGCAACTGACCCCAGCTCCGTACTACCCAGTCTGGGCCTCACACCTGACTCCAGTGCCTCACTACACGGTCTTGTTCTACACGTGACCCCAGTCCCTCACTACCCAGTCCAGGCCTACACCTGACTCCAGTCCCTCACTACCCTGTCTGGGACAGCACCTGACTCTGGTCCCTCGATACCCGGTCTGGACTCCTGCCAGAGGTGTCACTGCAGCAGCTGGGATTAAATAGGATATACGGCACAGAAAGAGGCCAACTGGCCAAACCAGTTTATTCTCCACTCGAGCCTTCTCCCGTCTTTCCTCATCTAACTCTGTTAGAGTAACCCTCTATTGCCTTTTCCCTTATATGCTTACCTAGCATCCCATTAATTGCAGCAATACTGTTCACTTCAACCATTCCCTGTGGAAGCGAGTTCCAAATCTTCACCACTCTCTCACTACAGAAGTTTCTTCTGAATTCCTTATTTGATTTCTTGGTGACTGTCTTATTTTCATGGCCTGTAGTATTGCTCTTCTGCACAAGGGGAAACGTTATCTCTGTATCTACTCTGTCAACATTTTTCATATTATTCACCCCTCAGCCTTCCCAGCCTTATATGCCTTTCTGATAGGTACACCATCGCATTTCTGGTATCATCCTTGTAAATCTTCTCTACCTCTATATCATTTTTATAATATGGCGACCAGAACTGCATGCAGTAGTCTTAGTCTGGTCTAACCAAGTTTCGATACAGGTTTAGCATAACTTAACTACTTTTCAATTCTACCCTGTAGAAATAAACCCGAGTGCTTGGTTTGCTTTTTATGAACTCGATAGCCGGTGTCACTACTTTCAATGATTTGTGTATTTGTACTCTGACATGCTTTTGCTCCTCTATCCCATTTAGATTCTTTTTTTCCAAGTGATATGTGGCCTCCTTATTTTTCTTACCAAAATGTAATGCCTCACATTTATCTGTGTTAAATTTCATTTGCCAATAATATACCCATTAAAAATCTATCATAACTGCATAATAAATAATATCAATCAAGAATGCAAATATATGACTAACTATAATATTTGTGTCTCCCCATCTGCTCTCTCCCTCATTCCCTCCTCCTCCCCCTCTGTGTCCCTCTCCCTCCCTCCCTCCCCCCGTTTTAACTCTCCTTCACCATCATAATTATAAATTATCTCTTCGCTGATGTACATAGGCTATATGGCACTGAGACAGTCCATTCAGCCCAAGCAGTCCATGCCTTATTGCAGGTCTCAAAGCCACTGTGATCTGCTGCAGAGGTGAGGAGGACAAACATGGTTGCTGTATCAGGGAGGGGATTTTTCAGGGGCATCCCTCATTGTGTAGGCCTAATTGCTGCCTCTCTCTCTCTCCTGCAGTTAGTCTCGGAGTCCTTGACTGGTGCGCTGCTGCCCCGCAGACAACAGACGTCCAAGATGGACGAACTGCTGGCGGAGATGCAGGAGATTGAGAACACGAGCCATCGACATGCTTTACAGCGAGGAAAATTCAACCCTGGAAGTAGAGGGAAGAGCAGAGGGTCAAGTCACCACAGGCCGAGGATGGAGCCTGTGCCTTTCCTGCTCTGTGTGTGGTGGGGCTCAGGCCCACACCAGGTGTGAGAACATGTTAACTGAACACATGCCGGGGCTAGAGCCTGGGCTTGTCATGCCCAGATTTGGGCCCTAATCTCTGGTGTTTTCCCTCCAAAATCCTCCGCTGTGGCAGCACTGGCGATGTTGGGAACGGACCGAGCAAATCGTGGGCACATCACAGGCAGATTGGTCAAAGGGATTCATCGCCGAGGTAGCTGGCATAGAAACGGGTCAATGTGCAAATGGACGGGCCGCCAGGCATTGTGGGTACTGGGCCACTGACCCTGGCAATTGTAGGTACAGGGTCACTGAAACTGGGCATTGTGGGTAATGTTTCACTGATCCTGGGCAGTGTGTGTACAGGGTCACTGACCCTGGACATTGTTGTAATGGGGCCCCTGATCCTGGGCTTTGTGATTATAGTTCACGGACGCTGGGCATTATAGGTACAGGGTTACTGTCACTGGGCATTGTGATTACAGGGTGACTGACACTGGGCATTAGGGGTGCCGGGTAACAGACAATGGGCATGGAGATTACAGGGTCACTGACACTGCGCATTGTCGGTACTGGGTCAGTGACCCAAGGCATTGTGGGTACTGGCTCACTGACTCTGAGCATTGTAGTTGCTGGCCGCTGACCCTGAGCATTGTGGGCGCAGGTCACTGACACTGGGCATTGTGGGTACAATGTTACTGACCCTGAGCATTCTGGGTAAAGCTCACTGACCCTGAGCATTGCGGGTAATGGTTGACTGACCACGTGCATTGTGGGTACATTTCACTCACCCTGGATCTTTTGGGTACTGCGTCACTGACCCTGGGCATTACATAGATACATAGATACATAGAAGATAGGAGCAGGAGTAGGCCATTCGGCCCTTCGTGCCTGCTCCGCCATTCGATGAGATCATGGCTGATCCTTTAATTCAGTATCCCGTCCCCGCCTTCTCTCCGTAACCCTTAACCCCTTTTGCCCGTAGAAATATGTCTAATTCCCTCTTAAATATATTTAATGAGCTGGCGTACACTGCCCTCTGTGGCAATGAGTTCCACAGGTTCACCACTCTCTGAGTGAAGAAATTCCCCCTCATCTCTGTCCTAAATGGTTTAGCCCTTATCCTTAAATTATGTCCTCTAGTTCTGTTCTCACCCGCCAAGGGAAACATTCCTTCTGCATCCAGTCTGTCTAGACCTGTCAGAATTTTATACACTTCTATGAGGTCCCCTCTCAATCTTCTAAACTCCAGTGTGTACATCCCTAAACTACATAGTCTCTCCTCATAGGTCATTCCCGCCATTCCTGGTATCAGCCTGGTGAATCGCCGCTGCACCCCCTCCATGGCAAGAACATCCTTCCTCAGATGAGGCGACCAAAACTGTACACAGTACTCGAGGTGTGGTCTCACCAGTGCCCTGTACAGCTGCAGCAAGGTATCCCTGTTCCTGTATTCTAACCCTTTTGCTATGAAGGCCAGCATACCGTTTGCCTTCTTGACCGCCTGTTGCACCTGCATGCTCGCCTTCAGTGACTGGTGTACAAGAACACCCAGGTCTCTCTGTACTTCCCCCTCTCCCAATCTATTGCCATTTAAATAATAATTTGCCCTCCCGTTCCTGCACCCAAGGTGGATAACTTCGCACTTGTCCACATTATAGTGCATCTGCCATTTATTCGCCCAATCGCCCAGTCTGTCCAAATCGCTCTGGAGCTTCCTGGTCTCTTCCTCTGAGCCCACCCCCCCTCCTAGTTTAGTGTCGTCTGCAAATTTGGAAATGCTGCATCCGACTCCCTGATCCAGGTCATTAATGTAAATTGTGAACAGCTGGGGGCCCAGGACAGATCCCTGTGGTACCCCACTTGTTACTGCCTGCCATTCAGAAAATGAGCCGTTTATTCCAACTCTCTGTTTTCTATCTGACAGCCAGTTCCCTATCCACGCCAAAACTTTCCCCTTTATCCCATGAGCCTCAATTTTCCATGCTAATCTTTTATGTGGGACCTTATCGAAGGCCTTTTGGAAGTCCAGGTACACCACATCTACTGGCTCTCCCCCATCTATTCTACCAGTTACTCCCTCAAAAAATTCCAATAGATTAGTCAAGCACGATTTACCCTTTGTAAATCCATGTTGACTCTGTCCTATCCTGTCCCCATTTGCTAAGTGCTCCGCTATTTCATCCTTAATGATGGACTCCAGCATTTTGCCCACAACTGATGTAAGGCTTACAGGTCTGTAATTACCTGCTTTTTCCCTGCCCCCCTTTTTGAATAGTGGGGTAACGTTAGCTACCCTCCAATCCATCGGCACTGTTCCCGAGTCTAATGAATTCTGAAAAATCATCCTTAGTGCATCCGCTATCTCTAGGGCCACCTCCTTCAGTACCCTAGGATGCATGTTATCAGGCCCTGGGGATTTGTCCACCTTCAATCCCTTTAGCTTCCTTAACACCATATCCTTAGAGATATTGATTTGCGTCAGTTCCTCCTTTGCCAATGTCCCTATTTTTCCCGATATCCCAGGGAGGTTTTTTGTGTCTTCCTTCGTAAAGACTGACCCAAAGTATGCATTTAGTTGATCTGCCATTTCCTTATTTCCCATTATATATTCCCCCGTATCTGACTGCAATGGACCAACTTTGGTTTTCACCAGTCTTTTCCTTTTGATATATTTATAAAAGCTTTTGGAGTTAGTTTTTATATTGTGGGTAATTTGTGTCTGAAACTGTGCATTTTGTGTAAGCTCAATTACCCTGGAGAGTGTCGGTAAATTATCACTGACCTGGGCAATGTGTGTACAGGATCAATGTCCCTGGGAATTGTGGGTACAGCGTCACTGACCCTGGGCATTCTGGGTAATTTGGGATTGACACTGTGCATTGTGCGTTCAGGATCAGTGAGCCTGGGAATTGTGGGTACAGCGTCATTGACCCTGGACATTGTGGGCAAATTCCAGATGGTGATTACAGCGCCCTGTGGGTGTATAACATTAAATGATGTTTGACCTCTGACCCTGCCTCCCTCCCGCAGAGCCAGCTTTGTCCTGCCCAGTGAAGTGGGCCATGTAATACCTGGAACAGACGGAAGAGAAACTGTAGCTGGGGGAACATTAGCTGGAGCAGAGTCAGTAACAGAATTGGTATGGAGCCGGGAGGGGAAGGTAGAAACATTGTTAATGTCAGGATAATATAGATGGAGCTCTTTATTGTACCTGACCCGGGAGGGCTCAATGCTGACACTGGTTATAAAGTGAGGGGACACTGTCAGTGTATTAAAGAGGTTGCTATTTATTGTACCTGCCCTCGGAGTGCTCGATGCTGACATTGGGTATAAAGTGGGGGGACACTGTCAGGGTAATGTGAAGGAGGCTCCTTACTGTTCCTGTCCTGGGAGTGCTCGATGCAGATTCTGGGTATAAAGTGGTGGTACACTGTTGGAGTAATGTAGAGGGAGCTCTGTATTGTACCTGCCCCGGGAGTGCTTGATGCTGACACTGGGTATAAAGTTGGGGGATACTGTCAGGGCAATGTAACAGGAGCTCCTTATTATACCTTGCTGGAAGTGCTCGAATCTGACACTGGGATTAAAGTGGGGGGGGGGCACTGTCATGGCAATGTAACGGGAGCTCCTTATTATACCTTGCTGGGAGTGCTCGATGCTGACACTGGGTTAAAGGTGGGGGGACACGGTCGGAGTAATGTAGAGGGAGCTTTGTATTGTTCCTGGCCTGGAAGCACTTGATGCTGACACAGGGTAAAAAGTGGCGATACACGGTCAGGATAATAGAGGGATCTATTTATTGTATCTGCACTGGGAGTCCTCGATGCTCATTCTGGGTATAATGTGGGGATACACATCCGGAGTAATGTAGAGGGATTTAGATATTGTACCTGTCCTGGGAGCACTCGATGCTAAGAGTGGGTATAAAGTGGGGGTACACTGTCAGAGTAGTATACAGGGAGCCCTGTATTGTACCTGTCCTGGGAGTGCTCGATGCTAATACTGGGTATAAAACGGGGTTAGACTGTCAGGGTAATGTAGAGGGAGCTCTGTATTGTACCTGCCCTGGGAGTGCTCGATGCTGACACTGGGTATAAAGCGGGGTTGCACTGTCAGGGTAATTTAGAGGGAGCTCTTTATTGTACCTGTCCTGGGAGTGCTCGATGCTGACACTGGGTATAAAGCGGGGTTACACTGTCAGGGTAATTTAGAGGGAGCTCTGTATTGTATCTGCCCCGGGAGTGGGAGCAGCTACGGCTAATTTATGACATCTTTCTAACCTGCTGTCTCATTGGCTCCCGGTTCATTTGTGATGTCACCTCGAGTCAGGGGCCCACCCATGTTTATGGCCCATCAGTGGGATATCAGTGTGGGAGTAGCTGGAGTGACCGCTGACACTGGGCGAGTGTAGCTCCCGCTATACAGGTCAAAGAACAGAAAAGTACAATTTAATATTATCTACAGTAATTCCAACACTAATTAATTGCGAATATCTTCATAATAGTTACACTCACCGTGATAAAAACTGTCCCACTGTATTCCATGTAGAGATTCTGTGAATAATGTAACTCATTTTTCTGTTGACAGTATCTGAGAGTGAGCAATATCTCAGGAAGGTGGAGAGAGAGTAGTCGAATCAGCGCCACACTCACTGGGACTGTGGTAATGTCGCTGGGTTCAAAGAGCAGATCTGGTGTGCCCAAGGCCCCCAGTGTCAGAGACTGTATAAAACGGAAAGCTTCAACAATGATTGGAAAGGTGAGGAACTTTACTGAGAATCCCATCAGTTCAGGATTTTGCTGAGGTGAGAGTCTAACCAGATAATGGGAGCTGTTCAACATCTGCCATCAGGCTTGGCCTTTGATGAGACAAGTTGAGCGGAGCTAAACTCGGAGATAAACCTTGCCCGTACCTCACCTGGGAGTGTTTAACACCTTCATGTAGAGAGATCTTTATTCTGTATTCACCCCATGCTGTACCTGAGCAGGTTGTGTTGAGAAACCAAATTGGAGGGAGCTTTACTCTGTACCTAACCCGTGATGTAGCAGTCCTGTGATTGTTTGGGAGGGGCAGTGTAGAGGGAGATTTACTTTCTCTCTAACCCACTGTGTCTGCCTTATAGGAATTTGATGAGAGTTTTGCTCTGTAACAGAGGATTACATGGGATATACAGCACAGAACGAGGCCATTTCGCCCAACCAGTCCATGCCGGCGTTTATGCTCCACTTGATCCTCCTCCCGTCTTACCTTATCTAATTCTATCAGCATAACCCTCTATTTCCTTTTCCCTCATATGGTTATCTAACTGCCCCTTAACTGCATCTATACTGTTCGCTTCAACCACTCCCTGTGGTAGCGATTTTCACATTCTCACCACTCTCTGGGTAAAGAAATTTCTTCTGAATTCGCTATTAGATTTCTTGTATTGATGGTCTCTAATTTTCCTCTACCCCACAAGTGGAAACACTCTCTCTGTGCCTTCTCTATCAAAACCTTTCCTCATTTTAAAGACCTCTGGTTGGTCACCCCTCAGCCTTCAAGAGCAAGAAGACCCAGTCTGTTCTTCTGTTCCTGATATGTATACCCTAGCTTTTCTGGTATCACCCATGTAAATCTTCTCTGCACCCACTCCAGTGCCTCTAAACCATTTTTAGAATATAACGACCAGAACTGTACACAGTATTCCAAGTGTGGTCTAACCAAGTTTTGCTTTTTCTTATTGCCTTATTAACCTGTGTCGCTACTTTCAGTGATTTGTGTATTTGTAATTCGAGATCCCTGTGATCTTATATTCCAAGTAACATGTGACCTCCCTACTTTTCTTACCAAAATGTAATATCTCAGATTTATCTGTGCTAACTTTCATTGGTCAGCTATATGCCCACTAAACAGCTATTAGAAATACATAATAAATAGTATCAATCAGTAATGCAAATGTATTACTTTATCTATAATATATATGTCTCCACCTCTCTCTCCTTCCTTCAGAAATATAAAACGTCTCTTTTCTGTTAACAGGCCATTCGGCCCAAACAGTCCATGCCATATTCCAGGTCTCCAAGCCACTGTGATCTGCATCAGAGGAGCAGGTGAGAAGGACAAACAAGGTTACTGTGTCAGCCTGTAATCAAGGCTCCATTCACCGGGCGAGGATCAGCATAATTCAGCAGAGGCCGGGAATGAAGCCTGGGCTTTCCTGCTCTGTGTGTGTGGCGTGTAACATTAACCACTCCGTGAGGGGCATTTCAGGGGTGGGGCACCCATCATTGTGTGGGTTTTATTGCCACCTCTCCCTCTATCTCTTGTAGTTAGTCTCGGAATTCATGAATGAGCAGAATGGTCCGCTGCAGGCCTGTGCACCCCACACCTTCAAGATGGACGACCTGCTGGCGGAGAAGTAGGTGATTGAGAACTGAAGTCTTTGAAATGCTCAGCAGCGAGTTAAGATTATCCCTGTGAGCAGAGTGTAGAGCAGGGTGTCGACTCAGCACAGGCCTGGGTTGGAGCCTGGGCATTTCCTGCTCTGTGTCTTGGTGTGTGTGTGTGCTTGGGGGGGAGGCGTGCTCAATACCACACCAGGTGAGATCAGGCTAACTGACATAGGCAGGGGATGGAGCCTGAGCCCTTCCTTCCCAGATTCTGGCCCTAATTTCTGGTGTTGTTCCTCCCCAAGCTCACACTGTGACAGACATGGCGATCTCGAGGACCTGGGCCGAGGTATTTCTTGCCACCGAGCTGACATAGACACATCACAGGCCTACAGTGAAGCCGATTGGGCAATGGAGTTCATTGTCAAGGTTTGGGAATGGGCCATTCTACCTCGTGAGTACAGGGTCACTGACACTGGGAATTATGGGCACAGTGTCACTGACACTGAGCATTGTGGGTACAGGCTCACTGACCCTGGGCATTGTGGGTAAAGGGTCACTGACACTGGGCATTGTTGGTATATGGTCACTGACACTGTGCATTGTGGGCACAGGGTCACTGACACTGAGCATTACGGGCACAGGGTCACTGACTCTGAGCATTGTGCGTACAGGCTCACTGACACTGGGCATTGTGTGTATCGATTTCTTTGTGGGTTCAATGATGAGACATTTATGAAAGAGAATGAGTTTTTATCTAAAGTCTGTTCAACTCTTTATGCAGCATTTCAGGAGACACTCTGCTAGTGATGCATCTAGAACGAAACTGAAACTAAACTAAACTGCCTTGCTTGTCTCGGTCACATGACCTCTGCTGGTCAGACATAAATAATCAATCAGGCAACTATGCTGGTAAGACATGATAATCAAACAGGCAAATAACATCAGTATTTGCTGATATCATTACATCTCCTTTTCTTAAAACAAAAGTATTTTACTTTTAACTAACAACATGTTTTCTTTGTATTAATCTGCATTTTAACTGTAACACTTAATGAACTTACATTGTCATTAACATGATCAAGGTTTTTTAACCTTGCTTTGTGTGTTCACATGAAATATGTCAATGCACTAGAACTTGAAGAAAGACTAAGATAACATTACTTCCTTCTATAACAATAGTCTTTAAATTTGCTCAATGAGTCTCTCAGGAGGCTTCATGTCTCCTGAGGATTTTCTGATTGATTGTCCTTGAATCTGAGTTATTGCCTCAGATGATTGTTTCTCAGCTGTGTGATCAGGTTGTTCAACAGTATCAGTCTCTTGACCTGCTGTGGCTGGTCCCATGAGAAGATCTCGACGATTTCTTCTCAGTACAGCACCCTCATCTGTCTGAATGGTGTATGATCTTGGTTGAACTTCACTCAGGACAGTTCCCTTCTGAGTCCATGTGTTTGTTCTGTCTTTCAACCTTACTTGGACACCAGTGTGGAGTTCAGGTAGGTTTTATGTTCCTCTGTCATAATAGTTCTTTTGCTTTTCTTTCTGTTGCTCTTTGAACTTCCTCACTTTCTCCCCCTCTTTTGTTTTCAGGAGGTTTTCCGGGATGGGTAGGTTTGACCTTAGCCGACGTCCCATCAGGAGTTGGGCTGGTGACTTACCACACTCGAGCGGCGTTGTGCGGTATACAAGCATGCTTTTGCAGAAGTCAGTTCCACTGTCTTTTGTCTTGTACATCAGTCTTTTCACTGTCTGGACCGATTTTTCCACTAGTCCATTGGACTGTGGATAGTGAGGACTTGACGTTGTGTGGACAAAGTCCCACTCTTTGGCAAAGTGTCGGAAAATTGCATTGTAAAACTGGGGTCCATTGTCTGTGAAGACCTCGCTTGCCACGCCATGTCTGGAGAATATGGCTTTCATACATGTTATCACTGCATCTGCAGTGGTGGTGTGCAGTCTACAAACCTCTGGTTACAGGGAGTAATAGTCTGTGACTACAAGATAGTCCTTCCCTTGACATACGAATAGGTCAGCGCGTACCTTCTGGTAAGGTTGGTCTGGTGCTGGGTGTGGCTGTAGTGGTTCTACCGGATTGCTTGCTCGATATTTCAGGCATATTGTGCAGTTTGACACCTCATTTGTCACATCTTGGTTGATTCGTGGCCAGTACATCACCTCTCGTGCTCTTTTGTTACACTTTTCGATTCCCAGATGTCCTCCATGGATCTTTTTTAACATCTCTTTTCTCAGACACTTTGGGATAACTATTTTACTTCCTATTGTAGATGATGTCTTCGACCAATGATAGTTCCTCCCTGCAGTTCCAGTACTCTGCTATGTCAGGTGAGCAGTCTTGCTTCATGTTGGGCCATCCATCCAAGATGCTTTTCCTCAGTCGTCTCATTGTTTCACAGAATCACAGAAATCACAGAAACCCCACAGTGCAGATAGAGGCCATTTCGGCCCATCGAGCCTGCACCGACACATATCCCACCCGATCCCCGTAACCCCTTCAACACATATCCCACCCTATCTCCGTAACCCCACACATTTTAATCCCCCTAACACTAAGGGTCAATTTTATCATAGCCAATCAACCTAACCCGCACATCTTTGGACTGTGGGAGGAAACCGGAGCACCCGGAGGAAACCCACGCAAACACGGGGAGAATGTGCAAACTCCACACAGACAGTCACCCGAGGCCGGATTTGAACCCGGGTCCCTGGCGCTGTGAGGCAACAATGCTAACCACTATGCCACCGTGCTGCCCTGTGTTTGTCTCAGTCTATAGGAGCTCCATTTTTGCATCTGCTATGGGCAGTGCACTTGTGATCAGGTCCACGTAGGCGGTCACTTTTTCATCCATTGTGGTGTTTGCAGGCTCACTTGGGTCTACAGCTCTGGACAACGTGTCTGCTGTATACATCAGCTTACCCGGTGTGTACGCAACATTCAGTGTATAGCGTTGCAGCCTGATCATCATTCTTTGTATTCTAAGCGGACAGTTATTTAGTGGCTTTTGGAACAATGCAATCAAGGGCTTATGGTCAGTCTCTACACTGATTGCTTGTCCTGCCAAAAACTGGTGAAATCTTTCACAGGCGTATGTGATGCTGAGCAGCTCCTTTTCTATTTGAGCATATCGCGGCTCCGCGTCTGTCATTGAGCGTGATGCATATGCAATAGGTTGCCAGTAGTCATATTTTTGCAGAAGAACGGCACCGAGCCCACTCTGTGATGCATCTGATGATATCTTGGTGGGTCTCGCTGGGTCATAAAACCTCAGGACTGGTTCCTCTGTGAGCAGTTTCTTTAGATCGCTCCATGACTTCTCATGCTCATGATTCCATTCCCATTCTATGTTCTTTTCAGTTAGTCTTCTCAGCGGCGCCATCTCTTCTGAGAGGTTGGATATGAATTTACCCATGTAATTGATTATTCTATTAAACCTCTGCACGTCCTTTTTGCATTGTGGCTTTGGCATATTCTCAATGGCGGACACCTTTCTGGGATCTGGTCTGATGCCCTCACTGCTAAGGATATCTCCCACGAATGTCAGTTCTGTCACCCCGAGCTGGCATTTCTCTCTATTCAGCTTCAGGTTTGTTTTCCTTGTTGCTTCCAGCACTTTCTTAAGTCTCTCGTCATGCTCAGTTCTCGTGGTTCCCCATACTATGATGTCATCCATTGATGTATCAACTCCCTCCAGGTGCTCATAGATCATATGAATTGTTTTGTGATACACTTCAGGAGCTGAGGCAATGCCAAATGTTAGCCTTAGGAATCTGTATCTGCCAAATGGACTATTGAACGTGCGCAGTCTTGAACTTGCTTCGTCCAATTTCATCTGCCAAAATCCTGATGATGCATCTAACTTGCTGAAATACTTTGCATTTGCAAACTGTGCCATGATTTCCTCACGTGTAGGAAGCTTGAAGTGCTCTCTCTTTATTGCTCTGTTTGGATCTCTTGGATCCAGGCAAATTCTGAGCTTTCCATTCTTTTTGTCCACTACGATGAGGGAACTCACCCACTCCGTTGGCTCATCTACTGAATCATGTTCAGGCTTTCCATCCTGTCCAACTCTGCCTTCATTTGCTTCTGAAGAGCAAACGGAACTTTTCTGCATGGATGTATGACCGGTGTCATACTTTTATCTACTCTGATCGTGTGTTCTCCTGGAATGCAACCTAGACCCTTAAATAGGTCTTTGTAGTCTTTCATGAGTTCATCATAGACTGCCTCTCCTTCGCTTTCCACAACGAGGACTCTCTTTACCAGCTTCAGTCTCTCACAGGCTTTTAAACCTACTATGGCTTGCACATCCTTTGGCACCATGATTAATGCTAGCGTGTGCTCTCTGTCCTTGTGTGTTACTTTGACAATGCATCTTCCTTTCACTGGTATATCAGTACCTGAGTATCCTGTCACTTTCACTTTGATTCCATGTAACTTTGGTCTGGGTCTAATTTTCTTAAAATCAGTCTCTGATATCACATTAACTTGTGCTCCAGTATCCAATTTAAATGGAATGTGTATGTCATTCACTTTTAGTCTCAACATCCAGTCTCTATCTTCTTTTTTGTTTTCAGACACAACATCTACATAGAACTCCTCTATGTCGCTTTCATCTACTGCATGGACCTTGCTTTGTTGCACTTGGTTCTTGCAGCAACGGGCATAATGGTTGTTCTTGTTGCAACTATTGCATGTTGTACCATATGCTGGACACTTTTTTGGTGGATGCTGTGTACCGCATCGACTACATGACTTTCGATTGTCCCTTTCATTTTCGTTCGCTGGCCACGCCTCTTTTTTCACATTGGCGCTCGTTTTGTTAAACGGTTTGTGTCCGTTCTTACTCACTGCATCCACGTTGCAGCTACTGTCACTGAACAGCTCCTTTGCCTGCAACTTCACAGTCTCTGTAGCCCTACACAGTGCTATGGCTTTTCCCAGGTCTAGACCTTGCTCTCTTAGCAGTCTTTCCCTTAGACCATTATCCGGAATACCACACACCAGTCTGTCTTTTATCAGCGAGTCTGTAAGTCCCCCAAATTCACACGATTTGCTTCTGTTTCTCAGTTCAGTCATATACTGATCAATAGTCTTTCCCGTTTTCTGTACACTTGTGAAAAATCTGTGCCTCTCAAACGTCACGTTACGTTTAGGTATGCAGTAGGCCTCAAACTGTTCCATTATTTTATCTAGCTTCATTTTGTCTCCATTAGCAGCGAATGTGAAATTATTATACACCTCCAGCGCTTCATCACCCACGACATGTAAGAACAGTGACGATTTCTGTTTATTACTTTTCTCGTCAGCTCCGATTGCTGATAAATACAACCCCACACGTTGTTTGAACCTTCTCCAATTTTCAGCCATATTACCTGTCAACTGAAGCGTCGCTGGTGGGTGTAAACCTTCCATTCTTTCACTTTGTTAGCTATTCTTGAATGGTAAGCAACGATGTTCTCTTTTGGCTTGCTAATTTGTGGAGAGCTGATTTAACTTCAGATTTTTTCTCTTCATCTCTTTCAGCCACTTCTGACACCATGTATCGATTTCTTTGTGGGTTCAATAATGAGACATTTATGAAAGAGAATGAGTTTTTATCTAAAGTCTGTTCAACTCTTTATACAGCATTTCAGGAGACACTCTGCTAGTGATGCATCTAGAACGAAACTGAAACTGAACTAAACTGCATTGCTTTTCTTGGTCACATGACCTCTGCTGGTCAGGCATTAGTAATCAATCAGGCAACTATGCTGGTAAGACATGATAAACAAACAGGCAAATAACATCACTATTTGCTGATATCATTACATTGTGGGCACCCGAAAACTGACACTTGGCATTGTGGGTACAGGGTAACTGACACTGGGTGTTGTGGGTACAGGGTCACTGACCCTGGGTGTTTGGATACAGATTCACTGACCTTGGGCATTGTGGGTACAGGATCACTGACACTGGGCATTGTTTTTACAGGGTCACTGACCCTTGACATCGTGGGTACAGGGTCACTGATCCTGGGCATTGTGGGTACTGAGTCACTGACACTGGACCTTGTGGTACAAGGTCTCTAACCCTGGGCATTGTGGGTACAGCATCACTGACCCTTGGTGTTTGGATGCAGAGTCACTGACCCTGAGCATTTTTCGTACAGGTTCACTGACACTGGGCATTGTGGGTACAGAGTCACTGACCCCGGGCATTGTGGGTACAGAGTCACTGACCCTGGAACTTGTGGACACAGGGTCAATGATGGTGTTCATTGTGAGCACAAGGTCACCGTCCCTGGGCATTCTGCTTACAATGTCACTGCCCCTGGGCATTGTGGGTATAATTTCACTGCACCTGTGCATTGTGGATACAGCTTCACTGCCCTAGGGGAATTGTGGGTACAGAGGCACCACCCGGGTATTCTGAGTACAAAGTCACTGCCCCTGGGCATTGTGGGTACAAGGTCACTGACCTGGGCATTGTGGATACAGGGTCACTGACCCTGCGCTTTGTGGTTAAGGTCCAGAGGGTGATTACGGCCCCCTGTGTGTGTTTGTCTTTAAATGGTGTTTGTTCTCTGAATCTTCCTCTACCCCTTGACCACACTGTGACCTGCCTAGCAAAGTGAACCCTGGAACACCTGGCCACCGAACCGACCATAGACAAATCGCAGGCCGACAGTGAATCTGATTGGTCAATGGAGTTCATCGCTCAGGTTACCGGTATGGGGATGCACCACTCAGCATTGTCGGTAGAGGATCACTGATCCCGGGCATTATGGACACAGGATCACTGACACTGAGCTTTATGGGTACAGCGTCATTAACAATGGGTTTTTAGGGTACAAGTCACTGACAATGGGCATTTTGGGTGCAGAGTCACTGACGCTGAGCATTGTGGGTAGAGAGTCACTGACACTGAGCCTTGTGCGTTCAGGGTCACTGATACTGGGCATTGTGGGTACAGGGTCAATGACACTGGGCATTGTGGGTACTGGGTCACCAAACCTGTGCATTGTTGGTATAGGTCATGGGCATTGCGCCTTCTGGTTGCAGAGTCACTGACACTGGGCATTGTGGGTGCAGGGTCCATGACTGTGCATTTTGTGTACATGGTCACTGACCCTGGGCATTGTGGGCAGAGTCACTGCCCCTGGACCATTGTGGGTACATGGTCACTGACACTGGGCATTGTGGGTACAGGGTCACTGATCCTGGGCATTGTGGCTACAGGGTCACTGACTCAAGGCATTGTGGTTATGGTCGTGAGGGTGATTACGGCTCCCTGTGACTGTTGACTTTAAATGGTGTTTGATCTCTGAACCTTCCTCTACTCCTAGACCCGGCTGTGCCCTGTCCAGCAAAGTGGACCCCGGCATACCTGGAACAAACGGCAGAGGAACAGTGGCTGGGGAAGCCGAGCTGGAGCAGAGTCTGGAACATAAATGGTATGGAGTGGGGGAGTGTGTAATAGTGATAATGTCGGGGCAATGTAGAGTGAGCTCTGTATTGTACCTGCCCTGGGAGTGCTTGATGCTGCCACTGTGTAGAAAGTGGGGGTACATTGTCAGGTTAATACCGAGGGAGCGCTGTATTGTACCTGCACTGGGTGCACTCAATGCTGATACTGGGTATAAAGTGGGAGTACACTGTCAGGGTAATGCAGAGGGAGCTCTGTATTTTACCTGCCCCGGGAGTGCGAGGTGCTACGGTCACTTTGTGATATTCTTCATGGCTGCTGTGTGATTGGCTCAGGGTTCCTGTGTGATGTCACCTGGAGTCAGGGTCCCGCCCCTGGTTATGGGCCATCAGTTGGATGTCAGTGTGGGAGGAGCTGGAGTGACAGCTGACAGTGGCAGTGAGGTTAGTCCCAATAAACAGGGTAAAGGACAGAAATGAACAATTCAATATTAAAGTAAGTAATTCAAAAAATGTCATTAATTGCAAATATAGTCAAACTAAATAGTTACAGATTCTGGGATTAATATGAATGAATTTTCCATTGACAGCCTCTGGGAGTGAGCAATATCTCAGGAAGGTGGAGAGAGAGAAGTCGAATCATGGCCTCACTCACTGGGACTGGAAAAATGTAGCTGGCTTCACAGAGCAGATCCGGCAGGACCGAGACACCCATTTCCAGAAAACGGCTAAAACGGGAAGCTTGAACAATGATTGGAAAGGTGATGCACTTTACTGTTAATACTATCGGTCCAGTATTTTGTCAAGGTGAGTCTAACCAGATACTTGGAGCTCATGAACATCTGCCATCAGGCTCGGCCTTTGATGCAGCAATTTGAGCGGAGCTTAACTCAGGTGAACCTTGCTGATACCTCATCTGGAAGAGTTTGACACACACATGGAACAATCTTTATTCTGTATTCAACCCAGCCTGTACCCGAGTTGGTTGTGCTTCATTGGGTAGTGTCAAGGGAGCTGTACGCTGCATTGAACATGTGCTATATCTGAAATGGTTGTGTTTTATGAACCAAATTAGTGGGAGCTTTACTCTGTATGTCACCTATGCTCCGCCTGCCCAGAGAGTGTTTTGGGTTGTCATTGTAGGGAATCTTTACGTTGTATCTCTCTATCTTACCCGTGCTGCACATTCCCTTGGAATGTTTGATTGTGCAGTGTAATGGGAGCTTCAAGAACCTAAGAATTAGGAGCAGGAGCAGGCCATTTTTTATTCGCTTATGGGATACGGTTTTTGCTGGTAAGGCCAGCATTTATTGCCCAGCTCTATTTGCCCTTGAGAATGTGGTGTTGAGCTGCCTTCTTGATCCGCTGCAGTCCGTGTATTGAATGTACTCCCACAGTGCTATTAGATAGGGAGTTCCAGGATTTTGACCTAGCGACAATGAAGGATCGGCGATATACTTCTAAGTCAGGATTGTGTGTGACCTGGAGGGAAACTTGGCGGTGGTGGTGTTCCCATGCGACTGCTACCCTTGTCCTTCTAGGTGGAAGAGTTCACGGGTTTAGAAGCTGCTGCCAAAGAAGCCTTGGCGAGTTGCTGCAGTGCATCTTGTTGATGGTGCACATGGCAGCCATGGTACGCTGGTGATGGAGGGAGTGAATGGTTAAGGTGGTGGATGGGTTGCCAATCATGCAGGCTGCTTTCCCCTGGATGGTGTCATGCTTTTGTGTTGATGGAGCTGCTCTAATCGAGGGAAGTGGAGAGTATTCCATCACAGTCCTTACTTTAGCCTTGTAGATGGTGGTAAGGAAGTGAGACCTGCTCTTGTTGTCACTGTGTTTATATGGCTGGTCCAATTAAGTTTCTGGTTAATGGTGACCCCCCAAGATGTTGATAGTGGGGGATATGGAAATGGTAATGCAATTGAATGTCAAGGGGAGGTGGTTAGTCTTTCGCTTTTTGGAGAAAGTCATTGTCTGGCACTTCTGTGGGGCGAATGTTACCTGCCACTTATCAGCTCAAACCTGAACGCCTTGTAGGTCTTGTTGCATGCAGGCATGGACAGCTTCATTATCTGAGGAGTTGTGAATGGCGCTGAACATTGTGCAGTCCCCAGCGAATAACCCCATTTCTGACCTTATGTTGGAGGGAAGGTCATTGATGAACCAGCTGAAGATAGTTGGGTCTAGGAGACTGCCCTGAGTAACACTTGCAGCGATGTCCTGGGGCTGTGAGGATAGACCTTCGGCCACCAAAACCTCCTTCCATTGTGCTAGGTATGACTCCAATCAGTAGAGCGCTTCTCCCCTGATTCCCATTGACTTCAGATTCACTGGGCCTCGTTGATGCCAGACTCTGTCAAATGCTGCCTTGATGTCGAGGGCAGTCACACTCACTTCACCTCTGGAATTCAGCTCCCTGTCCTTCTTTGGACCAAGGCTGTAATGAGGTCGGGAGCTGTGTGGTTTTGGCAGAACCCAAACTGGGCATCATTGAGCAGATTATTGGTGACTAAGTGCTGCTTGATAGCACTGTCGATGACACCTTCCTTCAATTTGCTGACGATTGAGAGTAAACTGATGGGCGGTAATTGGCCGGTTTGTCCCTTCAAGCCTGCTCCGCAATTCAATAACATCATGGCTGACCTTCTACCTCATCTCCACTTTCCTGAGCTATCGCCATATCCCTTGAATCCCTTAATATTCAAAAGTTTTTTGCGTCTTCTTTTGTGAAGACAAAGACAAAGTATTTGTTTAATTTCTCAGCCATTTCCTTATTCCCCATTATAATTTCTCCTGTCTCAGCCTGTAAGGGGCCCACAATTACTTTCACTAATGTTTTCCTTTTTACATACCCATAGAAGCTTTTACAGTCTGTTTTTATGTCTCTCGCTTGTTTACTCTCATTTTATTTTCCCTTTCCTTATCAATTTCTTGGTCCTCCTTTGCTCAATTCTAAAATCCTCCCAATCCTCAGGCATATTATTCTTTTGGCAGCATGATCAGCCTATTCCTTTGAACTAAAACTTTGTTTAACTTCTCTTGCTAGCCACGGTTGGGCTACTTTTCCGGTTGGGTTTTTGTGCCTTAAAGGAATGTATATTTGTTGTAAATTCTGTATTAATTCTTTAAGTGCTAGCCATGTTCGTCCACTGTCCTTTTAATGTAGCTTCCCAAACTACCATAGCCAACCCGCTCCTCGTACCTTCATAGTTTGCTTTGTTTAGATGTAAGAAACTAGTTTCGAATTTAACCAAGTCAATTTCAAACTCAATATAAAATTCTATCATATTATGGTCACTCTTCCCTAAATGCCACTTTACTACAAGTTTATTAATTAACACTTTGTCATTACACAATACCAGATCTAAAATAGCCTGCTCTCTAGTTGGTTCCTCAACATATTCATCTAGAAAACTATCTTGCATATATTCCATGAAATCGTCCTCCACACTATTATTTCAAATTTGGTTTGCCCAGTCGATATGTAGATTAAGGTCCCCCATGATTACTGTATTAGCATTGTTACATGCGCCTCTAATTTCCTGATTTATACACTGCCCTACATAAAAACTATTGTTTGGGGGCCTATAAACAACCCCCACCAATGTTTTCTGTCCCTTGCTGTTTTTTTAGCTCCACCCAAACTGATTCTAACTCTTGATTTTTCAGAGCCAAGATCCTTTCTCTTTACTGTCTTTATCCCATTCTTTATTATCAGGGCTAACCAGCCTCCTTTTCCATTTTGCCTATCCATTCTAAAAGTTATGTAGCCTGGAATATTTTGTTCCCAACATTGGCCACTTTGCCATCTCTGTTATGGCTATTAGGTCAAACCCTTTATCGGTGTTCCAATTTCGTATCTTTTGTTGCAAATGCTTCACACATTCAGATATAGTGCCTTTAGCTTTGACTTATTTCTCTTTTTCCCTGATATCACCTTAGTCACTGATGCCTTATTTTCTTTGCTACTCTCTCAGTCCCTTCCTGACATATTCGGTAAATTTTTACGGAAAAATCTACTCTGCTCCAGAGCCTTGAAATTCTTCTTGCTGCTTTTAAATTTACTCCTGACTCTCCTCCACTTCATTAGTTTAAAGCCCTCTCTACTGCTCCAGTTATTCGATTCGCCACGACACTGGTGACAGCCCAGTTTAACAGGAGCCCATCCCAAAGGAAATCTCCCTCTTTCCCCATTACTGGTGCCAGTGCCCCATGAACCGAAACCCCTGCCTCCCACATCACTCTTAGAGCCATATAATTAAACCACTACTCTGTTTGTCCATATGCCAACTTGCGCGTGGCACAGGTAACAATTCGGAGATTAGTACCTTTGAGGTTCTGCTTTTAGATTCTAATTTGAATCCTAGCTCCTCAAAATCTCTCAGCAGAACATCATTACTAGTTCTACCAATGTCGTTGGATCCTTATGGACCATGGCAACTGGATCCGGCCCCTCCCACACCACATTCTGCGTATAACACATGCTATATGCAGGAAGATATCAGTGGGCGGGTCAGGTGTGCAGAAAAGAGGCACATGGAATTCAATCGTAGAAGTGTGAGGTAACGCATTGGAGGAGGGCTAAAAATGCAAGGAATCCCACACTCACATAGTACCAGAGACTGAATAATACAGAATGACTCCCACAATCACGCACAGTATCTGCGGTTGACAGACACACAATTAATCCCACACTCATACATTGCATCAGGGACTAACAGATACAGAGTGAATCCCATACTCATATACAGTACCAGTGACTGACAGATACAGAATGAATCCCACACTCACCTACCGTAGCAGAGACTGACAGATACAGAATTAATCCCACACTCACACGTAGTACCAGAGACTGGCAGATGTAGAATGAATATTACAAGCAGACACAGTACCAGAGACTGAAAATTACAGAATTAATCCGACAATGCTTGAGACTGTCAGATAGAGTTGGGGTTACTGTGTGTGAGTGTGTGATTTATTCTGTATCTGTTGGTCTGTGGTACCGCGTGTGACAGTCTCATTCTGTGCACTCATACACAGCACAGACTTACAGACACAGAATGAGACTGTTACACGTGGTATCACAGACCAACAGATACAGAATAAATCTCACACTCACACACAGTACCAGAGACAGACAGAAAGTGAATGAATTTCACTCGCACATACAAGACAACAGACTGATTGTCTTAGCCCAACATTACAACCAGTGTTTGTTCTACCAAAATGCAATAATAGCTCCTCCCCCCTACTAGTATTTATGAATCCCTCCTGGCCAATATAATGTGAACAATTATTGTCTGTTGTGTCACCCTCAGATCTGTAAAATTCGCAGTTCCTGAGATTGGTGACATCTACTGGCTGGAAGCAGAACTGCAACAGAGCGGCAGTAATTCACTTTATCTGACAGTGTTAAAGAGACATTGGAATGTGAGGAAAAAGTGAAGTCCTTTCATAGGCTGGACGTCGGGATCTTTCCACTTGTGTAGGTGTCCGAAGCAAGGTTCAAAAATATAAAATAGTTAGTAATAAAGCCAGTAAAGAATTCATGAAAAACCTCTCCACACAGAGTGGTTCCAATCAGGAACATGGATCAGTTGAGGTGAATAGTGTAGTGTATGTGCCTTTAAGAGCCCCATATGTGCTGTAATGCCGGTAATGGCCAATCGGGCTATATCAGCCTGTATATTGTGTTATATCCGTTAGTACCCCTCCAGACTTTGCTTAGTAAACACCTATGAACCAACTCCTGTCTTCAGTGTATCTATCAACACACGGACACTACAGTGGCGACGAAGTGGAAACGGATTTACCTACAATTCGGCAGAACCTCAAGGACATCGATTCCACTGGCGTCCAGAAGAATCAAGAAGTGAAAGAAGCTGTTGTTTCACCAGCTGGTCAAGCTGGTGGCAGGTACTAACGTAATCCTTCCTGGGCGTCAGGCTTGGGCTCCAGCGGCTGGCTCTAGAGCTGGGCCAAGCAGCAAAAACGGAGGCAAGCAGTAACAGACGGGGAGGGAGCACTCGGGAGACGGCCGCAGCTGCAAGCAGGTCGGCGTTCAGACCGACAGAGAGAGTCCGGCGGGAATGAGTCTCCAACTGTAAATAAATAAATAAATAAATAAAGAACGTAAACCACGGGAAACCGCGTTGTCATCGGCAGCAGCGGTGGGAAAGTGCGGGTAGCGCCATATCTTTTCTACAGAAAAGAAAGAAAAGCGCGGGAAGCGCCATATCTTTTCTAAGATGCCTAATTCTGGCAATATTGATGCTTTTGATAATGAGATACAGGATTGGACCACATATGTGGAAAGAGTGGAAGTATATTGCACCGCAAATGGAATAGAAGATGAGGAAAAAGCTTCAGTACTTCTGGATCTAATGGGCGCAAAGACATACAAGCTGTTATGAAACTTAATCACTCCAGCCGAACCGATGGACAAGAATTTTAAGGAGATTGTTGATACCCTACACTGCCAATTTGACTGGCAGACTCTCTGCGAGACCAATTCGTTTGTGGTCCCCTAAGTGTAGAAACTCAAAAAATGCTATTTTCTGAGAAAGATTTAACACTGGACAAGGCTTTCAGTGTAATAGGAGCTGCAGAGATACAGCAAAGGCCACAGGACTTCGGCACCCAGGAAATGACACGGAGTTTCGAGAGATGTTATCACTACGGCAGATACACCCATGACCAGAGGGACTGCTGGTTCAAGGACAAAGCATGCAGGCAATGCGGAATGATGGGACACATTACACGGGTGTGCCGATCTGGAAACAAAAAGTCCACTAACAGGAAAAGAATCAATGAGGAAAAGCACAGAAAGGTACAAAAGATGACGGACAGTAGCTCCGAAGACCAGAAGAGCAATAGCGACTCCGGGAACAAGAGACTAAGCTCTCTCAAATTACATAATGTAATTGCCAAAGAAGACTACCAGACGATTTGGGTTACCCTCACAATAGCAGGGTCCCCAGTTAAAATGGAGCTAGTTTACGAGCGGCTATTTCCGCATATACCTTTAAAAGACACATCCATTATCTTGAAAAAAATACGGGGCAGAAAGTATACCCCAAAGAAAAAATAAGGGTGCCTGTTGTATACAACGGCAAGGAAATACAGAGGTTGTATTTATACATTCTACAAGATGGTGGTCCACCGCTGTTGGGACGTGAGTGGATCAGGAAAATACGTTTATACTGGCACTCCATTCAGGCACTGACGGTGACCAGTAAGGAAAAAAATGAGGATGACGTCATACCTGAACTATTAAAAGACATCTTGGCCAACGCCAAGGAAGTGTTTCAAAAGAAACTAGGAACCTTGAAAGGCATCACTGCCTCAATAAAAGTGGAAGATGCAGCAATTCCCAAGTTGTTTAAGGCAAGACCTGTGCCATACGCAATTCGTCCAGCAGTCGAGGCAGAGCTGGAGAATTTGGAAAAGGCAGGCGTATTATCTATCTATATATATAAACGGATGCATCTGTCTGTCTGTCTGTCCTTCATTGTGCGTCTGTCTGGCTATGCACTCGAAAGTTATAGAGCGTACCTACACGTGCGTTACGTCAAAAGAAAGCTTACCATTCCAAAATGGTCGTACGTGTATTTACGTTTCGGCCGGACAAAAACTGCGCCCGCAGTATCCAAAAAATATTAAAAATCCGCTCCTTAGCATCTCAATATCCGCTCATTAGCGATAGAGTGACCTCGAGGTCGACCAATCGTACGCTCGGTTCCTGGCACGTGCGGGCGGGCACTCCTACAGATGAGTGACGGGACGATTGGCCCATCCTATGCTTCGGTGACCTGACGGTCAACCAAACGGTGCATGTGTGGGCGGGCCTTATTGTTCTGAATGGAGGTGAGTGTCAGCCATCGTTATTCCATTCTTTTTCCCGCTTTCTGCGTTTTTCTTCTCAAATCTACATTTCCAGCAGAAAAAAATTGCTTTTATTAAATTGTTTTTAAAATAAACTTCATTCATTTGTAAATATTTTCTCTAACCTGAAGATACTTTTTCCTACCTTTCACCGTTTTTGTAAGGCCTCAGAACCTAGGCCTCAAAGCCTGGGCCTCTCCTGGCCAGCCATGCCCGAGCTAGGTAATTGACCCACGGCTTCTGCTAAGCTCCCCCCCCGCGTCACGTTACCTGGGGCAGTGGCGTCAGCCACGAGGGTCACGGGACATACACAGGGTGCGCGTGCAGCAGGAGCAGCTGAGACGCGGCGTCGCTCTCTGTTCCCCGCTCGGCTCGGGCGGTGGGGCGGTTCTCTCGGAGTGCGGATCTCGGGCGGGGCTTGGAGAGCGGGAAGGGTTACCCCGGCAACCGGGCCCGCCGGCCGTCTCTCACAGCCGCAATCGGTGGTCTTGAAGCCAGCTCGGGAGGGCGGGGCTCCAGAGAGCGGAGGGCGGGGCTCTGGGGAGCGGGAGGCCGGTGCTCGGGAGGGCGGGGGGTGGGGCTCGGGAATCGGGGGCGGGGCTCGCAATATCGGGAGATCGGGGGACGGGAGATCGGGGACGGGACATCGGGAGATCGGGGGGCGGGACATCGGGAGATCGGGGGGCAGGACATCGGGAGATCGGGGGGCGGGACATCGGGAGATCGGGAGATCGGGGGCGGGACATCGGGAGATCGGGGGCGGGACATCGGGAGATCGGGGGCGGGACAACGGGAGATTGGGGGCGGAACATCGGGAGATCGCGGGGCGGGACATCGGGAGATCGCGGGGTGGGAGATCGGATGGCGGGAGATCTGGAGATCGGGGGACGGGAGATCGAGAGATCGGGGTGCGGGGACATCGGGGAGATCGGGGGACGGGACATCAGGAGATCGGGGGGCGGGTGATCGGGGGGCGGGACATCGCGGGGCGGTACATCGGGGGCGGGAGATCGGGAGATCGGGGGACGGGAGAGCGGGAGATCGGGGGGCGGGGACATCGGAGATCGGGGGGCGGGATATTGGCAGATCGGGGACGGGAGATCGGGGCGGGACATCGCGCGATCGGGGGGCAGTGCTCGGGGACTCCCCCTCTCCCCCTCCTCCTCCTCCCCCCCTTCCTCCCCCCACTCCTCCCCCTCCTCCCACCACCCCCCCTCCCTTCCGCCCCCTCCACCCCCCTCCCTTCTCCCCCCCTCTTCCCCACTTCCCCCCTCCCCCCTACCCGCTGCCCCCTTCCCCCATTTCCCCCTTCCCCCCTCCCCCCATTACCCCTCTCTTCTCCCCCACCTTCCCCCTCCTCCTCTCCCTTCCCCCCTCCCCTCCCCTCCCCTTCCCCCCTCACCTTTCCCCCCTTCTCCCCACCTTCCCCCCTTCGCCCCCTTCCCCCCCACACCCCTTCCCCCCTTCCCCCTTCCCCCAGTCGCACTCTCTCTTCCTCGCTCTCTCTCTTCCCCCCAGTCACTCTCTCTCTTCCCCCCAGTTGCTCGCTCTCTTCCCACCCAGTCGCTCTCTCTCTTCCCCCCCGTCGCTCTCTCTCTTCCCCCCCCCAGTCACTCTCTCTCTTCCCCCCCAGTCGCGCTCTCTCTTCCCCCCCAGTCACTCTCTCTCTTCCCCCCCAGTCCCTCTCTCTCTTCCAACAACAACATGGCCTCGAAAAAGCCTCGGCACCGCCGGGCACTCCAGCTAGTCTAAAATAGATTGGAGCGAGTGGGCAACACCCATCGTCCCAGTCATGAAGAAAGCATTGAAGAATGATAAATCTGAAGAACAGAGAAAAATTCGCATCTGTGGAGACTTCAAGGTGACTGTAAACCCGGTCCTTCACACGGTACAGTATCCTCTTCCGAGGATAGAAGATATTTTTGCCTCACTATCCGGAGGGAAACGTTTCACCAAAATTGACTTGGCACAGGCATATCTACAGATGGAGGTCGAAGAGGCCTCTAAAAAATATTTCACGATAAATACACACAAAGGTCTGTACCAGTACAATCGAATGTTTTTCGGAGTAGCATCCGCTCCAGCTATCTGGCAAAGAGCTATGGAGCAAGTCCGCCAAGGGATTCCGGGGTCTCAATGCTACCTGGACGACATCCTTGTAACAGGAGAAAACGACAACGAGCACCTTGCAAATTTAGAGCAGGTGCTCACTCGGCTGAGAGAACGGGGCCTACGAGCGAATCGCCCCAAGTGCGAATTTTTCCGAAATCAACTATCATATTGTGGCGTCTTAATAATTAAGGAAGGGTTGCATAATTCACCTGAAAAAATTGAAGCGGTCATAAAAGCCCCAGCACCTGAAAATTTTTCAAAATTAATGTCGTTCCTGGGATTAATAAATTACTATCATAAATTTTTACCGAACTCATCAACTCTTCTACACCCTCTTAATGAACTGCTACAAACAGGAGCAATTTGGAAATGGAGCCAAGACTGCAAACGCGCCTTCCATGAATGCAAAGACTTAATCACATCCAAAGAAGTTTTGGCTCATTACAACCCATCACTGCCAATCAGATTGGCGTGCGATGCATCCCCTTACGGCATAGGAGCAGTATTATCGCATAAATTCCCTGATGGCTCGGAATGGCCGATAGCTTTTGCGTCACGCTCATTGAACTCAGCTGAGCGTAACTATGCCCAAATCGACAGGGAAGCACTCAGCCTGGTATGGGGAAATTCAACCATTACCTACACGGAGAAAAATTTACCTTGTTGACTGACCATCAACCCCTCATCTCCATATTCAACCCTAAAAAGGGTGTTCCCATTATGACAGCGCAAAGGCTACAGAGGTGGTCCCTTTTTCTAGGGGCACACCAATACAACATAGAATACAAAGGATCGAAACAGCATGGGAATGCTGACGGTTTATCACGCCTACCATTGCCAACGGTAGAAGAGGCACCTACAGTAGACCCAGTGGAGATGTTCCACTCTACCATAGTGGAATGTCTACCAGTAACAAATGCTGCCATTGAAAGTGAAACGAGAAATGACCCGACTCTCTCACGGGTCTACGATTTAACAGTGAAGGGATGGCCAGCACATGGTGAACCACTGTTGCCAGCATTCTCGCAAAGAAGAGAACAGCTGTCAGTATGCCGAGGAACATTGATGTGTGGATCCAGAGTGGTAATTCCACCCAAACTCCAGGATAAAGTGCAAAAGGAGCTTCACGAGGGGCATCTGGGTGGAGTGAAAATGAAGAACCTTGCCAGGGCGTTTGTATGGTGGCCAGGTATCGATGGAGACATCGAAGAAATGACCAAGAGCTGCCTAGGATGCCAGAAGGTCCAAAACGCTCCACCGCAAGCCCCGATACATCAATGGGAGTGGCCCTCATCTCCCTGGCAAAGGGTACACATCGACTTTGCTGGTCCATTTATGGACTTAATGTTCTCAATCGCGGTTGATGCACACTCCAAGTGGCCGCAGGTAATAAAGATGTCCTCCACCACCACGGTAAAAACCATCACAGTATTAAGGACCATATTTGCCAGGAATGGCCTGCCGGAACAGATCTGTTCTGATAATGGACCGCAATTTTTGTCCGAAGAATTGAGGAAGTTCTTAAAAAACAATGGGGTTAAGCACTACACGTCCGTCCCATACCATCGCGCCACCAATGGATTGGCTGAAAGGTTTGTCCAGACCTTCAAGAAGGCCATAAAGGCCATGGGTAATGAAGACATAAAACTGCAGCACAAGGTGGATAACTTCTTGTTCGCATACAGGAATGCAACACATATGGTTACCAACCAAACTCCCGCCATGATGTTCTTCAATAGAAACCTAAGATGCCGGCTGGATTTGGTCAAGCCCAACATCAGAAGGGACGTGGAGAACCGGCAGGTTCAAGGCATGAATGACAGCCCAACTAGAACCTTCCAGATAGGTCAACAAGCTTTGGCCCGGGACTACCGTACCGAGAAATGGCAGCCTGGAACTATCTGCACACGACTGAGACCATTGTTTTATACCGTGGACATCGGAGAAAGCATAATAAGGCGCCATGCTGACCAAATCATAGAGTCATCAGAAAAGGGACAACCTACACCACAACTCTATACGCCGAACGATGAAGTAGAGATATCCATATAAACCTCCGATCCAGTGATACTGGAACCCGATGAACCCGACACTGGCATTTAAGCCGAATCAGCCTTGCCAAAAGAACCTACTACACCACCAGAAACTACTGCACCACCGAGGTGTTATCCAGACCGAGTCAGGAAGCCTCCAGAGAGACTGACTTATAATTAATTAACTACAGCAATGTGTATATTATTTTTCTTATAACATGTAATTAATAATTACTTAAAATATGATGTACTGGTTAGCTAAAAGGGGATGAATTGTAGTGTATGTGCCTTAAAAAGCCCCATATGTGCTGTAATGCCGGTAATGGCCACTCGGGCTATATAAGCCTGTATAATGTGTTATATCCGTTCGTACCCCTCCAGACTTTGCTTAGTAAACACCTATGAACCAACTCCTGTCTTCAGTGTCTCTATCAACACACGGACACTACAAACAGTATCGATGTATTTAAGATGGAGCTGGATAACTCTCTTAGGGAGAAAGGAATTGAGGGATACACACACAGGCTTATATTAAGTGGGGTGGCTGGAGGATCGTAAGAAGCAGTTGGGACAGTCTCAGTGCAGGGGCTGCATTGTGTCTGGATGTAACCGCCCAGAAAACTTGGTGTTCAGAAGCTGAGTGCTGCAGTGGAGTCAGACACTGACACTGTGTGTATCACTGGTATTCATTGAGGGGTTTCTTAATCATCATTAATTGAGAGATTAAATTGCTCACTTTGGTATTTTCTACCTCAACTGTTTTAGATACTTTTTAAAAGGGATACTTTTTCTTCCTACAATCAATTACTTAGAGTTATGGGGGAAACGTTCTGTTGCATTGAGCCTACCATTAGCGCACTCGCAGAAAAACTAGCACCCGGGCGGGGCGATGTTTCCGCCGCTCGCGAAATTAAAGAGACATTTTGTGGTGGCACTAAACACTACCACCACCATCTCCTGCTCCCGCAGCTCCAGACATCAGTCGAGCGTGCAACGCCCCGGAAGTGCCCCAGACGGGAAACTGAGTGGCGCCCCCTGCCTTTCCGCCAGCCCGTAGCAAGAACAGGTAGAGGGGAATGTTTTGCAGTCGGGAAGGGACAGGGGGAGTGCTATTTAAAGGCGGCCACTTCCTGACATTTTTGTTGGAGACATTTTTGCACCAAGCATTCTGAGCGAGAGAGAGAGACGCCTGGAGAGATTCAAAGCTGTGTGAAGGAGTTTTGGGTACTAAGCAGCACTCTGCATGTTCATTTTGATTTGACTTTCCTTGCATCGATTTCGAAGAGTCATCGAGTCATAGAGTTTTACAGCACAGAAAGAGGCCCTTCGGCCCATCGTGTCTGCGCCGCCCATCCCTACCTGTCCAGTCTAATCCCATTTTCCAGCATTTGGTCCATAGCCTTGTATGCAATGGCATTTCAAGTGCTCATCCAAATGCTTCTTGAATGTTGTGAGGGTTTCTGCATCTACCACCCTTTCAGGCAGTGAGTTCCAGCTTCCAACCACCCTCTGGGTGAAAAAGTTCCTCCTCAAATCCCCCCTAAATCTCCTGCCCCTTACCCTGAATCTGTGCCCCCTTGTTATTGACCTCCCTACTAAGGGGAAAAGTTCCTCTTTATCTACCCTATCTATGCCCCTCATCATTTTGTACACCTCAATCAGGTCCCCCCTCAGCCTCCTTTGCTCCAAGGAAAACAACCCCAGCCTGTCCAGCCTCTCTTCATAGCTGAGGCGCTCCATCCCAGGTAACATCCTGGTGAATCTTCTCTGCACCCTCTCCAAAGCAATCACATCCTTCCTATAGTGAGGCGACCAGAACTGCACACAGTACTCCAGCTGTGGCCTCACCAGCGTTTTGTACAGCTCCATCATAACCTCCCTGCTCTTATATTCTATGCCTCTGCTAATGAAGGCAAGTATCCCATAAGCCTTTTTAACCACCTTATCTACCTGTTCCGCTGCCTTCAGGGATCTATGTACATGTACACCAAGGTTCCTCTGACCCTCTGTACTTCCGAGGGTCCTACCACTCATTGTGTATTCCCTTGCCTTATTTGTCCGTCCAAAATGCATCACCTCGCACTTTTCTGGGTCAAATTCCATTTGCCACTTTTCCGCCCATCTGACCAACCCGTTAATATCGTCCTGTAGCCTGAGGCTTTCCTCCTCGCAATTTACCACCCCACCAATTTTCGTGTCATCCGCGAACTTACTGATCATACCCTTTACATTCTCATCCAAATCATTAATGTAGATCACAAACAGCAAGGGACCCAGCACCGATCCCTGAGGTCCCCCACTGGACACAGGCTTCCAGTCACAAAAGCAACCTTCGACCATCACCCTCTGCCTCCTGCCACTCAGCCAGTTTAGGATCCAACGCGCCAAGGCCCCCTGGATTCCATGGGCTCTTACCTTCTTGACCAGTCTCCTATGCGGGACCTTGTCAAAAGCTTTACTGAAGACCATGTAAACCACATCCACAGCATTTCCCTCATCCACACACCGAGTCACCCCCTCGAAAAATTCAATCAGATTGGTCAGACATGATTTAGCGTTGACAAAGCCATGCTGACTATCCCCGATTAATCCTTGCCTCTCCAAGTGGAGACTAATTTTGTCCCTCAGAATTTTTTCCAATAATTTCCCTACCACAGATGTTCGGCTCACTGGCCTGTAATTCCCTGGTTTATCCCTGCTACCCTTCTTGAATAATGGTACTACGTTATCTGTTCTCCAGTCCTCTGGTACATCCCCTGTGGCCAGAGAGGTTCTGAAAATTTGTGTCAGAGCCCCTGCAATCTCCTCCTTTGCCTCACACAACAGCCTGGGATACATCTCGTCCGGGACCGGGGATTTATCCACTTTTTGGCCTGCTAAAACCGCTAGTACCTCCTCCCTCTCGATGCTAATATGTTCAAGTATGTCACAGTCCCCTTGCCCGACTTCGATGTCTACATCGTCTTTCTCCACAGTGAACACTGAGGCAAAACATTCATTTAAAACCCCAACTACTTCATCTGGCTCTATACACAGCTTGCCACTTTGGTCCCTAATGGGCCCTACCCTTTCCCTGGTTATCCTCTTGCCCTTAATATACTTATAAAACATCTTAGGATTTTCCTTTATTTTGCTTGCCAGTGTTATTTCATGGCCCCTCCTCGCCCTCCTAATTTCCTTTTTAAGTATGCCCCTGCACCTCTTATACTCCTCTAGGGCTTCCACCGTCTTTTGTCTTTTGTAACTGCCAAAAGCCCCCCTTTTTTTCCTAATGCATTTTTGTATATCCTTTGTCATCCAAGGTTCCCTTTGCTTGTTGGTCCCACCCTTGACCTTTACAGGAACATGTTGGTGTTGTACTCTCTCTATTTCCCTTCTGAAAGCCTCCCACTGTTTTGATGTGGATTTTCCTATAAGTAGCTGCTCCCAGTCCACTTTTGCCAGATCCTGTCTTATCTTATTAAAATCGGCCTTCCCCCAATTTAGAACCCTGATTTCCGGGCCGTCTTTGTCTTTTTCCATGACCACCTTAAATCTCACCGAATTGTGGTCACTATCGCCAAAATGCTCTCCTACAGACACTTCCATCACCTGCCCGGCAACATTCCCTAGAATTAGGTCCAGTACCGCCCCCTCTCTTGTAGGACTTTCTACGTGTTGGCTCAAAAAGCTTTCCTGGATGCACTTTAAGAATTCTGCTCCCTCCAAGCCTTTCACACTCTGACTATCCCAATATATATTGGGGAAGTTGAAATCCCCCACTATTACTACCCTATTATTTTCACACTTTTCTGATATCTGCCTGCATATCTGTTCCTCTATCTCCCCCTGACTGTTTGGGGGCCTATAGTGCACTCCCAGCAAGGTGTTTGACCCCTTTTTGTTTTTAAGTTCTACCCATATGGCCTCATTCGAGGAACCCGCTAATATATCATCCCTCCTTACAGCAGTAATAGACTCCTTAATTAATATTGCAACACCCCCTCCCCTTTTACACCCCCCTCTGTCTCGCCTGAAGATTCCATACCCCGGAATATTTAGCTGCCAGTCCTGACCCTCCCTCAACCATGTCTCCGTGATAGCAACAATATCGTACTCCCATGTGTTCAACAACAACTTCAGTTCATCCACCTTATTTGCAAGACTCCTTGCATTAAAATAAATGCCTTCCAGCCCTGCCATATTAGAGTCATAGAGTCATAGAGTTCTCCAGCACAGAAAGAGGCCCTTCGGCCCATCGTGTCTGCGCCGCTCTTCCATCCCTGTCCAGTCTAATCCCATTTTCCAGCATTTGGTCCATAGCCTTGTATGCAATGGCATTTCAAGTGCTCATCCAAATGCTTCTTGAATGTTGTGAGGGTTCCTGCCTCTACCACCCTTTCAGGCAGTGTGTTCCACATTCCAACCACCCTCTGGGTGAAAAAGTTCCTCCTCAAATCCCCTCTAAATCTCCTGCCCCTTACCCTGAATCTATGCCCCCTTGTTATTGACCCCCCTACTGAGGGGAAAAGTTCCTCTTTATCTACCCTATCTATGCCCTTCATCATTTTGTACACCTCAATCAGGTCCCCCCTCAGCCTTCTTTGCTCCAAGGAAAACAACCCCAGCCTGTCCAGCCTCTCTTCATAGCTGAGGCGCTCCATCCCAGGTAACATCCTGGTGAATCTTCTCTGCACCCTCTCCAAAGCAATCACATCCTTCCTATAGTGAGGCGACCAGAACTGCACACAGTACTCCAGCTGTGGCCTCACCAGCGTTTTGTACAGCTCCATCATAACCTCCCTGCTCTTATATTCTATGCCTCGGCTAATGAAGGCAAGTATCCCATATGCCTTTTTAACCACCTTATCTACCTGTTCCGCTGCCTTCAGGGATCTATGTACATGTACACCAAGGTCCCTCTGACCATCTGTACTTCCTAGCGTCCTACCACTCATTGTGTATTCCCTTGCCTTATTTGTCCGTCCAAAATGCATCACCTCGCACTTTTCAGGGTTAAATTCCATTTGCCACTTTTCCGCCCATCTGACCAACCCGTTTATATCGTCCTGTAGCCTGAGGCTTTCCTCCTCACAATTTACCACCCCACCAATTTTCGTGTCATCTGCGAACTTACTGATCATACCTTTTACATTCTCATCCAAATCATTTATGTAGATCACAAACAACAAGGGACCCAGCACCGATCCCTGAGGTACCCCACTGGACACAGGCTTCCAGTCACAAAAGCAACCTTCGACCATCACCCTCTGCCTCCTGCCACTCAGCCAGTTTAGGATCCAACGCGCCAAGGCACCCTGGATCCCATGGGCTCTTACCTTCTTGACCAGTCTCCTATGCGGGACCTTGTCAAAAGCTTTACTGAAGTCCATGTAAACCACATCCACAGCATTTCCCTCATCCACCCCCCTAGTCACCCCCTCGAAAAATTCAATCAGATTTGTCAGACATGATTTACCCTTGACAAAGCCATGCTGACTATCCCCGATTAATCCTTGCCTCTCCAAGTGGAGACTAATTTTGTCCCTCAGAATTTTTTCCAATAATTTCCCTACCACAGATGTTAGACTCACTGGCCTGTAATTCCCTGGTTTATCCCTGCTACCCTTCTTGAATAATGGTACTACGTTAGCTGTTCTCCAGTCCTCTGGTACATCCCCTGTGGCCAGAGAGGTTCTGGAAATTTGTGTCAGAGCCCCTGCAATCTCCTCCTTTGCCTCCCACAGCAGCCTGGGATACATCTCGTCTGGGCCTGGGGATTTATCCACTTTTTGGCCTGCTAAAACCGCTAGCACCTCCTCCCTCTCGATGCTAATATGTTCAAGTATGTCACTGTCCCCTTGCCCGATTTCTATGTCTGCATCGTCTTTCTCCATAGTGAACACAGATGCAAAAAATTCATTTAATACCCCGCCTACATCATCTGGCTCTACACACAGATTGCCACTTTGGTCCCTAATGGGCCCTACCCTTTCCCTGGTTATCCTCTTGCCCTTAATATACTTATAAAACATCTTAGGATTTTCCTTTATTTTGCTCGCCAGTGTTATTTCATGGCCCCTCCTTGCCCTCCTAATTTCTTTTTTAAGTATGCCCCTGCACTTTTTATACTCCTCTAGGGCTTCTTCCGTCTTTAGTCTTTTGTAACTGCCAAAAGCCCCCCTTTTATTTCTGATGCATTTTTGTATATCCCTTGTCATCCAAGGTTCCCTTTGCTTGTTAGTCCCACCCTTGACCTTTACAGGAACATGTTGGCGTTGTACTCTCTCTATTTCCCTTCTGAAAATCTCCCACTGTTTTGATGCGGATTTTCCTATAAGTAGCTGCTCCCAGTCCACTTTGGCCAGATCCTGCCTTATCATATTAAAATCGGCCTTCCCCCAATTTAGAACCCTAATTTCCGGGCCGTCTTTGTCTTTTTCCATGACCACCTTAAATCTCACCGAATTATGGTCACTGTCGCCAAAATGCTCTCCTACTGACACTTCCACCACTTGCCCGGCTACATTCCCCAGAATTAGGTCCAGTACCGCCCCCTCTCTTGTAGGACTTTCTACATGCTGGCTCAAAAAGCTCTCCTGGATGCACTTTAAGAATTCTGCACCCTCTAAGCCTTTCACACTCTGACTATCCCAATTTATATTGGGGAAGTTGAAATCCCCCACTATTATTACCCTATTATTTTCGCACTTCTCTGCGATTTGCCTACATATCTGTTCCTCTATCTCCCCCTGACTGTTTGGGGGCCTATAGTACACTCCCAGCAAAGTGCTTGCCCCCTTTTTGTTTTTAAGTTCTACCCATATGGCCTCATTAGAGGAACCCGCTAATATATCATCCCTCCTTACAGCAGTAATTGACTCCTTAATTAATATTGCAACACCCCCTCCTCTTATACACCCCCAATGCGCCCCCATTGCCAGGAAGCTGGCTGCTGCTGCCTTCCCCTGGTGAGTCATTCCCCCCAACAGTATCCAAAACGGTATACTTGTTTGAGAGGTGACTGGTCACAGGGGTTTTCTGCACTACCTGCCTACTTCTATTGCTCCGCCTGGTGGTCACCCATTTCCTTTCTTCCTGTGCAGCCCTTCCCTGCGGTGTGACAAACTCACTAAACGTGCTATCCACGAACTTCTCAGCCTCGTGAATGCTCCACAACCCATCCACCCGCAGCTCCAGCTCCTCAATGCGGTCTGCTAATAGCTGCAGATGGATGCATTTCCTGCACACGTAGTCACCAGGGGCAGTGTCCCTGAATTCCCACATGGAGCAGGAGGAGCACATCACGGGGCTGGGCTCTCCTGGCATGACTTTCCCCTTAATTAATTAAAATTAATTTATATCAACAATTAAAGATATCTCTAAGGCTCTTGTATAGTCTACCAACAGTACCTGCTACACCAGAAAAGACCCTAGTAACGATAAACTACAGAGTTAAAGTTTAAAAAAGAGAAATACTCACCAACCAATCACTTACCTGCTCCCTGGTGACGTCACACACTGACTATTTTTTACCTCTCTCCCCGCTGCGGAGTTGGTAAGCCTCGCTGGTCGTGGGTTTTTATACCCGGCTGCTCCTCCTCTGCTCCCGCTGCTCCGAGTGCTCTCGGGCCTCGCTGGTCGTGGGTTTTTATACCCGGCTGCTCCTCCTCTGCTCCCGCTGCTCCGAGTGCTCTCGGGCCTCGCTGGTCGTGGGTTTATATACCCGGCTGCTCCTCCTCTGCTCCCGCTGCTCCGAGTGCTCTCGGGCCTCGCTGGTCGTGGGTTTTTATACCCGGCTGCTCCTCCTCTGCTCCCGCTGCTCCGAGTGCTCTCGGGCCTCGCTGGCCTTGGGTTTTTATACCCGGCTGCCCCTCCTCTGCTCCCGCTGCTCTGAGTGCTCTCGGGCCTCGCTGGTCGTGGGTTTTTATACCCGGCTGCTTCTCCTCAGCTCCCGCTGCTCTGAGTGCTCTCGGGCCTCGCTGGTCATGGGTTTTTATACCCGGCTGCTCCTCCTCTGCTCCCGCTGCTCCGAGTGCTCTCGGGCCTCGCTGGTCCTTGGTTTTTATACCCGGCTGCTCCTCTGCTCCCGCTGCTCCGAGTGCAGGTGATAGTAAATGTATTGAATAATCACAAGTGCGTAATAGATCCGACTCTGTAATGTTGAACTATCATAATCTGCAGAAAGATAGTCAAACTGCCAGGAGAAACTCCTGCCCATTGTCGTAACATTCCAATCAATTGTTTTCAGATTCTGATCGATTGTTGTAACATTCTAGTCTACTGTTCTTAACTTCCGACCCATTGTTGTATCATTCCAATCTTCTGCTCTCAGATTCCAACTCCCTCTCCGTGGAGCAGCGCACTGATCCCTGTTAGTGCCAGAGTTGATGCTCTCACTGACACTATCAGATAACACGTTGAAAGGAGACCCTTATTAATAGAAGAGGGTAACCTTGCACTGATACAATTAGAATCCATGGAGACTGTCACTGAGCAAACAGGTCCAGTTAACGCGTGGAGACTGACATTAATTACAGTCAGTGAACTATCAGGTTCAGTTAACCCATGGAGAGTGACATTAATTACAGTCTCTGAACAAAGAGCTTCAGTTAACCCCTTTCAATCCAGCACTCTTTGTACCACAGTAAAGTAGATAATTTAACCGGTCCAGATGGGATGTATGAGGTTTGCTGAGGGAAGAAATGGTAGGAATAGCACAGGCTCTGGCCAGAATCTTTCAATCTCCCTCGGATATGGGAGTGGTGCCAGAGGGCTGGCGGTCGGAAAATGTTACACCCTGTTTAAAAAAGGAGAGAGGCATAAACCCTGTCACTGCAGACCTTTCAGCCTAATGTCGGTGGAGTGGAAAGCTCTGGAGGCTATATTGCGGGACAAAATTAACTGTCATTTGGAAATACATGGATGAATAAATGGCAACCAGCACAGACTCTTTTAGAGTCAAAATCTGTCTGACATACCAGATTGAATTTATTTGGGGGGAGGTAACAAGGAGGGTACATGAGGGCAGTGCATTTGATGTAGTGTATATGGACTTTTAAAAGGCTTTTGATAATCTTCCACATGGTAGACTGGTCACCAAGTTGAAAGCCCATGGGATCCAGGGCAAAGTGTCAAGTTGGATTCAAAACTGGCTCAGAGGCAGGAAGCAGAGTCTAATGGTTGATGTGCGTTTTTGTGACTGGAAGGCTGTTTCCAATAGGGTTCTGCATGGCTCAGTTCTAGGTCCCTTGCTTTTTGTGTTATGTATCAACGATCTAGACTTGAATATAGCGGGTATGATTAAAAAGTTTGCAGATGATACTAAAATCGGCTGTGTGGTTGATAATGAAGAAGGAAGCTGCAGACTGCAGGAATATATCAATAAACTGTTCAGGTGGGTAGAACAGTGGCAAATGGAATTCTTTCAGGAGTAGTGTGAGGTAATGCATTTGGGGAGGGCTAAAAAGGAAAGGGAATACACATTAAATGGTAGGACACTGAGTAGTGAAGAGGAACAAAGGGACGTTGGTGTGCATGTCCACAGATCTCCGAAGGTAGCAGGCCAGTTAGATAACGTGGTTAAGAAGGCATACGGAATGCTTGCCTTTATTAGCCGTGGTGTAGAATGCAAGAGCAGGGGGGTTATGCTTCAACTGTATAAAAAGTAGTTAGGACTCAGCTAGGGTACTGCGTGCAGTTCTGCTCACCACATTACAGGAAAGGTGTGATTCTACTCGAGAGGGTAAACAGGAGAGTTACAAAGGTGTTGCTGGGAGTAGAGATTCGTAGCTATGAGGAAAGACTGGATAGGCTGGGTCTGTTTTCCTTGGAACAGGGGAGGCTGAGGGGAGACCTTAGTGAGGTGTATAACATTATCAGGGGCATAGATAAAATGGATAGGAAGGCCCTATGTCCCTTAGCAGTGGAGTCGAAAACCAGGGGGCCCAGATTTACAATAATTGGTAGGAGGCTTAGAGAGGATTTGAGGGGAAATTTCTTCACCCAGAGGGTTGTGGGTGTCTGGAACTCACTGCCTGAAAGGGTGGTAAAGGCAGGAACCCTAACCACATTTAAAAAGTACTTTGATCTGCACTTGGGATGCTCTAACCTGCAGGGCTACGGACCAAGAGCTGGGAAGTGGGTTTAGGTTGGATAGCTCTTTGTTGGCCAGCGCGAACACGACGGGCCGGAATGGCCTCCTTCCGTGCTGTAACTTCCAATGATTCTATGATTGAGTTATTTGATGAGGTACCGGAGAGGCTAGATGAGCATAGTTATGTTGATGTGGTGGATATGGACTTTCCAAAGGTATTTGATTAAGTGCCACTTAATAAACTTGATAGGGTAACTGAAACTCACGGGATGAAATGGGCAGTGGCTGCGTGGATCCGACATTGGCTAAGGGGCAGATAACAGAGAGTAGTGGTGAACGGTTGTAATTTAGACAGAAGGAAAGTGTACAGTGGTGTTCCCCAGGGGTCGATATTCGGGCCAGTGCTCTTTCTGTTAGACATTAATGGGCTGAACTTAAGTCTAAAGGCCACATTTCAAAGTTTGGAGATGACACGGAACTCAGAAATGTAGTAAACAGAGAGGCGAGTAGCAGACTTCAGGAGCACGTAGACAGACTGGTGAAATGTAGTAAACAGAGAGGAGAGTAGCAGACTTCAGGAGCACGTAGACAGACTGGTGAAATGTAGTAAACAGAGAGGAGAGTAGCAGACTTCAGGAGCACAGAGACAGACTGGTGAAATGGGCAGACACATGAAAGAAAAATTGTCGTGCATTTATGTATCACCTTTCATGACCACCGGACATCTCAAAGCGCTTTACAGCCAATGAAGTACTTTGGACTGTAGTCACTTTTGTAATGTGGGAAACACAGAATCCATTTTGCGCACAACATGCAGCAACATGATAATGACCAGTTAATAGTTTTTTTTTATAATGCTGATTGAGCAATAAATATTGGCCAGTACACAAGGGATAACTCCCATGCTCTAATTCGAAATTTTGCTATGTGGTCTTATTTTGTTCATCTGAGGGAGCAGATGAGGCCTCAATTTAACATCTCATCCGAAAGATGTCAACTCAGTCCATGCAGCACTCCCTCAGCTATGCATTGGAGTTTCAGCCTATATTTACGTATTCAAGTTCCATGGAGTGGGATTTGACCCCACAACCTTCTTGACTCAAAGGTGAGTGCGCTACCCACTGAGCCACAGCCGACACATAGCAACTAAAGTTTAACACAGAGAAATGTGAAGTGATGCTCATTGGGAGGAAAAATGAGGAGATGCAATATAAATAAAATAGTACAGTTTTAAATGGGGTGCAATTAAGGCGATACCTGAGAGTCTATGGGCAATAAGGTTTAGAAACAGCTGGACTCGCCGAGAAGCTGGAGGGGGGAGACGGAGAGAGTGGGACATCTCAGAAACCTGGCGATAGAATTACACATTATACAGCTATATGGCATATATCAGTCACTCATGTGGGCACTGATGTCAGCAGCCACTGAATGGTCATCCTGTGCATAATGGTATCTGTACCAATTCTTCATATGACATTTCCAACTTATCTCTTCACTCTCCCACAGGCTGATCAAGAGCTCCCCCCCCACTGTCCAGGAGCAAGAGAAAGACGACTCCTCAGAGTACCCTCCAGCCTCTGAGGGTGCACCATCACCTGACATAAGTGCACCCAGCCCCAGAGCAGATATGCACACCTCGGTGGGTCCCACGCGAGATTGAGTAGTGTTGCCACCTGGTGTCTCACATCTGACAAGTGAGCAAAAGCAGAGGGTGGAGAGAGGAAGAGCAGTGGAGACTCCTCGCTGGAGGGCGCAGGATGCTATTAGCCCTGCTCAGCTGCATGCAGACGCTGTGCCTTGGGGGCCATCCTGAAAGAGGGCGATACTGGAGGGGCAGCAAGAAGTGCAGGGGGGCTCTGACAGGTTTTGCGAGAGCGAAGTCTGCAAATGTTCAGATAATGGAGGAGTCCATCTCCAGAATGTGCACCACCATGTCGCAGGCGCTGGTGACTGTATGCTCCATGGATAGGTTGGACAGCTACATGGAGCAGCTAATGAGCCGCTCACAGGACCACATGGTTTGTATGGAGGATAGATGAATATGGATGGAGAATTGATGGCAGAGTCTCATAGATCTCCTCTCTAGAATGGATGTCAGCATAGTCCTCAAGGCCCCACTGATGTGCAGCAATGTGCTCTCCAGTTCTTTGGCAGCAGGTAAGTGAGCAGGCTGCCGCTACCTCTGCTGAAACCGCAGTGCCAGCACCTCATAGAAGCATGCAGAAGAGAAAAATGCCACACAAATATATTGACATGGGTAGCCACTTGTGTGTTTTATCGAATTTTTATGTAAGGCTTCCGTTAATGTGCTGTCAAACATAACAATTCCTACTTTCAACACTTTCCGGTCTTGGACAGCTTTGTGTACACATTTGCAAGTGGCTCAGCGAGTTGCAGAGAATGGTGAGAAATAACGATACCTCCAGCATTGGTCGTGATTGTGAAAGGAATGGCTTGGTCTTTGCAGGGATGCTTTATGGTGTTTCTGTGGGGTAGTGCCAACCTGGAGCATCATGTCGCAGCCATATGGGTGTGCAGCGTCAAGTGAAGTATATCTGGCCATGATGAGGCCATCCCTGGTCTCTCGGGCAGCAATGTGCTCGGGTGCTGATGCGCACTTTCCTCTGCAGCATCACGTGATTGCAGAGAAGGTTGGTGGTTTTTGCTGCTCATGCTGGTGTGCCTGGTGCTGCTGGTGTTGGGGCTCATCATGGTAAGATTCTGAAGGCTGCAGAACTCGCGTTCAGGGCTGTCATTCTGAGGTGAACTTGCGAGGCCTCATTTTTTTCTGTGTCCGAGCAAAGAGGCAGTTATTGGCTTTATTAAGCAGGCAACAAGATTTTTTTAAGGAAGAAGGAGGTGAAAATGCCAATAATGATGCCTCAAACACAAGGGGCAGAGGAATCCAGTTCACCAGCCCCCCTGCCACAGGTCTCAATATCAACCCCCTCCAGCACTGGCGCACTGTGTCTGCAGTATGTGAGGTCTACAAGGCGACCAACGTCAGGCCGTGTTGGGTCAAAGGCCACGTCGCAGAATGAATGGAAAGATGGTTACAAACTTCCCTTAAATCCAACCCTCTGATTTCTGTTTTGTAGTCATCTTTCCATTAATTCTGCTGCCTGGCCCTTCACTCCACACGGCCTGGCCTTGATCATTTGTAGATTGTACATAGAGCTATGGATAACAAACTGGTTACAAAACAGAAAACAGAGAGTAGCTATTCAGACTGGCAAGAGGTGGGAAGTGGTGTTCCACAAGGATCGGTGCTGGGACCACTGCTGTTCATAATTTACATAAAAGTTTAGGACTCAGGAATCGGAAGCACAATTTCAAAATTGTCCATTACACCAAATTGGGAGGCACAGTTAATGCTGAGGAATACTATGACAAAATGCACGAAGACACTAATGAACATGGAAAATGGGAGAGTAATAGGTGAATGAATTTCAATATAGGTAAGTATGAGGTGGTGCATTTTGGTAGGAAGAACAAGCAGGCCACATAGTCCTTGGATAATATGAGTCTAAAAGGGGTAGAGGAGCAAAGGGATCTAGCGGTGCAGATACATAAATCACTAAAAATAGTAACAGAGATTAATAGGGCCATAAAAAAAAACAAATCATTGGATCTGACGAAGGGTCATCGACCTGAAACTTTAAGTCTGTTTCTCTCTCCACAGATGCTGCCTTCCTGCTGAGTATTTCCAGCATTTTCTCTTTTTATTTCAGATTTCCAGCATTCGCAGTATTTTGCTTTTGTGTTTGCATCTTGATCTGAACTGGGTCCTATGTAAGACATTTCGGGGAGTCAGGAATCATTCACCCCTAGACCTACGCTGGCAGGTAAAACCCCAGATGTGTAAGAATAAAAATATATGTTTTGTATGTGTGATGGACTCGAGACTATTAATAGAAGTTGCATGTAACAAAGTTGTATTTGATGTGTATGGATCTCCCTGCTCAAGGCAATGGCGCAAAACTTAACAAAGGAAACATGCATAACAGGATACCCCCCACAGAGACTTACCATCGAAACTCTCGATCAAAACTCAAGAGACATTAAACGGTGTTAACAAACAATTAACTTAAGCAAGAAATGGCACCAGCCACTGCAGGTTCAAAGGAAAGCCAATCAGGAACTGACATGAAACTAAGATCCAATCCTGGGAACTTAGCAATTTCGACCAGAGACAATGGACTTAAAAAAATATAAAACAAGGAACCCAAAGGCTCTCTCTCACTCTCAATCTCTCTGGATGACCACGTGGAAAAACAAGAAGCCCTCCCACTACAGACCAGACCAAGAAGAAAGGAAAAAGGCTGCGTGCATTGCTTGACTCAGGGAAGTGTAGGATTCACAAAATTCCCACATTTCCCAAGTTATTAAATAAAGGACGGTGAAGGACAAGTTATTCAACAAGGGACCCTGAAGGACAAATTATTCAATAAGTGAACCCTGAAGGACAATGGCTTTTGGACTTTATGGCAAATCCTGCAGGGTTAATACAGGGCCCTGCACACAGCAGGTCAAGTTCAAAACTCAAAGCTTGACACGCCCGGGCCTAAGGGAGACAGCTTTGATTTGTCAATTCGAAACCAGACAATTAAAGGAGACAGAATACACATTCTTCCCTTTAAAACAAATCAACTCCATCAAGACTATGCATATATAATCGCTTACAATTCGAACTAGCTACCAAGCCAGGAAGTCACCGATTTACGTTATGCATAACAAACACCAAGACATTAAAAACCATTTAACAACGGGACAACTGCCAAAAAACCAGTTAAGGTGAATGGCTATAATCACCTTAACGATCCCGTCAAAATTCAGACCAAAAACTAACCCTGATTTGGCGCGGAGATAACAAACTCCAAAACAGTACAATTGTAGGCCCGCCAGTAAGCAAAGAGGAAGCACACATCCGCAGACACAGGTAGAAGCTTACAGGACACAGGGGCATCCAACTGGAAGCCTCATGGAACATCACGGCAAGAATGCATGGTGGGACAGGCTGGACCGAAGACGACTAGGCCACAACCTCAGCCTTACACGAAGATGACCACGAGCACGGTGGTAATGAAGGGCTGGATCAACCATACCTACAGATCCTTACCACTACACACGTAATGATCTAGGCCACCGCAACCGAGCCAACACTGAAGACTGCCAACCGAACACCAACGGCAACAAAACTCGACGACCAGACCACCACCAGAGGAACAAAACCCGAAGTTTTCCACTCTACAAGCTAAAGTACCCAACAAAGACTTTATTCCTTATTTCTAGCGAAGAAAAGTGGGTACTTACCCGACAAATCCACAACCGTGCCGATACGGCATCCGCGGATTCCACCCAACTGAAGAATCTTCGCAGATTCTAAGACTGACCACGTGGTGATGGCAGGCCCCAAAGGACACAAAGAGCGAACCCCAGAAAGGCAACCGGCTGAATTGACAGGATTCGAACTGTCAAAAAACCCCTATTGGTGAGCATAATCCTGGGCTCTTGTAGTACAATTTAGTTAGATATTGGGGGGGTGGGACAAGGGTAGGGGGATTACTAATTTGAATTTCCCTCGTTGTGACGTGTGTTCCCCATTCTTAATTAAGTGTACTCTTGAATGTCTGTAACTACTCCAGTAATTTAAGTGTATAATTTTGTTGTGACTCTAATAAACACAGTTTTCTTGAACCAAACCAGTTGTTTACTCCAATTTTGCATCGCAGCCTGTACCTAAGTCCAGAGTCTAGAGCCCAGGGGTGTGGGAGCGATTCGAACCACTCAAAACAGTCAGGGACAAAGCTGACTCAACACACCACCCCCTGCAGAAGTGCAAGTCGGTCTAAATCTAATCCAATAACGTGTTGTAATCGAGTAGAGTCCATAAATGCCAGTAGGGTATTGTTTTGATGAGCATGAGTGTGTGTGTTTAATAAACATTTTCCAAATTGTTCCAAAAGAATTGTTCTTGCTGTCAATTTAATGCTCGTCGAAGTAAAAGCATACAGACAGCTCCTTAGTGAGGAGTTCTCTGGTTCCTCGCCATATATCTGTCAGGATAACAAGCCCCAGCTTTCTAACAGCTCACTCCTGGAGGCCCCACTCTCTGAGCCTACAACCTTCAGCAGGGTCAGTGGTGGAGTTCCCCAGCGGGAGCGATCCCAGAGTAATTGTCGGGATCGCACCCCTGTGGATGTTCCAGGTCGTGTATTTTAAGTAATCGTGGTGTCTAACATGCACACATCAATAAAACAAGGAATTCCTGGAAATTCGCTGCAGGTCATTCTTTATCTGGAGATTAAATGTCTATCATCATATAATTGTACCAGCAGTTAACAGGCTCTTGTCAACGACTCCGTCTGGTAGTTTAATGCAGTTTTTAACCAAATTATTTTAAACGGCTTATTTTAAATACATTAATGTCTGCCTTAAAATGGTAGACACAGGACTGTCACACAAAAACGTAAAATCTTCATGGAATAATTATCAGTCATTTTTAAATGGTTAACTTAAACCTGCCGTTTCACATTCAGTCAGGAGCAGATTGCAGTTTTACACCAATATCTGATTTGACAGCACGTTCCCACAATTCACTGTTGTGCTCCCTGACTCTAAACACAGCTGTAAAGGAGCATTCTGTACAGTGCCTAGGAGCTCTGAACACTGGAAGAGATCAGCTGGGACACATTTCTTACACAGCTCAAGATTAACCAGCACGGGGACTTTGCTATCAGTGAAGACAGATGAGAATGACCAAAGTGCCATTTGCCCCTCTCAGATTGCCCCCTGAAGGAAAGTGAGCAGGCTGAAGTCTTGTTCCTGCCGAACGATTCTCCCCACAGATTGTCCTTTCTGAGCTCCAGCCAGGTGGTGCTAAACACCCAGGTGTGAAAGATGAAAATCTACAACATTGTGTTTAAAACAAAGTGATTTATTTGACGAATAGCAGAATATTAAACTCCAGCCCAGTTACAGGATTTACAAACATCAGCAGAAAAAATCGCTGGCAGTCAGAGTGAGCATACTTCTGTTCTGGGTGTGATCAGTGTGTTAATCGAGACACGGAATGCAGCAGTTGATTTAACAAGTGTTTACTGAACAAAGTCTGGAGGTGAACTAACAACACAAGATGCTGCACAGGCTTATATACCCGAGTGGTCACTACTGGTACTACAGCATACAGGGGCTTCAAAAATATAGTTCCGCTTAAAGGTACATACACTACAATTCCTCCCCTTTTAGATAAATAGTACATAACATTTTAAGTAATCATTAAATAACATATTTACAAGAACAATAATATACACATTTGCTGAAGTTAATCAATTACAAATTCAGTCTCTCTGGAGGCTTCCTGTCTCGGTCCAGGTAACGCCTCGGTGGTGTAGTAGGTTCTTTTGGCAAGACCGATTCGGCTTCAATGCTAGTGTCAGGTTCATCTGGTTCCAGTATCACCGGATCGGAGGTAGATACTATGGGTATCTCTGCTTCATCACTAGGCATATAGAGTTGTGGTGTAGGTTGTCCTTTTTCGGATGACTCTATGATCTGGTCAGCATGGCGCCTTATTATGCTTTCTCCAATGTCCACGGTATACATCAGCGGTCCTAGTCGTGTGCAAATAGTTCCAGGCTGCCATTTCTCGGTACGGTAGTCCCGGGCCAAAACTGGTTGACCTATCTGGAAGTTTCTAGTTGGCCTTTCATTCATGCTTTGTAATTGCCGGTTCTCTACGTCCCTTCTGGCGTTTGGCTTGACCAAATCCAGCCGGCATCTTAGTCTTCTATTGAAAAACATCATGGCGGGGGTTTGGTTTGTAACCACATGTGTTGCATTCCTGTATGCAAACAAGAAGTTATCTACCTTATGTTGTAGATTTATGTCTTCATTACCCATGGCCTTTATGGCCTTCTTGAAGGTCTGGACAAACCTTTCAGCCAATCCATTGGTGGCGGGAATGGTATCGGTCGGACGTGTAATGCTTAACTCCATTGTTTTTTAAGAACTTCCTGAATTCTTCGGATACAAATTGCGGTTCATTATCAGAACAGATCTGTTCAGGCAGCCCATTCCTGACGAACATGGTCCTTAATACTGTGATGGTTTTTTCCGTGGTGTTGGAGGACATCTTTATTACCTCCGGCCACTTGGAGTGTTCATCCACTGCGATTAAGAACATTGAGTCCATAAATGGACCAGCAAAGTCTATATAGACCCTTTGCCATGGAGATGAGGGTCACTCCCATGGATGTAGAGGGGCTTGTGGTGGGGCGATTTGGACCTTCTGGCATCCTAGGCAGCTCTTTGTCATTTCTTCGATGTCTCCATCGATACTTGGCCACCACACAAACGCTCTGGCTAAGTTCTTAACTTTTACTCCACCCAGATGCCCCTCGTGAAGCTCCTTTAGCACTCTGTCCTTGAGTTTGGGTGGAATCACCACTTTCAATCCACACATTAAGGTTCCTCGGCATACTGACAGCTGTTCTCTTCTTTGCGAGAATGCTGGCAACAGTAGTTCGCCATGTGCTGGCCATCCCTTCACCGTTAAATCACAGACTCGTGAGAGAGCCGGGTCATTTTGCGTTTCCTTTTCAATGGTAGAATTTGTCACCGGTAGACATTCCACTATGGTCGAGTGGAATATCTCCACTGGGTCCACTGTAGGCGCCTCTTCCACCGTTGGCAACAGTAGGTGCGATAACCCGTCAGCATTCCCATGCTGTTTTGCTCCTTTGTACTCTATGTCATATTGGTGTGCCCCTAGGAAAAGGGACCACTACTGTAGCCTTTGCGCTGTCATAATGGGAACGCCCTTTTTAGGGTTGAATATGGAGACGAGGGGTTGATGGTCAGTCAACAAGGCAAACTTTTGTCTGTGTAGGTAATGGTTGAATTTCTTCACCCCCCACACCAGGCTGAGTGCCTCCCTGTCGATCTGGGCATAGTTACACTCAGCTGAGTTCAATGAGCGTGATGCAAATGCTTTCGGCCGCTGCGAGCCATATGGGAATCTATGCGATAATACCACTCCCACGCCGTAAGGGGATGCATCGCACGCCACTCTGATTGGCAGTGATGGGTTGTAATGAGCCAACACTTCCCTGGACGTGATCATGCCTTTGCATTTATGGAAGGCACGTTTACAGTCTTTGCACCATTTCCGAACTAATCCCGTTTGTAGCAGTGCGTTAAGCGGGTGCAGAACCGTTGACAAGATTGTTAAAAATTTATGATAGTTATTTACTAATCCCAGGAACGACCTTAATTATGAGACATTTTCAGGCGCTGGGGCCTTTACGACCGCTTCAATTTTTTCAGGTGACTTATGCAACCCTTCTTCGTTAATGACATGGCCACAATATGATATTTGTTTCTGGAAAAATTCGCATTTGGGGCGATTTGCTCGTAGGCCCCGTTCTCTCAGCCTCGTGAGCGCCTGCTCCAAGTTGGCAAGGTGCTCGTTGTCGTTTTCTCCTGTTACAAGGATGTCGTGCAGGTAGCATTGAGTCCCCGGAATTCCTTGCAGGACTTGCTCCATAGCTCTTTGCCAGATAGCCGGAGCTGATGCCACTCCGAAAACCAGCCGATTGTACTGGTACAGTCCTTTGTGTGTGTCTATCGTGAGGTACTTTTGAGAGGCCTCCTCAACCTCCATCTGTAGATATGCCTGTGCTAAGTCAATTTTGGTGAAACGTTTCCCTCCGGATAGTGAGGAGAAAATATCTTCTATCCTCGGAAGAGGATACTGTACTGTGTGAGGAACCGAGTTTACAGTCACCTTAAAGTCCCCACAGATGCGAACTTTTCACTGTTCTTCAGATTTATCTTTATTCCACGTTTTCTTCATGACCAGGACGATGGGTGTTGCCCACTCGCTCCAATCTACCTTGGATTACACGCCTGCTTTTTCCAAATTCTCCAGCTCTGCCTCGACGGCTGGGCGAATTGCGTATGGCACCGGCCTTGCCTTAAAAAACTTGGGAATTGCCGCATCTTCCACTTTTATTGAGGCGGTGTTGGCTTTCAGGGTTCCTAGTTCCTGTTGAAACACTTCTTTGGCGTTAGCCAAGATTTCTTGTAATCGTCCAGATATGACGTCATCATCGTTTATTTTCTTACTGGTCACCGTCAGTGCCTGAATGGAGTGCCAGTCTAACCGTATCTTTCTGATCCATTCACGTCCCAACAACGGTGGACCACCATCTTGCAGAACGTATAAATACAACTTCTGTATTTCCTTGCCGTTATATACAACAGGCACCCTTATTTTCCCTCTGGGGTATACTTTCTGCCCCGTATATGTCTTCAAGACAATGGATGTGTCTTTCAAAGGTATATGCGGAAATAGCCGCTTGTAATCCCGTCGACTCATGATGGTCAGAGCTGATCCTGTATCTAGCTCCATTTTGACTGGGGACCCCGCTATCGTGAGGGTAACACAAATGGCCTGGTAATCTTCTTTGGCAATTACATCATGTAATTTGAGACAGCTTAGTCTCTTGTTTCCGGAGTCATTATCGCTCTTCTGGTCTTCGGAGCTACTGTCCGTCATCATTTGAATCTTTCTGTACTTCTCCTTATTGACCTTTTCACTGTCAGCAGATTTCTCTCCAGATCTGCATACATGTGCAATGTGTCCCATCTTTCCGCATTGGCTGCATGCTTTGTCCTTGAACCAGCAGTCCTTCTGGTCATGGGTGGATCTGCCGCAGCGATAACATCTCTCGAAACCCCATGTCATTTCATGGGTGCCGAAGCCCTGTGGCTTTTTCTGTATCTCTGCAGCTCCTCTTGCTGCTGCTTCGTATGATACAGCCACACTGAAAGCCTTGTCCAGTGTCAAATCTTTCTCAGAATGTATTCTTTTCTGTGTTCCTTCGCTTAGGAGACCGCAGATGAATTTGTCTCGTAGAGAATCTGCCAGTCCTGCCCCGACTTGGCAGTGCTTTGACAGCTTTCGTAATTCGGTGAGGTAATCAGCGTTACATTCATTCTTGTGCTGATTCCTCCTGAAGAATTTGAATCGTTCTGCTATCAGCAGCGGTGTTGGGTTTAAGTGCTCCTGTAAGGTGTCAACAATCACCTTAAAATTCTTGTCCATCGGTTTGGCTGGAGTGATCAAGTTTCGTAACAGCGCGTATGTCCTTGCACCCATCAGGTTTAGAATTACCGATGCATTTTTATCATCCGCTACTTCATTCGCCTTGCAATATACCTCCACTCTTTCCACATATGTGGTCCAATCTTCTATATCACTATCGAGAGCAGTAATACTGCCAGTCTTCGTCATCTTGAAAATCCCCGCCGAGTTAAGATGGCGCTTTCCCGCCGCAGCCGCTGCAGCCAACGCTGTTGCTGGTGATTAATTAATTAATTAATTTTTTTTAATGGGGACGCACTATGGTCTTTGCGCCTCCCCAATCGCTGCTGCCAGCGCTCTTCTCCGCGGTTCCCATTGCGACCTGCAGCTTTTCGCGCTATTTCTATTTTTTTTATATATCGCTTCAATAGTTTCTCCGTTACTTAGAGAACCGTTCCCGTCGTGGAGCGTAGCCTCTGGGACTTTCCCCTCCCTCTGCTCGGTCCGAACGCTGACCTGCTTTGCAGCACCGGCCGCGCCCTGAGTGCTCCACCCTCTCTCTCTCTTTGCTTCTGCTTCCCGACTCGCTGCCCGGCCCTGTTGCAGAGCCACCCGATCGAGCTCTAGCCCGCCGGAGCCAAGGAAGGATCAGTGCACTACCTGCCACCAGCCCGTTTAGCTGGGGAAACCACAGACTGGAGACCAAGCCTGGCCCTCGTTTTCGAGTTTCTTCGAGTTATTTTTTTTTTCTTGCTTCTGGCTTCGACCTTCGTCTGAGGAATCGATCCCTTTGAGGTGCTGCCGAATTGCAGGTAGGTTAGTTTTTAACTCGTCGCTACTGTAAGATCCGTGTGTTAATGGAGACACGGAATGCAGGAGTTGATTTAACAAGTGTTTACTGAACAAAGTCTGGAGGTGAACTAACAACACAAGATGCTACACAGGCTTATATACCTGAGTGGTCACTACTGGTACTACAGTGTACAGGGGCTTCAAAAACATAGTTCCTCTTAAAGATACATACACTACAATTAACATCAGTAGAATCATAGAATCATAGAATGGTTACAACATGGCAGAAGGCCATTTGGTCTGTCGAGCCCGTGCCGGTTCTCTGCAAGTGCACTTCAGCTAGTTCCACTCCCCCGCCCTTTCACCATAGCCCTGCAATTATTTATCCTTCAGGTACTTATCCAATTCTCTTTTGAAAGCCATGGTTGAGTCTGCGTCCAACACCCGTTCAGGCAGTGCCTTCCAGATCCTAACCACTCGCTGAGTAAAAAAGTTTTTCCTCATTTCGCCTTTCGTTATTCTGCCAATCACCTTAAATCTGTGTTCTCTGGTTATCGACACTTCTGCCAATGGGAATAGTTTCTCTCTATCTACTCTGTCCTGACCACTCATGATTTTTAACACCTCTATCAAATCTCCTCTCAATCTTCTCTGCCCCAAGAACAACCTCAGCTTCTCCAGTTTATCCACGTAACTGAAGTCCCTCATTTCTGGAATCATTCTCATACATCTGTTCTGCATCCTCTCTACGGCCTTAACATCCTGCCTAAAGTGCGCTGCCCAGAATTGGAAACAATACTCCAGTTGAGTCCGAAACAGTGTTGTATAAAGGTTCATCATAAATTGCTTGCTTTTGTACTATATGCCTCTTTTTATGAAGCCCAGGATGCTGTAAGCTTTTTTAACTGCCTTCTCAACCTGCCCTGCAACATTCAACGATTTGTGCACATATACACCCAGGTCCTTCTTTTCATGCATCCCCTTTGGAATTATACCCTTTAGTTTATATTTCCTCTCCTCATTCTTTCTAGCAAAATGTATCAATTCGCACTTTTCTGCGTTAAATTTCAGCTGCCACGTGTCCGCCCATTTCACCAGCCTGTCTATGTCTTCCTGAAGTCTATCACTATTCTCCTCACTGTTCACTCTACTTCCAAGTTTTGTTTCATCTGTAAATTTTGAAATTGTGTCCTGTACACCCACATCCAAGTCATTCATATATATCAAGAAAAACAGTGGTCCTAGAGCCAACCCCTGGGGAATACCACGGTACACCTTTCTCCAATCCAACAGCAGAATCCAGAATCTGCTGTCACTTGTGAACGGCCCTTCCCCAGTGTGCATTCACTGATGTACAGTGAGGATGGATGGCTGAGTGATTCCCTTCCCATGCACGGAACAGGTGAACAGCTGCTCCCAGTATGAACTCGCTGGTTTAGACTGAGGGTGGATGATTGAATGAATGCCTTCCCTCACAGAGTGCAGGTGAACAGCCTCTCCCAGTGTGAACCCGCTGGTGTGTCAGCAGGGTGGATGACTGAGTGATTCCCTTCCCACACACGGAACATGTGAACAGCCGTTCCCAGTATGAACTCGCTTGTGTACAGTGAGGTTGGATGATTGAATGAATGCCTTCCCACACACGGAGAAGTTGAACAGCCTCTCCCAGTGTGAAGTCGCTGGTGTGCACTGAGGATGCATGACTGAGTGAATCCCTTCCCACACATGGAGCAGGTGAACAGCCTCTCCCAATGTGAACTCAGTGGTGTACAGTGAGGGTGGATGACTGAGTGAATCCCTTCCCATACATGGATCAGGTGAATGGCCTCTCCCCAGTGTGAACTCGCTGGTGTACAGTGAGGGTGGATGACTGAATGAATCCCTTCCCATACACGGACCAGGTGAATGGCCTCTCCCCAGTGTGAACTCGCTGGTGTACAGTGAGGTTGGATGACTGAATGAATCCTTTCCCACACACGGAGCAGTTGAACTGCCTCTCCCCAGTGTGAACCCGCTGGTGTGTCAGCAGGCTGGATGACTTGGTCAATCCCTTCCCACACACGGAGCAGGTGACCAGCCTCTCCCAGTGTGAACTCGCTGGTTTACAGTGAGGATGCATGACTGATTGAATCGCTTCCCACACACGGAGCAGGTGAACAGCCTCTCCCAGTGCGAACTCTCTGGTGTATAGTGAGGATGGAGGACTGAAGGAATCCCTTCCCACACACGGAGCAGGTGAACGGCCTCTCCCCAGTGTGAACCCGCTGCTGTGTCAGCAGGATGGATGACTGAGTGACTCCCTTCCCAAACAAGGAGCAGGTGAACGGCCTCTCCCCAGTGTGACTGTTCTTGTGCTTTGACAGGACATATGACCGGCTGAAGCCACATCCACACATTGAACCTCTGTACGGTTTCTCCCCACTGTGAACGGTGCTTTTTGCATCCATGTTCAAAAGCTGGTGATATTCAGGTCCCGATGAATCGAGTGACTCTGTCAGACCTTGACCTGATGCTTAGTTTGAGCTCCAAGTCCGGGAATTATCTCCTTCTAATGCCCTGTAAAATGAATTTAAAGCAGGAAAAAATGGAGCGTGAGAGAGAACTCAGAAAAACACAAAGGCAGGTTGTGAGATTGAGTTTAATGAGTCTGGTAATTTGTGGTGCCAACACTAGCAAAACATGATCATGGAAGTTGCCGACTGCCATAAAAACCCAACGAGTTCACTAATGTCCTTCAGGGAAGGGACCCCGCCCCCGGTCTGAGCCTACACAAGACTCCGGCAATGGTGGGAGCAGAGAGAGAGAGAGGTGGGAGGGGGTGAAGGAGAAGGTCTTTGTACATCTGCAACTCGACCAGACTTTTGACAAAACCTAAAAATCTGCGACAAGTGCAGCGTGAACATGGGAAAACCATCACCTCCAAGATCCCCTCCAAGTCACACACCATCCTGACTTGGAAGTGTATTGCGATCCTTCCCCGTCGCTCGGTCAAAATCCTGGGACTATGTCCCTAGCAGAACTTTGGAAGTACCTTCACCACACGGACTGCAGCTGTTCAAGAAGGCGGCTCGCCACCACCTTCTCAATGGCAACTAGTGATGGGCAATAAATGCTGGCCTTGCCAGCGACGCCCCCATCCCAAGAATTAATTTATAAATCTGTACATGTAACACAGATTAAAAGCCTCTACAGGAATATTTGTTCCTGAAACAATATTCTTTCAAATTATATGGACAGTGTCTGTTTAGCAACCAAATCTCCCCTAGAATCCAACTCCCTTGACACTCCCACATCGGTAATTGTTGGGCTCTACTGGCCTCAAATGCACTCGGGATTAACCCAGCAGCTTCTCATCCAGCTCAAACTGATGCAACGGAAGCGACCTACAAAGGAGGCCAGAGACCGACTTCTGCATCCAGCGCCCATACTGATGCAAACCAGCTCTTAATTGGTCCGCCTGTGATTCCAGACTCGGTTGTGTGAGCAACGCCTGCTATAAAACTAAAGCAAATACTGTGGATGCGGTTAATCTGAAATAGAAATAGAAACTGCTGGAAATACGCAGCAGGTCAGGCAGCAACTGTAGAGAGAGAAACAGAGTTAATGCCCTCAATTTTAATACATTCGCAGGTTGGGGGTGAAGAGATTGCAAAGTCTCTGTTTGAAGAATGGACTCAGCAGAGAATATTTTTCTGGACTTTATGGGCTGAGGGTGTTTTCCCTGTGGTGGGATCGCCCTGTGCAGATGCGTGGGGGACTGGTCTGCTAAAACTCCAGAGAATGCATGGCAGTTGGCTGTGACAAAAGAACTGTCAGTCATCCAGAATTTATGGGTTCACCCGACAGTCCTGGAAAAAGGAAGGGGGCCATTGAATTTGAACTTATTAGAAAGCCACTCCATTAATCAAAAGCACTTCTCGCCTCCATCTCAGAAGAGATGCATAACAATGAAACCACTAGCGTCAGCCAACCAAAGAGGAGACAGTTTTTCCCAACACAAAGACCGAAAGATATGTCCCAGACATAGGGCCGTTAATCTAATCACAGAATACTCATGTGTCCAATGATGACCCATCAAATATTGAGCACCGGAGTGCTTAGAAACAAAAGGATTTTAAAGATTGGTGGGAAAGATAGGGGTAGCCAGACTCCAAGAAAATAGATCCTTTTCCACCATTCTCTCGCTCTCTTGCTCCACCAAGATTGACCTAACAAGAAGTACCAGAGGAAGAAGCCGCTGAGCGAAGCGATCGAGACCCACCGTGTGTGGTGCTAAGCATAGCCTCGAGTGCCGCAAGCCTGTAACCAGATATCCCAGGCAAGCTGGGTGAGGTGTAAGGGGCTCAGGGTTTTTCTGAGAAGGGAAGCTTTTAGGCTATTCTGAGTTGGGAGCTTTGTTTGGTTCAGACAGCCGAAGGAGCTTATGCGACTGGGTAATTCGTCAGTAGGGGTGGAATTAGAGTCCACCATAGCAACAAGGGAATTTCTGCTTGTGATAAGTCCCCAATTGTGTACTGTATGTATGTTGTTTGTAACCTGGATTATATTCTCTACAGAGACAGTGATTTCGTTTAGTCGTGCATGTTTTAGCCAGTGTATGTTAGAACAATTAAATACAAGCTTGATTTTTCACCGAAGCTTTCCTGTCCGTGACTTATTCCATTTACACTCTGAATAATAATTCCCAGGTATAGAACTTTCGTAAGGCGGGGGCAATTCGAACCATCCGTCTAGCAATTGGGCTAGGATCAAAAACCACTTACATCTCTTGGCGACCAGTGGCAGGACCTGGGTTAAAGGAGTGTAAATCAGTCATGGACAACGCTTCTGGTGAAAGATTCCAAATGGAGGAAAGCATTTCTTCATATGTGTTTAAGAAGTTTAATGTCACTAAGAAGTGCGTGCTAGGTTTGTTGCGTGCTGAGCGTCCGGTGGACGCAGCGGCAGAATGGACGGAGGGCAAGGAGCAAAGGTGCAGCATTGAAAAGCCGATATGGCTCGTCTGTTTACAAAGACAAATAAGCAGGTGGCTAAGTTAGAGGCAGAGCTCAGGGAGTCCGAGGCACAGTGAGATGCAAGGGCTGTAGTAGGGAGCAGGTTTGCATGGAGCTAAGGGATGAGAAGCAGGGAAGGATAAGCCAGGAGGAAACATTCAGTAACCATAAGGAGTTCCTGCAAAGCCATGTAACTGAGGCAGGGGGGAACGAGAGGGTGGTTAGGTAGGAGAATGCTCACTTGTCGAGTGAGGTAAAGTTGCTGGGAGAGCAGTTGAAGGATATTCAGGTGGCATAGAGAGTCGCCAGCAGTGGAGGGTTTGATAAGGGTAATCATGGTCATTGCCAGGAGCAGATCCGGAATTTGACCGATGCTGTATCTAAGGCCAAAGGGATGGCCTGCTTGGTAGCTCCAGGAGTGGCCCGGGTAGATGAGGAAGTGCAGGAGGGCGATAAGGAGGACTGTGAGGCACAGGAGAACACTCAACCACCGCCCGAATTGCCGGGACCAGGAGCCATGTGACCTGTCCAGCAGCGGAAATACAGTGTGCCCATAGACGGCCATTGAACTTGAACATATTAGAAAGCCACTGTAATATGCAAAAGCACTTCTCACCTCCATCTCAGAAGAGATGCATAACAATGAACCCACTAGCCTCAGCCAGCTGAAGAGGAGCCAGTTTTTCCCAACAAAAAGACCGAAAGATATGCCCCAGACTTAGGGCCTTTAATCTAATCACGAAATACTCATCGGTCCGATGATGACACATCACTGATTAAGCACCGGAGTGCTTAGAAACAAAAAGATTTTAAAGATTGGCGGGAAATCATTTTCCACCATTCTCTCGCTCTCTTGCTGCACCAAGATTGACCTAACAAGAAGTACCAGAGGAAGACGCCGCTGAGCGAAGCGATCGAGGCCGACCGTGTGTGGTGGTAAGCATATTCTCGAGTGCCCCAAGCTGGTAACCAGATATCCCAGGCAAGCTGGGTGAGGTGTAAGGGGCTCAGGGTTTTTCTCAGAAGGGAAGCTTTTAGGCTATTCTGAGTTGGGAGTTTTGTTTGGTTCAGCCTGCCGAAGGGGCTTAAGCTAATGGGTAATTCATCGGTAGGGGTGGAATTAGAGTCCACCATAGCAACAAGGGAATTTCTGCTTGTTATAAGTCCCCAATTGTGTACTGTATGTATGTTGTTTGTAACCTGGATTATATTCTCCACAGAGACAGTGATTTCGTTTAGTAGTGCATGTTTTAGCCAGTGTATGTTAGACCAATTAAATACAAGCTTGATTTTTCACCGAAGCTTTCCTGTCCGTGACTTATTCCATTTACCTCTGAAAAATAACTCCCAGGTATAGAACTTTCGTAAGGCGGGGGCGATTCGAACCATCCATCTAGCAATTGGGTTAGCATCCAAAACTACTTACATCTCTTGGCGACCAGTGACAGGACCTGGGTTAAAGGAGTGTAAATCAGTCATGGACAACGCTTCTGGTGAAAGATTCCAAATATAGGAAAGCATTTTTTCATATGTGTTTAAGAAGGTTAACGTCACTAAGAAGTGGGTGCTAGGCTTGTTTTGTGCTGAGCGTCTGGTGGACGCAGCGGCAGAATGGACGGAGGGCAAGGAGCAAAGTCGCAGCATTGAAAAGGCGATATGGCTCGTCTGTCTACAAAGACAAGTGCAACTGATAGATAAGCAGGTTGCTAAGTTAGAGGCAGAGCTCAGGGAGTCCGAGGCACAGTGAGATGCAAGGGCTGTAGTAGAGAGCAGGTTATGCACGGAGCTAAGGGATGAGAATCAGGGAAGTATAAGCCAGGAGAAACCTTCTGTAACCATAAAGAGTTCCTGCAATGCCAGGTAACTGAGGCAGAGGGGAACGAGAGGGTGGTTAGGGAGGAGCACGCTCGCTTGTCGAGTGAGTTAAAGTTGCTGGGAGAGCAGTTGAAGGATTTTCAGGTGGCATGCAGAGTCGCCAGCATTGGAGTGTTTGATAAAGGTAATCATGGTCCTTGCCAGGAGCAGATCCGGAATGTTACCGATGCTCTTTCTAAGGCCAAAGGTATGGTCTGCTTGGTAGCTCTGGAAGTGGCCCGGGTAGATGAGGAAGAGCAAGAGGCCGATAAGGTGGACTCTGAGGCACAGGAAAGCGCTCGAACACCGCCCGAAGTGCCGGGACCAGGACCCATGTGGCTTGTCCAGCAGCGGAACCACAGTGCGCCCGTAGATGGTCAAAAGCAAGGAGCACTGCACAGTGACTGCGTGATCCCGTATACAACGCCCCAGCTGCAGGCAATGGTCTCTAACCTGGCCAAACTGACCAGCACAGGGGACCCATCTGTCCATTTTACAGATGTGGAGCAGGTTGGGGTGATCAAAAGTTGTAACGAAGCTGAGACAGCCAAATTACTTTTATTTTCCCTGGATAGTAGGTTGTACCAGTCGCTCTCAGAAGGTAGCAAGAAGGGGCAGGGTAAGTTATAGGGGATAAAGGATGACATCCTACAGGCTATGGGCCTCAATGATGGTAGTCCCTTCTCCCGAGTGGAACGGACACTGCAGTCAGCTGGGGAGGCACCGCAGGCTTTCGCGGACAGGCTTTGGCCCATCTACCGGAGTGCCTGTGCGGAGGTGCCCAACCGGGTGCAGCTTCAGGAGGAGCCTAGGGCTCATTGGCTGAGGACCCTGATGGCGAACAGTCTGCCCAGGATCAAGGCCAAAGCAGAGGGGTGGTTCGATTCCAAGGTTCCCCAGACCAGAGAAGAGAGTGTGATCCGGCAATTAACTCTCTCTTTTAAGAATGGCAGGCGTGAAGATGACAAATAAAAGGTGTGAGTACACGAGTTAAAGCCTAGTGGAGGCAGCGTTAGAAGAGAGTGGCGCCAGGAAGGGGGTTGCTCAGGGAAGAATCAGGGTTCTTATGGGTGCGGGAGCAAAGGGCACTGGAGGAAATATTGCCCTGTGTCTGACAATAGGAGCGGGAAAGGGATTCCTCCAGCGCCTGTGCAGAAACCCGCAGCTGTGGCAGGAAGCAGCACTGATCTGTTTGCGGTATTAGTGGCTGCTCTCCACGCAGTCTTTCTGGCAGGGCAGGGTACGGTGGACGCGGCAGCGGGCAGTGCACTCCCATCCGCCCCGAACAATCCCGACCCATGACTAGGGGCTTCTCAGCCCGTTTACCTGTGCCCACTATGTTATGATGCTTGGAAGAGACCATGCATGAAGATGGGGGTGCAGAAGGTACAAGGGACCTATCTGCTGGACACTGGAGCTTCAAGCAGCATTGACCATGTGGATAACCTAATCATATCACCTCTATCGAGTGGGGTCCCATATAAATTGGTAGGGTTCACTGGGAACGAACAGGCTGGGTCTTTCTCCATCCCGCTAGCCATCGATCTGGGCACACTCCATATGGAGTGTAAATGTGTCCTGATGCAGTGGGAGCGGGAGGGAATAGCCATTTTGGGGGCAGATTCATACTGGCCCAGAAGGTATTGGTGGATTTCCGGAATCACTGTCTTTAGGGGGCAGAATTTCATGGGAAAGGAGAAGGAGGTGGTAGTTATTCCCGGGAAGCAAGGCAAGGCAACCGTGTGTACAATGAAGCCCAAGGGTAGATATGACTTTGAAATTTTGGTCACTTCTACCCCAGATGAGTACATAGCGAATGTGCGATCCAACCTCACGGCATTCGCCAAACACAAGCACGACTGTGGGATGGTAATAGGGGTGGAGGTCAGTGTAGAAGGAGACACCATGGCCCGACCACAGAAACAGTACAACGTCCCCAGAGAGGCAGAGGCGGATTTAGAGTCGGCATTGCAATCACTAGTTGAGTAGGGTGTGTTGAGACCCATAGCGACCCATGTGAACTCTCCGTTTTGGCCGGTTAGGAAACTGGACAATTCGTGGAGAGCCACTGTGGACTATTGGGTTCTTAACAAGAACATCACAGCCTGTGCCCCCGCCGTCGCAGTCATAGCTGACCTGATCGGGAGTATCCCAGCATCCACGAAAACATTCATGGTGCTGAACATTTCAAACGGATTCTGGTCTGTCCCTCTCAAAAGTGAGGACCAGTATAAGTTCGCATTCACTTTCAAGGGTCAGTAGTACACATGGAGCTGCCTTCCCCAAGGGTTTCACAATAGTCCTTCTATTTTCCACCAATGTATGGCCAGCTGTTTAAAATGTTCAGCAGACCGTAGCAGCTTGTGCCGTATGTGAACGACCTGCTTTTGTTCTCCAACGAGGCGGGGGAGCATGGCCCACTGCTGGCTGGACTGCTGAGTCTGTTAAATGAAGCTGGGTTCAAGGTTAATCCCAAGAAAGCACAGATCGGCCAGCAGGAAGTAAAATTCCTCGGGCTGATCGTGCGTGCTGGGGAGCGGGCCATCGATGAGGCAAGGAGGAAGGCGGTACAGGAGCTACCTGCCCCGACCGCGGTAACGGGGGTAAGATCCTTCCTGCGACTCACAGGCTACTGCAGGGATTTCATAGAGGACTATTGTAGTGTATGTTCCTTTAAGAGGAACTATGTTTTTGAAGCCCCTGTACACTGTAGTACCAGTAGTGACCACTCGGGTATATAAGCCTGTATAGCGTCTTGTGTTGTTCGTTCACCCCCAGCCGCCACTCACAGTCTGTGGCCTATCAAACTTAAAAATCAGCCCGCCCTCTTTATTCGCTAATCTCGCTCCGAACTGTAGGCCCATAGCGACCAAAAGTAGACGGTACAGTCTGGAAGACAGACACTTTATCAAGGTGGAAGTGGACAGACTCCTGTGGGAAGGCATTATTGAATGCAGTACCAGCCCGTGGCGTGCCCAAGTAGTCATAGTTAAAAATAGCGAAAAGAAACGGAGGGTAATTGACTACAGCCAGACTGTTAATATTTATACCCAGCTGGACGCCTACCCTTTACCCCGCATATCAGAAATGGTCAACCAGATTGCGCAATACCGAGTCTTCTCGACTATCGACCCCAAATCCGCGTATCACCAGCTCCCCATTAGAACAGAGGACCGCCCATACAATGCCTTCGAGGCGAACGGGCGCCTCTACCATTTTCTCAGAGTGCCCTTCGCGGTAACAAATGGGGTCGCGGTCTTCCAATGTGAGATGGACCGCATGGTTGGCGAGAATAAATTACAAGCTACCTACCCCTATCTGGACAATGTCACTATCTGCGGGCACAACCAGCAAGACCACGATCTAAACCTTGCGAGATTTTTAAAAACTGCCCTAAAGCTGAATCTAACCTACAACGAAGACAAATGTGTCTTCAACACAACCCGTCTCTGTATCCTCGGCTGTGTTGTGGAAGATGGGGTAATTGGACCGGAGCCTGACCGATTACGCCCCCTAAATAAACTGCCCCTGCCACACAATCCCAAAGCTTTAAAAAGGTGTCTGGGATTTTTTTCTTATTATGCCCAATGGGTGCCCAATTACTCTGATAAGGCCCGACCCCTCATTAAATCGACGTCCTTCCCACTATCAGCTGAAGCTCGGGAGGCTTTCACCAGTATTAAGCAGGACATTGAAAGGGCTGCAGTGTGTGCAGTGGACGAATGCTTTCCCTTTCAAGTCGAAAGCGATGTGTCAGACTTTGCCTTAGCTGCGACCCTCAATCAGGCTGGGAGACCTGTGGCCTTCTTCTCCCGAACCCTTCAGGGACCTGAAATCAGGCACTCTTCTGTCGAGAATGATGCACAGGCTATTGTGGAGGCAGTGCGGCACTGGAGATACTACCTAGCCGGCAAACGTTTCACCCTGCTCACCGATCAGCGGTCGGTGGCTTTCATGTTTAATAACAAACAAAGGGGGAAAATCAAGAATGACAAAATACTCAGGTGGAGGATCGAACTATCCACGTTCGACAATGATATTATGTACAGGCCAGGAGCCCTTAATGAACCTCCAGATGCCCTATCGCGGGGAATGTGTGCCAGCATTCATACGGACAAATTACAGGGTCTCCACAACGACCTCTGTCACCCAGGGGTCACCCGACTATATCATTTTATAAAGTCCCGCAATCTGCCCCACCCCATCAAGGAGGTCAGGGCAATGACCAGTGCCTGCCGCATCTGTGCGGAATGCAAGCCTCGTTTCTACAGGCCTGACCGTGCACACCTTATCAAAGCCACACGGCCATTCAAGCGCCTAAGTCTGGAATTCAAGGGACCCCTTCCCTCTGCCAACCATAACGTATACTTCCTCAATATCATTGATGAATATTCCTGCTTCCCCTTCGCCATTCCCTGCCCAGACATGACCAGTGCCACGGTCATCAAGTGTCTCGGTAATCTATTCTGCATGTTTGGCATGCCGAACTACATACACAGTGATAGGGGGACGTCATTCATGAGTAACGAGCTGCGCCAGTTCTTGCTCTCGAAGGGGATAGCCACTAGCAGAACCACTAGCTGCAACCCCCGGGGTAATGGGCAAGTGGAAAGGGAGAATGCTACTATTTGGAAGGCTGTCACGTTAGCCTTAAAGTCAAAAGGCCTTCCGACCTCCCGCTGGCAGGAAGTCCTCCCAGACGTGCTCCACTCCATAAGGTCTCTGTTATGTACTGCCACTAACGCTACCCCTCACAAAAAGATGTTCGTTTTCCCCCGGAAATCCACCTCGGGCATATCTCTACCCACGTGGCTGACGTCTCCGGGGACAGTACTATTGTGGAAGCACGTGAGAGGCCATAAAACGGACCCCCTTGTGGAAAAGGTACAGCTCCTCCATGCAAACCCTCAGTATGCCTATATCGAATATTCTGACGGGCGACAGGACACTGTTTCCATAAAGGATCTTGCTCCCTCGGGGAGCGGAGTGAACGATGGGAGACTACCCAATGAAGACCTACACTACAAAGAGACAGGACGCCCAGAGGTATCAATACCCAACTTTAACCTGGAGGACACTGCAGATAACCTGGAAGTCCCTGCGGAGGCCCAGACAGCGGAGGAACCAGAATCCACTCCCCTAGAGGCACCCCAACCGGTTTTGCGCTGATCACTGAGAACTGCAAAACCTCCTGACAGACTCACTTATACCAACTTTTAAGAAACATCACCCTGATGGACTAAATCTATAGAAGGGGTGAATGTAATGAAATCTGTTTGTCTTGATCCTGTATTCATTTTGCACTCATGTATATTACCCTCCCCCACTGTGTATAGTTTCACTTCCTCTTTCCCGACTAACCTGGGAGGTTCCAGGTCTTGGCTCTTGGCTCCGCCCCTGACTTCTCTTACATAAATATCCCAGGATCTGTATGACTCATTCCTGTGAACCAGTCGGCGTGTTGAGATGTTAGCTCTGATCTTAGTGATTAAAAGCCAACTTGTTTAAGTCTATAACTTCTAGTTTTGTGGTTATTGAAGGCCCATCACGCATATACCTTTGAAAGACACATCCATTGTCTTGAAGACATATACGGGGCAGAAAGTATACCCCAGAGGGGAAATAAGGGTGCCTGTTGTATACAACGGCAAGGAGATACAGAAGTTGTATTTATACGTTCTGCAAGATGGTGGTCCACCGTTGTTGGGACGTGAATAGATCAGAAAGATACGTTTAGACTGGCACTCCATTCAGGCACTGACGGTGACCAGTAAGACAAAAAACGATGATGACATCATACCTGGACGATTAAAAGAAATCTTGGCTAACGCCAAAGAAGTGTTTCAACAGGAACTAGGAAACCTGAAAACCACCACTGCCTCAATAAAAGAGGAAGATGCGGCAATTCCCAAGTTTTTTAAGGCAAGGCCGGTGCCATATGCAATTCGTCCAGCCGTCGAGGCAGAGCTGGAGAATTTGGAAAAACCAGATGTGTTATCCAAGGTAGATTGGAGAGAGTGGGCAACACCCATCGTCCCGGTCATCAAGAAAACGTTGAATAATGATAAATCTGAAGAACAGAGAAAAGTTCGCATCTGTGGGGACTTCAAGGTGACTGTAAACCCGGTTCTTCACACGGTACAGAGGATAGAAGATATTTTCTCCTCACTATCCGGAGGGAAACGTTTCACCAAAATTGACTTTGCACAGGCATATCTACAGATAGGTGTTGCGGAGGCCTCTAAAAAGTATCTCACAATAACAAAGACAAAGGCCTGTACCAGTACAATCGAATGGTTTTCGGAGTGGCATCTGCTCTGGGTATCTGCCAAAGAGCTATGGAGCAAGTCCTGCAAGGGATTCCGGGGACTCAATGCGACCTAGTCGTCATCCTTGTAACAGGAGAAAACGACAACGAGCACCTTGCCAACTTGGAGCAGGTGCTCACGAGGCTGAGAGAACGGGGCCTACGAGCAAATCGCCCCAAATGCGAATTTTTCCAGAAACAAATATCATATTGTGGCCATGTCATTAACGAAGAAGGGTTGCATAAGTCACCTGAAAAAATTGAAGCGGTCATAAAGGCCCCAGCGCCTGAAAATATCTCACAATTAAGGCCGTTCCTGGGATTAGTAAATTACTATCATAAATTTTTACCAAACTTGTCGACGGTTCTGCACCCACTTAACGCACTGCTACAAACGGGAGTAGTTTGGAAATGGAGCGAAGACTGTAAACGTGCCTTCCATAAATGCAAAGGCTTGATCACGTCCAGCGAAGTGTTGGCTCATTACAACCCTTACGGCGTGGGAGCGGTATTATCGCATAGATTCCCTGATGGCTCGGAGGGGCCGATTGCTTTTGCGTCACGCTCATTGAACTCAGCTGAGCGTAACTATGCCCAGATCGACAGGTAGGCACTCAGCCTGGTGTGGGGGTTGAAGAAATTCAACCATTACTTACACGGACAAAAGTTTAACTTTTTGACTGACCATCAACCCCTTGTCTCCATTTTCAACCCTAAAAAGGGCGTTCCCATTATGACAGCGCAAAGGCTACAGAGGTGGTCCCTTTTCCTAGGGCCACACCAATGTGACATAGAGTAGAAAGGAACAAAACAGCATGGGAATGCTGAAGGGTTGTCGCGCCTACCGTTGCCAACGGTGGAAGAGGTGCCTACAGTGGACCCAGTGGAGATATTCCACTCGACCATAGTGGAATGCCTACCGGTGACAAATTCGACCATTGAAAAGGAAACACGAAATGACCCGAGTCTCTCACGGGTCTACGAGTTAACGGTGAAGGGATGGTCAGCACATGGCGAACCACTGTTGCCAGCATTCTCGCAAAGAATAGAACAGCTGTCAGTGTGCCGAGGAACCTTGAAGTGTGGATCCAGAGTGGTGATTCCACCCAAACTCAAGGATAGAGTGCCAAAAGAGCTTCACGAGGGGCATCTGGGTGGAGTGAAAATGAAGAAGTTAGCCAGAGCGTTTGTGTGGTGGCCAGGTGTCGATGGAGACATCGAAGAAATGACCAAGAGCTGTCTAGGATGCCAGAAGGTCCAAAACGCCCCACCACAAGCCCCTCTACATCCATGGGAGTGGCCCTCATCTCCATGGCAAAGGTTACATATCGACTTTGCTGATCCATTTCTGGACTCAATGTTCTTAATCGCGGTGGATGCACACTCCAAGTGGCCAGAGGTAATAAAGATGTCCTCCACCACCACGGAAAAAACCATCACAGTGTTAAGGACCATATTCACCAGGAATGGGCTGCCTGAACAGATCTGTTCTGATAATGGACCGCAATTTGTATCCGAAGAATTCAGGAAGTTCTTCAAAACAATGGGGTCAAGTACTACACGTCCGCCCCATACCTTCCCGCCACCAATGGATTGGCTGAAAGGTTTGTCCAGACCTTCAAGAAGGCCATAAATGCCATGGGTAATGAAGACATAAATCTACAACATAAGGTAGATACATTCTTGTTTGCGTACAGGAATGCAACACATGTGGTTACAAACCAAACCCCCGCCATGATATTTTTCAATAGAAGACAAAGATACTGGCTGGATTTGGTCAAGCCAAACGTCAGAAGGGACGTAGAGAACCGACAATTTCAAAGCATGAATGAAAGGCCAACTGGAACCTTCCAGATAGGTCAACCAGTTTTGGCCCGGGACTACCGTACCGAGAAATGGCAGCCTGGAACTATTTGCACACGACTAGGACCGCTGATGTATACTGTGGGCATTGGAGAAAGCATAATAAGGCGCCATGCTGACCAGATCATAGAGTCATCCGAAAAAGGACAACCTACACCACAACTCTATACGCCTAGTGATGAAGCACAGATACCCATAGTATCTACCTCCGATCCGGTGATACTGGAAACAGATGAACCCGACACTAGCATTGAAGCTGAACCGACCTTGCCAAAAGAAACTACTACACCACCGAGGCGTTATCCGGACCGAGTCAGGAAGCCTCCAGAGAGACTGAATTTGTAATTGATTAACTTCAGCAAATGTGTATATTATTTTTCTTGTAAAAATGTTATTTAATGATTACTTAAAATGTTATGTACTATTTATCTAAAACGGGAGGAATTGTAGTGTATGTACCTTCAAGACGAAGTATGTTTATGAAGGCCCTGTATACTGTAGTACCAGTAGTGACCACTCGGGTATACAAGCCTGTGTAGCGTCTTGTGTTGTTAGTTCACCTCCAGACTTCGTTCAGTCAACACTTGTTAAATCAACTCCTGCATTCCGTGTCTCCATTAACACATGGATCTAACAACTATGCCGCTACGGCAGCTCCTCTACTCCGGCTCCTCCACAAGGGCGTGGGCTGGGACTGGGATGCAGACTGCATGGCAGCTTTTAGTTGTCTGGAGAGAGAGCTGCAGACCGCACCGGCTTTAGGAGCGATTGATGGGGGAAAGGAGTTCTTTTTGGAGGTAGAGGCCACAGGGGAGAGTTTCAGCGCAGTGCTGATCCAGGAGCAGCATGGCAAGCTGAGGCCTGTGGTATGCTCATCAAGAATCCTCACAGATATCGTGAGGGGGTACTGCAATTGTGAGAGGCACCTGCTTACTACACATTGGGCCATGAGGAAATCTCAAATCTTCAAGGGGGCATCTCCAATAACTCTCTTAACCCATCATATGCCCGCTCAGATGCTTCTGGGTGGGAGGATAAAGGACGGCATGGTGAGCTTTGCATGCATTACTCGCTGGATTTTATTACTCTCTCAGACGAATTTGAGTGTGAAAGGCCCCTGTGTCACATTTGTCACTTTTCAAATTTCACTTAATGAGTTGCCACTTTGGTTAATCATTTGTCCCTCTGACTTTTGGTTAACAGTTTGTCACTTTTCAAATTAATGAGTTCCCACTTTTGACACTTCAGTTAATCATTTGTCCCTCTGAATTTTAGTTAACAACTTGTCACTTTTCAAAATTCAGGTATTTATTCCCACTTTTGCCACTTTAGTTGTTCATTTGTTGCTCTGACTTTTGATTAACCATTTGTCACTTTTCAAAATGCAGTTAATGATTCCCACTTGTCATATTTTGGTTAACCATTTGTCCCATTGACTTTTGGTTACCCAGTTGTCACTTATAAATTTTGCTTTATCATTTATCACTTCGACATTTGGTTAATCATTTGTCCCATTGACTTTTAGTTAACGATTTGTCCATTTTCACATTTCTGTTAAAGAGTTCCCACTTTTGACACTTTGGTTAGCCATTTGTCCCGCTGACATTTGGTTAAGCATTTGTCCCTTTGAAATTTCACTTAATGAGTTCACTTTGTCTCACTCAGTGTGTGTGTGTCTGTGTGTGTGTGGGGGAGTGTCTCTCTGGGTGTGTGTGAGTGTCTCTCTCTCTCTCCCTGTGAGTGTCTGTGTGTGTGTGTCATTTGTCCCTTGGACATTTGGTTAACCATTTGTCCACATTATTACGCCTGCCTTTAGTCATCCATTTGTCACTTTTGGACTTGCTCCTCTGTGTGTGAGTGTGTGTGTGTGTGTGCCTGCCAATTTTGGCCGAAGTTTTGTTCATTTTGACGAATTTGGTTCAACATTTCGCCGCTTTTCAGATGATCGTTTCCCACTCGGCTCGTGCTGCCTGACTGTTATTTTCGACATTTTGCTGCAGCATTTCACCTTTTCCAGCGGGGCTCCCGCTCCCATGTTTCGGCGACTCCTGACACGTTGCCCGGTAGGCCACCGCTTTGGTTCTGGTACCGGCCGATGCCGCTTGTCCTCGGCTTCCGCAAATGGCACCCCAAGCAGATCGATGGCCGATCAGCCGATTTAGTAGTCGGAAAGCGGTCTGCAGGCTGACTGCCGTGCCTCAGCCGGGCAAAGGCCCAGCTACACAAGCCCGGTACTGGTCTGTGCAGCCCCGCGATACCGTCCAGGTGCCGTTGACCCGGTCCGGATTCGACGTTCCTGCCAGAAGTTATACCCGACGAGTGGCCCGGTGACTGACGGCCGGGCAGGCGGTTGGGGATTTCCACACTTTCTCGAACTCGCCCGGGACCAGTGCAGGGACAGAGTTTACGACAGAGCCGGGGCTTTCCAACGAGCCATCCCCGACCGTAATCAGACACGGGAGTTCGAAACGAAAGGCGTTTGAATACCGCCCTGCCAACTCAGGGCAAATGGTGAACAGAAACCTGTAAGGGGTTTTCGATCGACGAGGTCTCTCTCTCGCTCTAGAGGCCTCTCTCTCTTGCATAGCAATTTACCGAGTGGTTCGATCCACTCACCCCTTAGGTTCTATACACTGGACTTCGAGGCAGGAACTACATTGCGGAGAATACTCTATAGACCAAGTTTAATGAAACGAAATGAAATTTTATTGCATGAAGGAAAAATTGAATGTAAGCCAATAAGGTACATGGGAGGGAAAAACAAATCATAGTACAGTAGTAACCAACTTATTTACAGGCATATTACGCTTTACAAGGTTCATCATGAAATAGGGAAGCACATAGAACATTGAGGGACAACAACTCATTGTTAATTATCCCCTAAAATGCCCACCCCCTAAGCCTAGCTAGATTAGATTATGAGGGGCCTGAAACATGCTCACCAATCCCAGTAAGAAAACAGAGGTTTTGAAGTCTGTGTTTTGGTCCTCTCAGGCATCCTGTCTCCACGTGGTCAGTGGAATGCAGCGGGCTGTGACACACTCTTCTCTCCCTCGAGGTGATGGACTCGGACAGGCTGGATGTTAGCAGGCCTGGACATCGGTGTGGAGAGAGGCCATCTGTTTGACCATTTTCATATAGGTTTCTTCTCGTCTCATCAATGTCCCGGGGTTGGTTGATGATCTCCCAACAGTTAGCCCGGGGCTGGATGCTGACTTGATCTCCCCTCTCGAACTTCTCTCCGAACTCGTATCTCGATCCTTCGAACCCGATCCTCTCCTCGGTCGTCACCACTCGAACTCTGCACCAATGAAGCTGATGCTCCTCAATGGCTACCGAAAACCCAATGGTCTCCGATCCCAATTCTCTCTCACAACGCTACCCCAGGACTCGGATCTGAATCTTTCTCAACGCTGCCCCAGGACTCCAGTTATACTTTTCCATGGAGGTCCTTATATCCCGCCAAATCAAGGTTAGTCATTGTTTAACTTTTGGCGGGCTTGTAGCACAGCGGGGTAGTCTTTCTTTTTAAAGTATCTTCGGGATGGTTGGTAACTGCCATGTCTGGTCTGGAATGACCTTGTATTGTCTTTAATGTCCCTCTTTGAACTTGAATCTGTTCCCCTTTGTCTGGGTAACCGTTTAGATGGCCTTTGTCTACAGGCTGATCTGATCGGATCTGCATCCAATCTATATGTATGGGGCTCTGTCTGGTTTCGTTTTCTCTGAAACTGCCTTCCAGAACTTACTGTGGGCTGAATCCACTAAAGCTGTCTGGGGACTGCAGGAACCATTTTAAAATGTCCCAAAAAGCTGGTCACGGGGTATGGCGGCCATTTTGTGTGCCCCTTTTTCTGGGCTTCTTTTAAAACAGTCTTTTAAAATTAAGGCCTTTTCTGCCAGTAGACCCTTATAGGACAATGTTCAATTTTGCGAATTCTACAAACCTAAAACCTGCAATTGGTGGATTCCACCGCCAGAGGGTAGCACTCCTTCCCATCGTTTTAAATGGGGGAAAACACAGGCACGCTTCGGAGTGAGCGGCTCCCGGCTTCCCAGTGTCAGATCGACTCTGTTCCGGTACCGCTCGATGCCCCTTGCCCCTGGCTTGCCCTGGCAGCTCGTGCGTGAATGTCGGCCCCCGCAGTCTGCAGCCTGACAGCAGTCACTCAGCCGTGCTGAGGTGCAGCTACAAAAGGCCCAGCTACACAAGGCTGCTGTTGCCCTGTGCAGCCCCGCAAGCCCATTCAGTCGCCTTTGACCCTGACCAGATCCGACGTTGCTGCCGGAAGTTGTGCCCGATTACCGGCCCGGTGGCCGGTGGCCCGGCAGATGATAGGGGATTCCAACACTTTCGCTAACTCGGCCGAAGCCAGAGTGGCAACATACTGTGCGCCAGCGCCGGGACTTTCCAACGAGCCATCCCCGACCACAATCGCACATGGGAGTCCGGAATGAAAGGCGTTTGACTGCTGCCCTGCCAACCGAGGCAAATGGGTAACTGAAAATTTAAACCCGCAACGAGAGAATTCCACCACCAGAGGGCAGCACTCATTCCCGTCGTTTTAAACCGGAAAAACACAGGCTCGCTTCGGAGCGAGCGACACCCGGCTTCCCAGTGTCGGACCGACTCTGTTCTAGTACCGCTGGATGCCCCTTGCTCCTGGCTTGCCCTGGCATTTCGCGCATGGAGGTGGGTGGTCAGCCCGCCGACTCAGCAGCTGGAAAGCGGTCTGCAGCCTGACTGCGGTCCCTCGGCCGGGCAAAGGCGCAGCTGCACAAGGCTGGTGTTGGCCAGTGCAGCCCCGCAAGCCCATTCAGCCGCCATCGACCTGGACCGGATCCGACGTTGCTGGCAGAAGTTGTGCCCGACTACCGGCCCAGTGGCCGATGGCCTGGCAGGCGGTAGGGGATTCCAACACTTTCCCTAACTCGCCCGAAGCCAGTGCAGCAACACAGTGTGCAGCAGCGCCGGGGTTTTTCAACGAGCTATCTCGGACTGTAATCAGACACGGGAGTCTGGAATGAAAGGAGTTCGACTGCTGCCCTGCCAACCCGGGGCAAACTCCCGTCATTTTAAAAGGGAAAAACCCAGGCTCGCTTCGGAGTGACCAGCACCCGGCTTCCCGGTGCCGGACCGATTCCGTTCCAATATCGCTGGATGCCCCTTGCCCCTGGCTTGCGCTGGTGGTTCGCGCAATAAGGTCGGTGGCTGGCCCGCTGACTCAGCTCTCGGAAAGCAGACTGCAGCCAACTGCTCTGTGTCGCCCAGCAACCCCATTCAGGTGCCGTTGACCCGGTCCAGATCCGACGTTCCCTCCCGAAGTTATACCCGATAAGCTGCCTGATGACCGACTGACCGGCAGCCGGTACAGGATTCCAACACATTCCACCACTCATCTGGGACCAGAACGGCAAATCAGTGTGCGCCAGCGCTGGGGCTTTCCAACGAGACATCCCCGACCAATCGCACACTGGAGTCCAGAACTAAAGGCGTTTGACTGCCGACCTGCCAACCCGGGGCAAATGGCTAACTGAAAATTAAAACCTGCAAGGGGAGAATTCCACCGCCAGAGGGCAGCGCTCAATCCCATCGTTTAAACCGGAAAAACCAGGCTCGCTTCGGATTGAGCGGCACTCGGCTTGCCGGTGTTCGACCGACTCCGTTCCGGTACCACTGGGTGCCGCTTGCCCCTGGCTTGCTCTGGCGGCTCGCGTGTGAAGGTCGGTGTCAGCGCCATTGACTCAGTTGTTGGAAAGCGGCCTGTAGCCCGTCTGCTATCCCTCGGCCGGGCAAAGGCGCAGCTGCACAAGCCCGGGACTGATCTGTGCAGTCCCAGGGCATAGTCCAGAAGTACTTGACCTGGTCCAGATCCGACGTTCCTGCCGGAGGTTATCCCCGATAAGCGGCCCAATGACCGATGGCCCGGCAGGCAGGAGGGGACTCTGGCACTTTTCCTCACTCGCCTGGGAACAGAGTGGGAACAGACTGTGCGCCAGCGCCGCGGCTTTCCAACGAGCCACGCCCGACCGAAATCGCACACGGGAGTCCAGAACGAAAGGCGTTTGACTGCCGCCCTGCCAACCCGGGGCAAATGGATAACTGAAATCTGAAACCTGCAACGGGAGAATTCCACCGCCAGAGGGCAGCACTCCTTCCCGTCGCTTTAAACGGGAAAACACAGGCTCGCTTCCGAGCGAGTGGCACTCGGCTTCCCGGTGTCGGACCGACTCTGTTCCAGCACTGCTGGATGCCCCTTGGCCCTGGCTTGCGCTGGCATCTCGAGCAAGAAGGTCAGTGACCGTGCCACTGACTCAGCGGTCTGAAAGTGGACTGCAGCCAACTGCTGTCCCTCGGCCGGGCAAAGGGGCAGCTACACAGGCCCAGGAATGTTCTATGAAGCACTGCAACCTCATTCAGGAGCCATTGACCAGGTCCGGATCGAACGTTGCCTCCCGAAGTTATACCCGATAAGCGGCCCAGTGACTGATGGCCCGTCAGCCGGTACGAGATTCCACCACTATCCCTCACTCGCCCGGAAGCTAAGGGGCAACATAATCTGCGCCAGCGCCGGGACTTTCCAACGAGCCATCCCCGACAGAAATCGGACACGGGACTCCGGAACGAAAGGCGTTTGACTGCCGCTATGCCAACAGGGGCAAATGGTTAACTGAGAGTAAAACCTTCAATGGGAGAATTTCACCGCCAGAGGGCAGCGCTTAATACCCGTCGTTTTAAACGGGAAAAACCCGGGCTCGCATCGGAGTGAGCGGCTCCCGGCTTCCCGGTGTCGGACTGACTCCGTTCCAGTACCACTGGATGCCCCTTGCCCCTGGCTTGCCCTGGCAGCTCGCGCATGAAAGTGGGTGGCTGGCCCGCCGACTCAGCTGTCGGAAAGCGGTCTGCAGCCCGACTGCTGCCCCTTGGCCGGGCAAAGGCGCAGCTACACAAGCCCCGGGACTGGTCTGTGCAGCCCCGCCACACCGTCCAGGGGCAGTTGACCCGGTCCAGACCCGACGTTCCTGCCGGAGGTTATCCCCGATAAGCGGCCTGGTGACCGAGGGCCCGGCAGGTGGTAGGGGATTCCAACAGTTTATGTAACTCGCTCGGAGCCAGTGCAGGAATATAATCTGCAGCCACCCTGGGGCTTTCCAACGAGCGATGCCCGAACATAATCGGACACAGAAGTCCATAACAAAAGGCGTTTGACTGCGGTATTGATCACCTTTACATTTGGTTAACAATGTGTCAACATTATCCTCTGCCTTTGGTTAACCATTTCTCTCTTTCGGACTTAGTCATCTGTGTGGGCCACTTTTGCCCGAATTTTCGTTGGTTTTGACGGTTTTGGTTCATCATTTCACTTCCGACGGGCGGCACTCAGCTTTACTTCCTGCCTTGCCTGCCTGCCTCCCACCCTCCATCCATCCATCCTCCCTCCCTCACTCACTCCCTCCCTCACTCCCTCCCCCTCACTGCCTCCCTCCTCCCTCCCTCCCTCCATACAGCAACAATAAGTACAGAACACAAGTTCAAAATACAACCCCTGCCTCCCTCACTCACTCCCTCACTCCCTCCCCCTCACTCCCTCGCTCCCTCCCTCCCTCCCCCTCACTCCCTCCCTCACTCACTCACTCTCTCCCTCCATACAGCAACAATAACTAGACAACACTACTTCAAAACACAACCCCTGCCTCCCTCACTCTCTCCCTCCCTCCCTCCATACAGCAACAATAACTAGACAACACAAGTTCAAATCACAGCCCCTGCCACCCTCACTACTTCCCTCCCTCACTCCCTCCATACAGCAACAATAACTAGACAACATAAGTTCAAAGCACAACCCCTGCCGCCCCTTACACTGCACCAGCTTCATTCCGGACCTGACTAGAGGGAAAATCAACCTCCGAGGCAAGGTGACTTTTGCCAGCTGGCCCGGCTTTGGCCACTCAACAACTTGCCTTGCTCGCTCGGCACCAGTGCAACAAGCGCCCGCCACTGGGCTTTCTAAATAGCTGTGCCTCCAGGAATTCAGAGAATGAACGCCGGAACAACACGCCTTGGACAGCGGCCGCCCGCGCAATTGCTTCACTGCAAATAGGACAGATTTCCACTGCTCTCAGTGGAAATCGGCCAAACAACCTCGCTTCTTAAAATGGACACTCGGCTTGCAAATACTACATCTCACCTTTGCGCCGCTATCACTATTCAAGCGGTACTGGAACGGAGTCGATGCGACACCGGGAAGCCGGGTGCCGGTCGCTGTAATTCCCAGTTAAAACGATGGGAATGAGCGCTGCCCTCTGGCGGTGGAATTCTCCCGTTGCAGGTTTTAATTTTCAGTTAGCCATTTGCCCGGGTTGACACGGCGGCAGCCTTTCATTCCGAACTCCCGTGTCCGATTTCGGTCGGGGATGGCTCGTTGGAAAGCCCCGGTGCTGGTGCACACTATGTTGCTGCACTGGTCCCGGGCGAGTGAGGGAAAGTGCGGAAATCCCCAACCGCCTGCCCGACCAATGGTGCAAGTGGCATGCAGCGGTACCAGAACAGAATCGGTCCAACACCAGGAAGTCGGGTGCCAGTCGCTCCGAAGCGAGCCTGGGTTTACTCATTTAAAATGACGCGTGTTTGCCCCGGTTGGCAGGGCGGCCGTATAACACCTTTCATTCCGGGCTCCCCTGTCCAATTTCTGGCGGGGATGGCTCGTTGGAAAGCCCCGGCGCTGGCGCACACTGTGTTGCTGCACTGGTGCCAGGCGAGTCAGGGAAAGTGTTGGAATCCCCTTCAGCCTGCCGGGCGGTCGGCCACTGGGCCGGTAGTTGGGCATTACTTCCGGCAGCAACGTCAGATCCGGTCCGGATCAATGGCGGGTGAATGGGCTTGCGGGGCTTCACAGGCCAAAAGCAGCCTTGTGTAGCTGCACCTTTGCCCGGCTGAGTGACTGCTGTCAGGCTGCAAACCATGGGGCCGACCTTCACACGCGAGCTGCCTGGGCAAGCCTGGGGCAATGGGCATCCAACGGTACTGGAACGGAGTCGGTCCGACACCGGGAAGCCGGGTGCCGCTCGCTCCGAAGCGAGTCTGTGTTTTTTCTGTTTAAAAAGACGGGAAGGAGTGCTGCCCTCTGGCGGTGGCATCCTCCCATTGCAGGTTTTCATTTTCAGTTAACCATTGGCCCGGAGTTGGCAGGGCGGAAGTCAAACGCCTTTTGTTCCGGGCTCCCGTATCTGATTTCGGGCAGAGATGGCTCATTGGAAAGCCCCGGCGCTGCCGCACACTATATTCCCGCACTGGTCCCGGGCGAGTGAGGGAAAGTGTTGGAATCCCGTAGCGGCTGCCGGGCCATTTGGTCACCAGGCCTCTTATTGGGTATAACTTCAGGAGTGAACGTCTGATCTGGACCCAGTCAACGGCCACTGAATGGGGTGGCCGGTCTGCACAGACCAGTACCAAGCTTGCATAGCTGTGCTTTTGCCCAGCCGAGGGATAGCAGGTGGCTGCAGACCGCTTTCCGACAGTTCCGTCGGCGGTGCGGGTGCCGACCTTCATGCACTAGTTGCCAGCGCAAGCCAGGGGCAAGGGGCATCCAGCGGTACCGTAACAGAGTCGGTCCGACACCGGGAAGCCGGGTGCTGGTCGCTCCGAATCGAGTCCGGGTTTTCCCGTTTAAAATGACGGGAATGAGCGCTGCCCTCTGGCGGTGGAATTCCCCGGTAGCAGGTTATAGGTTTCAGTTATCCATTTTCCCCGGGTTGGCAGGGCGGCAGTCAAACGCCTTTCATTCCGGACTCCCCTGTCCGACGTCTGTCGGGCATGGCTCTTTGGAAAGCCCCGAAGCTGGTGCACACTATGCTGTCGCACTGGTCCCGGTCTAGTGAGAGAAAGTGTTGGAATCCCGTACCAGCTACCGGGCCATCGGTCACCGGGCCGCTTATCGGGCATAACTTTGGGAGGGAACATTGGATCCGGCCCAGGCCAACGGCACCTGAGTGAGGTCGCAGGGCTGCACAGACCAGTCCCGAGCTGGTGTAGCTGCGGCTTTGCCCAGCCGAGTGACAGCAGTTAGCTGCAGACTGCTTTCCAACAGCTGAGTCAAATTCGTCAAAATGAACGAAAATTCGGCCAAAAGTGGCAGGCACGCACACATACACACACAGCGGAGCAAGTCCGAAAGTGCCACATGGTTAACCAAAGGCAGACGTAATAAAGTGGACAAATGCTTAACCAAATGTCAAAGGGACAAATGACACACACACACACACACACACACACACACTCACAGAGAGAGAGAGAGACTCATACAGAGAGAGAAAGACACACACACACACACACACACAGAGAATCAATCAGAGACTCACACACACTGAGAGAGAGACTCACACTCACAGAGAGAGATTCACACACAGAGACTCACACACCCTGAGAGAGAGACTCACACTCACAGAGAGTGAGAGACTCACACAGAGAGAGAGACTCAAACACAGAGAGAGACTCACACACAGAGACTGACATGAAAGGATTCGCAAATTTCATGTCTCAGGGAGAAGCCGAAAGACAGAGTTCCCCAGCCAGCAGAAATACGCTGCGAGGTAACAGAAGTGGAGGTCAGTGCAGCCACGCCACAGGGAGCAGCCTGCAGCAGCCCAAACAGGGATTAGGCTGGCCGCCCGGAGACGGGCAGCGGTTGTATATAGTTTAGGTTGTATAATTTTGAGTAATGTGTAGAAGGTTAAGTTAGGGTGTTTTAATTTAATTCTATGTAAGGATCCGGTAGTCTATAAGTTTTAAGTATGGTAACGTTCCAGAGTGCTGTCTACGTGAGCTGAGGTCGCGGGACCCGATCACACTTCCCCAGACCCAGGGAGCCTGCACGGAACCTGGCTAGATGCTTTTATGTCTTTTTCAGAATTTCGAAAATTGCAGAGGCATAATTCTGCTCGCCCTGTTCGAGGACCATCATATCTTCGGATGCTCGGGGAAGAGACCACCCCTAGCGCACGACGGAAGTGGCTTGCGGGAGGCGGATGAAATCACCTTGTATGTCCACGAGGGGAGCTGGCCAGGATGGCTGGGATTCAATTCAACCCAGTATTCTAGTGAGACCGGCTTCACATATGGGGAGGCCTCCCTCCAGTGCCCGAGGATATAAATCGTCACCCTAAGGATTGGCGTCACCATGGGCAAAAGAAAATGTTTGACGTGTAAAGGGGACGTTCGCCTGGATAGGTGGTGATGGCTCAGAAAGTTAAGCAAAGTCATGGGGAACCCCAGGGTAGAGTGGGAAATGTAAGAGAATGGCACTCACAGGATCATTACAGGGACCCAGGGAGGGTTAAGTGTGTGCTGGGATAAATGGTGGGAACCAGATCAGAGAATCTATGTCTGTATGTGGGGATCAGAGAAAGTCTGCCCCACAGGCGTTTCCATCATATTCCGCAGCCAGTGGCAAAATAACGGGAGGGGGATGGACTGGGAGTCTCGCCTGGATGCATGTGTGATCCCGTACTCCCCAATCTCAGTTAATGCCACTGAACTAGTAACCCGCCCCCGACGGCCCCTGCCCAAGACACCGACGTCATGAACAGTAGCAGAGGGATGCCCCGCCACCAGCAAGGGACCAGGGAACGGCCTGCTGATAGTACCCACAGACCAGGTGCTTTACCAAGGGGTGCATTACGTGGTGGCCTCGGTGATTTTAAACCTCACCGAGGTACACTTACCCGTGTGGTGCCCCCAGAGACTGCCAAATTGTATCAAGCCCCATTAACAGAGATGTTTCGAAAATTCCGTGAATTTGACTTTTCGGAGGTCAATACCAAATTATTAAAAGCCGTTCTAGTATCACAGAAGCACTTCTACACTTTGGAACAGAAGACTGTACAGATAGGGGCCAACATTTTAGATATTATGACCCCCGCCCTCGTGGGACGTTTTTGAGAGTATAGACGTCCCCTCCTGGATTCGAATGGCGTCCCAAATCTTAGTAGTCTGTCAGCTAGGGATCGGCCTCTACCTGGTTTGTGTCCAGTGTAGGAGAAAATGTCCCGGGGTAGAATTTAAAGGAAAGTGGTTGTGGAAGGACCAGTATGCCTGGGTGGAAGAAGAAACACTCTTGTGAGCTTTGTGCCATATCACTGCCGAATGATGGCAGATCCGTTTGTTATTTTTAATAAAGCTTGTTCCATCCACTCGTTATTTTTAAGAAATATGGTTTTAGTCTGATGTTGATTGTTATTAAAGGTTGTGCTGCCTTCCTTTATGAATTTATGTTAGTTTTCAAGTTAATTCAGGGGTTTGAGTAATTTGGGTCGATTTCCATTGTGTGCCGCCACCTAGTGGATATTTGGTACCTAGCAAGTGCAGCAAAGCGCAGTAAAGTGCAGTAAAGCACAGTAAAGTGCAGTAAAGTAAACTACTGTATAGCACAAGACCTGCAGCTCGACACATGGTCTGGCAGTTATTTTCTTGTTACGCTCCGGCCTTGGACACTATTTGTACCATGTGTCGAGCTGCAGGTCTTGTGCTATACAGTAGTTTACTTCACTGCACGTTACTGCGCTTTACTGCACTTTCTGCACTTTACCGCACTTGCTAGGTACCAAATAACCACTAGGTGGCGGCACACAATGGAAATCGACCCAACTTACTCAAACCCCTGAATTAACTTACAAGAAAAGTCAAGCCTTGTGATTTTAATTGGAAGATATCAAGTTGTTAGCTACCTGTCTAGCTCTGCATAGGAACGTGCTGCAAGGGCAGAATAGTGAAAAGACAACAGCACAGCGGGCTCAAGCACAAGAAGATACCACTCAGCAACCATGAGTCTATGCTCAGGAAGACAATATACCATAGAGGGCGTCGACCAGCCAACCGAGAAGCATTAGCCTCTTCGAGCAAATGATGCCAAGTCACAGTCCTCTAAAGCATCCTCTAGATCATCTCGGCGGTCCAGCAGACCGTCGTCATCGACAGCTTCTGCAGCCGCCAAAGCACATGCCAAGGCAAAAGCTGCCCAGGCTCAATTGTCCTTCGCTGAAAACGAAGCTAGTGTGATGAAGCAGAGAGCTGACCTCGACGCTAGCGTGATGAAGCAGAGAGCTGACCTCGACGCCAGTCTCCACATTTCCAAACCCAGAGAGCTGCCGCTGCCGCTGAAGCTGCAGCTGCAGCTTATGGAGAAGGTGAGCAGAATGAAAGCGGGGAGCACAGCCAGGAACCATATGTTCCAGAACAGCCTCTCAGTCCAGTGCAACGTACAAGTGAGTATGCCCAACAACACTCCAAACTGTTCTTCAAGGAAACATCCAGGGATCTAGACGCAGAACCAGCTACTCACCACAATAACAAACAGCCTGTTTTCGGAGACACTGAGCTTAAAAGAGAAGAAACAAGTAAGGCTTACCTGCAGAGACCTCCACAGCACTCGGCCAATCCAGCCAAGCAGTCCTCATCCGAGCCACAAGGCGCACAAGACCTCTCTAGGTACCTCATCCGCTGAGAATTGTTAAGTGCAGGTCTTCGAGAATTTGATGACCGTCCTGAAAATTATTGGTCATGGAAAGTATCATTCCTGAGTACCACCAAGGACTTGAATCTGTCAGCCAGAGAAGAATTTGATTTGATGTCAAAGTGGCTCGGAGCTGAGTCGTCAGAACAGGCGAGGAGAATTCGCAAAGCGCACGTCCACAATCCCACAGCTGGCCTCAACCTGGTTTGGCAACGTCTCGAAGACTGTTATGGGACACCAGAAGTCATTGAACACGCATTGCTTAAGAAGATTGAGGACTTTCCGAAGCTAACCAACAAAGATAATGTCGAGCTTCGAGAACTGGGTGACCTTCTCCTCGAACTGGAGTGTGCTAAGGGAGAAGGTTACCTGACAGGCCTCTCGTATTTGGATACAGCTCGTGGGGTAAATCCAATAGTGGAAAAGCTCCCCTACAACCTTCAATTCAAATGGATAGCTAAGGGATCCAAGTACAAGGAGGACTACGGAGTGGCATTTCCCCCCTTCTCTCTCTTCTCCAGGTGCGTCCAACAACAGGCAAAGTTGAGGAATGATCCAAGTTTCACTTCTCCACCTCCAGCAGTTACGTTCCTTCGAGTACAGAGAAACCCACAAAGTACAGCAACAAAGCCTCTGTGAGCTTGCACAAAACAGATGTTCCAGCCGAACCCTCAGTCAACCAATCCAGTTCTGCTGGGAATAAAGTGGATGACCCAGATCGTCAGTGTCCAATCCACAAGAAGCCCCACCCACTCAAAAAGTGTCGAAGCTTTAGAGGCAAGCCTATTGATGAGCGCAAATCATACTTGAAAGAGAATCACATCTGCTTCAGGTGTTGTGGGTCGACTATGCACATGGCAAAAGACTGCAAGGCGACAATCAAGTGCTTCGAGTGCAACAGTGAAAAACACATCGCAGCCCTGCATCCAGGTCCTCCTCCTTCCACCACCGAGTGTGCTGCGGTTGACAAAGAAGATAGTGGGGAGCAAAGCGAAAGCGCATCTTCTTCAGTCACCTCCAAGTGTACAGAGGTTTGTGGAAATGCAAGCAGCCCACGCTCATGCTCCAAAATCTGCTTGGTTAAAGCATACCCTGCAGGGAGAAAGGAGAAGGCAATCAATATGTATGCAGTGCTTGATAAGCAAAGTAATAAGTCTCTAGCGAAGACAGAATTCTTCAATCTCTTTGAAGTCAAGGCCAGCGCAGCTCTGTACACGCTAAAGATCTGTTCAGGTACAACAGAGACTACGGGTAGGAGAGTCGGCAACTTCCTGATCGAGTCCATGGATGGGAAACTACAGCTTCCCCTCCCCACCTTAATTGAGTGTGACATGATGCTAGATGATAGGACAGAAATTCCCTCCCCAGAGGTCGCACGCCATCAGCCCCACCTACAGCCAGTTGCCAACAAGATTCCAGCTGTGGGCCCGGACGCTCCAATCCTACTGGTCTTGGGAAGAGACATCTTAAGGGTGCACAAGGTGCGTGAGCAAATCAATGGGCCCCACAATGCTCCTTATGTGCAGTGGCTTGACATGGGATGGATCCTCGTGGGAGGAGATTGCCTGGGAACAGTCCACAAACCAGCGGATGTCAACGTCTATAAAGCAAACGTGTTGCACAATGGTCGCACATCCTGTCTCAGCCCATGCCCAAACAGGATCCAGGTAAAGGAAGACTATGATGGCATGACGCAGCATCATAGGTCAACCTCCTCTGCCTGTGAGGAAGAGGCAGGCCTCACTGTGAGCACAGACAGCCTAGGATGCTCAGAGTTTGAAAGGCCCAAGGATGATGACAAGCCAGCACTATCCATGGACGACAAAGCTTTCCTAACAATCAATGCCCTGAGGAGGGTTTTCTCAATCCGTGGTCCAGCCAAACTTCTCCGCTCCGACAGAAGGATTAACTTCGTGGGTGCAAGTAAGGAGTTGAACATCCACATGGACGATGCAGCGGTAAGAAGCTACCTCCAAAAGAAAGGGTGCACGTGGGTGTTTAACCCCCCACATTCATCCCACATGGGTGGTTCGTGGGAGAGGCTCATCGGTGTTGCCAGGCGTATTCTGGATGCTATGCTGCTTCGGACGGGACCCACTCATCTCACACACGACGTCTTGAGCACTCTAATGGCTGAAGTCTTGGCGATCATGAATGCAAGACCCCTGGTGCCGGTGTCCACCGACCCAGACATGCCTGCAGTCCTCACCCCAGTGATGCTTCTGACTCAAAAGATGAGTGCTATTTCAGGCTCTTCTGGAGACTTCGACATGGCTGAGCTGGCCGGGAAGCAGTGGAAGCAAGTCCAGTGTCTTGCAGTCACTTTTTGGAAGAGATGGAGAGGAGAGTATTTGTCCACCCTACAGAGCCGTAGGAAATGGACAGAAGACAAGCCAAATGTCAAAGTGGGAGATGACAGCCAAGCACACAGAAATGAATGGCCAGTGGGACTGGTTGTCAAAACTCTGCCGAGCAGGGACAAGAGGGTCCACAATGTGGAGGTGAAGATTGTCAAGGAGGGTACTGTCAAAGTGTTTCTGAGGCCAGTCTCAGAGATCATAGTCCTCCTTTCTGAAGACACCTAGAGAAAGGATTCTGAGTATGTTTGCAGCCAAAAGACGTTTTCTTTAGGTTTTATTTTGTATCTGTAGTGGTACAATGGAATTGTACAAAGCGGGGCGTGTGCTGCCTTACTTTAGGAATTTATGTTAGTTTTCAAGTTAATTCAGGGGTTTGAGTAATTTGGGTCCATTTCTATTGTGTGCCGCCACCTAGTGGATAATTGGTACCTAGCAAGTGCAGTAAAGCGCTGTAAAGTGCAGTAAAGCGCCGTAAAGCGCAGTAAAGTAAACTACTGTATATCACAGACCTGCAGCTCGACACATGGTCTAGGAAGTTATTTTCTTGTTACACTCCGTCCTTGGACACTATTTGTCTGTATGTACTTGAGAATGTTATAGATGATTAGTGTACACTTTATTTTGCAGAAAATGTTTAGTTTGTAACCTTTCTCTCTAAGCAAACCTGCACAGCTAGCCGTGAAGTGCTCGCTCTCTGTCTAGCTGGTTAACTTGTAGCTGTATTTGATGCAGTATGTACAGGGCTAATTTAAAGTGAATGTAAGAGAATCCCTTTCAGATTGCTAAATGTATATTCACACTAAGCTCTGTTTACACGTGTTTTGGTAAATTACATGCCAAATGTACTGTGCTGCTCAGGCTTACCTAAATTTGTGTATCCATATCAGTTATGTGCTTGTGTACTAATGTGTGCTTCCATTTCTGGATTGTATTTCAGTTTCACAATAAGAATCTTTCAGTAAAGTTTTCAAGAAAAGTCAAGCCTTGTGATTTTTATGGGAAGATATCAAGTTGTTAGCTACCTGTCTAGCTCTGCATAGGAACGCGCTGCAAGGGCAGAATGAAGGTTGTGTGTTGTGATAAATTTTTATGATGTCCCAAGTAGTGCAGGGGTGTTGGTTCCCCTCTGTGCTTGGACTGCTGCAACAGAGAGTAATTGTTTCTATCGATAGATGCCTGTTGGGCACTGCGGTTTTCTCTAAGTAAGGGAAATGTATGTGTCAAGGGATCATGGATAGATAAATATAGGGGAAGGTTGTTTGTGGGGTTCAGAAATTTGCTCACCTTTATTGGACACTTCAAGCAAGTTTCAGTATCATAGGGTGGACTGAAAGGATTCACAAATTTCATGTCTCCCCCGAAGATTTAGTTTTGATTTATTAAAGAAACCCTGGTTGGACTGAATTTAAAACCCAGGGCTCAACAAGATGGCTATGGTCTGCCTCATGGCAATAGCATGTAAGTTTCAGTTTGGACTGACAAAGAAGGAATTTTCCAGGAACTCGAATGCAGACAGACCTTCTGCATTTATGCATGAGAAGCAAACCCAGTGGCGTTCGGGCTCTGATTAAAACCCATCAAGGTCTTTTGCACAAGCAATCAAGAGCAGGCAAGGCCTATTCAACACGTAATAGGACAAGCTTAGCAGCATTTCAGACATTCGTTAGAGAACATCGACACTGTTTACATACGATTAACGGGGCATTTAGACTGGAATCGCCCCATCACGAAAGCAGTTGGACAAAGGGGAACACTGATGAGATGTTTAAAACCGATTAACCGGCCATCCACGTCGATGGGCCCAGATCGGTACCCTTTGTATGAGTTTTAACATGTCCAGATCAGACAAAAAAATTCAGCTGATCTGGTTGGAGATAAGGGCTACCGGGAAGGGTATAACTAGTCCCTCGGGAAGCCATCTCTCTCTCTCCCTCTCTCTCCCGCCTCAGTTCCGGTGCCCTGCCATACCATCAACCCAGCGAGAAGATCGTCAACGAAGAGCCCATCCAGGGGAGTAGAATACCCGCAGTTATGTTTAAATTTCTGGGGTATCTCTGCTTTGGGCAGTGAAAGCCTAAGACATCGGCAAGCAACAGGGCACAGAGCAGGCCTTTCCAACATCCTAGGCTGGTGAGCATCAATTTTCTGACCCATCACAAGACAATCTAAATAGGTGTAAAGGGTGGGAGTTAAGGGGAATTGCTAAAGTGTGATTTTAGTAATTTTCCATCGACAAATGCTTAACCAAATGTGAAAGGGACAAATGACACTGACACACACAGAGAGACACTCACACAGAGAGAGAGACACAGAGAGAGAGAGAAACAATCACAGAGAGAGAGAGACTCACACACAGAGAGAGACTCACACACAGAAACTCACACACACTGAGAGAGAGACTCACACACAGAACGAGACTCACACACAGTGACTCACACACACAGAGAGAGACTCACACACAGGAACTCACACACACTGAGAGAGACTCACAGAGAGAGAGAGACTCACATACAGAGACTCAAATACACTGAGAGAGACACACACACAGAGAGAGACTCACACAGAGATTCACACACACTGACAGAGAGACTCACACACAGAGAGAGACTCACACACAGCGTCTCGCACACACTTAGAGAGACAGAGAGAGAGAGACTCACACACAGAGACTCACACACACTGAGAGAGAGACACACACACAGAGACTCACACACACTGAGAGAGAGACTCATACAGAGAGAGAGTCACACACAGAGACTCACGCACACTGAGAGAGAGACTCAACACACTGAGAGAGAGACTCACACACAGAGACTCACACACACTGAGAGAGTGACTCACACAGAGAGCCAGACTCACACACAGAGACTCACACACATTGAGAGAGAGACTCACAGAGAGAGAGAGAGACACACACAGAGACACCCACACAGAGACAAAGTGAACTCATTAACTGAAATTTCAAAGGGACAAATGGTTAACCAAATGTCAGAGGGACAAATGGTAACCAAAGTGTCAAAAGTGGGAACTCATGAACAGAAATGTGAAAATGGACAAATGGTAAACAAAAAGTCAATGCGACAAATGATTAACCAAATGTCGAAGTGATAAATGATAAAACAAAATTTAAAAGTGACAAATGGTTAACCAAATATCAATGGGACAATTGGTTAACCAAAATATGACAAGTGGGAATGATTAACTGAAATTTGAAAAGTGACACATGGTTAACCAAAGGCAGGTGCAATAAACGGGGATAAATGGTTAACCAAATGTCAAAGGGACAAATGACACTCACACACTGAGAGAGAGACACACACATTGAGAGAGACACACACACACACTGAGAGACAAAGAGAATAAATTAACTGAAATTTCAAAGGGACAAAAGGTTAACCAAATATCAATGTGACAAATGGCTAACCAAATGTCAGAGGGACAAATGGTTAACCAAAGTGTCAAAAGTGGGAACTCATTAACTGAAATTTGAAAATGGACAAACGGGTAACCAAATGTCAATGGGACAAATGGTTAAGCAAATGCCAAAGTGACAAATGATGAATCAAAATTTAAAAGTGACAAATGGATAAACAAATGTCAAATGGGCAAATGGTTAACCAAAGTATCAAAAGTGGCAACTCAGTAACTGCAATTTGAAAAGTGACAAATTGTTAACCAAAAGTCAGAGGGACAATGACTAACCAAAGTGGTAACTCAGTAACTGAAATTTGAAAAGTGTCTAATTGTTAACCAAAAGTCAATGTGGCAAATGATTAACCAAAGTGGCAACTCATTCACTGAAATTTAAATAGTGACAAATTGTTAACCAACAGTCAGAGGGAAAATGATTAACCAAAGTGGTAACTCATTAACTGAGATGTGAAAAATGACAAATTATTAACCAAAAGTTAGAGGAACAAGTGGGAACCAAAGTGGCAACTCATTAACTGAAATTTGAAAAGTGAAAAATTGTTAACCAAAAATCAGAGTGACAAATGATTAACCAAAGTGGCAAAAATTGGAACTCATTAACTGAAATTTGAAAGTGACAAATTCATAACCAAAAGTCAGAGGAACAAATGATTAACCAAAGTGGCAAAACTGGGAACTCATTAACTGAAATGTAAAAGTGACAAATTGTTAACATAGAAATATAGAAGATAGGAGCAGGAGTTGGCCATTCGGCCCCTCGAGCCTGCTCCACCATTCAATGAGATCATGGCTGATCATCCAAATTCAGTACCCTGTCCCTGCCTTCTCCCCATATCCCTTTATCCTTAAGAAATATATCTAACTCCTTCTTGAATATATTTAATGAATTGGCCTCCACTGCCTTCTGTGGTAGAGAATTCCACAGGTTCAACACTCTCTGGGTGAAGAAATTCCTCCTTATCTCTGTCTTAAATGGCTTACCCCTTATCCTTATACTTTGACCACTGCTTCTGCACTCCCCGGACATCGGGAACATCCTTCCTGCATCAAGTCTGTCCAGTCCTGTTAGAATTTTTTAAATTTCAATGAGATCCCCTCATTCTTCTAAATTCCAGCGAGTATAAGCCCAATCCTCCCAATCTCTCCTCATACATCATTCCTTCCATCCCAGGTATCAGTCTGGTGAATCTTCGCTGCACTCCCTCCATTGTAAGAACATCCTTCCTCTGATTAGGCGAACAAAACAGCACAGAATACTCAAGATGTGGTCTCACCAAGGCCCTGTACAACTGCAGCAAGACATCCTTGTTCCTGTACTCGAACCCTCTCGCTACAAAGGCCAACATACCATTTGCCGTCTTAACCACCTGCTGCACCTGCATGCTTACTTTCAGCGACTTGTGCACAAGGACACCCAGGTCTCCTTTCACTTCCTCTGCTCCCAATCTATTGCCGTTCAGAGAATAATCTGCCTCCCTGTTTTTGCCACCAAAGTGGATAAGCTCGCATTTATCCACATTATACTGCATCTGCCATGTTTCTGCCCAATCACCCAACCTCTATAAATCATACTGGAGTTTCTCAGCATGCTCCTCACAGCACACACGCCCACCCAGCTTTGTGTCATCTGAAAACATGGAGATATTACATCTAGTTCCCTCGTCTAGATAATTTAAATATATTGTGAATGGTTGGGTCCTAGGACCGATTCCTGCAGTACCCCACTAGTCATGGCCTGCCACTCGCAAAAAGACCGGTTTATTCCAACTCTTTGCTTCCTGTCCGCCAAACTGTTCTCGATCCAAGTCAGTACCTTGCCCCCAATCCCATGTGCCTTAAATTTACACGCTAGCATCTTATGCGGGACCTTATCAAAAGCCTTCTGAAAGTCCAAATACACCACATCCACTCGTTCTCCCTTATCTGTTCTATCAGTTCCATCCTCAAAAAACTCCAGTAGATTAGTCAAGCGCGATTTACCTTTAGTAAATCCATGTTGACTTTTTCCGATCCTGTCACTGTTTTCCAAGTGCTCTGCTAATACATCTTTTATAAAGGACTCTAGCTTTTTCCCCACTACCAATGTCAGGCTTACCGGTCAAATTACCCCATTTTCTCTCTACCACCTTTTTTGAAAAGTGGGGTAACATTAGCTACCCTCCAATCCATGGGAACTGTTCCAGAATCTATCGAATTTTGGAAGATGACCAGCAATGCATCTACTATTTCTAGGGCAACTTCCTTAATTACCCTAGGTTGTAGATTATCAGGCCCTGGGGATTTATCGGCATTCAATCCCGTCAATTTCCCTAACACCATTTCCCTACAAATACTGATTTCTTCCAGTTCCTCCCTCTCATTAGACCCTATGTTCCCCGACATCTCTGGGAGGTTATGTGTGTCCTCCTTTCTGAAGACAGAACCAATGTATGTATTGGTATGCCTTTTCTTTGTTCCCCATTATAAATTCCCCTGATTCTGATAGCAAGGGACCTATGCTTGACTTCACCAATCTTTTTCTCTATGCATATCTATAAAAGTCAGAGGGACAAAGGATTAACCAAAGTGGCAACTCAATAACTGAAATTTGAAAAGTGACACATTGTTAAACAAAAATCAGAGGGACAAATGAGTAACCAAAGCGGCAACTCATTAACTGAAATGTAAAAATGATCATTTGTTAACTAAACTTCAGAGGGACAAATGATTAACCAAATTTTTAAAAGTGCGAAACATTAACTGAATTTTGAAATGCGACAAGTGGTTAACCAAATGTCAATGGGACAAACGGTTAACCAAAAATATGACAAGTGGGAACTCGGTAACTGAAATGTGAAATGTGACAAACAGTCTCAAAACCGCTTGGCTCTGACACATGAGTGCAGAGATATGGGCATTCAAAGTTGTACCGGATGTCCGACCGGATCGGATTTGGCCACCTTACGTGGGCGTTGGGTGATGCTAAACCGCTTGGAGTAGCGAGTTGCTCTTGGCAAATGGTCATGTGCATTTTCTGTAACACTGGTTAATGAGTTAGAAGGTGGGAAATCATTAACCAAGTCAGAAGTCCCGATGGGGAAATAAAAAATGGCCATTTGCGGCGATTTGGGTTCTCATGGTCGGACGGAGGTGGCCAATTGACCCGCCAATTTGACTCTTGACCCTTCTGTATGGCGGGGGGTTGAGGTACCTACAGACGGTAAACAGTCAAAATGTGCACACAGGTCGCAAGAATTTGCACCCGAAATCAACTTTATGGTGTAAGCCACGACTTAGAACAAAATCTATCTATCTATATATATATAAAACAGTATGTATCTCTGTCTCTCTGTCTCTCTGTCTGTCTGTCTGTCTGGCTATAAAATCAAAAGTTATAGAGCGTAACTACAGATATGTTATTTCATTAGGGGTCTCTTGTAGGCATATTTACATTTTAGTCGCACAAAAATTGTTTGGACAGTGTAGAAAAAACTTTCAAAATTACTCAGATATCCACTCATTAGTGCTTGACCAATCCTACCTCTCATTAGCGTTGAGTGACGTGCTGCTTGTGCAATCCTGCAGTTCACTCACCTGATGCTTGACCAATCGGTGCATCACAGGCGGGACCTAATGCTCCAGTCTCCCTAACCTTCGCCGCCATTTTTTTCATCCCCGCAGGGACACCACCACCCAAAGAAACCCCCACATTCTGACTCCGGCAGTGGCAGGTGAGTTTCCACGCAGCGGGCGGGTCATTGGCAGCGGCCGACCGTCAACCGCGCCACCCATGGGGGAGCTCCATCCCCACATGAACCCCCACATTGTGGCTCCCTATCCGGCTCCTGCTCCCGCCCCGCCGCACCGGCATGTAAGTTGGGCTCACTCGGGCCGTGCCTCGCAACTGCTCGGCCCAACACACACAGCGGTCTGGGGAGTGACAGTGGCCACCCGTCAGCCATGTGATCTGCGAGGGAGCTCAGCTCGGGTCCGTCGCGGCCCAACATCCCGGCCGTGCCTCAAGCGCTAGGCTCTGCACGGCCGCTATCAGAACGGCACCGGGCCTCAGGCACTAGACAGGGAGAGGGGAGGGAGGGGGAGGTGAGGGGGGGGAGGGGGAGGTGAGGGGGGGGTGAGGGAGGCAGGGAGAGGACAGCACAGGGACAGGGGGAGAGTGACAGAGAGGGTGGACACACAGGGGCACGCAAACCGCGTGGCCCAAAATTGCCCTGGCAACGCCGGGCTCCCCTGCTATCTATATATATAAAAGGGTTGATCTGTCTGTCTGTCTGTCTGCCTGTCCTTCCATCTGTCTGTCCGGCTATACACTGTAAAGTTATAGAGCGCACCTACTCGTGCAATCCATCAAAAGAAAGCTTACGATTCCGGAACCGTCATAAGCATCTTTACGTTTTGGCGAGACAAAAAGTGCGCCCGCGGTATCCAAAAAACGTTCAAAATTCCACTCATTATCCGCTCATTAGCATAGAGTGACGTCAAGGTCGACCAATCATACGGCCGAGCGAACCGACGGTCTACCAGTCCCTGCGTGGCGGGGGCGGGTTCGTCGCGCTGTGCGGGCGGGCCCTCCTAGAGTCGAGCGACCAGGACGATTGACCAATCCTACACTTCGGTGACGGCCTTATAGTTCTGAACCGAGGTGAGCGGCCGCCATCTTGATTCCAAACTGTTCATTTATTTTTCCCGCTTTCTGTGTGTTTTCTTTTCAAATCTATAGTTCCAGCAAAAAAAAATTGCTATTATTAAATTGTTTTTAAAAAAGTTAATTCATTTGTAAATATTTTCTCTAACCTGATGATTCTTTTTCCTAACTTTCCCCGTTTTTCTAAGGCCTCAAAGCTTAGGCCTCAAAGCCTGTGGCCTCTCCTGCCCAGCCAACGCCTGAGCTAGGTAATTGTCCCCGCCACCCCAATCTCCCCGTCATATTAACCGGGGCAACGGCGTCGGTCCGCGAGGGACATGGGACAGGCACAGGGTGTGCGTACAGCAGGTGATGCACAGAGCGCAGAAGCCGGCTCGGGCAGGGGGGTGGGGCTCGGAGAGCGGGAAGGGTTACCCTGGCAACCGGGCCAGCCGGCCGTCTCTCAGCAGGAATCAGCAGTCTTGAAGCCAGCTCTGGAGGCCATGTCAGTGCGTGGGGTTGGGGCAGGGAGCTCCGCAGAGCCATCGCCGGTGCTGGGCTCGGGTGCTCTGTGGCCTGCGGCCGAACGGTGGCTGCAGAGCTCGAGCTGACCGGTGCGCTGGACTCGGTTGGTCCATGTCAGTGCGGGTGTTCGCCTCGGCCAATGGCATCAGGGTGACGGCCGAGACTGCCAAAAGCGTCCAACGGAATGCATTCATCCAGGTGCCGAGGCCCGGGCCCCGGGGCGGAAAGAAGGATTGGAGCGGGGAATGAGGTCTTGGGCAGGGGAGAAGAAGGAGGGAGAGGGGTCAGGGGAGAGAGGGAGGAGGGAGAAGTGGGGCAGGGAAGAGAAGGGAGGAGGGGAGAGGGGAGAGGGAGAGAGGGAGAGGTGGGGCAGGGGAGAGGGAGGAGGGAAAGTGGGGCAGGGGGAGAGGGAGGAGGGAGAGGGAGGCAGGGAGGAGGGAGAGGGAGGAGGGAGGAGGGAGAGGGGGGAGAGGGAGGAGAGGGAGAGGGAGGAGGAGCAGGAGTGGGAGGAGGGGGAGGTGATGGGGGAGAGGGAGGAGGGGAGGGGAGAGGGAGGAGGGGGGAAGAGGTAGGAGGGGGAGGGGGAAGAGGTTAGGAGGGGGAGGGGTAATGAGGTAGGAGGGGGAGGGGGGGAGAGGTAGGAGGGGGGAGGGGGGAAGAGGTAGGAGGGGGAGGGGGGAGGAGGGAGGAGGGGGAGTGGGTAGAGGGAGGAGGGGGAGGGGGTAAGAGGGAGGAGGGGAGAAAAGGGAGGAGGGAGAGAGAGAGGAGGGGTGAAGAAGAGGGAGGGATTCTGGGTTTCATCAATTAGGGGCATTTCCTAATGAAGAGAAAGTCACAGAAACGGATACAGATTTATTGGCATCATTCGAACAACTAGCAACAATTCAGCATCAAACTATGTCTGAGTTTCTGCTTCACACAGGCGGTCAGAAGCTGCAACGTAAGACTTCAAGCATTACTAACTACACCATGGATCCCAAATATTAACCAGAATTATATTCAATGTTATAAGTATTTTAAAGTACATAAAATTTAAATGTGGAACAAGTAACAGTATTTTGAAATTATTAAATCGCAGATTACAAGCCTTAAAAATGTGGCTCCTGATTCCTCTGGTCAGAGGGTAGCTGGCTTCGTTGTCCTATAACACAGTCATCGCAATATAACCCACAGTTACCGCAGCTGGGCTCTAAGTCGAAGCTCTTCCCCGTGGTCTGAACCTTCCCGCCGACTTCACAAAATGGCTGCCGCCCTGCACCCACCGGGCTCTGAGTCCAGCCCCTTCCCTCACTCTCACCTTCCCTCTCTCTTTCTGTGTCTCTCTCCTTCCCTCTCTCTCTTTCTCTCCTTCCCCCTCTCTCTCTCTCCTTCCCCCAGTCTCTCTCTCTCTCTCCTTCCCCCCAGTCTCTCTCTCTCTCTCTCTCCTTCCCCCCAGTCTCTCTCTCGCTCTCTCCTCCCCCCCAGTCTCTCTTTCTCTCCTTCCCCCCAGTCTCTCTCTCTCTCTCTCTCTCTTCCCCCAGTCTCTCTCTCTCTCTCTTCCCCCCAGTCGCTCGCTCTCTTCCCCCCAGTCACTCTCTCTCTCTCTCTCTCTCTTCCCCCCAGTCGCTCTCTCTCTCTCTCTCTCTTCCCCCCAATGGCTCGCTCTCTCTCTTCCAACAACAACATGCCCTCAAAAATCCCTCGTCACCGCCGGGCACTTCAGCTAGTTATATATAAAACGGTAGGTTGCATTTTTGTCTGTCCGGCTATGCAATCAATAGTTACAGAGCATACCTACGCATGTGTTATATCATAAGGAAGCTGATGATTATCGAAACCTCTTAAGCGTATTTACTTCTTGCTCAGACAAAAATTGTTCAGGCAGTAGACAAAAACTCTTCAAAATTCCACTCATTCTCCACTCATTAGCATTGAGTGACGTCAAGGTTGACCAATCCTGTGACGTGATGATTTATCAATCCTGCAGTTCAGTCACCTGATGGTTGACCAATCGGTGCGTGTGTGGGCGGGACTAATCATTCTCAGCTCAGGGATGTGGAAGCCATTAAACACCAGCCGCGACTGAAGCTAAAAATATCGTTTTCGAGGTCAGTATATTTTTCAAAAAAAATAAGATTTACCAAAAATGTTTTATAAGTACTTTAATTTTCATCCTTGAAGGTATTAAAAGCTAGAAATGTTTAGGTTAAAAAACAGTGGATAATACCCCAGGCCCCAGGGCCTAGGCTTCTCCAACTGCTGACAGCCCAAATCCAGTCCCAGGCTCCCGGCCCAGACACCGACCAGGCCCAAAAAAGTCCTGGCAACGCCGAACCCCCCCAGCTGCTACTCTATATAAGGCAGGGGATCTTAGCGATCGGGGAGCATTCATCCCAGGATGGATGACTCCATTGTAGACTTGTAAAATAAAGTTGAATTACTGAACGAACCTCCGGACTCCCAGTGATTGATTGGGAATAAGATGGACGTCGACCCTTTATATCAGAGGGTCCATCTTGGGGAGAAGGAACGCTCCCGGTTTAACCTTATAATGTGTGGGTGTCTGAATGGGCTCCAGGTCTCTGATATAACAGTTTTTGTGTCTGAGTCTGAATAGGCATCTGGTCTCTACTCGACCAGTGTGTGTGTGCGAGTCTGAATGGGCACATGGCCTCTGATCTAACAGTGTGTGCGTGGGAGTCTGAATGAGCTAATGGTCTGTGATATAACAGTTTGTGTGTGGGAGTCTGAATAAGCTCCTGGTCACTGATCTAACAGTGTGTGTGTAGGATTCAGAATGAACTCCTGATCTCTGATTTACCAGTGTGCTTGTGGGAGTCTGAATGAGCTCCTGGTCTCTGATTATTCAGTGTGTGTGTGTGAGTCTGAATGGGCTCCTGGTCTCAGATCTAATAGTGTGCGTGTGGGAGTTTTAATGACCTCCTGGTTTCTCATCTAACAGTGTCTGTGTGGGAGTCTGAATGAGCTCCTGGTCTGTGATCTAACTGTGTGTGTGGGAGTCTGAATGAACTCCTGGTCTCGGATCTAACTGTGTGTGGGGGAATCTGAATGAGCTCCTGGTCTCTGATTTAACAGTGCATGTGGAAGTCTGAATGAGCTCCTGGTCTCGGATTAAACAGTGTGTGTGTGGCAGTCTGATTGGGCCCCTGGTCTCTGATCTAACAGTGTTTGTGGAAGTCTGAATAGGCTCCTGGTCTCTGATCAAACAGTGTGTGTGTGGGAGTCTGAATGGGCTCCTGGTCTCTCATCTAACAATGTGTGTGGGGGAGTCTGAATGAACTCCTGGTCTCTGATCTAACAGTGTCTGTGTGGGAGTCTGAATGAGCTACTGGTCTGTGATCTAACTGTGTGTGTGGTAGTCTGAATGAACTCCTGGTCTCTGATCGAACAGTGTGTGTGTGGGAGTCTGAATGGGCTCCTGGTCTCTGATCTAACAGTGTTTGTGTGGGAGTCTGAATAAGCTCCTCGTTTCTGATCAACCAGTGTGTGCGTGGGAGTTTGAATGAACTCCTGGTCTCTGATCTAAAAATGTGTGTGGGGTTGTCTGAATGGGCTCCTCGTCTCTGATCTAACAGTGTGTGTGTGGGAGTCTGAATGAGCAACTGGGTTCTGACATAGCAGTGTGTTTGTGGGTGTCTGAATTGGCTCCTGGTACCTGATCTAACAGTTTGTGTGTGGGAGTCTGACTGAACTCCTGGTCTCTGATATAACAGTTGGTGTGCGGGAGTGTGAATTTACTCCTGATGTCTGATCTAACTGTGTGTGTGTGGGAGTCTGAATGATCTATCAGTGCGTGTGTGGGAGTCTGAATGAGCTCCTGGTCTCTGATCTAACAGTGTGTGTGTGGGAGTCTGAATGAGCTCCTGGTCTCTGATCTAACAGTGTGTGTGTGGGAGTCTGAATGGGCTCCTGGTCTCTGATATAACATTGTGCGTGTGGGAGTCTGAATTTAATCCTGGTGTCTGATCTAACTGTGTGTTTGTTGGAGTCTGAATGGGCTCCTGGTCTGTGATCTAACAATGTGTGTGTGTGAGTCTGAATGACCTCCTGGTCTCTGATCTAACAGTGTGTGTGCGGGAGTGGGAACTGGCTCATGGTCTCTGATCTAACAGTGTTCTTGTGGCGTTCTGACGGAGCTCCTGGTCTCTGATCTAACAGTGTGTGTGTCGGAGTCTGAATGAGCTCCTGGTCTCTGATCTAACTGTGTGTGTGTGTGTGGTAGTCTGAATGAGCTCCTGGTCCCTGCTCTAAAAGTGTGTTTGTGGGAGTGTGAATGGGCTCCTTGTCTCTGCTCTAACAGTATGTGTGCGGGAGTCAGAATTGGCTCCTGGTCTCTGATCTAACTGTGTGTTGGAGTCTGAATGTGCTCCTGGTCTCTGACCTAACAGTGTGACTGTGGTAGTCTGTATGGGCTCCAGGTCTGTGATCGAACGCTGTGTGTGTGGGAGTCTGAATGGTCTCCTTGTCTCCGATCAAACTGTTTTTGTGTGGGAGACTGAATGGGCTCCTGGTTTTCTGATCAAAAAGTTGGTGTGCGGGTGTCTGATTTGGCTCCTGGTGTCTGATCTAACAGTGTGTGTGTGGGAGTCTGAATGAGCTCCTGGTCTCTGATCTGACAGTGTTTTTGTGGGAATCCGAATGACCTCATGGTCTCTGATCTAACATTGTGTGGATGGGCATGTGAATGAGCTCCTGATCTCTGAACTTACAGTGTGTGTGTGTGGTATTCTGAATGAGCCCCTGGTCTCTGATCCAGCAGTCTGTGCCTGGGAGTCTGAATGTGCTCCTGGTCTATTATCTAACAGAGTGTGTGTGTGTGAGTCTGACTGGGCTCCTGGTGTCTGATCTAACAGTGTGTGTGTGGGAGTCTGAATGGGCTCCTGGTCCCTGATCTATCATTGTGTGTGCCTGAGTCTGAATGAACTCCTGGTCGCTGAGCTAGCAGTGCATGTGTGGGATTCTGAATGATCTCCAGGTTTCTGATCTAACAGTGTGTGTGCGGAATGCTGAATGGGCTCCTGGTCTCTGATCTACCAGTGTGTGTTTGAGTCTGAATGGGCACCTGGCCTCGGCTCTAACAGTATGTGTGTGGGAGTCTGAGTGGGCTCCTGGTGTCTGATCTAACAGTGTGTGTTGGAGTCTGAATGTGCTCCTGGTCTCTGACGTAACAGTGTGTCTGTGTTATTCTGTATGGGCTCCAGGTCTCTGATCTGACAGTGTTTTTGTGGGAGTCCGAATGAGCTCGTGGTCTCTGATCTAACAGTTTGTGTATGGGAATGTGAAAGAGCTCCTGATCTCTGACCTTACATTGTGTGTGTGTGGTAGTCTGAATGAGCCCCTGGTCCCTGATCTAAACGTGTGTGTGTGGGAGTCTGAATGGGTTCCTGGTGTCTGATTTAACAGTGCGTGTGTGGGAGTCTGAATGAGCTCCTTGTCTCTAATCTAACAGTGTGTGTGTGGGAGTCTGAATGGGCTCCTGGTCTCTGATCTAACAGTGTGTGTGTGGGAGTCAGAATGAGCTACTTCTCTCTAATCTAACAGTGTGTGCGTGGGAGTCTGAATGGGCTCCTGGTCTCTGATATAACAGTGTGTGTGGGAGTCTGAAAGAGCTCCTTGTCTCTAATCTAACAATGTGTGTGTGGGAGTCTGAATAGGCTCCTGTTCTTCTGATCTAACAGTTGGTGGGCGGGAGTTTAAATGAGCTCCTTGTCTCTGATCTAACAGTGCTTGTGTGGGAGTTTGAATGAGCTCCTGCTGTCTGATCTAACAGTGCGTGTGCGGAATGCTCAATGGGCTCCTGGTCTCCGATCTAACAATGTGTGTGTGGGAGTCTGAATGAGCTCCTGGTCTCTGATCAACCCGTATACTTGTGGGAGTCTTCATGAGCTCCTGGTCTCTGATCTAACAGTTTGTGTTTGGGAGTCTGAATGAGCTCCTGGTCTCTGATCAACCCGTATATTTGTGGGAGTCTTCCTGAGCTCCTGGTCTCTGATCTAACAGTGTGTGTGTGGGAGTCTGAATGAGCTCCTGGTCTCTGATCAACCCGTATATTTGTGGGAGTCTTCATGAGCTCCTGGTCTCTGATCTAACAGTGTGTGTGTGGGAGTCTGAATGAGCTCCTGGTCTCTGATCAACCCGTATATTTGTGGGAGTCTTCATGAGCTCCTGGTCTCTGATCTAACAGTGCGTGTGTGGGATTCCAAATGAGCTGCTGGTCTCTGATCTAACAGTGTATGTGTGGTAGTCTGATTGGGCTCCTGATCTCTGATCTGCTCAGACGAGGAGGAACGCAATAAATACCTACAGACGCTGAAAGACACCCTCTTAAGAATGGGATATGACGCTCGACTCGTCGATCGACAGTTCCGATGGGCCACAGCGAAAAAGCGCATAGGCCTCCTCAGAAGACAAACACGGGACACAACCAACAGAGTACCCTTCATCGTCCAGTACTTCCCCGGAGTGGAGAAACTACGCCATATTCTTCGCAGCCTTCAACATGTCATCGATGATGATGAACACCTCACTAAGGCCAGCCCCACGCCTCTACTACTCGCCTTCATACAGCCACCTAACCTCAAACAGACCATCGTTCGCAGCAAATTACCCAGCTTTCCAGAGAACCGCGACCACGACACCACACAACCCTCCCACAGCAACCTCTGCAAGACGTGCCAGATCATCAACACAGATACCATCATCAAACGTGAGGACACCACCCACCAGGTACATGGTACATACTCATGTGACTCGGCCAACGTTGTCTACCTCATACGTTGCAAGAAAGGATGCCCCGCAGCTTGGTACATTGGCGAGACCATGCAGACACTGCGACAACGGATGAATGGACACCACGCAACAATCGCCAGGCAGGAGTGTTCCCTCCCAGTCGGGGAGCATTTCAGCAGTCAAGGACATTCAGCCTCCGATCTTCGGGTAAGCTTTCTCCAAGGCGGCCTTCGAGACACACGACAATGCAAAAACATCGAGCAGAAACTGATAGACAAGTTCCGCACCCATGAGGACGGCCTGAAACGGGATCTTGGATTCATGTCACGCTACATGTAACCCCACCTGACGTAGGGTCATCCTGACTCGAGCCGTCGTTGGCTTGTTCTCTCCACACAGATGCGGGACCTGCTGAGATTTCCAGCTAAAAAAGTGTTTTTTGTCTGTTTTTTTGTTTTTCATTCAGACCCCAGCATCTGCAACATTTGACCCCTTGTGACCCCACCTCATTGTTCGTTGATGTAATGTTTTCCTGACTAACCTGTTTGGACACCATTCACACCTTTGACTGCTGTGATTATCTCTCTGCTGAGGTGTGATTAATGGCAGTTAGAAAGATTACCTGTAAACATCTGACATTATTCTCTGACTATAAAAGCTGTGTTCTTATGCATCTCTCCACTTCACCTGACAAAAGAGCAGCGCTGCGAAAGCTTGTGATTTCAAATAAAGCTGTTGGACTATAACCTGGTGTTGTGTGATTTCTTATATTTGTCCACCGCAGCCCAACACCAGCATCTCCACACTCTGATCTAACAGTGTGTGTGCAGAATGAAGAATGAGCTCCTGGTCTCTGATCTAACAACATGTGTATGGATGTATGAATGGGCCCCTGGTGTCTGATCTAACAGTGTGTGTGCGGGAGTCTGAATGAGCTCCTGGTGTCTGGGCTAACAGTGTCTGTGGGAGTCTGAATGGGCTCCAGGTCTCTGATCTAACAGTGTGTGTGTGGGAGTCTGAATGGGCTCCTGGTCTCTGATCTAACAGCGTGTGCGTGGGATTCTGAATGGGCTCCTGGTCTCTGATCTAACAGTGTGTGTGTGGGAGTCTGTATGAGCTCCTGGTGTCTGGGCTAACAGTGTCTGTGGGAGCCTGAATGGGCTCCTGGTCTCTGATCTAACAGTGTGTGTGTGGGTGTCTGAATGTGCTCCTGGTCTCTGACCTAAAAGTGTGTGTGTGAGAGTCTGAATGAACTCCTGGTCTCTGATCAAACAGTGTGTGTGTGAGAGTCTGAATGATCTCCTGGTCTCTGATCAAACAGTGTGTGTGTGGAAAACTGAATGAGCTCCTTGTCCCTGATCTAACAGTGTGTGTGTGAGAGTTTGAATGAACTCCAGTTCTCTGATCTGACAGTGCACGTGTGGGAGTCTGAATGAGCTCCTGGTCTCTGATATACAGTGTGTGTGTGGGAGTCTGAATGAGCACCTGTTCCCTGATCTAACAATGTCTGTGGGAGTCTGAATTAGCTCCTGGTCTCTGATCTACCTGCATTTTTGTGGGAGTCTGCATGAACTCCTGGACGCTGAACTAACACTGTGTGTGTATGGGAGTCTGAATGAGCTCCTGGTCTCTGACCAACAGTGTGTGTGGGCGAGTCTGAATGAGCTCCTGGTCTCTGATCTAACAGTGTTCTTGTGCGATTCTGAAGGAGCTCCTGGCCTCTGATCTATCAGTGTGTGTGTGGGTGTCTGAATGGCCCCCTGGTCTGTGACCTAACAGTGTGTCTGTGGGAGTCTGACTGAGCTCCTGGTCTCTGATTAACAGTGTGTTTGTGGGAGCGGGATTGGCTCTTGGTGTATGATCTAACAGTGTGCATGCGTGAGTCGGAATTGGCTCCTGGTCTCTGATCTAACAGTATTCTTGTGGCGTTGTGAAAGAGCGCCTGGTCCCTGATCTAACAGTGTGTTTGTCGGAGTCTGAATGAGCTCCTGGTCTCTGATCTAACTGTGTGTGTGTGGTAGTCTGAATGAGCTCCTGGTCCCTGATCTGACAGTGTGTCTGTGTTAGTCTGTATGGACTCCGGGTCTGCGATTATACAGATTGTGTATGGGAGTCTCAATCGGCTGCTGGTGTCTGATCTAACATTGTCTGTGGGAGTCTGAATGTGCTCCTGGTCTCTGATCAAACATTATTTCTGTGGGAGTCTGAATGAGCTCCTGGTCTCTGATCTATCAGTGTGTGTGTGTGAGTCTGAATGAGCTCCTATTCTCTGATCTAACATTGTGTGAGTGGGAGTCTGAATGAGCTCCTGGTCTCTGGTATGACAGTGTTTTTTTGAGAGTCTGAATGAGCTCCTGGTCACCGATCCAACAATGTGTGTATGGTAATGTGAATGAGCCCCTGGTCCCTGATCTAAAAGTGTGCGTCTGGGAATTTGAATGGGCTTCTGGTCTGTCAACTAACAGTGTCTGTGGGGGAGTCTGAATGGGCACCTGGTGTCTGATTTATCAGTGTGTGTGGGAGTATGAATGAGCTCCTAGTCTCTGATCTAACAGTGTGTGTGTGTGAGTCTGAATGTGCTCCTGGTCTCTGATCTTACCATGTGTGTGCGGATGTATCTTTTGGCTCCTGGTGCCTGATCTAACAGTGTGTGTGTGAGTGTGAATGAACTCCTGGTCCCTGATCTAACAGTGTGTGCGTGGGCATCTGAATGAGCTCCTGGTCTCTGATCTAACAATGTGTATGTGGGAGTCTGAACGGGCTCCTGGTCTGTGATCTAACAATGTGTGTGTGGGAGTCCGAATGAGCTCCTGGTCTCTGATCGAACAGTTTGTGTGTGGTAGTCTGAATGGGCTCCTGGTCTCCGCTCTAATACTGTGTGTGTGTGAGTCTGAATGAGCTCCTGGTCTCTGATCTAACATTGTGTGTGCGGGAGCGGGAATTGGCTCTTGGTGTATGATCTAACTGTATTCTTGTGGCATTCTGATGGAGCTCCTGGTCTGTGACCTAACTGTGTGTGTGTGGGAGTCTGAATGGGCTTCTGGTGTCTGATCTAACAGTGTGTGAGTGGGAGTCTGAATGAACTCCTGGTCTCTGATCTAACCGTGTGTGTGTGGGAGTCTGACTGAGCTCCTGGTCTCTGAGCTTCCAGTATTGTTGTGGGAGGCTGCATGAGCTCCTGGTCTCTGACCTAACAGTGTGTGTGTGGGAGTCTGTATGGGATCCTGGTCTCTGATCTAAGAGTTTGTGTGTAGGGGTCTGTATGAACTCCTGGTCTCTGATCTAACAGTGTGTGTGTGGGATTCTGAATAGGCTCCTAGTCTCTGATCTAATAGTGTGTGTGTGGGAGTCTGTATGGGATCCTGGGCTCTGATATAAGAGTGTGTGTGTGGTAGTCTGAATGAATTCCTGGTCTCTGATCTAACAGTGTGTGTGGGAGTCTGAATGGGCTCCTGGTGTCTGATCTAACAGTGTCTGTGTGGGAGTCTGAATGAACTCCTGCTCTCTGATCTAACAGTGTTTGTGCGGGAGTCTGAATGGGCTCCTGGTGTCTGATCTAACAGTGTCTGTGTGGGAGTCTGACTGAACTCCTGGTCTCTGATCTAACAATGTTTTTGTGGGAGTCTGAATGGGCTTCTAGTGTCTGATCTAACAGTGTGTGTGCGGGAGTCTGAATGAACTCCTGGTCTCTGATCTAACCATGTGTGTGTGGGTGTCTGACTGAGCGCCTGGTCTCTGATCTAACAGTGAGTGTGTGTGAGTTTGAATTAGCTCCTGGTCTCTGATCCTACAGTGAATGTGTGGGAATTTGAATGAGCTCCTTGTGTCTGATCAACAGTGTGTGTATCAGAATTTATTTGTGAACTGACCTGCTCCATGGTTCAGGGATGTTGTCTGTGTTTATCTTCTCCGGGTGACTTGGATAGCCACTGAAATGACAGGATTAGAATTTATCACCGAATTTACCTGAAATCTGTCACTGAAAAGCTGCTCTGACTTCCGGCCAGTGAATCAGACTGTGGGTTTCTTATACTCTGAACTTCCGAATAGCGAGTGAAATAATTTTCAACTCCTGGGGTGTTCACCTTACAGATGGGCAATACTTGTCCAATTTTAATGTAGATATAAAATAATATACTTTCTATTTGTAATATAAAGTGCTGGACTAGAATGGGTTAATTTCAGCCATTCAGTGACTGTAATTGATGCCAGTCTCCATGGGAACTAATTGTCTCTGATTGTTATTAATTCCAGTCAGTTGAACACAGCAGGTCGGAGAGCATTCCTTCCAAAGTTTATTATAATGGATATGTATGTAAAATATATCACAGATCTGCATTTTGCTCACATCAATAAATCAATTCCTATCATTTGATCATTAAACACTCTCACTGTTCATCTCACTGAGCCAGGTTGCACTGTGGGAATCGGGTTCACTCGGCAGGATTGAAAATGTAGACTGCTGGGTGGACCAGTGCTAATAATATCAGGACTTTCTGTGGTAAACCACTGTTTGTATTCCACTGTGTACATGCCTGGACATGCCTCGGCTGACTCCTCCCGCAAGTCCTAGTATAAAGGTGACTGCTCCCCAGCCCTTTGTATTTCTGGACCGGTCGACCACTCGAGGCAGACCTTCATTCTTTTGTTAATAAAAGCCTTTAGTTACTCTCTTAACTCTCAGTCTTTTATGAGTAATTGATAGCGCTTCAATTTTATTAACAAAATGTTTATAATGGGCCCCCAGCTGTTCACAATTTACATTAATGACCTGGATCAGGGAGTCGGATGCAGCATTTCCAAATTTGCAGACGACACTAAACTAGGAGGGGGGGTGGGCTCAGAGGAAGAGACCAGGAAGCTCCAGAGCGATTTGGACAGACTGGGCGATTGGGCGGATAAATGGCAGATGCACTATAATGTGGACAAGTGCGAAGTTATCCACCTTGGGTGCAGGAACGGGAGGGCAAATTATTATTTAAATGGCAATAGATTGGGAGAGGGGGAAGTACAGAGAGACCTGGGTGTTCTTGTACACCAGTCACTGAAGGCGAGCATGCAGGTGCAACAGGCGGTCAAGAAGGCAAACGGTATGCTGGCCTTCATAGCAAAAGGGTTAGAATACAGGAACAGGGATACCTTGCTGCAGCTGTACAGGGCACTGGTGAGACCACACCTCGAGTACTGTGTACAGTTTTGGTCGCCTCATCTGAGGAAGGATGTTCTTGCCATGGAGGGGGTGCAGCGGCGATTCACCAGGCTGATACCAGGAATGGCGGGAATGACCTATGAGGAGAGACTATGTAGTTTAGGGATGTACACACTGGAGTTTAGAAGATTGAGAGGGGACCTCATAGAAGTGTATAAAATTCTGACAGGTCTAGACAGACTGGATGCAGAAGGAATGTTTCCCTTGGCGGGTGAGAACAGAACTAGAGGACATAATTTAAGGATAAGGGCTAAACCATTTAGGACAGAGATGAGGGGGAATTTCTTCACTCAGAGAGTGGTGAACCTGTGGAACTCATTGCCACAGAGGGCAGTGTACGCCAGCTCATTAAATATATTTAAGAGGGAATTAGATATATTTCTACGGGCAAAAGGGGTTAAGGGTTACGGAGAGAAGGCGGGGACGGGATACTGAATTAAAAGATCAGCCATGATCTCATCGAATGGCGGAGCAGGCACGAAGGGCCGAATGGCCTACTCCTGCTCCTATCTTCTATGTATCTATGTAAGAAGATCCTCACACCAGCATGCCTGGACTTAGATCATCGGGAGGCGGACTCATCCACCAAGTTTACTCACTGGCTTAAGTGTTTCGAAAAATTCCTGACCGCCTCCGCAGCAATCAAATCGGACGAGGACAAACTGGATGTCCTGACCTCCAAAGTGAACCACCGAGTGTACTCGGTCATCCAAGACGTGACCTCGTACGCGGACGCTATCAAGCTCATCAAGGACCAGTACACGCACCCAGTGAACGAAGTGTACGCCAGGCACCTTCTAGGGAGTCGTAAACAACAACCTGGGGAATCGACCGTGGAATACCTTCAGGCACTGTCTGTGCTTGGCCGGGCCTGTGGTTGTAAGGATGTAAAGGCCGCCGTGTACACAGAGGATCTTATCCGGGATGCTTTTGTAGCGGGCCACAGATCCAATTACACCCGACAGCGACTGTTGGAGCAGACTGACCTCGACCTCAACAAGGCCTCTGAACTCGCACTATCATTGGATGCAGCCTACCGGGGCATGGATGCCTACTCCTCTGCACCATGAATGCCGCGGGGAATGACAGCCTGGGACACGGTAGGACCGCCTCATAGCGCCGTGCCACCCCAGCCACACCCCAGCAACGACCCAACTACCGCAGCAGTGTCCCAAGGCCAGACAGCAGTGCCCCAAGGCCAGAAATGCTACTTCTGTGGCCAGGCAAAACACCCCAGAGCGCGCTGCCCGGCGAAAAACGCGATCTGCTCGGGCTGCGGGAAGAAGGGACACTACGCTAACGTCTGCAGGGCCAAAGCCACCCCGAACCCCAGCAGCGCCGCGTTTGGGCCAAGCGGGCCGCCATCTTGGGCCTCCCCGGCCATGTGCGAACCACCGGTACAGCAGCCATTTTGGACGCATCCAGCCACATGGGGATCATGGACGCCACCATCTTGGACGACAGCCGGAATGCAGCAGGCCCCCAACACCGCCTCATCTGATACCCGCAGTGACACACCGACCCCTACGCTGGCATCCATTACACTGGACCAAGCGAGACCGCACCAGCTGGCCAGTTCCACAATGGGCATTAAGGTAAATGGCCATGATACAATCTGCCTTTTTGACTCTGGGAGCATGGAGAGCTTCATCCACCCCGACACGGTGCGGCGTTGCTCTCTCCCAGTCCTGCCTGCGCACCAGCGGATTTCTATGGCCTCCGAGTCCCAGTCGGCGGACATCGGCGGTTACTGCGTAGTGACACTCGTATTAGACGGGACCGTGTACGATCATTTTAAACTTCTGGTCCTGCCTGACCTCTGTGCTGCCGTCCTGCTGGGGTTAGATTTTCAGTGCCACCTTAAAAGTGTTACGATGGCGTACGGTGGACCCCTACCCCCACTCACAGTCCGCAGCCAGCAGCTCCCAAATTGCCCGCCGCACACCAGGTGCAACCTCTTCACACTCAGAGTCACCCCCCCCCCCACTGTTTGCTAACCTCACCCCCGACTGTAAGCCCATCGCCATAAAGAGGAGGCGATACAGTGCCGGGGACAGGGTTTTCATTAAAACCGAAGTGGAGCGGCTCCTGAAGGAAGGGATTATTGAGGGCAGCACCAGCCCCTGGCGACCCCAGGTTGTGGTCATTAAGACTGGCGAGAAGCAGCGCCTGGTCATCGACTACAGCCAGACAATAAATCGCTACACCCTGCTGGACGCATACCCACTCCCCCGCATAGCTGATATGGTCAACCAGATCGCGCAGTACCGCGTCTTCTCGACCATTGATCTGAAATCAGCGTACCACCAGCTCCCTATCCGCCCTGAGGACCGCCAGTATACTGCCTTTGAGGCAAACGGCCGCCTCTACCACTTCCTTAGGGTTCCCTTTGGCGTCACCAACGGGGTCTCCATCTTCCAAAGGGAGATGGACCGGATGGTAGATCAAAATGCCTTGCAGGCCACTTTCCCATATCTGGACAATGTGACCATCTGCGGCCGTGACTTGCAGGACCATGACGCAAACCTCGAAAAATTCCTCCGCACCGCCCAACTCCTGAACCTGACATATAACAAGGAGAAGTGCATATTCCGCACAAACCGCCTCACCATCCTTGGCTGTGTTGTGGAACACGGAGTCATCGGCCCCGACCCCGACCGGATGCGTCCCCTTATGGAACTCCCACTGCCCCACTGCCTCAAGGCCCTGAAGAGGTGCCTAGGGTTTTTCTCCTATTATGCACAGTGGGTCCCCTACTTTGCGGACAAGGCCCATCCGCTGATCAAGTCCACCTCTTTTCCCTTGACGGCAGAGGCCCGCTTAGCCTTCCACCGTATCAAGGAAGACATTGACAAAGCGACCATGCACGCAGTGGACGAATCCATCCCCTTCCAGGTGGAAAGTGATGCGTCCGACTTTGCCCTGGCAGCTACCCTCAATCAGGCGGGGAGACCCGTGGCCTTCTTTTCTCGAACCCTCCAAGGCCCGGAGACCAGACACTCCACTGTTGAGAAGGAGGCCCAGGCGATTGTGGAGGCTGTGCGTCATTGGAGGCACTACCTGGCCGGAAAACGATTTACCCTGCTCACTGACCAACGTTCAGTTGCTTTCATGTTTAACAACAAGCAGAGGGGCAAAATCAAAAATGACCTTGAGGTGGAGAATCGAACTTTCCACCTACAATTACGAGATCTTGTACCGGCCCGGGAAGCTCAATGAACCCCCAGATGCGCTATCGCATGGCACCTGCACCAGCGCGCAGATCGATAGACTGCGGGCCCTCCACAATGACCTCTGCCACCCGGGGGTCACCAGGTTCTTCCACTTCATCAAGGCCCGCAACCTGCCTTACTCTATTGAGGAGGTCAGGTCCATGACCAGGAACTGCCAAGTCTGCGCTGAGTGCAAACCGCACTTTTATAGACCAGACAGGGCCCACCTGATAAAAGCCACTCGCCCCTTCGAGCGCCTGAGCGTTGATTTTAAAGGGCCTCTCCCCTCCTCCGACCGCAATGTGTACTTCCTCAATATTATTGATGAGTACTCCCGTTTCCCGTTTGCCATCCCCTGCCCGGACATGACCAGTGCCACGGTCATTAAATGTCTGAACGACCTCTTCACCCTGTTCGGTTTCCCCAGCTGTATCCATAGCGACCGGGGCTCATCGTTTATGAGCGACGAACTCCGTCAGTACCTGCTAACTAGGGGTATTGCCACAAGCAGGACCACCAGTTACAACCCCCGGGGGAACGGACAGGTGGAAAGAGAAAAGTCTAGGGGCCTTCCAACCTCCCGCTGGCAGGATGTGCTCCCCGATGCGCTCCACTCTATTCGGTCACTGCTCTGCACTGCCACTAACGCCACCCCTCATGAGAAAATGTTTGTCTTCCCAAGGAAGTCCACATCAGGGACATCGCTACCACCATGGCTGACGTCCCCAGTGCCGGTCCTACTGGGAAGGCACGTGAGGACCCATAAAACGGACCCCCTGGTCGAGAGGGTCGACCTCCTCCACGCCAACCCCCAGTATGCCTACATTGCATGCCCGGATGGGCGGGAGGACACAGTCTCCATAAGAGACCTTGCACCCTCGGGGGCCGCAGTAACCCATTACTCACTACCACCCCCCCCGAAGATCCGATATCCAGCCGCAGCAGATGGCAGGCCTGGGCCCCGCGACCCGCTCGACATCTATGAGGACGACACGCCTGTGCCACAGCCCACGCAGGACTCGACGCCGGAAGCTCCACTACCCCTGCCGTCGCCACGCCGATCACAGCGGCAGACAAGACCTCCGGAGAGACTCCAATACACTAACTTTTAATACACTTCACCCCGCCGGACTCAATTTTAAACAAGGGGTGAATGTGGTAAACCACTGTTTGTATTCCACTGTGTACATGCCTGGACATGCCTCGGCTGACTCCTCCCACAAGTCCTAGTATAAAGGTGACTGCTCCCCAGCCCTTTGTATTTCTGGACCAGTCGACCACTCGAGGCAGACCTTCATGGATTATTCTCATTCAGGTTCTTTTTTATGATGGCAACCAGTGGGCTGTGGTCTGTCTCAACTGTGTAGGTGGGAAGTCCATATATGTAGCCATAGAACTTTTCTAGTCCAACTACCAAGCCTAGACATTCTTTTTCAATCTGGGCGTATCGACACTCAGAATCAGTCATAGACCTGGAGGCATAGGCAACAGGCTTCCAATCTTCACCCTCTGCTTGTTGCAAGACTGCGCCTAGGCCATCTTTTGATGTATCCGTTGACACTTTGATTCTCTTTGTTGGGTCAAAGAAGGTGAGTACAGGTGTGGTTGTCAGCATTGTTTTGAGTTTCATCCACTCTTGTTCATGTCTTTCTGTCCATGCGAACTCATTTGTTTTATGAAGCAGGTCTCACAGACAGGCTGTCTTGGCTGACAAGTTAGGAATGAACTTTCCAATGAAGTTTATCATCCCCATGATGCGTAGCACTCCTTTTTTGTCAGTGGGTCGGGGCATGTTGAGGATGGTGTTTACCTTTTCCATATCTGGCTCTATTCCTTTACCAGATAGATTATCCCCTAGGAAAGTGACTTCCTGGACGCCAAACTGACACTTGGCTTTGGTGAGCTTTAGTCCATTCTGGCGTATGCTCTGTAGCACTTTAGTCAGTCTCTCATTGTGTTCTTTCAGTGTGGAGCCCCAGATGATGATGTCTTCAACATGGACCAGAACTCCTTCCAGTCCTTCAATTATGTGTTCCATCGCTCTATGAATGATTTCAGATGCAGATATTATCCTGAAAGGCATTCTGAGGAAACAATACCTGCCAAATGGTGTATTGAAGGTACAGTATTTGGTGCTCTCTTCATCCAGTTTTAGTTGCCAAAATCCTTGTGAGGCATCTAGCTTTGTGAAGTATCTGGCACCTGACATTTCACGGGTGATTTCTTCTCGCTTGGGAATCTGGTAGTGTTCACGGTTTATGTTTGCATTTAAGGCCTTTAATCCATGCATATTCTTCGATCATTGTTCTTTTTCTTTACTCATACGATGGAGTTAACCCAGTCTGTTGGCTCTTCGACTTTCCTGATGACTCCTAGTGTGGTCATTCTGTCCAGTTCTTTCTTGAGACGGTCACGCAAGGGTGCTGGAACTCTCCGTGGAGCATGTACCACTGGCTGAGCATTCTCCTTTAGCTGGATCTTGTAAGTGAATGGTAGAACCCCAAATCCTTTGAACACATCCTGGAAATTACTCACTACAGAATCCATCGAGTCATCTGGTCTGCTTATGGCACAGTTTATACGGTAGACTCTCTTGACCAGTTCGAAGTCCTCACAAGCTTTGTCACCTAGTAGTGAATCAAGTCCTTGAGCCACAAAAGAAAACGTGAGATGATGCACTTTGTCTTTGACTGTCACTTTAAGTCTGCATACACATAAGCTATCTATTTTCTGTCCATTATACTTCTGCAGTATGTAAGGTATTTTGGGCTTTTCTTTCATATTTTTAATGTCACTCATACTGATTAAGTTTGCTTTTGCCCCAGTGTCTAGTTTCAATGTAACTAATGCTCCATTTACCTGCAGTGGGATCATCCATTTGTCCTCTTTTACTGCATTAACTTTATGTTCAGCATTGTCCATTGCTGAGGGCTGCACATTTTTTGTATCCTTTTTGATATTGTCACGTGACACCATTCCTACAGGAAATGTTCACTTAAATCAGTGTCCTCAATCACATTGACTTGGACTTGTTGCCCTTTCTTTGTTTTTACTTTTGATAAGCATTGTTTGGCAAAGTGATTCTTTCCATGACATTTTGTGCACATATTTCCAAACGCTGGGCATTGTCGTGACTGGTGTTTGTAACCACAGTGTTTACAATTAAAAATTCCATCCTCCGATTGCTTTGCATTTCTGTTCTGCCCACGTTTCTTTCCCTTGTAGGACACAGCGCCGACAGCAGCACTATCTCTTACTACAATCGCATTATTATTATTTTCACTGAAAGTCTTCGCGTGCTTTTGAGCTAGCTCACGGCTTGGCATATTTTCACAGCATTTTCCAATGTTAGTTCGGTTTCTCTCAACAGACGATCCCTGACCTTTTTATCATGAATACCAAACACAATCTGGTCACGAATCATGGAATATTTCAGATCAGAGAAATTACATATCTGTGCTTTCAGTTTTAGATCAATCACAAAGCTATCAAAAGTCTCATTTTGCTGCTGTGTCCGGGAATGGAACACGTACCTCTCATAGGTTTCGGTTTTTTAGGAGAACAATGTGTATCAAACTTCTTTAACACATCGTCTATTTTTTCTCTGTCCTGCTCTTGATTAACTACAAACATATTGAATACCTCTATCACCTGCGGGCCTGCAACCGTGAGCAGCAAAGCTATTTTCTTTGCGTCTGGCATCGTACTGAACCTGATGGCAGCAATATAGAGTTCGAATTGTTGTTTGAAAATCCGTCAATTGCAGTCGATATTTCCCGTGAGTTTCAAACCCTCCGGTGGCTTCAATGTCTCCATGTCGCATTTCACAATTTTCAGCAGATTTTACCAATCCTGGTACCATGTTAAGTTCATTAATAACTAGTTGTTTTCATTATGAACGGCTAGCTTCTAGCTAGTCACTTTATTCATGCCATGTGGACTTGGTACAGTATCCATCTTGACTACTGCCTTGTGGGTAGTCCACTCTTATATACATACAGCGCTACAGCTCCACCTAGTGTGCCATTCTAGAATGACAGGTTACTGATCATTACAGTGAGGACATTATTTACGCAGCGAGTTGTTGTGATCTGGAAAACACAGCCTGAAAGTGCGGTTGAAGCAGATTCAACAGGAACTTTCAAAAGAGAATTGGATAAATGCTTGAAGCTGAAAAAGTTGCAGGGCTATGGGGAAACAGCAGGTGAGTGGGACTAATTGTATCGCTCATTAAAAGAGCTGGCACAGACACGATGGGCCACGTGGGCTCTTCCTGGGCTGCATCATTATATGATTCTATGAGGGGAGCGGGGTCAGAGACTGGACTGATTGTACACCCTGTGTTCATGCCCAGTGAGACTGCACACCAGGAGCAGAGCCTTGTCAATGTAACCCTGTGACACCTCGAGTGGGAGGGGCTCCAGACGCTTGGTGACATCACTCCTGGCTGCTGTGTGATTGGCTTCCGGTTCCTGTGTGATGTCACCAGGAGACAGGTCCCCGCCCCTGGTTATGGTCCATCAGTGTGATGTCAGTGTGGGAGGAGTTGGAGTGACAGCTGACACTGGGAGGGAGTTTAGTCCCAATAAACAGGACAAAGGGCAGAAAAAAACAATTTAATATTCAGGTAAGTAATGAAACACACTCATTCATTGCAAACATATTCAAATTAAATACAATGGTAGATGAGTGTAGTACATCTGATGTAGTGTATATGGACTTTAGCAAGGCTTTTGATAAGGTTTCACATGGCAGAATGGTCACGAAGTTGAAAGCCCATGGGATCCAAAGCAAAGTGTCAAGTTGGATTCCAAACAGTTTCGGAGACAGGAAGCAGAGGGTAATGGTTGATGGGTGCTTATGTGACTGGGGGGCTGTTTCCAGTGGGGTTCCACAGGGCTCAGTAGTCGGTCCCTTGCTTTTTGTGGTACATATCAATGATCTTGACTTGAATATAGGGGGTATGATTAAGAAGTTTGCAGATGATACTAAAATCGGCTGTGTGTTTGATACTGAAGTAGGAAGCTGTAGACTGCAGGAAGATATAATTAAATTGGTCAGGTGGGCAGAAAAGTGTCAAATGGAATTCAATCCGGAGAAGAGTGAGGTAATGCATTTGGGAAGGGCTAACAAGGAACGGGTATACACATTAAATGGTAGGACACCGAGTAGCATAGAGGAACAAAGGGACCTTAGAGTGCATGTCCATAGGTTCCTGAAGGTAGCAGGCCAGGTAGATAAGGTGGTTACGAAGGCATACGGAATGCTTGCCTTTATTAGCCGTGGCATAAAATAAAAGAGCAGGGGGTTTATGCTTCAACTGCATAAAACACTGGTTAGGCCTCAGCTAGAGTACTGCGTGCAGTTCTGGTCACCACATTACAGGAAAGATGTGATTGCACTGGAGAGGTAACAGAGGAGATTAACAAGGATGTAGCTGGGAGTAGAAAATCTTAGCTCTGAGGAAAGACTGGATAGGCTGGGTCTGTTTTCCTTGGAACAGAGGAGGCTGAGGGGAGACCATATTGAGGTTAATAAAATTATAAGGGGCATAGATAAAGTGGATACAGAGGAACTATTTCTGTTAGCGGAAGGGTAAGAAACCAGGGGTCACAGATTTAAAGTAATTGGTAGAAGGTTTAGAGGGGATTTGAGGGTAAATTTCCTCACCAGAGGGTTGTGGGGGTCTGGAACTCAATGCCTGTAAGCGTGGTAGCGGCAGGTCTCTAACCACATTTAAAAAGTACTTGGATGTGCACTTGGGATGCTGTAACATGCAGGGCTATGGACCAAGAGCTGGGAAGTGGGATTAGGCTGGATAGCTCTTTGTGGACACAATGGGCCGAAATGGCCTCCTTCCATGTTGTAAACTTCTATGATTCTATAATCAGTGTCTTAAAAACAGCGCCACTGTATCCCAGGTAGAGACTCTGTGATTAATATGAATCATTTTTCTATTAACAGTCTCTGGGCGTGAGCAAACTCTCAGGAAGATGGAGAGAGAGAAGTTGAATCATCGCCACACTCACTGGGACTAGCGAAATGTCGCTGGCTTCACAGAGCAGATCCGGCGCGACCAACACCCCCAGTGTCAGTGCCGGGATAAAACGGGAAGCTTCAACAATGATTGGAAAGGTGAGCAACTTTTCTGAGAATCCCATCAGTCCAGGATTTTGCCGATGTGATTCTAAACAGATACTGGGAGCTGCTCTACATCTGCCGTTAGGCTCGGCCTTTGATGCGACAAGTGGTGTGGAGCTTAACTCCGAGGTAAAGCTTGCCCATACCTCACCTGGGAGTGTTTGACACTTAAATGTAGAGGGATCATTTTTCACTCCATGGTGTACCTGAGCTGGTTGTGCTTCATTGGGCAGCGTCAAGGGAGCTGTACGCTGCATCGAATGCATGGTGTATCTGAGTTGGATGTGCTTGATGAATCAAGTTAGAGCGAGATTTACTCTGTAACTAACCCGTGCTGTACCTGCCCTGGGAGTGTTTGATGGGACAGTGTCGAGGGAGCTTTACTCTATATCTAACCTGTGCTGTACCTGCCCTGGCAGTGTTTGATGGGACAGTGTAGAGGGAGATTTACTCTGTATCTAACCTGTGCTGCACCTGCCCTGGCAGTGTTTGATGGGCAGTGTAGAGGGAGATTTACCCTGTATCTAACTCGTGCTGTACCTGCCCTGGGTGTGTTTGATGGGACAGTGTAGAGGGAGCTTTCTCTTTATCTAACCCGTACTGTACCTGCCCTGGCAGTGTTTGATGGGACAGTGTGGAGGGAGCTTTACTCTGTATCTAACCCGTGCTGTACCTGCCCTGGGTGTGTTTGATGGGAAAGCGTAGAGGGAGCCTTACTCTGTATCTAACCAGTGCTGTACCTGCCCTGGCAGTGTTTGATGGGACAGTGTAGAGGGAGATTTACTCTGCATCTAACCCGTGCTGTATCTGCCCTGGCAGTGTTTGATGGGACAGTTTAGAGGGAGCTTTACTCTGTATCTAACCTGTGCTGTACCTGCCCTGGGTGTGTTTGATGGGACAGTGTAGAGGGAGCTTTATTCTGTATCTCACCTGTGCTGTTCCTGCCCTGGCAGTGTTTGATGGGACAGTGTAGAGGGAGCTTTACTTTCTATCTAAACCGTACTGTACCTGCCCTGGGTGTGTTTGATGGGGCAGTGTAGAGGGAGCTTTACGCTGTATCTCAACCATACTGTACCTGCCCTGGGTGTGTTTCACTGGACAGTGCTGTGCGAGATTTACACTGCATCTAACCTGTACGATAGCTGGCCTAGGTGTTTTTGATGGGGCAGTTTAGAGGCAGTTTTAATCTATATCTAGCCATTGCTTTACCTGCCCTGGGGGTATTTGGTGGGACAGTGTAGAGGGAGCTTTACTCAGTATCTGAACTGTGCTGAACCTGCCCTGGGAGTGTTTGATGAAACATTGTAGAGGGAGCTCTATTCTATATCTAACCCATGTTGTACCTGCCCTGGGAATATTTGTATGGACAGTGTAGAGGAAGCTTTACTCTGTGTCTAACCCGTGCTGCACCAGCCCTGTGAGTGTTTGATGTGGTGGTGTAGTGGGAGCTTTACTCTGTATCTAATCCGTGCTGTACCTGCACTGGGTGTGTTTGATGTGAAGATGTAATAGCAGTTCCTCTCACTTTATACTCCTGTCCAGTAGCCCTATTTATTCCCTTGCCAATTTGAGATGATAACCAATACACAGGGTAAAAAAGATGCAGTTAATTGCTACATTGGACATGATAACCAATACACAAGTTAATAAAGATGCAGTTACTTCTTAATTTGGACATGGTAACCAATGCACAGCGGATGAGCAGACATTTCCTGCAACTAACTATTGAAAGCACTGATTCCATTGTCTTTGGTTCATGCCACAAACTCCTTTCCATAATCAGTGACTCCATTCCTGTTCCCAGCGATTGTCTGAGGCTGAATCAGACTGTTTCGAGGAACATAGGAGCAAGGGTAGGAGGGCTTGGATGATCTGTGAACTAACTCCATATACACAGCTTAGCCCTATATTCTTCAAAACCTTTGGTTAACTACAATCTATCAATCTCAGATTTAAAATTAACAATTGTTCTAGCATCAATGGCAGTTTGTGGCAGAGAGTTCCAAACTTCTATCACCCTTTGTGTGTAGAAGTGTTTCCTAATTTCACTCCTGAACGGTCTGGCTATAATTTTTAACGATGGACTCTATTCATAGACTCCCCAACCAGCAGAAATCGATTCTCTCTATCTACCCTATCAGTTCCGCTAATATATTGAAACATTGATCAAATTACCCCTTGAGCCTTTAAATTCCAGAGAATGCAGCCCTAGTTTGTGCAATCTCCTCTCGTGATTTAATCCTTGGTGTCCAGGTATCAGTCTGGTAAATCTAGGCTACACTCCCTCCAAGGCCAGTATATCCTTCCTATTGTGTGCTGCCCAGAACTGATCACAGTACCCCAGGTGTGGTCGAACCAGGGCTTTGTATATCTGCAGAATAACTTCTGAACGCTTGTCTTCCAATCCTTTAGATATAACTGACAACACTCCATTAGCATTTTTGATTTTTTTCCATACCTGGCCATGACATTTTAATGATCTAAATATATGGACCCGCAAGTATCTTTGGACCCCCACTGTTTTTAGCCTCGTAATTATTTAGAAAGTTACTTGTTCTATTCTTTTAAGTTCAAACGTGGATGGAGCCCCCAGTACTGAAACCTGGGGATGTCCACTGTATACCTCCCTCTAGACACCAGTACTGAACCCTGGGGAATTCCACTGTATACTTCCCTCTAGACACCAGTAATGAACCCTGGGGAACTCCACCCTATACATCCCTCTAGACACCAGTACAGTACCCTGGGGAAATCCACCGTATACCTCCCTCCATCCGCAGCACTGAAACCTGGGGAACTCCACTGTATTCCTCCCACCATCCGCAGCACTGAAACCTGGGGAACTCCAATGTACACCTCCCTCCAGCCCCCAGTACTGAACCCTGGGGAACTCCACTGTATACCTGCCTCCAGCCCCCAGTACTGAAACCTGGGGAACTCCATTCTATACCTCCCTCCACCCCCAGTACTGAACCCTGGGGAACTCCACTGTATACCTCCGTCCAGCCCCCAGTAATGAACCATGGGGAACTCCAAAGTATACCTCCCTCCAGCCCCCAGTACTGAACCCTGGGGAACTCCACTGTATTCCCCCCTGCAGCCTCCAGTAATGAACCATGGAGACCTACATTGTATACCTCCCTCCATCCCCCAGTACTGAACCCTGGGGAACTCCAATGTATTCCTCCCTCCAGCCGGCAGTACTGAACCCTGGGGAACTCCACTGTATAACCCCCCTCCAGCCCCCAGTAATGAACCATGGAGACCTACATTGTATACCTCCCTCCAGCCCCCAGTACTGAACCCTGGGGAACTCCAATTTATACCTCCCTCCAGCCCCCAGTACTGACCCCTGGGGAACTCCACTGTATTCCTCCCTCCAGCCACCAGTACTGAACCCTGGGGGGCTCCACTGTATAACCCCCCTCCAGCCCCCAGTACTGAACACTGGGGTACTCCACTGTATACCTCCCTCCAGCCCCCAGTACTGATCCCTGGGGAACTCCACTGTATACATCCCTCCAGCACCCAGTACTGAACCCTGGGGAACTCCAATATATACCTCCCTCCAGCCACCAGTACTGAACCCTGGTGAACTCCACTGTATAACCCCCTCCAGCCCACAGTACTGAAACCTGGGGAACTCCTTTGTATACTTCACTTCAGCCCCCAGTACTGATCCCTGGGGAACTCCACTGTATACCTCCTCCCAGCCCCAGTACTGACTCATGGGGACCTACATTGTATACCTCCCTCCATCCCCCAGTAATGAACCATGGGGAACTCCACTGTATACCTGCCTCGAGCCCCCAGTACTGAAACCTGGGGAACTCCACACTATACCTCCCTCCAGCCCCCAGTAATGAATCATGGGGAACTCCACTGTATAGCTCCCTCCAGCCCCCAGTACTGAACCCTGGGGAACTCCACTGTATTCCCCCCTCCAGCACACAGTACTGAACCCTGGGGAACTCAACTGTATACCTCCCTCCAGCCCCCAGTACTGAACCCTGGGGTACTCCACTGTATTCCTCCCTCTAGCCCCCAGTACTGGACCCTGGGGAACTCCACTGTATATCTCCATCAAGCCCCCAGTACTGGACCCCGGGGTACTCAACTGCATACCTCCCTCCAGCCCCCAATATTGAACCCTGGGGAACTCCACTGTATTCCCCCCTCCAGCACCCAGTACTGAACCCTGGGGAACTCAACTGTATACCTCCCTCCAGCCCCCAGTACTGAATCCTGGGGTACTCCACTGTATTCCTCCCTCTAGCCCCCAGTACTGGACCCTGGGGAACTCCACTGTATATCTCCATCAAGCCCCCAGTACTGGACCCCGGGGTACTCAACTGCATACCTCCCTCCAGCCCCCAATATTGAACCCTGGGGAACTCCACTGCATACCTCCCTCCAGCCCACAGTACTGAACCCTGGGGAACTCCACTGTATTCCTCCCTCCTGCCCCCAGTACTGAACCCTGGGGAACTCCACTGTATTCCTTCCTCCAGCCACCAGTACTGAACCCTGGGGAAAACATTGTATACCTCCCTCCAGCCCCCAGTAATGAACCCTGGGGAACTCCTTTGTATACCTCTCTCCAGCCCCCAGCACTGAACCCTGGGGAACTCCACTGTATTCCCCCCCTCCATCCCCCAGTAATGAACCTTGGAGAACTCCACTATTTACCTCCTTCAAGCCAGAAGACGGCCATTCAGCACAATTCCGTGTTTGCTGTGCCTGATCCAGTTTTGTATCCATGCTGCTACTGACCTTTTTATCCCATGGGCTTAAATTTTGCTAACAACCCTCATATGTATAATTTTATCAAACGCCTATTGAATGTCCGTATACAGAACATCAACTGCACAGCCCCCATCAACCATGTTATTTCATCAAAACTTCCAATCAGTTTAGTCAAACATGATTTGGCTTCAACAAATCTGGGCTGGCTCTCCCTGATAACTAAGACACAGAGGAATAAAGATCCATTTATTTGTAAACTGGGCTTGATCAGCATGATGCAGGGTAATAAATTTACCATCAATTGTTATCTTGAACATGACAAACAACACAGAGGGGAACAGAGCTAGAGATTTCTCATCTACATGTTGCCCCTTGGCGAAATCATCTCAAAACATGGCGTCAGTTTCCACATGTACGCTGACGACACCCAGCTCTACCTCACTACCTCTTCCCTTGACCCCTCCACGGTGTCTACATTGTCAGAATGCTTGTCTGACATACAGTTCTGGATGAGCGAAAATTTCTCCAATTATATATTGGGGAGACCGAAGCCATTGATTACAGTCCCTGCCATGAACTCTGTTCCCTAGCCAATGACTACAGCCCACTCCCTAACATGTGTCTGCGGCTGAACCGCACGGTTCGCAACATTGGTGTCATATTTGTCCCTGAAATGACCTTCCGACCACATATCCACAGCATAACTAAGATCGCCTACTTCCACCTCCATAACATCGCGTCTCCGCCCCTGCCTCATCTCATCCGCTGCTGAAACCCTCATCCATGCCTTTGTTGCCTCCCACATTCCACCCTATGTAAACTTGGGGTCATCCAAAACTCTGCTGCATGTGTCCTAAATCGCACCAAGTGCCGTTCACATATCATCCCTGTGCTTGCTAACGTACATTGGCTCCCGGTTAAGCTGCACTTCAATTTCAAAATGTTCTTCCTTGTTTTCAAACCCCTCCATGGCCTCACCCCTTCCTATCTCTGTAATCACCTTCATCCCCAGAACCCCACGAGATATCTGCACTCCTCTAAATCTGCTCTCTTGAGCTTCCCTGATTAGAATCGCTCAACATTTGTTGGCCCTGCCTTCTGTTGCCCAGGCCCTCATCTCTGGAATTCCCTGACTAAACCTTTCTGCCTCGCTGCCTCTCTTTCCTCCTTTAAGAAGCTCGTTAAAACCTACCTCTTTGACCAAGCTTTTGGTCACCTGCCCTAATTTATCCTTATGTTGGATCGGTGTCACTTTTGTGACTTAAAATATTCCTGGGCAGCGCCTTGGCACTTTTTTTACGTTAAAGGCACTATATAAATACAAGTTAATGTTGTTGTTTTAGAAATGGTTTTAGATTGAAAGTGGTAACCAAAACACCGAGGAACAATGGCACAGTTTATTGATACGTTGGACTTGAAATCTAATACACAGGTTGCAGAGCATGCTCGAGAGGCTGTATGATCTACTCCTGCTCGTATTTATTATTTTATTCAGCACATTGCAATTAATTGTAAAAATGGACATATAAAGCAACAGATGGGAAAAAAGAGCTACAGTTATTTAAATTTGACATAATAAATAATACACTAGTGCATAAAGTTAGTTAATTGTTAAATGGGTATGATAACCAATGCAAAGTGTAAAATTGTCACAGTTAATTGTTAAATTGGGTATGATAACCAATACACAGGGTAAAACTGTTACAGTTAATTGTTAAATATGGTATGATAACCAATACACAGTGTAAAGCTGTCACAGTTAATTGTTAAATTGGGTATGATAACCAATACACAGGCTAAAACTGTTACAGTTAATTGTTAAATTGAGTATGATAATCAATACACAGGCTAAAACTGTTACAGTTAATTGTTAAATTGAGTATGATAATCAATACACAGGGTAAAACTGTCACAGTTAATTGTTAAATTGGGTATGATAATCCATACACAGGGTAAAACTGTCACAGTTAATTGTTAAATTGGGTATGATAACCAATACACAGGGTAAAACGGTCACAGTTAATTGCTAATATGGGTGTGATAACGAATACACAGGGTAAAAGTGTCACAGTTAATTGTTAAATTGGGTATGATAACCAATACACAGGGTAAAACTGTTACAGTTAATTGTTAAATATGGTATGATAACCAATACACAGTGTAAAACTGTCACAGTTAATTGTTAAATTGGGTATGATAACCAATACACAGGCTAAAACTGTCACAATTAATTGTTAAATATGGTATGATAACCAATACAAAGTGTAAAATTGTCACAGTTAATTGTTAAATTGACTATGATAATCAATACACAGGGTAAAACGGTCACAGTTAATTGCTAAATTGGGTGTGATAACGAATACACAGGGTAAAAGTGTCACAGTTAATTGTTAAATTGGGTATGATAACCAATACACAGGGTAAAACTGTCACAGTTAATTGTTAAATTGGGTATGACAACCAATACACAGGGTAAAACTGTCACCTTTAATTGTTAAATTGGGTATGATAACCAATACACAGGGTAAAACGGTCACAGTTAATTGCTAAATTGGGTGTGATAACGAATACACAGGACAAAAGTGTCACAGTTAATTGTTAAATTGGGTATGATAACCAATACACAGGGTAAAACTGTCACAGTTAATTGTTAAATTGAGTATGATAACCAATACACAGGGTAAAACTGTCACCTTTAATTGTTAAAGTGGGTATGATAAACAATACACAGGGTAAAACTGTTTCACGGTTAATTGTCGAATTGGGTATGATGGCCAATAAACAAAGGAGTAAAGTTTATTGTCAATTCTTAAATTGGACATAAGCATTAAACAACAACAACAACAACTTGTAATTATATAGCGCCTTTAAAGTAGTAAAACGTCCCACAGCGCTTCACAGGAGTGCTATCAAACAACATTTGACATCGAGACACATAAGGAGGTATTTGGGCAGATAACCAAAAGCTTGGTAAAAGATTTTGGTTTTATGTAGCGTCTTGATGAAGGAGAGAGAGGCAGAGGTTTACCGACAGAATTCCGGAGCTTAGGGCCCAGGCAGCTGAAGCCATGGCCACCAATGATGGAGTGATTAAAATCAGGGATAAATTGAGAGGGACAAGATCTGAAACATGGAGCGAGACATAGAGCGAAACATTGTGACTGACATTGGGAGGGCCATAGGGAGTGACATAGAGAGGGCCAAAGACAGGCAGAGACGCAGAGAGAAAGAGAAACAAATAGCGTGGGCAGATAGAGAGATAGAAACAGAGAGACAGGCAGACAGGTGCGAGCTAGAGACAGAGACAGACAGAGAGGTGGAGAGAGGCAGAGAGATAAAGGGAAGAGAAAGACAGGGATAGATAGTGAGAGTTAGAGCATAGGAACATAAGAAATTGGAGCAGGAATAGACCAGTCGGCCCAATAATTCTGCTCCGCCATTCACTAAGATCGTGGCTGATCTTCTACCTCAACTCCACTTTTCTGACTATCCCCATGTCCCTTGCTTCCCTTAATATCCAAAAATCTATCGATCTCTGTCTTGAATATACTCAGTGACTGTACTTGCACAGAACTTTGTGCTAGATAATTGCAAAGATTCACCACCCTCCGAGTGAAGAAATGTCTCCACATCTAGGACCTAACTGGCCGACCCCTTATTCTGAGACTGTGAACCCTGGTTCTAGACTCCCCAGCCAGGAGAAAAATCCTTCCTGCATTTACCCTGTCAAGCCCTGTAAGAATTGTATATGTTTCCATGAGATCACCTCTCATTCTTCTGATTTCTGGAGAATATATGCCTAGTCTACTCAATCTGTTGTCATTGGACAATCCCTCCATCCCAGGAACCAGTCTGGTGAACCTTCGTTGCACGCCCTCTTTGGCAAGTATATCCTTCCTTATGTAAGAAGTATGCAATACTCCAGGTAAGGTCTCACCAGGGCCCTATATAATAGCAGTAAGACGTCTTTACTCTTATACTCAAATGCTCTTGTAATAAAGGCCAACATACCATTTGCTTTCCTAATTACCTGCTGTACCTGCATCTTAACTTTCAGTGATTCATGTACAAGGATGCACAGATACCTCTGAACACCAACATTTCCAAATCTCTCAGCAAATATAAAATGCTCTGCTTAACTATTTTTCCTAACTGCACATTTCTCCACATTATATTCCATTTGCCAAGTTCTTGCCCAGTCACTTGCCCTGTCTTTATCTCCTTCAAGCCTCCTTGCATCCTCCACACAACTTACATTCCCAGACAGCTTTGTATCATCAGCAAACTTGGATATATTGCATTTGGTCCCCTCATCCAAATCATTGATATAGACTGTGAATAGCTGAGGCCAAAGCACTGATCCTTGCGTTACCCCACTAGTTACAGCCTGCCAAACCGAAAATCACCCGTTTATTGCTACTCTCTGTTTTCTGTCCGTTAACCAATCCTCAAACCATGCTAGTATATTAGCCCCAATCCCATTTTATTAAAAAACCTCTTGTGTGGCACCTTTTCGAATGTCTTCTGAAAATCCGAATACACCACATCTATTCGCTCTCCCTGATCTATTCTGCTGGTTACAACCTCAAAAAACTCGAACAGATTCATCAAACAGGATTTCCCTTTCATACATCAGTGTTGACTCTGCCCAATCCTATTATAATTTTCTAAGTGTCCTGTTACCACGTCCTTAATAATATATTTCCCTGCTACTGGTTTCAGGATAACTGGTCTGTAGTTCCCCATTTTCTCTCTCCCTCCTTTCTTAAATAGTGGGGCTACATTTGCTACATTCCAATCCGCAGTAACCGTTCTAAAATCTATGCAATTTATGGAATGTCATCTGCCATCTATTTTGTTTTTATTTTTTATTAATTCATGGGATGTGGCCATCGTTGACATGGCTAGCATTTATTGCCCATCCCTACTTGCCTTTGAGAAGGTGGTGGTGAGCCGCCTTCTTGAACCGCTGCAGTCTGTGAGGTGAAGGAGCTCCCAGAATGCTGTTATGGAGGGAGTTCCAGGATTTTGACCCAGCGACAATGTAGGAACGGCGATATACTTCCAAGTCAGGATGGTATGTGACTTGGAGGTAAGCTTACAGGTGCTGGTCTTCCCATGCTCCTGCTACCCCTGTCCTTCTAGGTGGTAGAGGCCGTGGCTTTGGGAGGTGCTGCCGCAGAAACGTTGGCAAGTTGCTGCAGTGCACCTTGTAGATGGTATACACTGCAGCCACGGTACGCCTGTGGTGGAGGAAGTGAATGTTTAAGGTGCTGGATGGGGTACCAATCAAGTGGGCTGGTTTGTCCTGGATGATGTCGAGCTTCTTAAATGTTGTTGGAGCTGCACTCACCGAGACAAGTGGAGAGCATTCCTTCACATTCCTGACGTGTGCCTTGTAGATTGTGGAAAGGCTTTGTGGAGTCAGGAGGTCAGTCACTAGCCGCAGAACACCCAGTCTTGACCTAATCTTTTAGCCACAGTATTTATATGGCTGGTCCAGTTAAGGTTCTGGTGAATGGCACATCCCAGGATAGTGATGGTGGCGGACTTGGCGATGGTAATCCCATTGAATGTCAAGGGGATGTGGCTCTTGTTGGAGATAGTCATTGCCTGGCACTTTTGTGGTGTGATTATAACTTTTCACTTATCAGCCCAAGGCTGAATGTCATCCAGGCATTGCTGCATGCGGGCATGGACTGCTTCATTATCTCAGGTGTTGCGAATGGAAAAGAACACTGAGAAATCATCAGTGAACATCCCCACTTCTGACAATCGGATGAAGGGAATGTCATTGATGAAGTAATTGTTGATGTTTGGGCCTAGGTCACTGCCCCGATGTACTCATGCAGCGAAATCCTGGAGCTGTGATGATTGTCATCCACAAACCACAACCATCTTCCTTAGTGCTAGGTATGACTCGAGCCAGTGGAGTGTTTTCCCCCTGCTTCCCATTGGCTTCAATTTTCCTAGGGCTCCTTTATGCCACACTTAGTCAAATTCTGCCTTGATGTCAAGAGCAGTCACTCTCGCCTCACCTCTGGAATTCAGCTCTTTTGACCATGTTTGTACCAAAGCTGTAATGAGGTCTGGAGAGGAGTGGTCCTGGTGGAACCGAAACTGAGCATAGGTGAGCTGGTTACTTGAGTGTAAGTATCACTTAATAGCAGTATCGACGACAACTTTTATCGCTTTGCTCATTTCACCAGTCTGTCTATGTCCTCGTGAATCCGACTACTATCCCGCTCAGTGTTTACTACATTTCCGAGTTTTGTGTCATCTGCAAACGTGTAAATTATGCCATTTATATAAGTCTATGTCATTAATATATATCAAAACGTGCAGTGGTCCGAATAGCGACCCCTGGGGGATATCATTTTACATTTCACTCCAGTCTGAACAACAACCGTTCAACATTACTATCTGTTTTCTGTCCATTAGCCAATTTCAGACCCCCACTGCCACTGTCGCTTTGGTCCTAACAAATCTATTCAATTTCACTTCATCAAATGCATTTTTAAAGTCCATACACACAACAAGAACTACACTACCATCATCAACCCTTTCCGTTAATCATCACAGAACTCAATAAGTTTTGTCAGACACACTTTGCCGTTAACATATCTGTGCTGGTTGTCATTTATTAATCCACGTTTTTTCCAAAGACAGATCATTTTCTCTGGGAAAATGGCCTCTAGTTGTTTCCCCACCACTGGCGTTAGTGACTGGTCTGCAGTTACAGGGTTTAGCCCTCTCTCCCTTTTTAAACAGGTTGTAACATTTGCAACCCTCCAGTCCTCTGATACAACTCCCATATCCAAGGATGCTTGAAATATTCTGGCCAGAGCGTGTGCTATTTCCACCATTCCTTCCCTCAGCAACCCTCATATATCCCATCCGGACTGGGCCAATGTTCTACTTTACTTTGGTACAAAGAGTGCTGTATTGAAAGGGGTTCACTGAATCTGTTTGTTCAGTGACTGTATTTAATGTCAGTCTCCACGGGTTAACTGAAGCTGTTTGTTCAGTGACTGTAGTTAATGTCAGTCTAGACGGGTTAACTGAATCTGTTTGTTCAGTGACTGTAATTAATGTCAGTCTCCATGGACCCTAACTGTATCAGTGCAGGGTTTCCCTCTTCTATTAATAAAGGACTCCTTTGAATGTGTTATCGCATATTGTCAGTGAGAGCATCACCTCTGGCACTGACAGGGATCAACGCGCTGCTCCAGAGAGAGAGAGTCAGAATCTGAGAACAGTAGATTGGAATGCTGCAACAATGGGTTGGAATCTGAGAACAGTTGATTGGAATGTTACAACAATGGGTCGGAATCTAAGAACAGTTGATTGGAATGTTACAACAATGGGTCTGAATCTGAGAACAGTAGATTGGAATGTTACAACAATGGGTTGGAATCTGAGAACAGTTGATTGGAATGTTACAACAATGGAGAGGTCTTTGTCTGGGCTGTTTGAATATCTTTCAAAATATTATGATGAACTATCATTAGACGGTCGGATACTTTTGACACTTCAGTTTATTCAATACATTTATTATCCCCTCCTTGCTGCTGTTGGTGTTCCTGGTAAGTCTCTCTATCCAGCTATTCTGTCAACCATGTTTTACTGTAATACTGTTCTTGTCATTGACTCTCCCCTCCTTGCTGCTGTTGTTGTTCCTGGGAAGTGTCTCTATCCAACTATTAACTCTGCAAACCTTTGCTAACTGTATTACTATTCTTCATTCTTTGCTGCTGATGGTGTCCTTGGTAAGTCTCTATATCCAGAAATTGGATCTGTAAAACACGTTTGCTGTATTACTATTTGTCATTTAAATCGTGGGAAGAGCAAAGCCATTGTCTTCTCTCCTCGTCACAAACTCCATTCTCTGTCTACTGATTCAGTCCCCCTACCTGGTCAATGTCTAAGGCTGAACCAGGCTGTTTGCAACCTCGGCGATTTCTTTGTCCCTGAGCTGAGTTCCGAACTCATATCTTTTAAATCACCAGTCATGCTGACTTCCAACTAAAACTGGAGCTCATCCAAAACTCTGCTGCCCATATCCGAATACGCACGAAGTTCCGTTCACCCATCACACCAGTGCTCACTGACCAACATTCCCCCTACTGCAGCCGACACCGACTTGGGAGATCCCTACAAAAACGCAGTTCCCAATTGGTAGCATAAGGCTGCGTGGGACCCAAGCCACAGGTCAGTGCAGTCCCGCAACAAGGAGCGGTGAGCTGCAGTCCAAACAGGGAATAGGCAGGCCGCCCGGAGATGGGCGACGTTGTACATAAGTTAAGTTTAAGTTTAGTTAAGTTAAGGTGTGTAATTATAAGGTGTTATAAGTAATAATTTTGGAATCTGCCCAGCATGTGTGTTGTTTTGGATCGAGGTTGAAAAACCCGATCATGGTTTCACCTAGGCCAGAGACTCTCGGGAGCCTGGCTGCATTGTTTAATTTGACACAGGAACCAAAGGGATAATGAAAGGGATTCTCATCATGTTCATGATGATCGGGTGTAGCCTGGACTACCGGGGCTACACCAAGGACTCGACCGTGTATGGCTCTTCCGGAGACACAGCCGCCATCGCGACTGATGGGATGGGAAAACGTGACGTTGAGGAGACAGCCACCTATTTCCACGAAGGGAGGAGGCCAGGATGGCTGGGGACGAACTCTATGGAATACTTCAGCCAGTCCGGTTTTAATACAGAGAGACTTCTCTAATGTGTCCCAGGGTGAGGATCATCACACCCAGAGTCAGCGTTACCATTGGGAAAAAGATTTGTTTGAAATGTACGGGAGATGTTCCTTTGGACAGATGGTGGTGGTTGCGCAAGTTGAGCAAGTCCATGAAGAGCTCCACGGTCGAGTGGGAGAGTCTGGGTAACAATACCCATCGGACTATCACGCGGACTCATGGGGGATTGAGTGTCTGTTGGGACAAATGTTGGGAACCAGATGAGGGGATTTACATCTGTATGTGGGGTTCAGAATGCGTCTGCCCCACAGGCGTCTCCATCTTTTTCCAAAAGCCGTGGCAGGATGCTAGAAAAGGGATGAGGTGGGACGTCAGCACACGGGCGTGTGGAGTCCCATACTCTCAGATCCCAGTAAACGCCACTGAGATCATCACCCGCCCCCGCAATCCTGCCCACGATTCCGGTAGCCAAATCCCGCAAGGATGGGTGCCCCACCACTATCAAAGGACACGGGAACGGATTGGTATTAGTGCCAACAGGTCAGGTGCTGTACCAAGGGGTGCACTACGCGGTGGCCTCGGTGATTTTAAACCTCAACGAGGTGTGATTGCCAGATTGGTGCCCCAAGGAAACGGAGCAATTGTACCAGGCCCTGCTAACAAACATGTTCAGACAGTTTTATGAGTTCGACTTTGCTGATGTCGACAGTGCCGGACTGTACACCACACCACATGAGGTTTTGGACAGGGTAGGGAGACAAAGAAGGGGTAGAGTAAATGGTATTTTTACAGCATTTAACACAGAGACTTCCGTCATCAACACTCTGGATGATGTGATGCTGCAGACTCAGATTAATGATTTAAAAGGGCGGTTAAGAAAGATACTGATGGATGAGAATTAGGTAGTGGGTTCTGAGTTACATGAGGACCAGGCCATGACACTACTCTTGAAAGAAATTATAGCTGAGCTGGAGAAACACGCTAAAATGGTAAATGCTCTCATCAGGGTGTATCGGAATGCATCAGATCAGGCTGTGCAGAATGAAGCATGCGTGCTGTACAGGTCGTGGTTACTGGGCGAGGGCCGCAGTAATCTGGAGGATTTAAAACAAGGTTTGGTCCCCTCCTGGATCAGCAACAAGCAACTTGCAGCCCTCCACCCTTTTGAGAACGCATTGAGTCCGTGCCAGCTCAGACTAGCTTCAAAGGCCTACCCAATCCCAGTGGACTGTGGGTGGTCTAATCACACCATTATGGGTATAGTGGTAAGAATGCCAGTTATGGGAAAGACAGCTAAACCCGCCCCGTTATACAGGGTGGAAAACATTGGAGTCATTCAAGGGGGTGCACACATTCGCTACAAAGTGGTCCCACCGTGCGTCATTCGATGGGAGCATGCCATGACGGGTACCGACCTCTAGGGGTGCCAGAGCCGGGGAGCGCACATCATCCTGTGTTCCCAGCACTTGAATGCCTATTCAAAACCACAGTGTGGGTTCAGAACTGCTGGCGTGAACCCTATAAATTGCACCATGGAGGCAATGGGGAAAATGTTAGAATCTATTATAAAAGATATGTCTTCCTTTTTCCACAACCGAGGATTCCCCTCTATCGTGATTGACACTGCCCTTCCTCTGGCATTTCCGCTACCTCCAAAGTGATCCCACCACCAAACGTATCTTCCCTTCCCCTCCCCTTTCAGCATTCCGCAGGGACCGCTCCCTCCGAGACACCCTAGTCCACTCCTCTATCACCCCAAACAGCCCTTCCCCTTCGCCTGGCACCTTCCCGTGCAAGCGGAGGAGATGTAACACCTGCCCCTATACCTCCCCCCTTCCCACTGTCCAGGGCCCCAAACACCCCTTCCAGGTGAAACAGCGATTTACTTGTACTTCTCGCAATCTAGTACACTGTATTCGCTGCTCATGATGTGGTCTCCTCTACATTGGGGAGACCAAATGCAGATTGGGTGACCGCTTTGCGGAACACCTCCATTCAGTCCGTAAGGGTGACCCTGAGCTTCCTGTCGCCTGTCATTTTAATTCACTTCTCCATTCCCACTCGGACCTCACCGTCCTTGGTCTCTTGTATTGTTCCACGGAAGCTCAACATAAACTCGAGGAACAGCACCTCATCTTCTGATTAGACACTCTGCAGCCTTCCGGACTCAATATCGACTTCAACAATTTCAGATCATAACCTCGGCCCCTATTTCATTTTTTCTTGTAAGGTTTCCACTCCTTTCTCCCCCCCCCCCTTTCCTTTTGTTTCTCTCTCACACCTGGCAGATTTCTCTTGCCCTGCCAGTACACTTTACACCTAATCTCAGCCTATTACCATCTCGTCTAGCTTCTAATACCTTTTATTGTCTCTTTTTTACTTCTTTTTTCTTTTATTCTTTTGTCCGATCACAGCCCTGCCTCCGATCTATCTTTTCTTTCCAGTTTTGAAGAAGGGTTCGACCCGAAACGTCAACTCAAATTTCTGGCCACGGATGTTGCCTGACCTGCTGAATTTTTCCAGCATTTTCTGCTGTTATTTCAGATAAAGTCAACATGGATTTACAAAAGGTAAATCATGCTTGACTAATCTAATGGAATTTTTTGAGGATATAACTGGTAAAATAGATAAGGGAGAACCAGTGGATGTGGTGTATTTGGACTTTCAGAAGGCTTTCGCTAAGGTCCCACATAAAGAGATTACCTTGCAATATTAAGGCACATGGGATTGGGGGCAAGGTATTGACTGGGATAGAGAACTGGTTGGCGGACAGAAAGCAAAGAGTTGGAATAAACGGGTCGTTTTCCGAGTGGCAGGCAGTGACTAGTAGGGTACCGGATGGATTGGTCCTAGGACCCCAGCTGTTCACAATATATATTACTGATCTGGACGAGGGAGTTGGATGTAATATCTCCACATTTGCAGATGGCACAACGCTGGGTGGGAGGGTAAGCTGTGAGGAGGATTTCGTGAAACTCCAGTACGATTTGGACGGGTTGGGTGAGTGGGCAGAAACATGTCAAATGCACTATGATGTGGATAAATGTGAGGTTATCCACTTTGGTGGCAAAAACAGGAAGGCAGATTACTATTTGCATGGCAATAGATTGGGAGAAGGGGAAGTGCAAAGAGACCTGGGTGTTCTTGTGCACCAGTCGCTGAAGGTAAGCATGCAGGTGCAGCAGGTGGTTAAGAAGGCAAATGGTATGTTGGCCTTCGTAGCAAGAGGGTTCGAGTACAGGAACAAGCATCTCTTGCTACAGTTGTACAGGGCCTTGGTGAGACCGCACCTTGAGTATTGTGTGCAGTTTTGGTCGCCTTACCTGAGGAAGGACGTTCTTGCCATGGAAGGAGTGCAGCAAAGGTTCACCAGGCTGATACCTGGGATGGCAGGAATGACATATGAGGGGAGATTGTGTCGATTGGGCTTATACTCACTGGAGTTTAGAAGATTGAGAGGGGATCTCATCGAAACCTATAAAATTCTTTCAGGCCTGGACAGACTAGATGCAGTAAAGATGTTTATGATGGCCGTGGATTCCAGAACCAGGGGTCATAGTCTAAGGATAAGGGGTAAGCCATTTAGGGCTGAAATGAGGAGGAATTTCTTCACCCAGAGAGTGGTGAACCTGTGGAATTCTCTGCCACAGAGGGCGGTGGAGGCCAGTTCATTAAATATATTCAAAAAAGTGTTGGATATTTTTCTTAAGGCTAAAGGGATCAAGGGATATGGGGAGAAGGCAGGGACAGGGTACTGAATTTGGATGATCAGCCATGATCTCATTGAACGGTGGAGCAGGCTCAAAGGGCCGAACGGCCTACTACTGCTACTATCTTCTATGTTTCTTTGTTTCTATGGAACAAGGCCATGTGCCCCCGCAGGTGGCATATATAGGAGGTGGGACATACTGTGTCACCACTGCAGCGCCCCACGACCAACATGGACAGCATCGCTAGTGTCCGGTCAGTGACAGCAGTTTCTGCTTCAAACCCAAGGCAGAAGTTCAAGTGGCCCAAGAGCGAATTGTTCCCATTCTTGAACCTTCCACTGTTCACATCACTGTTAAAGAAAATTTCACAGATCTGCAACGATTCGTTACACATTTTGCTATATCAGTCCTCCTCTCCCTGAACACCTCTCCAAGATATGAAAAGCCGTTGTCGCTTCACAGAAACATTTCTACACACTGGAGCAGAAGACCTTAGAAATACAGGCAAACATATTAGATATAGTAAACCCACCATGGTGGGATCTGTTCACTAATATAGAAGTCCCTTCTTGGATTAGGATAGCCTTCCACATCCTTGTAGTGTGAAAGGTTTTTATTCTGATTTGTTTACAGTTTGTACACTGTAAAAAGGTCACACGTTCGCAGAAGTATGAGAACAGAGGAGAATGGAGAGAGCATTATGTGCGGGTAGAAGAGGAGACACCCGTTTAGATTTTTGCTGCTATGTATAAAGTTGCAGTTTCCCTCCCTCCTCTATGTTTGATGTTTTTTCATGTGTAATTTTTGTGTCTACTTTATTTTTATTATTGAAGTTCATTAAGTGAGTTGTTGTAAATAAAAGATAATTTTAGGAGCCAGGTCGTGTAGGGGTATCAGGCCCCGCTCCACGCCTCGAAATGTGTGTGTCAGATTTTAAATCCAAAGTATTGCCATCTATAGATGCTTAATGTACACTGTAGGTTTTCTGTAACGGGAAATGCATGTGTCGTGGGATCATAGATAGGTAACTGCAGGGGATGGTTTGATTGTGGAGAGTCAGAAAAATTGGCTCACCCAGAATTATGATACTTCAAGCAAGTTATAGTATCATCAGGGGGGACTGTAACATTCGCAAAATGAATATTGTCAGATAAGGTTCCTTTGGCTGAAGAGGCCTTTACTTTTAAAGGCGGTTTGAAAAGAAGCCCAGAAAAGGAACACACAAAATTGCCGCCAGACCCCGTGACCAGCTTTTTGGACACTTTACAATGGTTCCTGCAGTCCGCAGACAGCCTTTGTGGATTCAGCACACAGTAAGTTCTGGAAGCCGTTTTGGAGAAATCGAAACCAGACAGAACCATATACATATGGATTGGATGCAGATCCAGTCAGATCGGCCTGTACATAAAGACCATCTAAATGATTACCCAGACAAAGGGGAACAGTTTCATATTCATAAGGGGAGCATCAAAGACCCAATAAAGACATCAAGAAGACATTCAAAACAATACAAGGTCATTCAAGACCAGAGATGGCCATGACCGGCCATCCCGAAAGCAGTTTAAATATAATAACTACCCCGTTGTGATACAAGCCCGCCAAAAGTTAAACAATAACTAACCTTGATTTGGCAGGAGATAAAGGCTTCTTTGAGAAGTATAACTGGTGTCCCGGGGTAGCCATCGGTAGCATTTGCAGCTTTTGATTTTGCTGTTGCTTCGTGTAGCTTTTGGTAGCCAGCGTGTTCTTTTAAGAGCCATGGAGGAACGTCGATGCAGAGACCAAGAAAGTGATTCGAGCCTGCGTCGCGCCCCGGGGGTAACCATCGGGAGATCATCGACAAACCCCGGGCCGTTGACGAGACAAAGGACAGCAGCCATGCAGAAGAAATCTAGCTGAAAATGTTAATCAGCTAGGCTCTGCGATGAGACCTCTTCAACCATGGTCAAACAAGTCGCCGTCCCCAATGACGCCCAGGCCTGCCAGTGTCCAGCCTGTCCGTGACCTTCACCTCGAGGAAGAAGAGAGAGTGTCACAGCCCGCAGCATTGACCACGTGGAGACAGGACGCCTGACAGGATCAAAACGCAGACCTGTTTCAAAACTCTATAATTTCCAACTGGATTGGTGATCATGTTTCTGGCCCCTCACAATCTGATCTAGCTAGGCTTAGGGGGGTCGGCATTTAACCGGTAACGAGTTGCTGTCCCTTGATCTTCCGTGTGTTTCCCCATTTCATGATGACTTTTGTAAAGAATAATATGCCTGTATCTATCTCAGTTAGTAATGTATTCTGAATTTGTTTTTCCCTCCCCTGTACCTTTTATTGACTTGCATTTGATTTGTTTTTCTCTATGCAATAAAAATTCTGTACATTGTAGTTCCTGCATCAAAGTCCATTGTCCGGAACCTAAGGGGCGAGTGGGTCGAACCACTCAACGTTTTACTGTGCAAGAGAGAGAGGCCTCTAGAGAGAGAAACCTCTGCGATCTTAAACCCCTTACACTTGTATGTTTCAATAAGATCCCTTCTCGTTCTTCTAAACTCCAACGAGTATAGCTCCAACCTGCTCAACCTTTTTTCATAAGACAACCATTTCATCTCCGGAATCAACCTTGTGAACTTTCTCTGAACTGCCTCCTTTGCAAGTATATCCTTCCTGAAATAAGGAGACCAAAACTATACGCAGTGCTCCAGGTGTGGTCTCAGCCAACACCCTGTACAGTTGTAACAGGTCTTCCCTACTTTTATATTCCATTCCCTTTGCAATAAAGGCCAACACTCCATCTGCCTTCCTAATTACTTGCTGTACCTGGATGATAATTTTTTGTGGATCATGTACAAGGACACCCAGATCCCTCTGTACCTCAGCTTTTTGCAATCGCTGCCCATTTAAATAATAATTTGCTTTTTTATTTTTCTTACCAAAGTGGAAAACCTCGCATTTTCCCACATTATACTTCATCTGCCAGATTCCTGCCCGCTCATTTTGTCTATCTATATCCCTTTGGAGATTCTTTGTGTCCTCCACACAATTTGCCGTCCCACCTATCCTTGTATCATCAGCAAATTTGTCTAATTTACACTCAGTCCCTTCATCCAAGTCATTAATATAGATTGTAAATATTTGAGGCCCCAGAACTGATCCCTGTGGCACCCCACTAGTTATAGTTTGCCAACATGAAAATGACCCATTGATTCCGACTCTCTGTTTTCTGTTAGTTCTCTAATCCTCTATCCATGCTAATACATTACCCCCAACCCTGTGAGTTCTTATCTTGTGTAGCAACCATTTATATGGCACCTTATCGAATGCGTTCTGGAAATCCAGATGTATGACATCTACTGGTTCCCCTTTATCCACCCTGCTCGTTACATCCTCAAAGAACTCCAGCAAATTTGTCAAACATGATTTCCCTTTCATATAACCATGCTGACTCTGTTTGACTATATTATGTTTTCCTACATGTCCTGCTACCACTTCCTCAATGATGGACTCCAGCATTTTCCCAAAAACAGATGTTAGGCTAACTGATCAATAGTTGCCAGGTATCTGTCTCCTTCCTTTCTTAAATAGGGGCGTTACATTTGCGGTTTTCCAGTCTACTCAGACCTCTCCAGAATCCAGGGAATTTTGCTTTATTCCAATCAATGCAGCCACCTCTTTTAAGTCTCTAGGATGCAGGCCAAGGGCCCAGGGGGCTTGTCCATTTTTTACCTGTTAGTTTTCTCCCTACTTTCCCTCTAGTAATAGGGATTGTTTTAAATCTCACCCACACCCCAATTGCCCCTTCACTATCCATTATTGGGATGCTTTTAGTTTCTTCTTCCGTCAAGACCGATACAAAATATTTGTTCAAAGACTCTGCTATTTCACAGTGTCCCATTATCAATTCCCCAGACTCTTCTTCTAGTGGACCAACGTTTACTTTAGCTAGTCTCTTCCTCTTTATATACAGGTTTAGATACAGAGTAAAGCTCCATTTACAATGTTGTTTCACACACTGCCAGGGCAGGTACAGCACAGGTTAGATACAGAGTAAAGCTCCCTCCACGCCGTCGGATCAAACACTCGCAGTGCAGCTACAGCAGGGGATAGATACAGAGTAAAATCCCTCTATACTGTCCAATCAAACACTCCCAGAGCAGGTACTGTACGGGTTAGAGGCAAATTAAAACTGCCTCTACACTCTCCAAGCAACCACTCCCAGGGCAGCTACAGCAAGGGGTAGATACAGATAAAAGACCCCTCTTGACATTTCCACGAAACTATCCCAGGGAAGGTACTGCACGGGTTAGATACAGAATAAAGCTCCCTCTACACTTTTCCATCAAACACTGCCAGGGCAGGTTCAGCATGGTTTAGCTAGAGATCCCTCTGCAAAGACTCATCAAACACTCCTAGGGCAGGTACAGCATGCGTGTGGTACAGAGTAAATCTTCCTCTACCCTGTCCCATGAAACTTTTCCCGGGTAGGTACAGTAAGGTTAGATACAGAGGAAAGCTCCCTGTACACTGTCTCATCAAGCACTCGCAGATTAGGTGCAGCCTGTGTTAGTTACAGAGGAGAGGAAACTGCCCTCCACATTGTCGCATCAAACACTTCCAGGGCAGGTACTGCAAATCTTAGTGATATAATTAAGCTCACTCTACTCTGTCCCATCAAACAATCCCAGGGCAAGAAAGGCACAGTTTAGATGCAGAGTGAAGCTCCCTCTACATTGTCTAATCAAACACTCCCAGTGCAGGTGCAGCACGTTTTGATACAGAGTGATGCTTGCTCTACACTGTCCCAACAAACACTACCAGCGCAGGTACAGCAAGAATTCGATACATGGTAAAGCTCCCTCAACTCCGTCCCATCAAACACTCGAAGGGCAGCTAGCAAATGGGTTAGATATGGAGCAAAATGTCCTCTTCAATGTCCCATCAACCAGTCACAGGGCAGGGAGAGCACGGATTAGAGACAGAGTAAGGCTTCCTCTACACTGTCCCATCAAACAGTGTGTGTTTGGGGAGGGCTGTGCGTGGGTGAGGGGTGTGTGCGGGGAGGGGTGTGTGTGGGGGGAGGGGTGTCTGTGGGGATGGGTGTGTGTGGGGAGGAGTGTGTGTGTGGGGAGGAGAGTCTGTGTGGGGAGGAGTGTGTGTGGGCGGAGGGGAGTCTGTATGGGGAGTGCTGTGTGTGGGGGAGGGATGTGTGTGTGTGCAGGGGTGTGTGTGGGGGAGGGGTGTGTGTGTGGGGAGGGTTGTGTGTGTGGGGGAGTGGTGTGTGTGGGGAGGGGGGTTTGTGTGGGGGAGGGTAGTGTGTGGGGAGGGCTGTGTGTGTGGGCGGGGTGGGTGGGGTGTTTGTGTGTGGGGAGGGGTGTGTGTGTGGGGAGGGGTGTGTGTGTGGAGGGGTGTGTGTGTGGGGAGGTGTGTCTGTGTGGGGAGGGTTGGGTGTGTGCGGAGGGGTGTGTGTGTGGGAAGGGGTGTGTGTGCGGAAGGGTGTGTGTGGGGAAGGGTGTGTGTGTGGGGAGAGCTGTGTGTGTGGGGAGGGGTGTGTGTGGGGAGGGGTGTGTCTGTGGGGAGAGGTGTGTGTGTGTGGAGGGGTGTGTGTGTGGGGAGGGGGGTTTGTGAGGAGGGGTGCATGTGGGGGAGGGGTGTGTGTGGGGAGGGGTGTGTGTGGGAAGGGGTGTGTGTGCGGAAGGGTGTGTGTGGGGAAGGGTGTGTGTGTGGGGAGAGCTGTGTGTGTGGGGAGGGGTGTGTCTGTGGGGAGAGGTGTGTGTGTGGGGAGGGGTGTGTGTGTGGGGAGGGGGGTTTGTGAGGAGGGGTGCATGTGGGGGAGGGGTGTGTGTGGGGAGAGCTGTGTGTGTGGGGAGGGGTGTGTGTGGGGAGGGGTGTGTGTGTGGGGAGGTGTGTGTGTGTGGGGAGGGGTGTGTGAGGGGGAGGGTTGTGTGATTGGGGAGGGTAGTGTTTGTGGGTAGACGTGTGATTGTGGGCAGGGGTGTGTGCAGGGAGGGTTGTGTGTGTAGGAGAGGGTTGAGTGTGAGGGAGGAGTTTGTGTGAGGGTGGGGTGTGTGTGGGGAGGGGTGTGTGTGGGGGAGGGGGGTGTGTGTGGGGAGATGTGTGTGTGGGGGGAGGGGTGTGTATGGTGGGAGGAGTGTGTGTGGGGAGGGGTGTGTGTGTGGGGAGGTGTGTGTATGTGGGGAGGGGTGTGTGCGTTGGGAGGGGTGTGTTCGTGGGGAGGGGTGTGTGTGTGGGGGAGGGGTGTATGTGGTGAGGGGCGTGTGTGAGGAGGGGTGTGTGTGGGGAGGGGTGTGTGTGGGGAGGGGTGTGTGTGGAGGATGGGTGTGTGAGTGGGGTGGGGTAGGTGTGGGTGAGGGGTATGTGTGTGGGGACTGGTTTGTGTGTGGGGGAGGGGAGTGAGTGTGGGGAGGGATGTGGGTGTGGTGGAGGGGTGTGTGTGTGTGGGGAGGGGTGTGTGTGTTGGGAGGGCTGTGTGTGCATGGGGAGGGGTGTGTGTCTGGGGTAGGGTTGTGTGTGTGGGGAGGAATTTGTGTGTGGGGGAGCGGAGTGTGTGTGGGGAGGGGTGCGTGTGTGGGGAGTGGTGTTTGTGTGGGGATGGTTGTGTGTGTGGGGAGGGGTGTGAGAGGGGGAGGGGAGTGTGTTGGAAGGGGTGTGTGTTTGGAGAGGTGTGTGTGTGTGGGGAGGGGTGTGTGTGTGGGGAGGGGTATGTGTGTGTGTGATGGGTGAGTGTGCGTGGAGCGGTGTGTGTGGGGGAGGTTTGTGTGTGGGGAGGGGTGTGTGTGGGGGAGGGGAGTGTGTGTGGTGAGGGGTGTGTGTGTGTGTCAGGGCTGTGTTTCGGGAGTGGTGTGTGCGTGGGGAGGTGTGTGTGTGTGGGGAGGGGTGTGTGAGGGGGAGGGTTGTGTGAGTGGGGAGGGTAGTGTGTGTGGGTAGGGGTGTGATTGGAGGCAGGGGTGTGTGTAGGGAGGGTTGCGTGTGTAGGAGAGTGTTGAGTGTGAGGGAGGGGCTTGTGTCAGGGTGGGGTGTGTGTGGGGAGGGGTGTGTGTGTGGGGAAGGGTGTGTTGAGATCCTACATGCGGAATTCTGTAAAAGTATCCTCCGGACTCAAAGGAAAACAGTAAACAACGCATGCAGGGCGGAACTAGGCCAATACCCATTAATAATCACTATCCAAAAAAGAGCCACCAAATTTTGGAATCACCTACAAATGAGCAACCCCCAATGCTATCACTACGACGCCCTGAAATGCCAAGAGCTGACCATAAAGAAGAATACCCTCAGTCAACTAGTCCTGGGACTCAATAAAGTAACTAATAACAATACTAACAATAACCAGCCCCAGGACAGTGACAGGGTAACACAAAGAATTCGACCCAACACAATCGTCGCTAAGCAAAAGGAAAAATATCTGTCATATTGGGCAGAAACAACAAAAACCCAAAGCAAACTCAATTGCTACTTGGCCCTAAACAGACAATACAACATAGCTGATTACCTGACCATGGTAAAGGATAACAAACTGAGAAGAACCTTGACAAGGTACAGACTTAGCGAACATAGCCTAGCGATCGAAAAAGGCAGACACAGGCAGACCAGGCTGCCAAGAGAAGACAGGATATGCTCTCACTGCAGTCAGGGAGTAGTTGAGACAGAGATGCACTTCCTCACAGCCTGTGGAAAATATCAGGGCATCAGAGAGAATTTCTATCAAAAATTCTCACAAATATGCCCTGAATTCAGAAATCTGACTGACAACCAAAAACTCCCATTCCTACTGGGGGAGGAGAGAAGCTGTGTAACACTGGCGGCACACTATGTTACAGCTTGCCATGAACAGAGGGATAACCAGTAAACTAAGACAAGAGTATATATAAACAAGGCGAAAATATATTTATAAACTCAGGGATATACCTGTTTATACACTGTATGAATGGAACCGCGTTTATGTGTTCAACCATAAATGTATTTTGATGCTTTGGCAACATAAGATGTACCTTATCATGCCAATAAAGCGATTTGTATTATTGTATTGTATTGTGTGTGGGGGAGGGGTGTGTGTGGGTCGGGGTGTGTGTGGGGGAGGGGTGTGTGTGGTGAGTGGTTTGTGTGTGGGGGAGGGATGTGCGTGTGGTGGAGGGATGTGTTTTTGGGGCGAGGTTTGTGTGGGGGAGCGGTGTGTCAGTGGCCAGTGGTGTGTGTGTGGGGAAGGGGTGTGTGTGTGGGGGAGGGGTGTGTATGTGGGGAGGGGTTTGTGTGGGGGGAGGCGTGTGGGGGGAGGTGTATGTGGGGAGGGTTGTGTGTGGGGAGGGGTGTGTGTGTGGGGGAGGGGTGTGTGTGTGGGGAGAGGTGTGTGTGAGGAGGGGTGTGTGTGTGGGGAGTGGTGTGTGTGGGGAGGGGTGTGTGTGTGGGGAGGGGTGTGAGTGTGGAGGGGTGTGTGTGGGGAGGGGTGTGTGTGTGGGAGGTGTGTGTGTGGGGAGGGGTTTGTGGGGGGGAGGGGTGTGTGTGTGGAGGTGTGTCATAGAGTCATAGAGTCATAGAGTTTTACAGCACAGAAAGAGGGCCTTCGGCCCATCGTGTCCGCGCCGCCCATCCACCCCTGTCCTGTCTAATCTCATTTTCCAGCATTTGGTCCATAGCCTTGTATGCAATGGCATTTCAAGTGCTCATCCAAATGCTTCTTGAATGTTGTGAGGGTTCCTGCCTCTACCATCCTTTCAGGCAGTGAGTTCCAGATTCCAACCACCCTCTGGGTGAAAAAGTTCCTCCTCAAATCCCCTCTAAATCTCCTGCCCCTTACCCTGAATCTATGCCCCCTTGTTATTGACCCCCCTACTAAGGGGAAAGGTTCCTCTTTATCTACCCTATCTATGCCCCTCATCATTTTGTACACCTCAATCAGGTCCCCCCTCAGCCTCCTTTGCTCGAAGGAAAACAACCCCAGCCTGTTTAGTCTTTCTTCATAGCTGAGGCGCTCCATCCCAGGTAACATCCTGTTGAATCTTCTCTGCACCCTCTCCAAAGCAATCACATCCTTCCTATAGTGAGGCGACCAGAACTGCACACCTCCCTGCTCTTATATTCTATGCCTCGGCTAATGAAGGCAAGTATCCCATGTGCCTTTTTAACCACCTTATCTACCTGTTCCGCTGCCTTCAGAGATCTATGTACATGTACACCAAGGTCCCTCTGACCCTCTGTACTTCCTACGGTCCAACCACTCATTGTGTATTCCCTTGCCTTATTTGTCCGTCCAAAATGCATCACCTCGCACTTTTCAGGGTTAAATTCCATTTGCCACTTTTCCGCCCATCTGACCAACCCGTTTATATCGTCCTGTAGCCTGAGGCTTTCCTCCTCGCAATTTACCACCCCACCAATTTTCGTGTCATCTGCGAACTTACTGATCATACCTTTTACATTCTCATCCAATTCATTTATGTAGATCACAAACAACAAGGGACCCAGCACCGATCCCTGAGGTACCCCACTGGACACAGGCTTCCAGTCACAAAAGCATCCTTCGACCATCACCCTCTGCCTCCTGCCACTCAGCCAGTTTAGGATCCAACACGCCAAGGCACCCTGGATCCCATGGGCTCTTACCTTCTTGACCAGTCTCCTATGCGGGACTTTGTCAAAAGCTTTACTGAAGTCCATGTAAACCACATCCACAGCATTTCCCTCATCCACCCCCCTAGTCACCCCCTCGAAAAATTCAATCAGAATTGTCAGACATGATTTACCCTTGACAAAGCCATGCTGACTATCCCCGATTAATCCTTGCCTCTCCAAGTGGAGACTAATTTTGTCCCTCAGAATTTTTTCCAATAATTTCCCTACCACAGATGTTAGGCTCACTGGCCTGTAATTCCCTGGTTTATCCCTGCTACCCTTCTTGTATAATGGTACTACATTAGCTGTTCTCCAGTCCTCTGGTACATCCCCTGTGGCCAGAGAGGTTCTGAAAATTTGTGTCAGAGCCCCTGCAATCTCCTCCTTTGCCTCCCACAGCAGCCTGGGATACATCTCGTCCAGGCCTGGGGATTTATCCACTTTTTGGCCTGCTAAAACCGCTAGCACCTCCTCCCTCTCGATGCTAATATGTTCAAGTATGTCATAGTCCCCTTGCCCGATTTCTATGTCTGCATCGTCTCTCTCCATAGTGAACACAGATGCAAAAAATTCATTTAAAACCCCGCCTACATCATCTGGCTCTACACACAGATTGCCACTTTGGTCCCTAATGGGCCCTACCCTTTCCCTGGTTATCCTCTTGCCCTTAATATACTTATAAAACATCTTAGGATTTTCCTTTATTTTGCTCGCCAGTGTTATTTCATGGCCCCTCCTCGCCCTCCTAATTTCTTTTTTAATTATGCCCCTGCACTTTTTATACTCCTCTAGGGCTTCTTCCGTCTTTAGTCTTTTGTAACTGCCAAAAGCCCCCCTTTTATTTCTAATGCATTTTTGTATATCCCTTGTCATCCAAGGTTCCCTTTGTTTGTTGGTCCCACCCTTGACATTTACAGGAACATGTTGGCGTTGTACTCTCTCTATTTCCCTTCTGAAAGTCTCCCACTGTCTTGATGTGGATTTTCCTATAAGTAGCTGCTCCCAGTCCACTTTGGCCAGATCCTGCCTTATCATATTAAAATCGGCCTTCCCCCAATTTAGAACCCTTATTTCCGGGCCGTCTTTGTCTTTTTCCATGACCACCTTAAATCTCACCGAATTATGGTCACTATCGCCAAAATGCTCTCCTACTGACACTTCCACCACTTGCCCGGCTACATTCCCCAGAATTAGGTCCAGTATCGCCCCCTCTCTTGTAGGACTTTCTACATGTTGGCTCAAAAAGCTCTCCTGGATGCACTTTAAGAATTCTGCACCCTCTAAGCCTTTCACACTCTGACTGTCCCAATTTATATTGGGGAAGTTGAAATCCCCCACTATTATTACCCTATTATTTTCGCACTTTTCTGAGATTTGCCTACATATCTGTTCCTCTATCTCCCCCTGATTGTTTGGGGGCCTATAGTACACTCCCAGCAAAGTGCTTGCCCCCTTTTTGTTTTTAAGTTCTACCCATATGGCCTCATTAGAGGAACCCGCTAATATATCATCCCTCCTTACAGCAGTAATTGACCCCTTAATTAATATTGCAACACACCCTCCCCTTTTACACCCCCCTCTGTCTCGCCTGAAGATTCTATACCCCGGAATATTGAGCTGCCAGTCCTGACCCTTCCTCAACCATGTCTCCGTGATAGCAACAATATCGTACTCCCATGTGTTCAACAACAACTTCAGTTCGTCCACCTTATTTGCAAGACTCCTTGCATTAAAATAAATGCCTTCCAGCCCTGCCATATTCCCTTTTGCCTTCGCATATTTGCTCTGCCTTGTTTGTTTCTCTGTATTTGGCTGTAAATCACCCCCTGCTATAGCTCCACTCTGTACCACATCCCCCTGCCAAGTTAGTTTAAACCCCCCCCAGCAGTGCTAGCAAACCTCCCCGCAAGGATATTGGTTCCCCTCTGGTTCAGGTGTAAACCGTCCGGCTTGTACAAGTCCCACCTTTCCCAGAAGCAGACCCAGTGATCCAGGAAACTAAAGCCCTCCCTCCTGCACCATCCCTTTAGCCACGCATTCATCTGTTCTATCTTCCCATTCCTATACTCACTAGCATGTGGCACCGGGAGTAATCCAGAGATTACAACCTTTGAGGTCCTGCTCTTTAATCCTTCACCTAGCTCCCTAAATTCTTGCTGCAGGACCTCATCCCTCTTTTTACCTATGTCGTTGGTACCAATGTGGACCACGGCCTCTGGCTGTTCACCCTCCCCCTCCAGAATGCCCTGCAGCCGCTCAGTGATATCCTTGACCCTGGCACCAGGGAGGCAACAAACCATCCTGGATTCATGTCTACGGCCACAGAAACGCCTATCTGTTCCCCTTACTATAGAATACCCTACCACTATTGCTCTCCCACTCCTTTTTCCCCCTTCCTGGGCAGCGGGAGCACCCCCAGTGCCAGGAAGTTGGCTGCTGCTGCCTTCCCCTGGTGAGTCATCCCCCTCAACAGTATCCAAAGCGGCATACCTGTTTGAGAGGGGAATGGTCACAGGGGTCTGCTGCACTACCTGCCTGCTTCTATTGCTCCTCCTGGTGGTCACCCATTTCCTATCTTCCTGTGCAGCCCTTCCCTGCGGTGTGACCAACTCACTAAACGTGTTATCCACGAACCTCTCAGCATCGTGAATGCTCAACAACCCATCCACCCGCAGCTCCAGCGCCTCAATGCGGTTTGCTAGTAGCTGCAGATGGATGCATCTCTGGCACAAGTGGTCATCAGGGGCACGGGCAGTGTCCCTGAATTCCCACATAGAGCAAGAGGAGCATATCACGGGGCTGGGCTCACCTGGCATGACCTTCCCTTTACTTAATTTAAATTAATTTACTATCACCAATTAAAAATATCTCTAAGGCGCTTGTATAGTCTACCAACAGGCCCTGCTACACCAGAAGAGACCCTAGTAACTATAAACTACAGAGTTTAAGTTTAAAAAAGAGAAATACTCACCAACCAATCACTTACCTGCTCCCTGGTGACGTCACACTTTGATTACTTTTTACCTCTCTCCTCTGCTGTTGATTTGGTTTGCCTCTGCTGAACCCGCCGGTTTTAAGTGCCGCCGGTCGCGCTGCTGCTCCCCCACAGGTCCAAGCTCTCTGACCTCACCTCTGCTGAACCCGCCGGTTTTAAGTGCCGCCGATCGCGCTGCTGCTCCCCCACAGGTCCAAGCTCTCTGACCTCGCCTCTGCTGAACCCGCCGGTTTTAAGTGCCGCCGGTCGCGCTGCTGCTCTCCCACAGGTCCAAGCTCTCTCACCTCGCCTCTGCTGAACCCGCCGGTTTTAGGTGCCGCCGGTCGCGCTGCTGCTCTCCCACAGGTCCAAGCTCTCTGACCTCGCCTCTGCTGAACCCGCCAGTTTTAAGTGTGTGTGCGGGGGAGGGGACTGTGTGGGGGTGGGGTGTGTGTCTGTGGAGGGTGTGTGTGTGGGGGAGGGGCGTGTGTGTGGGGAGGGGTGTGTGTGGGGAGGTGTGTGTGTGGAGGGGAGTGGTGGTGGGGGAGGGTTGTGTGCATGGGGAGAGGTGTATGTGAGGAGATTTGTTTGTGGGGATTGGTGGGTGTGGGGGAGCGGTGTGTGTGGGGGAGGGTTGTGTGTGGGGGAGGGGTGTGTTTGGGGGAGGGCTGTGTGTTTGGGGAGGGGAGTGAGTGGGGGAGTTGTCTGTGTGGGGAGGGGTGCTAGTGGCGGAGGTTTGTGTGTGGGGGGGTGCGTGTTTGGACTGGTGTGTGTGTGGGGAGGGGTGTGTGTTGGGAGGGGTATGTGTGTGAGGTGTTGTGGGGAGGGGTGTGTGTGGGGGGGAAAGGTGTCTGTGGGGAGGGGTGTGTGTGGGGATGGGTTTGTGTTGGGAGGGGTTTGTGTGTGGGTAGGGGTGTGTGTGAGGAGAGGTGTGTGTGGGGAAGTGTGTGTGTGTGTGGGGAGGGGTGTGTGTGGGGAGGGGTGTGTGTGGGGAGGGGTGTGTGTGGGGGCTGGGTGCTTGGGGAGCAGTGTGTGTGGGGAGGGGTGTGTGTGTGGGGAGGCGTGTGTGTTTGGGGATTGGTTTGTGTGTTGGGAGGGGTGTCTTTGGGATGGGTGTGTGTGTGGGGGAGGGGTGTGTGTGGGGCGGGGTGCGGGTGTGATGAGGGGTGTGTTTGGGGTGGGGTGTGTGGGTGTGGAGGGGTGTGTGTGTGGGGAGGTGTGTGTGGGGAGTGGTGTGTGTGGGGTGGGGTGTGTGTGGGGCCGGGTTGTGTATGTGCGGAGGGGTGTGTGTGTGTGTGGAGTGGTGTGTGTGTGGGAGGTGTGAGTGTGTGGGGAGGTGTGTGTGTGGGAGGGGAGTGTATGTGGGGAGGGGTGTGTGTTTGGGGGAGGTGTGTGTGTGGGGAGTGGTGTGTCTGGGAGGGATGCGTGTGTGCAGAGGGGTGTGTATGGGCGGGGTGTGTGTGTGGGGGAGGGGTGGGTGTGTGGGGAGTGTATGTGTGTGGGGAGGGGGATGTGTGGGAGCAGTGTTTGTGTGGGGAGGGGTGTGCGTGGGGAGGGGTGAGTGTGCGGGGAGTGATGTTTGTGTGGGGAGGGGTGTGTGTGTGGGGAGGAGGTGTGTGTGTGGGGAGGGGTTGTGTGTGTGGGGAGGAGTGTGTCTGGGGAGGGTGTGTGTGTTGGGAGATGTGTGTGTTTGTGGGGGAGGGTTGTGTGTGGGGAGGGTGTTTTTGGGGAGGGGCATGTGTGGAGGAGGGGTGTGTGTGGGCAGGGGTGTGTGTTGGGAGGGGTGTGTGTTGGGAGGGGTGTGTGTAGGGATGTGTGCTTGTTTGGATACGTGTGTGTGTGTGTGGGGAGGGGTGTGTGTGTGGGGAGGGGTGTGTGTGGGGCAGGGGTGTGTGTGTGGGGAGGTGTGTGCGTGGGGGACGGGTGTGTTTGGTGGGAGGAAGTGTGTAGGGGGAGGGGTGTGTGTGTGGGGAGGTGTGTGTATGTGGGGAGGGGTGTGTGCGTTGGGAGGGGTGTGTTCGTGGGGAGGGGTGTGTGTGTGGGGGAGGGGTGTATGTGGTGAGGGGCGTGTGTGAGGAGGGGTGTGTTGTGTGGGGAGGATGTGTGTGGAGGAGGGGTGTGTGAGTGGGGAGGGGTAGGTGTGGGTGAGGGGTATGTGTGTGGGGACTGGTTTGTGTGTGGGGGAGGGGAGTGAGTGTGGGGAGGGATGTGGGTGTGGGGAGGTGTGTGTGGTGTGTGGGGAGGGGTGTGTGTGTTGGGAGGGGGTGTGTGTACATGGGTAGGGGTGTGTGTCTGGGGTAGGGTTTTGTAGTGTGGGGAGGGATTTGTGTGTGGGGAGCGGAGTGTGTGTGGGGAGGGGTGTGTGTGGAGGAGGATTGTGTGTGGGGGGGGTGCGTGTGTGGGGAGTGGTGTTTGTGTGGGGATGGATGTGTGTGTGGGGAGGGGTGTTAGAGGGGGTGGGTGCTGTGTTGGAATGGGCGTGTGTTTGCAGAGGTGTGTGTGTGTGGGGGAGGGGTGTGTGTGTGTGTGATGGGTGTGTGTGCGTGGAGCGGTGTGTGTGCGGGAGGCTTGTGTGTGGGGAGGGGAGTGTGTGGGGGAGGGGAGTGTGTGTGGTGAGGGGTGTGTGTTGTGTGTCAGGGCTGTGTTTCGGGAGTGGTGTGTGCGTGGGGAGGTGTGTGTGTGTGGGGAGGGGTGTGTGAGGGGGAGGGTTGTGTGAGTGGGGAGGGTAGTGTGTGTGGGTAGGGGTGTGATTGGGGGAGGGGTGTGTGTAGGGAGGGTTGTGTGCGTAGGAGGGGTTGAGTGTGAGTGAGGGGCTTTTGTGAGGGTGGGGTGTGTGTGGGGAGGGTGTGTGTGTGGGGAAGGATGTGTGTGGGGGAGGGGTGTGTGTGGGTAGTGGTGTGTGTGGGGGAGGTGTGTGTTTGGTGAGTGGTTTGTGTGTGGGGGAGGGATGTGCGGGAGGCAGAGGGATGTGTTATTGAGGCGAGGTTTGTGTGGGGGAGCGGTGTGTCTGTGGCGAGTGGTGTGTGTGTGGGGGAGGTGTGTGTGTGTGGGGGAGGGGTGTGTATGTGGGGAGGGGATTGTGTGGGCGGAGGCGTGTGGGGGTGGCGTGTGTGGGGTGGGTTGTGTGTGGGGAGGGGTGTGTGTGTGGGGGAGGGGTGTGTGTGTGGGGAGAGGAGTGTGTGAGGAGGGGTGTGTGTGTGGGGGAGTGGTGTGTGTGGGGAGGGGTGTGAGTGTGGAGGGGTGTGTGTGTGGGGAGGGGTGTGTGTGGGGGAGGTTTGTGTGTGGGGAGGGGATTGTGTGGGGGGGAGGGTGTGTGTTTGGAGGTGTGTGTGCGGGGGAGGGGACTGTGTGGGGGTGGGGTGTGTGTGTGGGGAGGGTGTGTGTGTGGGGGAGGGGCGTGTGTGTGGGGAGGGGTGTCTGTGGGGAGGGGTGTGTGTAGGGGGGAGTGGTGGTGGGGGAGGGTTGTGTGCGTGTGGAGAGGTGTATGTGAGGAGGTTTGTTTGTGGGGATTGGTCGGTGTGGGGGAGGGGTGTGTGTGGGGGAAGGTTGTATGTGGGGAGGGGTGTGTTTGGGGGAGGGCTGTGTGTTTGGGGAGGGGAGTGAGTGGGGGAGCTGTCTGTGTGGGTAGGGCTGCAAGTGGGGGAGGGTTTGTTTGTGGGGGGGGTGCGTGTTTGGACCGGTGTGTGTGTGGGAGTGGTGTGTGTGGGGAGGGGTATGTGTGTGGGGGGTTGTGGGGAGGGGTGTGTGTGCGGGGGAATGGTGTGTGTGGGGATGGGTGTGTGTGGGGATGGGTTTGTGTTGGGAGGGGTTTGTGTGTGGGTAGGGGTGTGTGTGAGGAGAGGTGTGTGTGGGGAAGTGTTTGTGTGTGGGGGAGGGGTGCTTGGGGAGGGTTGTGTGTGGGGAGGGGTGTGTGTGTGGAGAGGGTGTGTGTGTGGGGATTGTTTGTGTGTTGGGAGGGGTGTCTTTGGGATGGCTTTGTGTGTGGGGGAGGGGTGTGTGTGGGGAGGGGTGTGTGTGGGGAGGGGTGTGTGTGGGGAGGGGTGTGTGTGAGGGAGGGGTGTCTGTGTGGGGAGGGGTGCGGGTGTGATGAGGGGTGTGTTTGGGGTGGGGTGTGTGGGTGTGGAGGGATGTGTGTGTGGGGAGGTGTGTGTGGGGAGGTCGGTGTGTGTGGGGTGGGGTGTGTGTGGGGCAGGGTTGTGTATGTGGGGAGGGGTGTCTGTGTGTGTGGATTGGTGTGTGTGTGGGGAGGTGTGAGTGTGTGGGGAGGTGTGTGTGTGGGGAGGGGAGTGTATGTGGGGAGGGGTGCCGTGTTTGGGGGAGGTGTGTGTGTGGGGAGGGGTGTGCCTGGGGAGGGATGCGTGTGTGCGGAGGGGTGTGTATGGGGCGGGGTGTGTGTGTGGGGGAGGGGTGGGTGTGTGGGGAGTGTATGTGTGTGGGGAGGGGGATGTTTGGGGAGCGGTGCTTGTGTGGGGAGCGGTTGTGCGTGGGGAGGGGTGAGTGTGTTGGGAGGGATGTTTGTGTGGGGAGGGGTGTGTGTGTGGGGAGGAGGTGTGTGTGTGGGGAGGGGAGTGTTTGGGGAGGGGCATGTGTGGAGGAGGGGTGTGTGTGGGCAGGGGTGTGTGTTGGGAGGGGTGTGTGTTGGGAGGGGTGTGTGTGGGGACGTGTATGTGTTTGGATAGGTGTGTGTGTGTGGGGAGGGGTGTATGTGTGGGGAGGGGTATGTGTGTGTGGGAGGGGTGTGTATGCATGGAGCGGTGTGTGTGGGGGAGGGTTGTGTGTGGGGACGGGTGTTTGTGGGAGATGTGAGTGTGTGTGGTGAGGGGTGTGTTTGTGTGGGAGGGCTGTGTGTCAGGAGTGGTGTGTGTGTGGGGAGGTGTGTGTGTGTGGGGAGGGGTGTGTGTGGGGGAGGGTTTTGTGTGTGGGGAGGTGAGTGTTGTGTGGGTGGGTGTGTGTGTGTGGGGAGGTGTGTGTGTATGGGGAGTGGTGAGATTTGGGCAGGGGAGTGCGTGGGGAGGGTTGGAGTGCGTAGGAGAGGGTTGAGTGTGGGGAGTTGTGTGTGTCGGGGAGGGGCCTGTGTGGGGAGGGGTGTGTGTGGGGGAGGGGTGTATCTGTGGTGAGTGGTGTGTGTTTAGGGAGGGGTTTTTGTGTGGGGAGGGGTTTGTGTGGGGAGGGTTGTGTGTGTGGGAGGGGCGTGTGTGCGGGAGGGGTGTGTGTGGGTAGGGGTGTGTGTGTGGGGAGGGGTGTGTGTGGTGAGTGGTGTGTGTGTGGGGGAGGGATGTGTGTATTGGGGAGGGGTTTGTTTGTGGGGAGGGTTGTGTGTGTGTGAGGGGTGTGTCTTTGGTCAGTGGTGTGTGTGGGGAGGGGTGTGTGTGTGGGGGAGGTGTGTGTATGTGGGGAGGGGTTTGTGTGGGTGGAGGCGTGTGTGGGGAGGGTTGTGTGTGGGGAGGGGTGTGTGTGTGGGGGAGGGGTGTGTGTGTGGTAAGAGGTGTGTGTGAGGAGGGGTGTGTGTGGGGGAGAGGTTTGTGTGGGGATGGGTGTGTGTGTGCGGAGGGGTGAGCTTGGGGAGGGGTGTGTTTGGGGAGGCTACTGTGTGGGGGAGGGGTGTGTATGTGGAGGGGTGTGTGTGGTGGAGGGGACTGTGTGGGGGTGGGGTGTGTTTGTGGGGATGGTGTGTGTGTGGGGAGGGGCGTGTGTGTGGGGAGGGGCGTGTGTGTGGGGAGGGGTGTGTGTGGGGGGGAGTGGTGTGTGGGGTGAGGGTTGTGTGCGTGGGGAGGGGTGTATGTGAGGAGGGTTGTGTGCGAGGAGTAGTGGGTGTGGGGGAGGGGTGTGTGTGGGTGAGGGGTGTGTTTGGGGGAGGGGTGTGTGTGGGGAGGGGTGCTTGTGTGGGGGAGGGGTGTCTGTGAGAGAGGGTTGTTTGTGTGGGGGAGGGGTGTGTGTGAGTGAGGGTTGTGTTTGGGGGAGGGGTGTGTGTGGGGATGGGTGTGTGTGTGGGGGAGGGGTGTATGTGGGGAGGGGTGTTTGTGTGGGGGAGGGGTGTGTGTGAGGGACGTGTATGTGTGTGTGGAGGGGTGTGTGTGTGGGAAGGGGTATGTGTGGGGAGGGGTGTGTGTGTGGGGAGGGGTGTGTGTGGGGTGGGGTGTGTGTGGGGTGGGGTGTGTGTGGTGCGCGTTGTGGGTGGGGGGGAGGTGTTTGTGTGGGGAGGGGTGTGGGGGACGGGTGTGATTGTGGGGAGGTGTGTGTGTGGGGTGGAGTCTGTGTGGGGAGGGGGCTCTGTTTGTGGAGGAGTGTGTGTGGTGCGGGGTGTGTGTGGGGTGGAGGTGTATGTGTGGGGAGGGGTGTGTGGGGGGGAGGGGTGTGTGTGGGGGAGGGGTTTGTGTGTGGGGAGGTGTGTGTGTCTGGGAAGGGGTGTGTGTGTGGGGGAGGGAAGTGTGTGGGGACTGGTGTGGGGTGGGTTATGTGTGTGGGGAGGGGTGTGTGTGGGGTGGAGTGTGCGTGGGGAGGGGGGTGTGTGTGGGAATGGGGATGTGTAGGGAGGGGTGTGTGTGTGGGGAGGGGTGTGTGCGGGGACGGGTGTGTGTAGGGAGGGGTGTGTGTGGGGGAGGGGTGCGTGTGTCGGTAAGTGGTGTGTGTGTGGGGAGGGGTGTGTGGGGGGAGGGGTGTGTGTGTGGGTGAGGGGTGTGTGTTTGGGGAGGGGTGTGTGTGGGGGAGGGGTGTGTGTGTGGGTGTGGAGTGTGTGTGTGGGTGAGTGCTGTGTGTGTGGGGAGGGGTGTGTGTGGGGGAGGGGTGTGTGTGTATGTAGGGGTGTGTGTGGGGAGGGGTGTGTGTGGGGAGGGGTGTGTGTGGGGAGGGGTATGTGTGTGGGTAGGTGTGATTGTGTGGGTAGGGTTGTGTGTGTGGGGAGGGGTGTGTGTGTGGGGAGGGGTGTGTTTGTGGGGAGGTTTATGTGTGTGGGGAGGGGTGTGTGTGTGGGGAGGGGGGTGTATGTCGGGAGGGGTGTGTGTGGTAGTAGGCGTGTGTGTGGGGAGCTGGGTGTATGTGGGGAGGTTTCTGTTTGTGGGGGAGGGTTGTGTGTGTGGGGAGGGGTGTGTGTGGTGAGGGAGTGGTGTGTGTGGGGGGAGGGGAGTGTTTGTGGGATTGGGTGTTTGTGTGTGAAGTCAGGCGGCTCTCTCTCTCTGTTGCCCTCAATCTAACAATCTAATATACACGTCACCCCTCACTGTATCTTTCATATACCCCACACCCCTCAGTCTAACGTTCTCTGTTAAACCCTACACCATCACAGTGAAACTCGGATATACCCCAAACCCCAGACTGTAACACGCCACTCACGCTTCTGTAATACTTAACATGACACCACTCACAGTGTCTCTGATATACACCACAGCCCCCATTGTAACACTCTGATATGCCATGCACCATCACTCCAACTCTATGATATACCCCACACAATCACTCCAACAATCGGATATGCACCACACCATTACTCCAACACTCTGGTACACCTCACTGCACTCTGATATACCCAGCACCCTTCACTGTAACCCTGTGATACACCCTGCACCCCACACCCCTCACTATAACACACCGATATGTCCCACACCCCTCACTGTAAAACTCTGATATACCCCACATCCCTCATGGCAACACTCTGATATACCCCTCACTGTAACACGCTGATATTCACCTCACTTTAATCCTCTTACATATCCGAAATCTCTCACTCTGACCCGCCGATATACCCCACTCACAACACGTACCACTCTTTAACACTCTGATCTACACCACACCCCACCTTGGCACTCTGATATACCCACACACACCTCACTGTAATGCACCGATATATCCCACTCCCCTCACGGTAACACCCTGATATACCCAACACAACTCTGATATAACCAACACCCCTCACATTGGCACTCTCATACACCCCAGATACTCCTCACAGTAACACACCGATAAACCCCACACCGCTCACAGTAACACTGAATATACCCCACACCCCTCACTGTAACACTGCTATACCTCACACTCCTCACTGTAACACTGTTATACCTCACACTCCTCACTAACACACCAATATTCCCCATACCGCTCACTGTAACACACCGATATACAGCATAACCCTCACTGTAACACTGCTGTACCCACATCTCTCAATGTAACAATCTGATATACCCCACATCCCTCACTGTATCACTCTGTTATACACCACACCCCTCACTGTATCACTCTGTTATAACAGACACCCCTCACTGTAAGTCTCTGATATACCCCACATCCCTCAATGTAACACCCTGATATTACACACACCCCCCACTGTAATAAACTTTTATAAACAACACCCCTCACTGTAACACTCTGATTTACTGCACACACGTCACTGTAAAACTGTGACATACTCAACATCCCTCACTGTAACACTGTGATATACTCAACACCCCTCACTGTAACATTCTGATATACCCCACAACCCATACTGTAACACTGTGTTATACCCCACAAATCTCACTTTAACACTCTAATAAATTGCACACCCCTCACTGCAACACACTGTTATACCCCACACCCTCACTGCAACACTCTGATATACCCCACATCACTCACTGTAACACTGATATACCCCACACCCCTCACTGTCACACACTGTTGTACCCCACACCCCTCACTGTAAAACTCGGTTATACAACACACCTCTCACTGTAACTCGCTGAGATAACCCACACCACTCATTGCAGTACGCTGATACACCCCAAAACACCCACTATAGCACTGATATACCCACACACCACTCACTGTAACAGACAGTTATACTCCACACCACACCACACCACTCACTGTAACTCTCCGAAGTACACCACACACCTCACAGTAACACTCTGATAATCACCTAACTTTAATCCTCCCTTACTTATCCAAAAACTCTCACTGTGATGCACCGATATACCCCAATCACCGCAATTTATCACTCTGATATACCCCTCACCCCTAAATGTAACACGCTGATATACCCTACACCACTCACTGTAACACTCTGATATATCCCACACCCCTCACATTGGCACTCTGATATACTCCACACCCCTCACATTGGCACTCTGATACATCCCAAACACCTCACTGTAACACATCGATATGCTCCACACCCCTCACTGTAGCACACCGACATGCCCCACAGCATTCACTGTAACACTATGATATACCCCACACCACTCAGTGTAAGACTTTGATATACCCCACACAACTCAATGTAAGATTCTGCAAAAACACCACACCCCTCACTGTAAAAGTGATATGCCCACACCCCTCAATGTTCAGTGATATAGCTCACACCTCTCGCTGTAACACTGTGATTTATCCCACACCCCTCGGTATAACACTGTGATTTATCCCACACTCCTCACTGTAACACTCCGATATACCCCACACCCCTCTCTGTAACACGCTAATATACCTCACACCCCTCACAGTAACACACTGATATACTACACATCCCTTACCCCTCACTGTAACACTCTGATACATACCACACCCCTCACTTTTACACTCTGATATACCCCACACCCCTCACTCTAACTCTCTTATATCCCACATGACTCACTGTAACATTCTGATACACCCCACACACCGCACTGTAACGGTCTGATGAACCTCACACCCCCCACTGTTACACTCTCTGATATATTCCTTACCCCTCACTGTAATCCTGATATACCCCACACCACTCACTGTTGTCTGCCACTTCAATCCCATGGGCTTCAATTTTGGTAATATGTGATACCTTGTCAAGCATCTTTTCAAATATAGGGAAATTGGGATAGTGTGAGTAGTACCAATCATACAGCCATAGAATAGGTGATCCAAGTGTTGTTAACAATTTGTTTAGCATACTTGATGCCCCACTCTGATCACAGTCCTCTTCTGGTTTCAATCAATGAATTAAAAAATCATTGATTTTAATCCTATTTTATTTTTTCTATGTATTTGTTGTCAGGATATGGGTGATTCTCACAAGGCCAGTTCACTTGCCCATCCCTAGTTACCCATGAGAAAATGGTGGGCCTTCATCTTGAGCCGCTGCAGTCCATGTGGTGAAGGTGCTCCCACAATACTGTTATGGAAGGAATTTCAGACTTTTGCCCCAGTGACGATGAAGTAAAGGTGATATATTTGAAGGGTACAGTAGCATAGTGGTTATGTTGCTGGTCTAGTAAACCAGAAGACTGGACAAATGAATCAGAGTTCAAATCCCACCAGCTGTGGAATTTAAATTCAATTAATTAAACAGATCTGGAATAAAAAGCTAGTGTCAGAAATGGTGACTATTAAAGTACCAGATTGTCGTAAAAATACATCTGGTTCACTAATGACCTTGTTTAGGGCAGGAAATCTGCTGTCCTTACCTGGTCTGGCTGAAATGTGACTCCAGATTAAATGCAATGTGATTGACTCTCAACTGGCCACAGAATTGGCTCAGCATGACAGTCGTTTGTCACAGGCGGCTCACCACCACCTTCTCCATGGCAATTAGGGATGGGGAATAAATGCTGGCTTTGCCAGCAAAGCCCACATCCCAAGAATGAATTACACAAATGATTTATTAAGTGTCATCATGATTTAAAAAGCTTCATATTGTTTTATTGATGGTCATAATCATTTACGAAGGGTTAGAAAGATCTGTAAAGTGCTGTAATGATGGAAAGCATTATAAAGGGTTATAAATATTAATAAAGTCCTGGTGGCGGGCGTTCTCCTCCCCGGGCTCTGCTGTTTGGGCTCCTGTGGGCCAGGCCAAACCGGGCTGCTCCGGCTCGCCACCCGCCACTCGTGGAAACCGGAACTCCAGCTGCTGCTGCCCTCAGGAAGCCCGCCTGCCTCCCGCCACTAGGGCAAGGTCCCGAGAGACAGCCGCAATCTTTGTGTGGCGTCCAAGAGCCGCAATCTTTGTGCGGGGCCCCAGAGCCGCCATCTTTGTTCCGAGATGCCAGAGCCACAATTTTTGCGTGGGGCCCCAGATCCATCAACTTTGTGCGGGGACCCCAGTGCCGCCATTTTTGTGCTGGGCCACAGAGCCGCCATCTTTGTACCGGGCCCCAGAGCCGCCATCTTTGTGCAGGGACCCCGTGCCACCATATTTGTGCTGGGCCCCAGAGCCGCCATCTTTGTACCAGGCCCCAGAGCCGCCATCTTTGAGCGGGACCACAGTGCCACCATCTTTGTGCTGGGCCCCAGAGCCGCCACATTTGTGTGGGACCGCAGAGCCACCATCTTTATGCGGGACCCCAGTGACGCCATCTTTGTGCTGGGCCCCAGAGCCGCCACATTTGTGCGAAGTCGCAGAGCCGCCATCTTTGTGTGGGATCCCAGTGCCGCCATCTCTGTGCTGAGCCCCAGAGCTGCCACCTTTGTGCGGGACCGCAGAGCCGCCATCTTTGTGCTGGGCCCCAGAGCCGCCATCTTTGTGCGTGGCACCAGAGCTGCCATCTTTGTGCGGGGCCGCACAATATCAGGCCCAGCGAACTTTCAACTCTCAGGCTGCAAAGTCTCCGATTCTTCTCATCCTTTAATGAATTTTACTATCAGAGTAAAGGGATATTTCCCCACATTCTTCAACTGCTCTCTGAACTTAGTCTGGGTCACAGCGTAAATCCCAGTGTTTGTGCAGCAACTCAGCAGCTGCAGCCTGAATCCCAGTTCCCGTACATAATGAGGAAGTTACGCAGAATAATACCCCAAATACCACATCCGGTTCCATAAAGATTGAACAATAAACACCACCCATAACAGGATGAAATTGCCGAAGATAACAAGCAGTAGAATGATGGATTTCCTGCGGCTCTCCATCTCTGGGTCTCTGGGACTCTCCCCACTGCTGGGACCCCGGAGTCTCCTGCACGCTCTGCTGGACACTAAAATGTGTCTGACGGTGACAGCATTGAGCAGCAGAATCACAACAAATGGGACACATGGGGTGAGAATATAATGAAGGAGCTCGATTGCTCCCCATGCCCGCGACAACCGAACATCCATTGTGACAATACAAAACCAGGGCTCGTTCTCAAGAAAATACAGACCTGTGAACATAAAATACCAGATGATGTTCTTTAAACCGGTCAGCACAATCACTGTTCCCAGAACAACAGCCGCCGTTTTCTCGTTGCAATATTTAGTTTTCAGCTTCTGTCAACAAATGGCCACAAATCGATCAAATGTGAAAGTGATGGTGAACCAGACGGAACAGCCTGTGGCTGTAAACAGCAGGACGGCGTGGATATTACACACGGGGATGTACCACAGGAAATCAAAATGTTCCCTATAAACAATCGGAATGTGCCTCAATATCAGGTCGAGGATAACGACCAGTAGATCCGCCGCTGCCATGGCCACCAGGTAGCGAGTGACACATTTGGAGAGACCGCACTTTCCCCAAGACAGGATCACAATTGCCACAATGTTAACTGTGTGGAAGGGAAATAAACAGAGAAATTATACATCAGGCTGGGAGCAAGAGCAGCAGTTCGATGGAATTCGGGGAGGAATCTGCAACTCATCTAATTCTATTAGCTGTGGAGCTGAATACAGGATTTATTGTGTGGATAACCGGGAATACATTGTGGAATCAATAAATTAAATGGGAATGACTACAACATGAAAATAACAGATGTTTCATCAAGGAGAGATTAAATGATCAATCTGCATTTAGCCCAGCGGACAAAAGCACCACACGAGGTACCCGGGAAATCAAGGACCAGAACCTTTCAGGAAGCCTTAGTGTCCCGGGATCAGTCATTATTTGGAGCGGTGCAATTCACTTCTGTGCCCCTGTGATAGGAGAGGAGGAAATCCCACTTGGATTCCTGCTCCTGGTTAGAATATCAATTATATATTGAGCTGAAAATGAATGCAACAGCAATATATAGAAACTGCAACCTTGGCATGCAATAATTACACGTAATTGTATGTAAAATGTGCGGATGTAATATGACAATGCTAAGATAATAAATACAAGTGCACTGCAGTTATAAAGATAACTGGGCTATCAGAAGTGTTTTGAAATTAGATTTTTCCACATTTTTGTTTGAAATACCCAAACTGTAGCTCAAAGAAAGGAAGATTTCCAAATAACTTTGCAAATTTCTCAATACGAGAGGACACTGAATTAAAATAAATAGTGATCATTGACCAGGTAATGTCCCACTAAATGCATTTATCAACATCAAAATTAGATGATTTATCCCGCAAGCAAAGCGCTGCTGACTGCTGTTGTAAAGTATCTGAACACAAACAGAAGAGATTTATCCTTGTACTTTTTCACCTGTTGTTTCCATCTAGTGCAGAGAATATTAGACGAGAAGATATCAAAGGATTTTCTGATCCTCAGTGCTTCAGTGACAATCAGCTGCGATTGTTTATCCTAAATTACAGCAGGAGGCAATAGAGAATAACTTTGGGTCTCGCTGACAGATTTACTGAACTGTGACAGACGGGCAAGGGAGCTAATTGTAAATTAAAAACAATGATTGGAAATAAATGTATTGAAATCTGGTTGAATGAACATTTTTGGGAGTATAAAGTATCTTTGTAATCCTATTTTAACCATCAGAAGCAGTGCCACTAATGCAGAACTGGAAATGATGGGGAAGGGGACACTGACTGGAACTGAATGATTAACGGATATTTCAGGCATTTAAAGATGTGGATGCGATCTGCCAGGATTTGTTCCTGTGACTCTATAAGTAACCATACCGAGCATTAGGTGAAAACCAAAGCAAAATACTGCAGATACTGGAAATCTGAAATGAAAACTGAAAATGCTGGAAATACTCAGCGGGTCAGGCAGTATCTGTGGAGAGAGAGAGAGAGAAACAGATTTAACGTTTCAGGTCGATGACCTTTCGCCATTAGGTGAAAAGTCGCCTAAACCAAGACAGCATTCATCTGATCTGATACTAAGGGGTCGAGTTTCCTGGAGCCGTCAGGTGGGGTTTCAGGCGTGTTGGCGGGGGGGGAAATCACAAAAATGGGGGGTCATGAACGCCCGCCTGATCTCCCGCACCATCCAACTTTCACCCAGCGTTTCAATCCGACCCGAATCAGACCTGCCCACAGCAGGCGGGACTGGTCGTTGGGAGCCTAATCTCCAATTATTGGAATCTATAATGCCATTTTAAGGGGCCCTTGCTATTTTCAGCCTTTCCCCACGTTAAACATGTCTGGTGGGATCCCCGCTGATGAAACTTGGCGTGAACAATGTCGGCTTGCTTACTTTCAGCTGCAAGTCAGTCAGGAATGAAGAGATTTAATCAGACAGCATTTGAAGTTTGCAGGACTTTGTTGTTTCAGGCTTGGGCAACTTGCTCAAGGCTTACACACAGCTGTGGAAGGTTGGAGCCTCACACACTTCTCCAGTGTGAGCTCCTGGGAAGCCCATCTCACCACCCTCACTCAGCACTTCCTCAAAGGAGGCATCTACCAGAAGCATGGGAGGCCTTTTTTCCCATCCCTTCATGGCATTAGAGGATCTCCAACAGCAGAGGAGGCAGCAGCAGATCCAGGAGCAACAGCAGCACCAGCAACAGCAGGAGCAGCAGGAGCGGCAGGCTGCAGCTCACCCACCTGCGGCAGCACAGGCCAGAAGGGGCCAGCGCATGGAAGGCCTTCGGCGCAGGAGATACCCCCCAAATAGAGTCTACAGACACAGGGTGAGCCACCTTAACATGACTGAGCAGCAGTGCCAAAGGTGGCTCTGACTTTCGCGATACGTAGTGACTGACATCTGTGCAATGCTGCAGCAAGACCTGGAGCCCAGAGCACCAGGTCGACACTCTTTAACAGTGGCCATCAAAGTCACCACCGCACTCAAATTTTTTGCCTCAGGCTCTTCCATGTATCAGCAGCAGACATCAGCGGCATCTCCCAGGCGGCCGCACACACTTGCATCACGCAGGTAACCGATGCCCTCCCCTCGTGCACAATCACATCCATTTCACCAGGGATCATGCAAGTGTGAGGGCGCGAGCGCGTGGATTAGCTCAGCTGGCAGACTTTGCATGGGTGCAGGGCGTCATTGACTGCACACATGTGGCCCTTAGGGCACCCCATCGCAATCCATGAGTTTTTGTCAACTGCAAGGGCTTCCATTCCCTTAACGTTCAGCTGGTGTGTGACCACAAGCAGGAGATTTTGCATGTTTGTGCCAAGTGCCAAGCCGCCATGACTCCCTCATACTGCACCAGTCTACTCTGCCTCTGCTATTCAGTCCGCCAGACGAACGTTAATGATGGCTACTTGGAGACAAGGGATATCCCCTGCGGAGTTGGCTAATGATGCCCTTGAGGAGACCAGCCAATGAAGCTGAGGAGCGCTACAACTCCAGCCACATTTCCACCAGATGCATTATCGAGCAAACCATCGGATTGCTGAAGATGCGCTTCAGATGCCTGGATAGATCAGGTGGAGCCCGACAGTACTCCGCAGCCAGGTTCTCCAAAATCGTCGTGGTTTGCTGTCTACTTCACAACATGGCACACCATCGTGGCTTACAGATTCCACAGGACCAAGAGTCTCCTCACAGAGCCACCTCGGATGAGGATGATGCAAGCAGGAGGAGGAATAGAAGGAGGAGGAGGAGGAGGCCGAAAAGGACAATCCTGCAGAGGCCCATCAACCAGCGGCACCATTACCCGAGAACATTGCTGGCCGGAATGCAAGTAACTCACTCATCCTGCCCAGATTTGCTTAGCCTCGTACATCAAACACTGTAGGGTCTCTGTGGTGTAGTGGGAACAGTTGGTAAATAAGCGACCTAGAGTACATCTTTAACTGGTTGTACTTAATAAGGCCTTTCTGGCGCAGAGTGACTGTTGGTAAACCATTTAACTGGCGTAATTAGAGGGATAGGTTTAATTTAAATCCAATTAATTAAAGGGGCTACTAGCATCTAAAATCGGGTAGAGGGTGTCTACAGCTAACAATAAAAAGTTTAATTAATTACATAGAATGGAGCAGGTGATGTGTTACTGTTGCGAGATGTGGGAGCCGGTAGACCCCATTGAGGCTCATGGTGATTACATCTGTGACAAGTGTCTGTTGTTACAGGATCTCCAGCTCCGTGTTGATGAGCTGGAGTTGGAGCTTCAGACACTGCGACACATCATGGAGGGGGAGAAGTACCTGGACTCAGTGTACCAGAAGGTGGTCACACCTATGAAGTTAATTAATTTAGATGTAGCCCAAGGCCAGGTTCAGGACGGTGTGACTACCAGCGAGGCAGGTACGGGGATCCAGGAGGTAGTTTTGGAGGAGCCGCAGCCCTTGCTCTTGTCCAACAGGTTCGAGGATCTTACTCCCTGTGTGGACGGGAGCAGGGACTGCAGGGAGGATGAGCAACCTGGCCACAGCACCGTGGAACGGGCGGCCATTCAAGAGGGGGGAGTAAATACAAATGTTGTAGAGGTAGCGGATAGTATTATTAGAGGGATAGATAGAGTTCTCTGCAGCCAAGAGCGAGAGTCCCGTAGGCTGTGTTGCCTACCCAGTGCCAGGGTTAAGGACATTTCCTCTGGGCTGGAAATAAACTTGCAGTGGGAGGGGGTGGATCCAGTCGTCGTGGTCCATTTTGGTACAAACGACGTCGATAGGACAAGGAAGCCGGTTCTGTTAAAGGAGTATGAGCAGCTAGGGGTCAAATTAAAAAACAGAACATCAAGGCTAATAATCTCTGGATTATTACATGAGCCACGAGCGAATTTGGCTAGGACAAATAAAATTAGAGAGTTAAATGCGTGGCTCAAAGACTGGTGTGGGAGAAATGGGTTTTGCTTCCTGGGACACTGGCACCAGTACTGGGGCAGGAGGGAGCTGTTCTGTTGGGACGGGCTTCACTTGGCCAGTGCTGGGACTAGAGTCCTGGCGGATCATATAACTAGGGCTGTAGAGAGGGCTTTAAACTAACTAGTGGGGGGGAGGTTCCAAGAGAGCAAATAATAAAAATGACAACAGAGAAGGTCATAGACTTCGTGGCAGTGGGGAAACTAAAAACCAGAGTGTGTCAGGAAGGGGCAGAAGGTATGGAGTAAAAGGTAAAGTAATAAAAAGGGCAGAAGCAGGAACTAAGTGTCACAAAATATATTTGAAAGTTCTCTATCTGAATGCACGGAGCATTCGTAAAAAAATAGACGAGTTAATGGCACAAATAACTACATATGGGTATGATCTTGTGGCCATTACAGAAACATGGCTGCGAGGTGACAATGCCTGGGAATTAAACATACCAGGTTATTTTACGATCAGGAAGGACAGGCAGGAAGGAAGGGGAGGTGGGGTGGCTATGTTAATAAAGGAAGGAATCACTGTAATACAGAGAATTGATATTGGGTCAAAAGATCAGGATAATGAAACAGTTTGGGTGGACATAAGGAATAATAAGGGGAAAAAAACACTAGTGGGCGTAATCTATAGGCCTCCGAACAGTTGCAACTCGGTTGGACGGAGTATCAATCAGGAAATAGTTGAGGCTTGTAATAAGGGAACATCTATAATTATGGGGGATTTTAACTATCATATTAATTGGACAAATCAAATTGGGCAGGGCTGCCTTGAGGATGAGTTCATTGAGTGTATTAGGGATGGGTTTCTTGAGCAGTATGTAACTGAACCGACCAGGGGGCAAGCAACCTTAGATCTGGTCCTGTGTAACGCGACAGGATTAATTAAAAATGTTCTAGTAAATGTTCTTGGAATGAGTGACCATAACATGGTTGAATTCCATATTCAATTAGAGGGTGAGAAGGTTGGATCTCAAAAAAGCGTGCTTAGCTTGAATAAAGGAGACTATGAAGGTATGAGAGCGGAATTGAGTAGAGTGGATTGGGAAAACAGATTAAAGTGTTAGACGATACATGATCAGTGGTGTACATTTAAGAAGTTATTTTACAACTTCCAAAAAAAATATAATCCGCTGAAAAGAAAAGGGTGTATAAGAAAAGACAGCCATCCGTGTCTAAATAAAGAAATTAAGGATAGTATTCGAATAAAAACAAGGGCATATAAGGTAGCCAAATCTAGTGGGAGGATAGAGGATTGGGAAAACTTTAAAAGACAGCAAAAAATAACAAAAAGATTGATTAAGAAAGGGAAGATAGATTATGAAAATAAATTAGCAAAAAATATAAAAACAGATAGTAAGTGTTTTTATAGTTATATAAAAGAAAAATGGTGGCTAAAGTAAATGCTGGTCCCTTAGAGGATGAGACCAGGAAATTAATGGTGGGAAATATGGAGATGGCAAAAACACTGAATGAGTATTTTGTATCAGTCTTTACAGTAGAGGCCACTAAGAATATCCCAACACTGGACAATCAGGGGGCTATAGGGGGGGAGAGCTAAACACGATCAAAATCACTTAGGAATTGGTACTCGGTAAAATAATGGGACTCAAGGCGGATAAATCACCTGGGCCTGATGGCTTACATCCAAGGGTCTTGAGGGAAGTGGCGGTAGGAATTGTGGATGCATTGGTAATAATTTTCCAAAACTCCCTGGACTCAGCAAAGGTCCCGGCAGACTGGAAAACTGCTAATGTAACACCCTTATTTAAAAAGGGCAGTAGACAGAAGGCTGGAAACTATAGACCGGTTAGCCTAACATCTGTGGTAGGTAAAATGTTGGAGTCCATTATAAAGGAGACAGTAACAGGACATTTGGATAATCATAATTTAATAGGACAAAGTCAGCATGGTTTTATGAAGGGGAAGTCATGTTTGACAAATTTGCTGGTGTTCTTTGAGGAAGTAACTTATAGGGTGGATAAAGGGGAACCAATGGACGTAGTGCATTTAGACTTCCAAAAGGCATTTGACAAGGTGCCACACAAAAGATTATTGCTTAAGATAAAAAATCATGGGATTGGGGGTAATATTCTGGCATGGATAGAGGATTGGCTATCCAACAGAAGGCAGAGAGTTGGGATAAATGGTTCATTCTCAGACTGGCAATCAGTAACCAGTAGTGTTCCGCAGGGGTCAGTGCTGGGTCCCCAAATCTTTACAATCTATATTAACGATTTGGAGGAGGGGACCGGGTGTAACATATCAAAGTTTGCAGATGATACTAAGATGGGAGGGAAAGTAGTGAGTGAGGGTGACATATAAAACGTGCAAGGGGACATAGACAGGCTAAGTAAATGGGCAGAGATTTGGCAGATGGAATACAATACTGGAAAGTGTGAGGTTATGCACTTTGGCAGGAAAAATCGTAGAGCAAGTTATTATCTTAATGGCAAGAAACTGAAAGTTCTGAAGTACAAAGGGATCTGGGGGTCCTGGTGCACGAAACTCAAAAAGTTAGTATGCAGGTGCAGCAAGCGATTAAGAAGGCCAATGGAATGTTGGCTTTCATTGCTAGGGGGATAGAATATAAAAATAGGGAGGTATTGCTTCAGTTGTACAAGGTATTGGTGAGACCGCACCTGGAATACTGCATACAGTTTTGGTGTCCATACTTAAGAAAAGACATACTTGCTCTCGAGTCAGTACAAAGAAGATTCACTCGCTTAATCCCGGGGATGAGGGAATGGACATATGAGGAGAGTTTGAATAGATTGGGACTCTACTCATTGGAGTTAGGAAGAATGAGAGGCGATCTTATTGAAACATATAAGATTGTGAAGGGGTTGGATCAGGTGGATGCGGGGAGGATGTTCCCGATGATGGGTGAAACTAGAACTAGGGGGCATAGTCTTAGAATAAGGGGCTGCTCTTTCAAAACTGAGATGAGGAGGAACTACTTCACTCAGAGGGTGGTAGGTCCATGGAATATGCTGCCCCAAAAAGCTGTAGAAGCTGCATCATTACATAAATTAAAACAGAAATAGACAGTTTCCTAGAAGTAAAGGGAATTAAGGGTTACGGGGAGCGGGCAGGAATTTGGACCTGTGTCTAGGTTCGGATCGGTCATGGCCCTGTGGGTAGGTGAGCGGGCCCAGGGGCCGTGTAGCCTGATCCTGCTCCTATTTCATGTGTCTAATTCTGTTAGATTCAAGAGATAGTTCTGTGATAGTAGATTGGCAGTTAGGATCAGATCAGCCATGATCTTATTGAATGGTGGAGCAGGCTCGAGGGACCGATTGGCCTACTCCTGCTCCTGTTTCTTATGTTCTTGTTCTTAGCCTCGCTGCTTCTTACCTGAGCATGGACAATGGCCAATCCCTGTGCATTTCTACCTATTTGACTAGCTTGCTGACAACTGCAAGTAATCCTAAGGCCTCTATGTGAAATCCCCATTCGCCAAATGACAAACGCCACAACTGCAGCAGTTGCCATCAGATTTTTAATGCATAAGATACTGATGGCATTAAAACTATTTACCAAACTTTGCACCCAAGTGAATACCCTAGTGATTAGTGGTGCTTTATTTTTCTCTTACGCGTGCTCCTACATTGTGGTACCCCTGGGGCTTTAGCAGATGTGGAGTCCCCTTGCTCACTTTCCTGCTGCTCCTGTCTCTTCACCTTTGGCGGGCATCCTCTGGGGCGGCGAGCTGGCGAGGGCTCGCCAGCAGTCTGCTGCTCCTGCGGTTGTGCAGGGGTTTAAACGCCTATCTCACTTGGGTGTGGACTCTGATGCGGCTCTGACCGAGGGCTCTGCAGTGGCATGGAAGTGTGAGCGCGTTGAGAGGAGCCCCCACTTCCTTGAGATCTGCCAGCAACCTCCCCCTCATGGGTCACGTCCCCCTCAGCGCCTGCAATTGGCTGGAGAGAACCTTGCTGCACATCAGGGGGTCCATGGGGACCCGTATCTGCACTGGAAGTCCTGCTCAGAAGGACCTCCATGAAGGTCTGGTTTCTGTGCTCAATAGATGCCCATCGCTCCTCAAGAGATGTCATTTTATTCTGAGCACTCACCATGTTTTCGATACCCTGGCGACTAAGCTCCTCCATGTCCGTAGCCATACTCTCCTCGGCCGTAGTCCTCCTCTCCTCGACCGCAGACCTCCTCTCCTCAGCCATAGGCCTACTCTCCTCGGCCATAGCCCTCCTCTCCTCGGCGGCAGCCAGCCTTATCATGGAGGTAGCCATCCTTTCCGTGGTGATGCGTTCATGCGCCAATGCTCTGACTAATGCTCTGCTCATGTTCGTTATGGACTCCTCCATTCGCACCACACTCGCAGCGACCCTGGAGACAAAACCTGCCAGAGGCTCCTGCATCTGCGCAAGGAGATCCATCACCTCTTCTCTTGCGGATGGACCCAGAGGCAGAGGGTCGACATGCGGCTGAGTTGAGCTGGCAGTGGCCTGCGCCCTCCATCGAGGACTCTGCACTGCTGTCCATGTCTCCACAATCTGCTGATGCTCACTTGTGAGCTGTGAAACACCAGGTGACAACACTACACTATGTCCCGAGGATCCACCCGAGGTGCGACTGTCTGCGATGCTGCTGGGTGCACTAACTTCTGCTGACGCTGCGCCCTCAGAGGTTGGAGCTTCAGTGAAGAGTCTGGATGCACAGCCTCTTCCTCCTCCAGAGTGGGGACGGGGGCTCTGGATGGTCCTGTGGGGGAGTAAAGGAAAGAGTTAGAGATGTGAGGCCAAGGCTACATGCATATTGGATTTTGCAGATGCTCATAAGTCCAAATGATGCAGCTTCAGAATCATAACAGCCGCTCATGCTATGTCAATGAGAGAGTTGGAAAACTATTCTGTCACCAGCTTGCGGGCGTGCACCTGTCTCTCCTTCCCCAGCTCCCGCAGCCACAACAGCCCCGACAATCTCCAGCACAACTTTCTCCCATGGGATTAGAGATGCTATTGAGGGTGGTCCTCCTCCAGTCCTGGCTCGCTCTCTGTTATTGTGAGCTCTCTTTTCCTGCAATGAGGGAGACAAGTGGAGTTTGAGTGAGAATGCAGGAGTGAGTGCAGAGATTGAATAGCATAGATACTTAGAGGGAGACAAAGAAGGTGTGAGGCTGCAAGATGAAGGGCCCTCCCTGTTCGTTGTCAGTTGTGTTCAAAGCATTAGAGTGAGAGGTAGTTTGAGGGCTGCATGGTGGAATAGTTATATGAATGTGAGCATAGAGAGAGAGGGAATGGGTAAGGGTGCATGGATGTGACTGTGAAGTGGGATGTGGAGGAAGAGAGTGCTGAAGCGGAGTGCTGTTGGGGAAAGGCATTTGGGATCAGGTTGAGGGTGATGGTAACTTCATACTTACTTTTCCTCTACGGTGAAGGTCTTGGAATCGCTTCCTGCACTGCATCCATGTTCTTCTGGTGACTCCCAGAGAGTTCAGATCTGCTGCCACCTGCATCCATGCAGCCTGGGTTTCAGTGTGAGGCCTCTTCCTCCCTGACCTCGGGAAGAGGACCTCCCTGTGGGCCCTAACCCCATCCAATACTGTCTGTAGTGACGACTCGTCGAATTTGACGGCAGCTCGGGTCTGGCACTGGCCACAGCTGCTGCAGGCTCCAGTGCCATACTGAACGGCTCGTTGGGAAGCCTGCAGTGGTTGCAATGCTTGCTATTGACTTTAAAAGCACCACGAATGATGATGTCATACTGTGCGGCTTTCTTACTTGAAATAGTCAATTAACAAGGGTGCCCACACGCTGGAAATAAATTGGCCAATTGAGGGGAAATTGCATCCAGCTGGCAGACCTATTTATATTCGTGTCAGAACCTAACATTCGGGGAAGCCGACAATTCCCCGCACCTGCGGGAAAATCGGCCCATTATAATGTTGAGTGTAGGTAGCAGACTGAAATTCGTTAAATAAAGAGTCACCTCCAATGAATTTCCTTGAGTTGAATATAGAACATATGAATCTTGGTAACACGATATCATGTTCAGAATCAGTACCCTACAGCAGCGCGGATGGGATGGGGAATGACAAAGAGAGAAGCACAGTTAAACATGTGGGAAAAAGTCTGTTGGTTAGCGCCTCCCCTTAGCGCCTTCGGGGGGTGCTAACGGGGCGCTACATGCTTAGTGACCGAGTGTGGCTATTTTAGTGCCGCTCGTGGAATCAGCCAGTCATTTTGTACTGGCGCTAAAGATTACCACCACGATCTCCTGCACCCACAGATCATGATATCATGCGAACGTGCAATGCCCCGGACCGGATATTGAGTCACGTCCCCTGCCTTTCCCCCTGCCGCTAGGGACAATATGTAGAGCGAAAAGTTTTCAAGTATTGAAGAGGCTGTGGGGAGCGCTTCTTAAAGGTGGCCACATCCTGCCTCTACTTTTCGGTGAAACTTTTGGTACAGCAGGTTGAGAGGGAGAGAGAGGTCTGGAGAGATTCGACGCTACGCGAAGGATTTTCGGGTCCTGAGCACCATTTTCGAGGTTCCTTTTTATTTTACCTACCTTCTAACAATATTTAGAAACTTGTATTTTGGCTGCAGTAACTCGGGGCGTCGTCATCGTCCAGCTTCACCTTCGGAGGCAGCAGAGGCGCAGGAAGGAGAGAGAGAGTGTGGCAAAAGTGTCCAGAAGGAGGAGGGCCATTATGCCTCTGCACAGGCGACCTTGCCCACCCAGGATATTCAGCGACCAATTCTCCTCCTATATCCATTTGTCTGAGGAGCAGTGTTTCCAATGGCTGTGCTTCAGCGAGGAGGTGGTCACTGAGCTCTCTCACCTCCTGCAACCAGATCTGCCTCCTCAGCTCAGGACTAGGTCGTCCCTGTCGGTGGCAGTGAAGGTGAGAGTGGCTCTGAATTTCTAAGTCAGCGGTTCCTTTCAGGCTTCTACTGGCGACATAGTGAATATCTCCCACGTGCCCTGCTGCGCGCGCAGATCATGACATCATTTAATAGTGCAACGCCCTTTGTGCGCCCCAAACCGGAACTTCACTCGCGCCGGCCCATTGTGCGCCGGGCGTCCCGAGCGACTGTGAAGTGGAACGGTACACAGGCCAGCCAGGCCGGGGGGAGCGCTAATTAAAGGGCACTTACCCAGCAGTATAAAGGCCAGCCATTTTGCAGCATTCACTCTTGTGCAACGGTTTTTTGGACAGAGACCAAGGAGGAGAGTTTACTGGTTTGGACCAACACTTCGACAGGTATTTTTGGCTCAGGCCAGAGCTTACCAATTATCTTAGCCTTCATTCAGAGCTCAGTGTTTGCCAGCATATAATGGGGGCTGCATTGGGTGGCAACGCTGAATTTCAGCCTTATGCCAGAAGGGCTTACAGACGCTGTGAGAGAGTGGCAGCCCTTGCTAGACGCAGAGGGGGCAACAGGCGTCGCCAACTGAGGCCTTACCCACGCAGGGTATACCGCCAGCAGACCTCCTATCTGACCATGTCCGCCGCGATGTGTGTTAGGAGGCTGCGATTCTGAAGGGAGGTGGTTACAGACATCTGCCGGCTGCTTCAAAGAGATCTGCAGCCACAGCTGATGCGCAGGACGTCTCTGTCGGAGGCAGTGAAGGTGACGGTGGCTCTCAACTTCTATGCCTCCAGCTCCTTCCAATCCGCTACTAGGGACATCGCTAACATCTCCCAGTTCGCCGTGCATTGCTGCAGCCGCCAGGTGACCGAAGCCCTTTTCAGAAGGAGACATCAATTCATCTCCTTCCCCATGACCCTGGACAAGCAGCAGCAGCGTGCAGTGGGGTTTGCAAGAATAGCGGGCTTCCCCATGGTGCAGGGCGCCATTGACTGCATGCATGTGGCTTTGCGGGCACCTCTTGAGCATGCCGACGATTACCGCAACCAGAAGGGCTACCATTCCCTCAATGTACAGCTGGTGTGTGACCACAGGCAGCGCATTCTAGCTGTCAATGCCCGCTTTCCAGGCAGCAGCCACGATGCCTTTATCCTGCGACAGACAACTGTGGCTGACATGTTCCAGGCACAGCCTCCCCCAAGAGGATGGCTTATCGGGGACAAAGGCTATCCTTTGTGTACCTGGCTCATGACCCCGCTCCGCGCGCCCACGACCCCTGCTGAAGAGGCATACAACGAGAGCCATCAAGCGACGAGGAACCTCATAGAACAAACAATCAGCGTGCTCAAGCAACGGTTCCACTATCTCGACTGCTCCGGGGGAGCCCTCCAGTATTCGCAGGATCGAGTCTCCCAATTCGTCGTCGTTTGCTGCATGCTGCACAACCTGGCTATCTGCAGGACTCGGGCACTGCCACCTCACGTTGGACCACCACCTTAGGAGGAGGAGCAGGAGGAGCATGAGGACGACGAGGACGAGGAGTACCAGCCCAGGAGGGACGCACAAGGTCCAAGGGCCGCGCGTCGTCGGCTTATTGAACGTCACTTTTAGGCCCCCTGTCAGGGAATGGCTTGTGCCAATGATAGAACATGATTGCAGCCGCTCCACAAGCCCTCAGCCGGTTAAGGCAACAAACACTTCAAAGATCAAACATGGACAATGTGAATAAATAAAATGCTTTATTGTACAAACTCTGGGCCCTTCCCACATGAAAACCAAAAACAGAGGAAACACCCAAAAAACACTCAAACACATTACTCGCTCCCACAACCTGGGGAGGATTAACAAAATAGGGCAACTAAAATGGCCATCATTCTCGGCCTTCGTCCAAAACAAACATCACATCATCGGCCTTCAAAAAACAAACATCCAATTCTCGGCCTCAAGAAACAAACACAAATAGCCACACATTCGACTATTTGGCCCACTAGGGCGATACCTTGACCATCTTTGGGTGGCCCCTGCCCGCCCTGCTGCTCCACCTCAAAGTAAGGCCATTGGCTGCTGCAAGGCTGGGGGCAGGCTCCTGAGGGGCACATGTCATGACGGCAGATGCCCTTGGGGGTCGGCCTAGTCGAGGTCTGGGCGTCGAGCGGCCGGCTGTTGATTGCTGCAGCTGTGGCTGGCCAGCATCAGTCACTGCAGCAGCTCCTGGCAGCTCCACTGGGGGAGTGGCAGTGGCGGCTGGAGGAATGGCGGCAAGCTGGCGGATGGCAGGCGCTCGCTGGTCGCCTGAGACACTGGCACTCGCCCGGGCCAGCACTGCAGCATGTGCACCAATCTGCCGAGGGACAGACCGATGTGCTGCTGCAGCACGCCGGGTGCCCTGGCGATGCCTGGCTGACACAGTGAGTGTGGCAGCAGTGAGTGCCCGTGTTGACCTGTTCACTGACAGCAGCAGAGCAGCCAGTGACTGGACGGCAACACTAATCACCTGGCCAGTCGCTGAAAGATCTGCCCGGTATTCCGCCCGACTGGTGGCCTCTAAGGGCCCGAACTCGACCACACTCCGAGAGAGGGAATCGATGGACTCAGGCAACCGTGCCACTGCCGCCATGAGCTCCGTGTGCCAGCGCTCCGAGTCCGCGGACAAGTCTTCGAGGCGTTCCATCTCCTCAGCGAAGAGCATCTCCTGACTGGAGGCCGGACTCTCCCTCTGGGGAGAAGGCTGCCGAGCTGGCCGACCCGTCCTGCGTTGCTGGAGGCCGCTGGGCCCAGCAATTGGACTCCCCTCCGACGCATCCCCCCTCTGGGGAGAAGGCCGCCGAGCTTCCACCCCCTCCCGCCTATCTGCAGCACGCAGGTCCCAGGAGCTCCCCTCAGCTTCGACACTTCCGCCACGCTGCCCTCCAGGGAAGACGTGTCCCCTACATTGGCCTGGGTGGCCGCGGCTGAGGGTTCCCCTGATGGGCCGCCTTCCTCTTGCTCCTCCTCCTGCTCCTCCTCGGAGGGTCTGTCACTGGCAAGTTGAGGGACCTCCTCTTGACCATCTGAAAGCAGGAAGGCACAAGAGTAGCTTTAGAGTGAGGAGAGGGCGTCAGTGCGGGATGCATGAGTGGTGGCATTCAGCGCATTGTTCGGACAGTGGCAAAGGATGTAGATCTGATGCGCAAGTGGGACGAGAGAGGTGCAAAAGGTGATGTCCTTACCATTGCTTCCCAGAACAGGGTCGGCATCTCCACATGCAATGGGCCCAAACACCCGGTCACCCATGAGGCGCTCCATGCGATGTTGCAGGTCGGTGAGTGGCTGGATATGGGGTCGGCCTCCCCCGGTCGCAGTCCGGCCCTTGCGATTATTTGCCAGCTTGGCCTGCAAGAGAAAGGATGGCCTCAAAGTACAGTGTGTCGCCGTGATCTTGTGTGCACTGCCTCCCATGGTGGAATAGCCTGACCAGTGTGTCGCCATGATCTGCTGTGCACTGCCTCCCATGGTGGAATAGCCTGGCCAGTGTGTCGCCATGATCTGCTGTGCACTGCCTCCCATGGTGGAATAGCCTGGCCAATGTGTTGCCATGATCTGCTGTGCACTGCCTCCCATGGTGGAATAGCTTGGCCAGTGTGTCGCCATGATCTGCTGTGCACTGCCTCCCATGGTGGAATAGCTTGGCCAGTGTGTTCAGTGCAGAATGTGCAATTGATGCTCATGCCTGTTGCATAGCTGCTGGATGAAGGCTGGCCATTAGAGCTTTCAGGTCCCTTTGCCCATAATGTGAGGTGCACATGCAAGGATGAGGAGGTCATTGGAAAGGGTACTCACCCTGACAATGCGTGTGAGGTAATTTTACTTTTTGCGGCATTGGGCACCGGTCCTGGGGACGTCGATGTTGGCTGACAGCTTGCTGGCGACATGCCTCCTGGCTCTCCTGTAGACGCGGACCGTCGCCTTCTTGCCATTGTCCGGGTACAAAACATGGCGCCTCTTCTCCACAGCAGCAAGCAGCACACTCAGATCACGCTCTGAGAAGCGCTGCGCACGTTCACGGGCCTTCTCCATGTCTTCAGGCGCTATTTGGGTCCAGCAGCAGTGTTCAGGCCTAGCTGGAGAGCTCCACTATCCAGGGCGTGGCAGCAGACACAGTCGACCCTTCCCCCTTAAGAGTTGGCCGGCGCCAGGGTGTCTGCTGTCAGTCACGAGATGGCCGCACCTGCGCTGCGCCCGGCCTCGGTGCTATCGATCACCACCTCCGGCTTAGTGCCCAAAGAGAGGCGTCCAACAGCAGTTTTAGCGCCCGCCCGAACTAGTAGGGTGAAGCTAATGAATATCGGAGAAGTGGCCTAGATTTGGCGGCGGCCGCAAACTTTAGCGGACGCCCCACTTTAGTGCCCCAAAAGTGGCGTCAATGAATTTCTAGGCGTCGGCCTTCCACTCTCTGAATGTCCAGTTGGTTTGTAATCACAGACAGCTCATACTCGCCATCAATGCCCGTTATCCTGGAGGTGACAAAGGCTTCCAATAACAGGAAATGCTAGTTCATCTCTCCCCATGACCTTTGGCTTTGTGAGGATAGTGGGCTTCCCCATGTTTCAGGGTGCCATTCATTGCACGCATGTGGCATTGTGGGCACCTCATGAAAATGCAGAGGTGTTCCGAAACCAGAAAGGCTTCTACTCTCTGAATGTCCAGCTGGTCGGTGACCACAGACAGCTCATCCTCGCCGTCAATGCCCGCTATCCTGGCAGCAGAATGATACTTATATCCTGCGCCAGTCTGGTGTCCCAGGCCTCTTCCAACCATCGTGTCAACCTAGTGGATGGCTCCTCGGGGACATGGGTTACCCACACTGCACCTGGCTGATGACACCGCTCCTTAAACCCAACACCCCTATCGAGCTGCAATACAATGAGAGCCATAGCGCCACCAGAAACCTCATAGAGCAGGCGGTCGGCGTCTTGAAACAACAGTTCCAGTGTCTGGACCACTGAGGAGGAGCCTTGCAGTATTCTCCTGAGCGAGTCTGCCTCTTCATTGTTGTGTGCTGCATGCTTCATAACATTGCAATCATGAGGGCCCAGCCTTTGCCACCAGTGTTTGGTGAACCACCTGAGGAGGAGGAGGAAGAGGGAGAGGAGGAGGAGGAGGATGAAGAGGAAGATGAGCAGCACCAACGTGAGAGGGAGGCGAACAATTTTGCCACTGCAAGGGCCGTCCCAGAACAGCCCATAAGACACCGATTCTAACACGTTACTGAGAAAATGGCTTCTGGGATGAAGAAGCACATCATTGAAAGCATCCCACACCCCCTGTTGTCGGGCAAAGCTGCAATGAGTCAACTCAGAAAAGATGAAAAGTAACAATAAAAAAAAATATTTACGTTACAAACTCTGTGTCATTTATTCAGGACAAAACAATTAGAAACAATCATAAAAATCATGAACTAACAAAACTCGTTCTCACAACATGGAGATAAACAGCAAAACAATCAATAAATAAAATAACAACAACCTCTACCTTTACCACAAACATCCCCCCGAATTATTTAAAGACTGCACTGTTGGGCCTTCGTAGGAGGCCTCCATCCCCTGCACACGTCCACCCTTCCCACCCTACTGCTCCTCCTAATGTGGCCCCAGTGGCTGCAGATAGGCTGGTGGAAGGCTACTGAATGCTGGATCCAGAGATTGCCTTGAAGGACGCCCTCGATTAGATCTGTGCCTGAAGGGTCCGGCTGCAGACTGCACCAACTCTGCATGGGCGGCAGCAGTCTGGGATCGTTGTTTTGCAGGTCATGCCAAGTGCAATGTGGAAGTGACAGTGCTGCGAGCAGGAATGCTGTAATCCTGAGAGAGGAAAGCATCTTCCTGCTCGACCGACACACTGCCACTCACCCGGGGCAGAACCTCAGCATCCAGATTAATCTGCTCGAGCAAAGATTGCAAGCCTGCGGCGGTACTGAGAGATTCCCGGGGGACTGTGGGCGACCCAGCGAGGATGGCAGCAGTCAGTGCTTGCGTATCATCAATCTGAGATCGTAGGAGAGCAGTATGACACTGGATGGCACCAGCCAATGACTCAATTGCATCAGTAAGACATTGTGTTGCTTCGGCCTGTGCTGCAATGAATCCTGCCTCCTCACCCATTACTCATGGCTCTGGTTCACCAGAGTCTCACTGCAATTGAACCATTCTCTGCCATGAGGCAAGGATGTGTTCGAGGGTTTGCGCACAGAAGACAGCTGTACTAGCGGCAGACACCTCCACGCTCCTAGGCAATACATCCATGCTGTCGGGCACCCTTGCCATTGCACCCACTAACTCAGTGTGCATGCTCAAGACCTGGGTATTCATGGCCGCAATGTCGAGGTCCTCAGCCGAGTCCTGTGCAGCAGAACTCGAGTGCCTACTCACCCTCTGTGTATATAGTCCCTGAGCTTCCCACCCTTATGGCATTGCTGCAGCCCGCTGGGTCCAGGAGCTTCGCTTTCATCAGACACTAACACCCTGCTCCCCTCCAGGGAAGGCATGGCACCAGTGTCTGATGTATCACCCTCGGGAGACGCAGGTGTTGAGGTGCGTCTCCCGCTTCCTCTTACTCCACGTCTGGTGCATCGCTGCCACTGGCAGGCTGAGGGACAGGCTGGTCAGCTGATGTGCCGTCCTGCTTTCACATAGCGAACAAAGAGTGGCCTTAGCGTGAGGGGGTGGCAGGAAGGGAGCAAGCACTGGAGACAGTTAGTTGGATTGAATGTGTAAAAGGCTTGTGTTGTGAGGGGGATGTGGTGTGAGACAGGAGAGAAAGCTGATGAACATACCATTGCTGTTCCAAAGTGGGTCGACCACTCCATAGAAACATAGAAACATAGAAGATAGGAGCAGGATTAGGCCATTCTGCCCTTCGAGCCTGCTCCACCATTCAATGAGATCATGGCTGATCAACCAAATTCAGTACCCTTTACTTGCCTTTTCCCCATATCCCTTGATCCCTTTAGCATTTAGAAATATATCCAACACTTTCTTGAATATATATAATGAACTGGCCTCCACCGCCCTCTGTGGCAGAGAATTCCACAGGTTCACCACTCTCTGGGTGAAGAAATTCCTCCTCATTTCAATCCTAAATGGCTTACCCCTTATCCTTAGACTATGACCGCTGGTTCTGGACTCCCCAGCCATCAGAATCATCCTTCCTGCATCTAGTCTGTCCAGGCTTGACAGAATTTTATAGGTTTCGATGAGATCCCCTCTCAAACTTCTAAACTCCAGTGAGTATAAGCCCAATCGACACAATCTCTCCTCATACGTCATTCCTGCCATCCCAGGTATCAGCCTGCTGAATCTTCGCTGCACTCCTTCCATGGCAAGAACATCCTTCCTCAGGTAAGGCGACCAAAACTGCACACAATACTCAAGGTGCGGTCTTACCAAGGCCCTGTACAGCTGTAGCAAGACATGCTTGTTCCTGGACACGAACCCTCTTGCTACGAAGGCCAACATACCATTTTCCTTCTTAACCACCTGCTGCACCTGCATGCTTACCTTCAGCGACTGGAGCAAAAGAACACCCAGGTCTCTTTGCACTTACCCTTCTCCCAATCAATTGCCATTTAAATAATACTTTGCATTCCTGTTTTTGCCACCAAAGTTGATAACCTCACCTTTATCCACATTATAGTGCTTTTGCCATGTTTCTGCCCAATCAACCAACCTGTCCAAATCGTGCTGGAGTTTCACGACATCCTCCTCACAGCATACCCTCCCAACCAGCTTTGTGTCGTCTGCAAATTTGGAGATGTTACATCCAATTCCCTCATCCAGATCATTAAGATATATTTTGATCAGCTGGGGTCCTAGGACCGATCCTTGCAGTACCCCACTAATCACTGGCTGCCACTCGGGAAATGACCCGTTTATTCCAACTCTTTGCTTTCTGTCCGCAAACCAGTTCTCTATCCAAGTCAATACCCTGCCGCCAATCCCATGTGCCTTAATTTTGCACGGTAATCTCTTATGTGGGACCATATCGAAAGCCTTCTGAAATCCAAATACACAACATCCACTGGTACTCCCCTATGTATTTTACCATTTGCATCTTCAAAAAATTCCAGTAGTTTAGTCAATCATAGTTTACCTTTTGATAATCCATGTTGAATTTGTCCGATCCTATCACTGTTATCCAAGTGCTCTGCTATTACATCTTTTATGATGGACTCTAGCATTTTCCCCACTACCGATGTCAGGCTTTTTCTCTACCAACTTTTTTGAATAGTGGGGTTACATTAGCTACACTCCAATCCATGGGCACTGGTCCAGAGTCTATCGAGTTCTGGAAGATGACCAGCAATGCATCTACTATTTCTAGGGCCACTTCCTTAAGTACCCTGGTTGCAGATTATTAGGCCCTGGGGATTTATCGGCCTTCAGTCCCATCAATTTTCCTAACACCATTTCCCTACAAATATTGATTTCTTTCAGTTCCACCCTTTCATCAGACCCTATGTTCCCCGGCATCTCTGGGAGGTTATTTGCGTCCTCCTTTGTGCAGACAGATCCAAAGTATGTATTTAGTTGCTTGCCATTTCTTTGTTCCCCATTATAAATTCCCCTGATTCTGACTGCAAGAGACCTACGCTTGACTTCACCAATCTTTTTCTCTTCACATATCTATAAAAGCTTTTACAGTCAGGTTTTATGTTCCCTGGAAGCTTACTCTCATATTCTATTTTCCCTTTCTTAATTAATCCCTTTGTCCTCCTTTGTTGAATCCTAAACTGCTCCCAATCCTCAGGATTATTGCTTTTTCTGGCCAATTTATATGTCCTCTCCTTGGATCTTATGCTATCCCTAATTTCCCTTGTTAGCCATTGTTGAGTCACCTTTTTTGTTTTATTTTTCTGCCAAACTGGGATGAAAAACTTCTGTAGTTCATCCATTCGGTCTTTGAATGTTTGCCATTGCCTTTCAACCGTCAACCCTTTGAGTGCCATTCCCCAATCAATCCTTCCCAACTCGCTCCTCAGACAATCGTAGTTTCCTTTATTTAAATTTAGGACCCTCGTCTCTGAGTCAACTACTTCATTCTCCATCTTAATGACGAATTCGATCATATTATGATTGCTCCGACCTAAGGGGCCTCGTACAACAAGATTGCTAATTAATCCTTTCTCGTTACATAATACCCAGTCTAATATCACAGAATCACAGAAATCACAGAAACCCCACAGTGCAGATAGAGGCCATTTCGGCCCATCGAGCCTGCACCGACACATATCCCACCCGATCCCCGTAACCCCTACACCAACACATATCCCACCCTATCCCCGTAACCCCACGTATTTAATCCCCCTAACACTAAGGGTCAATTTATCATAGCCAATCAACCTAACCGGCACATCTTTGGACTGTGGGAGGAAACCGGAGCACCCGGAGGAAACCCACGCAAACACGGGGAGAATGTGCAAACTCCACACAGACAGTCACCCGAGGCCGGATTCGAACCCAGGTCCCTGGCGCTGTGAGGCAACAGTGCTAACCACTATGCCACCGTGCTGCCTACCGTTATCTCCTAACTCCCTGTATTCCGGTTTTAGGACCTCATCCCGCTTTTTACCTATATCGTTAGTGCCTATATGCACCACGACAACTGGCTGTTCACCCTCCACTTCCAAGATGTTCTGCAGCCGCTCGGAGACATGCTTGATCCTTGCACCAGGGAGGCAACACACCTTCCTGGAGTCTCGTTCGCGGCCGCAGAAACACCTATCTATTCCCCTTACAATTGAATCCCCTATTACTATAGCACTAACCCTCTTTTTCCTCCCATTCTGTGCAGCAGATCCTCCCATGGTGCCAGGAAGTTGGCTGCTGCTGCCTTCCTCTGATAAGCTATCCCCCCCAACAGTACTCAAAGTGATGTATCTGTTGGAGAGTGGGGTGGCCACAGGGATCCCCTGCACTACCTGCCTGTGCCTATTGCTCTGCCTGTTGGTCACCCGTTCCCTTTCATCCTGTCCAACCTCTACCTGCGGTGTGTCCAACTCCATAAACGTGCTATTCACGATATCCTGAGCATCCTGTACGCACCAGTATGCATCCAATCGCAGCTCCAGTGCCGCAATGTGGTCTGTCAGTAGCTGCAGCTGGATGCACTTCCTGCACATGTAGTTGTCAGGGACACCGGAAGTGTCCCTGATTTCCCACATATCGCAGGAGGAGCATATCACGTTGCTGCGCTGTCCTGCCATGATTTATCCTTTAATTAATTGAATTTAAATAAAATCAATCAATCCCACTAATTAAACTACAGTTAACTGGTTTAGCAACAGTCCCCGCTACACCAGAGAGACCTTAGAAACTATAAACCACACAGTTAAAGTTTAAAAAAAGAGAGAAATACTCACCAACCAATCACCTACTTGCTTCCTGGTGACGTCACACTTTGATTATTTTTTCCTCTCTCCCCCGCTGTTGATTTGGTAAGCCTCGTTCGCTGCTCCACTCCCAGGTCCAGCTGCTGTGGTCGGGCCTCACTGCTCGCTGCTCCTTTTATCCTCCACCTCACCTCCTTCCACACACAGGTCCGCTCTGGTCGGGCCTCTTTCGCTGCTCCACTCCCAGGTCCAGCCGCTGTGGTCGGGCCTCACTGCTCGCTGCTCCTTTTATCCTCTGCCTCGCCTCGTTCCACACACAGGTCCGCTCTGTTCGGGCCTCGTTCGCTGCTCCACTCCCAGGTCCAGCCGCTGTGGTCGAAGGCACCTGGGAACTGGCTGGCAACGATCCTGTGCATTCTGTCCTTCAACTCATTCAGGGGGTGTACGTCCGCCGGTCTTCCTCCCATGCATTTCTGCTCCCGTCTGTTATGAGAGAGCTTGGCCTGCAAGAAAAAGGAGTGCTTGTGAATGAGTGTGCAGGCATGCGTTTTGCAGATGTGCCTACCATAGTTGAATAGCCGTTATAGTTTGCAGCCATGTGTTTGTCAGATGTGCCTACCATAGTTGAATAGCTGTTATTGTGTGTGGGCATATGTTTGGAAGATGTGCCTCCCAAAGTAGAACAGCCGTTAATGTATGCAAGGTGTTGGAAGTGCATGTTTGTTTTATGAGACGGCCATAGGTCTTGGATGAGTGTTGGGCATTTGGGTTTGTAAACATTCTGGGCACAGAGTGAAGTTGAGATGGAGGGATGTAGATGTATTGAAGAGCAGGTGCTCACCCTGACTACCCGAGTGAGGTCGTTGAACTTCTTCCGACATTGGGTGTGAGTCCTCGGCACCAGGCTCCTCGAGGAGACGTGCTGACACACCTCCCTCCATACCCTTCTAAACCCCCGGGGCAATGGTCCCCTGCCACTCTCAGGGAATAGCACTGCTCATCGCCATTCAACAGCACCAACCCGCGCCACCAACGCCTCGTCGCTGAAGTGCCCAGCTCTTTCTCTGGGCCTCTCCATTATTAGAATTAATAACTGGAAATAGAACCTTAATAGGAACACCAACAGCAGTGAGATGGGGATAGTACACATTTTGTATATCATAACATATTCCTAATATCCTAAACACTCCCTCCCAATCCATGCCTTCCCTTCTGTGAGTGGCTGGTGGTCTTTGTGCTGGAGGCAGTGCACTGACTCTGTGAGGTGACACAGTGAAGGGAGCTCCTTATTGTTATGTCTCAAGAGTTTATAACCTTGCTTGTATAACAATTAAAAGAGTACACAGGAGACAGAGTTCAGTTTACAGCCATCTTTACTTCCAGAAGAACCTCTTCAACTTAATGCACTCTATATCCCATAGTGCATTGCACATCACAACTACGGTAAGCTACGTGGAACAATTCAAAACCAACATTCCAAATACACAACAACTCCTCTCCTCTTACATTGGATGTCCCAATAGAACCACAACATTTTTAAAAGACAATAACCTGTTATACCCATGGGGATTATTCTGCCCCAGATAAAGGGTAAGTCTCTGAACTATAGGTTCAAACGTATAGGGGCCCACCGCTCTCTGGTAGGATATCAGCGATCAATCTGGCTCTCCAGTTCATTGTCTCTGACAGGTGACGCCACCACAGGTGTAGGCGGCTGGGGTGCCTGTATACAGGTCTCCTTGCTGATGAGATACTGGCTGAAGCAGCTGCTTCCTCCGAAGGGGAGCCTCTCGGTGTAGAAGGTGGATGACCCACAGCGTCACCCAATGGGCACTTCGCAGAAGCTGATCGGTGTGTCTCTTGCAGACAATGTCCTCGGGTGTCTCTACAGTGTAGGATACTGTACCAGTCTTTGCAATGACAGTAGCAGGAACCCACATAGATCTACCACTGTAGTTCCGTGCCGACACATGTTCACCTGGACTGAAGACTCTGTCTTTGGAGCGTTGTTGACGTCGTTTGATCTGCTTGTCCTGCTGATACTGTACCACGTCTTTCACCATTGGTGGTTTAACAGGTCGAATTTGGTTCGTAGCTCTCTTTTGAGCAGTAGAGTGGCAGGTGATGATTTTGTGCTCGCATGTGGTGTGTTCCTGTAACTCAACAGGAAACTATTCAGGCGCTGATGAAGCATTCCCTGGCATTACGATAAATTTAGAGAGTGTTTCATGATCTGAACAAACGTCTCAGCTAGACCACTGGTCGCAGGGTGGTATGGTGCAGCTCTGATATGTTGTATGCCTTCCACCTGCAGGAATGTTGCCATTCCTTGTGACACCCACTGTGGACCATTGTCTGAGACAAGTTGCATCGGAGATCCAAATCGGCTGAACACCTCACCTAACTTCTTGATGGTCTTCTCAACGGTGGTGGACCTCATTATAACAACCTCTGGCCACTTTCTGCGCGCGTCAACAGCCACCAGGAACATTCTCTCCTCGAATGGACCTGCAGAGTCTACATGAATGCGGTGCCATGCGTCCTCCAGAAAGTCCCAGGGGTGAATAGATGCACGCTGTGGCATATTACAAACTCTCTGACATGAGGAACAGGTTTTAGCTTTGTCCTCAAACTGTCCATCCATACCCGGCCACCAGAAATAGCTCCTCGCTATTTCTTTCATACGAACCATTCCGCAGTGTCCGGAGTGTAGTTGCTGTAACACTGGTTTCCGTAGCGATGGTGGAATAACCACTTTCCTCCCCCACAGCAAACATCCAGACTGCACCGACAGTTCGTTTCTCCTTAAGTGATATTGTTTCAGGTTTGGGTCATCGCTGTCAAACTTGCCCCTGATGATAATGTCCAGCACTGCAGACAACACTGGCTCATTTCTGGTGTTTCGTCGGACCTGTGTCGAAGTAACAGGCACGTTCTCCACCTGCCCAAAATAGCAGATGTCCATGCTACTCGTCATAGGCTTGGTGACAGGCAGTGGCAACCTGGAAAGGCTGTCGGCGTAGCCGTGCAGGTCAGACTTACGATATCTAATGTCAAAGATGTGTGCAGACAACAGCAGCGCCCACCTTTGCATTCCCCTCGCAGCAAGTGACAGAATCCCTGTATGTGGCCCGAAGATGGACGTGAGAGGGTGGTGATCTGTTAATAGGGTGAACTGTCTCCTGTACAAATATTGGTGAAAGTTGCGAACGCCAAAGACGATGCTCAGTGGTTCTCGTGCTATTTGGGCGTAGTTAGTTTCAGCTCTGTTCAAAGTCCTAGATGCGAATGCTATCAGCTTCTCTTCTCCGTTTGGCATGATATGAGAAATGACTGCTCCCACACCATATGATGATGCATCACAAGCTAACTGTATTGGTAATGAAGGGTCAAAATGCATCAAAGCCTCTGACTTTTGGAGCGTGTCCTTCGCTGTCATGAACGCCTCCTGGCACTTGTTAGTCCATTCCCAATTCTTGTCTTTACATAGCAACCAATGCAGCGGCCTCAGCATCGAGGCTAGGTTCGGTATGGACCGTCCATAATAGTTCAGTAACCCGAGAAAAGAACGCAGCTGGTTGATATTTTCAGGTAAAGGGGCATCCACGATTGCCTTTGTCTTGGACGGTGCCTTGTGAAGGCCTGTGGCATCGATCACATGACCGAGGTACTCAACTAATGCCTGAAAAAAATCACATTTATCCCTGCGAACTCTGAGTCCATAATCCCTCAGTCTCTGTAGCATTGCGTCCAAGTTACGCAGATGATCTTGGTCATCACACCCAGTAACTAAGATATCATCTAAGTAGCACTGGACTCCAGGCAATCCACTAAGGATCTGGTCCATAGCACGTTGGAAAAGCGCTGGAGCTGATGTAATTCAGAAAGAAAGTCGACGATACCTAAACAGGCCCTTGTGCGTCATGATAGTCAGCATTTCTCGTGACTGTTCATCCACATGCATTTGCAGGTAGGCTTGACAGAGTTCGATTGTGCTAAACATCTGGCCCCCAGCAAGTCCCACAAACAAATCATCAATATGGGGAAGCGGGTATTGCTCCACTGACAATACAGGGTTATCAGTTACTTTAAAATCTCCACATATCCTAACTCCACACCCTTTCTTGAGCACTGGTACGATTGGTGTTGCCCATTCACTCACACTGACTGGTTCTAGTACTCCGCTTTCAACTAGGGCTTCTAAGTCAGCCTTGCCTTTTGGTCTGATGGCATAAGGTACGGGTCGTGCCTACATGAACTTGGGTTTGCTATCCTGCTTAATACGAAGCTTCACAGTAATATCCTTCATGCTACCCAGTTCTCCATTAAAGACTTCTGCATGTTTCTTTAAGATGGCGATTAAGCCTGGAACATTGTGTGGCATCATGTAGACTGATGACCAGTCTATATTTTATTCTCTCCATCCACGAACATCCCAGTAGGGAGGGGTAGTCTCCTTTAACTATGTAGAGTGGTAACTTCCTAGTTTGTCCATTCAACTGAACTGTGACCTCAGTGATAGCTCTCATGGTTACTCTTTCTCCGGTATAAGTCTTTAACGCTAGGTGGAAGGTGCTTTAATGTCTTTTTGTAGACTGTCTCTGACATAAGAGATACTGCTGCCCCGGTATCGATCTGCATTCACATAGGCTGCCCCTCTAGCAAGGGTGAGACCCAGTAGCATTGCGACTCCCCAGCTACAGTCAGCATGTTCAGTGACAGTTCCTCCTCTGAAGTGTCACTTGCCTCTGTTTTGTCCTGTTCTGCAGAGCGGACATGCTGCTTTGTCTTTTGCTGATTGTTTTCTTTCTTCCTTCAGTCTTTGACGTTTCCTCTGTGTCCTTTTTATTTCTGCATGCATGCTGAATATGTCCCTTTTTACCACAGCTGTGGCAATCCATGTCCACACACCAGCATGCAGACGCAAGATGCCCCGTTTTGCCACAACGGATACATGGCCCTTGACTCACTGTTCTTACTTTGTGCAGTTTTTTTGTTGCACCCAACTGTTGAGCTTCCTTAGCTGCCAATTCCAGGGAAATACAGATTTCAATGGACTTTTGTAGTGGCAGATTAATCTCCATTAATAGTCTCTTCTGTATGGCTTCAGTTCTCATACCACACACTAGCCTGTCTCTTATAGTATCGTTTAGCACGTCTTTAAACTAACAGTGCTCTGATAGTCTTTTTAGTACAGCTAAGAACATGGTCACTGTTTCTCCTTCTTCCTGGTTACACCTGTGGAAACTAAACCTCTCAGCTATGACTAGGGTTTTGGGTGAAAAATGCCCTTTTAGCATCTCCACAATTTCGCTATATTGTTTAGTCCCTGGTTTATCTGGATGCACTAAAGTACGCAAAAGATTGAAAGTCTTTGGTCCCATCACACTTAACAATGTAGGTACTACCTTGTTCCCTCCAATGTCATTTGCTTGTGTGAAGTATTCAAATCGTTCTGAGTATGAGCTCCATTGTTCGACATTCTCTTCAAATGGTCCAATGTTACCGATAACTCCAACCATTTTCCTTCTCTCAGGCTCCTAATTATCATTCACTAAGGATCCTTCCAATGTTAAACTCAACTAAAATCACTATCAGTTATTTAGTTCTTCAATTCACAGATCGTTTCTCAGTTGAATAAATGTCCTTCCCAATTTACTCACTGCTTTTCCTTCCCTTCCTCAAGTCGTTAGTCCACGGCAAAAATAACAGTTTTAAACACCTAAAACCCGACAGTCTTCCGCACAGCAGAGCCCCGTAAGTTCAGACGTCCTCGTCGCCACCTTTGTTATGTCTCGAGAGTTTATAACTTTGCTTGTACAACAATTAAAAGAGTACGCAGGAGACAGAGTTCAGTTAACAGCCATCTTTACATCCAGAAGAATCTCTTCAACTTAATGCACTCTATGTCCCATAGTGCATTGCACATCACAACTACGGTAAGCTATTTGGAACAATTGAAATACAACATTCAAAATACAGAACACTTATTTAGAGCCAAGGGACATCAGCGAGTGACATCAGTAGGCCTCACTGTAACAGACATTAATTACAGTCATTGAACAAACAGACTCATTGAACCACTGTCACCTCAAAAGTTTACTGCAACACAATCAAGCTCACCTTATAGTACACAGTTTTAATTTAAAAGTAAGCTAATGTGCAATATTTCACCCGCCCATAAGCATAAGAATATAAGAATTAAGAGCAGGAGTAGGCCATACGGCCCTTCGCGCATGCTCTGCCTTTGAATAAGGCCATGGCTGACCTAGGACCTCAAATCCATATTCCCCCCATCCCCTCATCCCTTGCTCCGAGTAGAGTCCAAAAATATCGAGGATAGAATAGAGAGGATGGAGTTTCCCTTCCTGTATTGATCTGGAGCTGGAAACAAAAGAGGAGAAAGTGACAGTAAAAACGATGAAATAACGTGTTAGCTGTGCCTCAGTGGGTAGCACACGGGCCTGTGACTCATAAGGCTGTGGGGTCAAGTCGCACTCTAACGATCTGCAGCACATAAATCTAGGCTAACACTCCAGTGCAGTGCTGAGGGGGTGGTGCCCTGTCGGAGGTCCTGTCTTTCAGATGAGACGTTAAATCGAGGCCCTGTCTGTGCTCTCATGGGGACGTAAATGATCCCATGGCTTATTTTGAAGAGAAGCAGGGGAGTTATCCCTGGTGTCATGGGAAATATTTTCCCCGCAATCAACATAACAGAAACAGATTATCTGGTCATTATCACATTGCTGCTGTTTATGGGAGCTGGCTGTGCAGAAATTGCCTGCAACGTTTCCCACACTGAAACATTGGCCCAGAAATTCGGGTCTCCACAGGTGAGTACGCATGGGGTGCTCACGCGTGTGCCCGATGGAAGTGCCGGGGTTTCTTGCATGCACTGTGCATTCGCGGAAAACCAGCACTTCCATTCCTCTGAAAGCAGGGGTTCAGAGGTCAAATGCGTGCACGCGGGAGTCTGCGCATGCGCTTTGAACTTACTTATTTTTACAGGTTTCTCTGGGGAGGTAAGTCTTTAGAATTTAGAAATGTAAAAACCAGGCATAAGACCTGCTTTTTACAAGGTAAGTGGTCATTTAATTAAAATTAAAACATTTTTTCCACACGTTTATTATTTTTAAATAATTTGTTGCAAGGTAAGTTTATTTTTAGCCCCGTTAGAATATAAAATTATTTTTTCAAAAATTTAAATTATTGTTTAAAATAGTTATTTCGTGTAATTTATAGTTTATTAAAAAAGTGTGTTTTAAATAAAAATTAGTTTAAGGTTTACAGCAATTTTTTGGCCGTAGTATTTATAAGTCTTGACAGGCAGCTGGACCAGCTGGACCAGGCCCCAGATCGGAATTCCACGGGGCCCTGCAGCTCAACTGCCAGCGCACAAGGTAAGTGCGGGTCGGGGCTTGCACCCGCGGGAAGACCCCGACCCGAATTTCTGGGCCATTGACCACACTTCCAAAAGAACTTCATTGGCTTTAAAGCATTTTGAGTTTTCCGATGGTGGTGAAACGCTTTCTTTATTAAAAGTTAGAGTCATAGAATGGTTACAACGCAGAAGGAGGCCATTCGGACCGTCGAGCCCGTGCTGGCACTCTTCAAGAGCAATTCAGCAAGACCCTCTCCCACGTACTTTCTCCGTAGCCCTGCAATATCTTTTCCTTCAAGGTACGTATCCCCTTTCTGTTTTGAAAGCCACGATTGAATCTGGCTCCTCCACCTTTTAAGGCAGAGCATTGCAGATCCTAACCAGTTGCAGCATAATGAAGTTTTTTTAATGTCCCCTTTATTATTCTGCCAATCACCTTAAATCTGTGTCCTCTGATTCGTGACCATTCCACAAATGGGAGCAGTGTCTCTCTATCTACTCTGTCCAGACCCCTCATGATTTTGAATACCTCTATCAAATCTCCTCTCAACCTTCTCTGCTGTAAGGATAACAACCCCAGCATCTCCAGTCTATCCACGTAACTGAAGTCCCTAATCACTGGAATCATTCTTGTAATTCCTTTCTGCACCCACTCTAAGGCCTTCAAATCCTTCCTAATGTGCGGTGTGCCAATTGGACACAATGTTCCAGTTGAGGCCGAACCAGTGTTTTATAAAGGTTCATCATAACTTCCTTGTTTCTGTACTCTATGCCTCTATTTATGAAGCCCGGGATCCAGTATGCTTTTTTAACTGCTTTCTCAACCTGCCCTGTCATATTCAACGGTTTGTACACATATACCCCCAGGTCTCCCTGTTCATGCACCACTTTTAAAATTGTACCATTTAGTTTATATTGTCTCACCTCATTCGTCCTACCAAATTGTATAATTTCACACTTTTCTACACTAATTTTCATTTGCCACGTGTCCGCCCATTTCACCAACATGTCTATGTCGTCTTCAAGTCTATCACTATCCTCCTCACTGTTCGCTATATTTCCAAGTTTTATTTCATCTGCAAATTTCGAAATTCTGCCCTGAACACCCAAGTCCAAGTCGTTAATATATATCAAGAAAAACAGTGGTCCTTGCACCGACCCCTGGGGAACACCACTGCATACCTTCCTCCAGTCCGAAAAACAAGAGTTCACCACTACTCTCAGTTTCCTGTCACTCAGCCAAATTCGTATCAATGCTGCTACTGTACAATTTATTCCATCGGCTTCAACTTTGCTGGCAAGTTAATTATGTGGCACTTAATCCACGTCCTTTTGAAGTCTTTCAACACCACATGAACCGCATTGCCCTCATCAACCCTCTCTGTCACCTCATCAAAAAACATGATCAAGTTAGTTAAAAGACGGTCAAGTTATTTAAAACACGGTCAAGATGGTTAAAACACGATCAAGTTAGTTAAAATAAGATTTGCCTTTAAAAAATCCATGCTGGCTTTCCTTAATTAATCCACACTTGTCCAAGTGCCTGTTAATTTTGTCTTGGATTATCGTTTCTAAAACATTCCCATACACCAAGGTTTAACTGACTGGCTTATAGTTGCTGGGTTTACCCTTGAACAAGGGTGTAACATTTGTAACTCTCCAGCCCTCTGGCACCAAACCGTATCTGAGGAGGATTGGAAGATTATGTCCAGTACCTCCACAATTTCCACCCTTACTTCCCTCACCATCACCATCCGCTCATGGTGACTTATCTACTTTAAGTGCAGCCAACCTTTCTAGTACCTCGTCTTTCTCAATTTTTAACCCATCCAATATCTCAACTATCTCCTCTTTCACTATGACTTTGGCAGCAGCTTCTTCCTTGTAAAGACAGATACAAAGCATTCATTTAGTATCTCAGCCATGCTCTCTGCCTCCATTCGTAGACATCCTTCTTGGCACTTAATCGGCCCCACCCCTACTCTTACTGCCCGTTTAATATTTATATTCCTGTAGAAGACTTTTGGATTCCATTTTATGTTAGCTGCCAATCAATTCTCATACCCTCTATTTGCCCTTCTTATTTACTTTTTCACTTTACTCTGAACATTCTATATTCAGCCTGGTTCTCACTTGTATTCTGAACTTCACATCTGTCATACTCCCCATTGTTTTGCTTCCTCTTAATCTCTATCCCTTTCGTCATCCAGGGAGCTCTGGCTTTGGTTGCCCTACCAGTCCACCTCGTGGGAAGGTACCTCAATTATACCTGAAACATTTCTTTAAAAGTGGCCCATTGTTCGACGACAGTTATGGCTGTACAGATCCATCATAACCTCCCTGCTCTTATACTCTATCCCTCACCTAACGAAGTCAAGTATCCCATATGCCTTTTTAACCACCTTATCAACATGCCCTGCTGCCTTCAGGGATCTATGTACATGCACAGCAAGGTCCCTCTTATCCTCTGTCCTTCCTGCTATCTTACCTTTCATTGTGTATTACCTTGCCTTATTATTCGTCCCAAAATGCTTCACCTCGCACTTTCAGGGTTACATTCCATTTGCCACTGTTCTGCGCATCTGACCAACCTGTCTATATAGTCCTGTAGCCTGAGGCTTCCCTCCTCGCTATTTGCCACTCCATCAATTTTTGAGTCCTATGCGAACTTACTGATCATACATCCTACATTCATATCTAAATCATTAATGTACACTACAAACAGCAAAGGACCCAGCACTGATCCCTGTGGTACACCACTGGACACAGGCTTCCAGTCACAAATACAACCTTCGACCATCACCCTCAGCCTCCTGCCACTGAGCCAATTTTGGATCAAATGAGCCAGATTTCCCTGGCTCCAATGCGCTCTTACCTTCTTGTCTAGTCTCCCATTGGGACTTTGTCAAAAGCCATGTAGACTACTTCAACTGCAGTACCCTCAATCACACACCTATTCATCCCCTCGAATAATTCAATCAAAATGGTTAGACATGATCTGCCCCTGACATGGCCATGCTGACAATCCTTGATTAATCCTTGCCTCTCAAAGTGGAGACTAATTCTGTCCCTCAGAAATTTTCCAATAATTTCCCTACCACTGATGTTAGGCTCATTGACCTTTACTTCCCTGGTTTATGCCTTCTACCCTTCTTGAATAATGGTACTACGTTAGCTGTCATCCAATCCTCTGGGTCTAATGAGGGTGAGGAACTTAATGTAATTAATGTAAGCAGAGAATAAGTACTAAGTAAACAAATGGGACTAAAAGCCGACAAACCCCCTGGACCTAACGCCCTACATCCTAGTGTTCTAAAAGAGGTAGCTGAAGAGATAGTGGATGTATTGGTTTTGATCTTCCGAAATTCCCTAGATGCTAGAATGGTCCCAGTGGAATGGTAGGTCAAAAGGAGGGAGAGAGGAAACAGGGAACTACAGACCATTTAGCCTGACATCAGTCATGGGGAAATTGCTGGAATGCATTGTTAAGGAAATGGCATGAAGTCACTTAGAAAATCATAACATGATTAGGCAGAGTGAATATGGTTTTATGAAAGGGAAATCGTGTTTGACAAATTTATTAGAGTTTTTTGAGGATGTAACTAGTAGAGTAGGTTAAGGGTAACCAGTGGATGTAGTATATGTTCTTTCTAGAGCAGAGAAGCTAAAGAAACATAGAATTATACAATCCTTGAAATTTATGGCACAGAAGGAGGCCATTCGGCCCATCGAGTCTGTGCTGGTCGCAAAAGAGCAATCTACCCTAACCCCACTTTCCAGATCTTGGTCCGTAGCGCTGTAGGTTGCAGCACTTCAAGTGCACATCCAAGTACTGTTTAAATATGATGAGGTTTTCTGCTTCTACCACCCTTTCCAGCAGTGGGTTCCAGAGTCCCACCGCCCTCTGGGTGAAAAAGTTCATCTCAGCTCCCATCTAATACTTCTACCAATTACTTTAAATCTATTCCCCTGGTTATTGATCTCTCTGCGAAGGGAAAAATGTCCTTGCTATCGACTCTATCAAGGCCCTTCATAATATTATACACCTCAATTAAATCTCCCCTCAACCTGCTCTGTTCCAAAGAAAGCAACCCCAGCCTATCCAATCTTTCCTCATATCAAAAATTCCCCAGTCCTGGCAACTACATCGTAACTCTCCTCTGTATCCTCTCTAGTGCAATCATATCTTTCCTGTAATGTGATGACCAGACTGTAAACAATATTGTAGCTGTGGTTAAACTTGTGTTTTATACAGTTCTAGCATAACCTCCCTGCTCTTATAATCTATACCTCGGCTAATAATTCAAAGTATCCTGTATGTTCTGAACCAACTTATCTACTTGTCCTGATACCTTCGTGGATCTGTGGACATGAACTCCAATGTCCCTCTTTTGCTCTACATTTTTCATTACGCTACCATTTATTGTGTATTCCCTTGCCATTTTAGCCCTCTCCAAATGCATTATCTCTTACTTCTCCGGACTGAATTCGATTTGCCAATTTTCTGCCCACCAGACCAGTCCTCTGATATCTTCCTGCAGTCTACAGCTTTCTTCTTCATTATCAATCACATGGCTAATTTTGTATCATCTGCAAACTTCTTAATCGTGGGTCCAACACGGAAGTCTAAGTCATTGATATATACTGCAAAAAGGAAGGGACCTAGTACTGAGCCCTGCGGGAGCCCACGAAAAACATCCTTCCAGTCACAAAAACATCCAAAGACACTTACCCTTTGCTTCTTGACACAGAGCCAATTTTGGATCCAACTTGCCACTTTCCCTTGGATGCCATGGCTTTTTCTTTTTGAACAACCTGTCATTTGTGACCTTGTTAAAGGCTTTGCTAATATCTATGTGAACTACATCAAATGCACTCCCCTCATCGAACCTCCTCATTACGTTCTCAAAAGTTCATTCAAATTACTCATGCACGGTCTTCCCTTAAGAAATCCATGCTGTCTGTCCCTCATTAATCCGTGACTTTCTAAATGCCGATTTATATTGGCCATCAGAATTATTTCATTAATTGTTTTACCACCAAGGATTGGCTGACTGACCTGTAATTACTCGGTCTATCACTTTCTCCCTTTTTAAACAACGGTGCAACGTTAGCTGTCCTCCAGTCCTCTTGACCGTGTCAGCAGCCAGAGAGGATTGGAAAATGATGGTCTGAGCCTCTGCTATTTCCTCCTTTGCCTCAGTTCAATGCCTGGGATACATTTCATCCGAGCCTCATGATTTATCTACTCTGAAAATGCTGAACACCTTAATGTTTCCTCTCACTAATTTTATCTCATCAAATATTTCACACTCCTCCTTAACTACAATGTCTACATCGTCCCTCTCTTTTGTGAAGACAGACAAAAAGTATTTATTAAGATCCGTATCCATGTCTTCCACCTCCACACTCTGGTTATCTTTTCGGACTATCATAGGCCCTATTCTTACCTTAGTTATCCTCTTGCTATTTATGTATTAATAAAACATCTTTGTTTTCCTTGATTTTACTCGCCAATATTTTTGATGCTCTCGTAGTGCTCTAAGTTCCTTTTTTAAAATTTCACCCCTGCACTTTCTATACTCCTCTCGGCTTTCCATAGTATTGAGCTCTTGGTATCTGTCGAAAGCTTCCCTTATTTGGCTTATTCTGCCCTGTATGTTCCTTGCCATCCAGGGGGCTCCAGATTTGGGAGTCCCTACAGTTTTTATTTTTGGCAATATATTTGCTCTGAACCCTGACGATCTCCTCTTTGATTGCCTCCCATTGCTCTGACACTGATTTCCCTCCAAGTCGTTGTTTCCAGTTCACCTTTGTAAAATCACATCTCAGCTTAGTAAAATTAGCCTTTCCCCAATTTAGAACTTCTACACCTGGTCTACCTTTGTCCTTTTCCATAAGACGAGATTCAATATAGATGTTGAAAATCAGAGATGAGGAGTGTTTTCCACACGCAATGAGTTGTCTGAGAACGTGCTGGAAACAGATTCAATAGTAACTTTCGAAAGGCAATTGGATAATTAGTTGAAGGGGATTATTTACAGGGCTCTGACTAAAGAGTAGGGCTATTTAGTTAGCTCTTTCCAAGAAGCAGCACGGACATGATGGACCGAATGGCCTCCTTCTGTTGTGTGGCATTCTATGATTTTTGATTCTCTAAGAGGGAGAAAGAAAAAGAGAAAGACAAATAGAGACAGGATGACTGGGAGAGGTAGAGTGAAAGAAATTAACTTTAAAATAGGAATTGAATAAACACTTGAAGGGGAACAGTTTGCAGGACTACAGGAAAAGAGAAAGGGAATGGGATTAATTGTCGGGTGAGGCCATGGTGAGATTTGATCTTAAGGATGAGAATATTAAAATCGAGTTGTAGCCGGATCAGGAGCAAATATTGGTCAGTGAGCACAGGGGTGATGGGTGAACGGGACTTGGTGCGAGTTAGGATATGGGCAGCAGAGCTTTGGATGAGCTCTAGTTTATGGAGGCTTGTAACTAGACGCACGGCCAGGGGAGCATTGGAATAGTTGAGTCTGGGTTTAACAATGGCACGGATGAAGGTTTTTGCAGCGGAATGGCTGAGGTGGAGCGGAGATGGGTGAAATTTTGGAGTTGGTAATAAGCAAGACTGGTGTTTCAGAGGATATGAGTTCGGTACTCAGCTCAGGGACAAAGAGATCGCCGAGGTTGTAAACAGTCTGGTTCAGCCTCAGACATTGAGCATGGAGGGGGACAGAATCGGCAGATAGAGAATGGAGTTTCTGAGGAGGTCCGACGACAATGACGTTGCTCTTCCCAAGAATTAAATGACAAACAGTAATACAGTGAAACATGGTTTACAGATCCAGTCTCTGAATATGGAGACTTATCGAAGACTCCAACAGCAGCAAAGAAGGAAGAAAAGTAATACAGTAAGCAAAGGTTTGCACAGTCAATAGCTGGAGAGAGAGCCTTACCAGGAACAACAACAGCAGCAAGGAGTGTAGAGTAAATGAAAAGAACAATAATACAGTAAAACATGGTTAACAGAATAGCTGGATAGAGAGACTTACCAGGAACACCAACAGCAGAAAGGAGCGGATAGTAAATGTATTGAATAATCTGAAGTGCCAACACTATCCGTCTGTCTAATGTTAGATAATCATAAAGATCTGAAAGAAAGACAAATTGCCAGCTGAAACTCCTGCCCATTGTTGTAACATTCCAATCTACTGTTTTGCGATTCTGATCCATTGTTGTGGCATTCCAATCTACTGTTCTCAGATTCCGATCCATTGTTGCAACATTCCAATCTACTGTTCTCAAAATCCGAACAATTGCTGTAACGTTCCAATCTACTGTTCTCAGATTCCGACTCCCACTCTGTGGAGCAGCGCGCTGATCCCCGACAGAGCCGGAGCTGATGCTCTCACTGACACTATGGGATAACAGATTGAAAGGAGTCCCTTATTAATAGAAGAGGGAATCCCTGCTCTGATACAATTAGGGTCCATGGAGATTGACATTAATTACCGTCACTGAACAAACAGCTTCAGTTTTTCCGTGGAGACTGACATTAATTACAATGGCTGAACAAACAGCTTCAGTTAAACAATGGAGACTGACATGGATTACTGTCACTGAACAAACAGCTTCAGTTAACCCCTGGAGACTGACATTAATTACAGTCACCGAACAAACAGCTTCAGTTAACCCTTTTCAATCCAGCACTCATTGTACAACAGTAAAGTATCATATTTCACCGGTCCGGATGGGATGTATGAGGATTGCTGAGGGAAGGAATGGTAGAAATAGCGCACGATCTCACCAGAATATTTCAATCCTCCTTGGATATGGGAGTGGTGCCAGAGCATTGAGGGTTGCAAATGTTACAACTTGTTTAAAAAAGGAGAGAGGGATAAACCATTAAACTGCAGGCCAGTCAGCCTAACGCCAGTGGTGGGGAAAATTTTAGAGCCCATATTTCCCGAGAAAATTTTTTGTCTTTTGAACAAACATGGATTAATAAATCTCAACCAGCATGGATATGTTAACGGCAAAGTGTGTCTGACAAAATTGATTGAGTTCTGTGATGAAGTAACGGAATGATTTGATGAGGGTAATGGTGTTGATGTTGTGTATATGAACTTTATAAATGCATTTGATAAAATGCCATTGAAAATACTTGGTAGGACGAAAGCGACAGTGGCAGTGGATATCTGACATTGGCTGAGAGATAGAAAAGAGAGAGTTGTGGTGAACGGTGGTTGTTTGGACTGGATGGAAGTTTACAGTGGTGCCCCCCAGGGGTCGCAATTCAGACCACAACAGTTTTTGATATATATTAATGATATAGACTTATATAAATATACTAGCAGGGAGCCCGGCGTTGCCAGGGCAATTTTGGGCCGTGCGGCCTCTGTGCCCCTGTGTGTCCCCCCTCTCTGTCCCTCTCCCCCTCTCACTGTGCTCTCCTCTCCCTGCCTCCCTCCCTCCCCCTCCCTGCTCACATCCCCCTCCCCTCACCTCCCCCTCACCCCCTCCCCTCAACTCCCTCTCCCCCCCCTTCCCATCACCCCTCTCCCCTCACCTCCCCCTCCCTTCACCTCCCGCTCCCCACCTCCCCTCACCTCCCGCTCCCTTCACCTCCTGCTCCCCTCCTCTCCCCCTCCCCCCACCCCTTCTGATAGTGGCCATGCAGGGCCTAGCACTTGAGGCGCGGCCGGGCTGTCGGGCGGAGACGGACCGAGCTGAGCTCCCTCGCGGATCGCGCAGCTGATGGGCGGCCGCTGCCGCTCCCCCGACCACTGTGTGTGTTGGGCCGAGCGGTTGCGAGGCACGGTCCGAGTGAGCCCAACTTACCTGCCGGTGCGGTGGGGCAGGAGCGGGATCGGGAGCCGCAATGTGAGGGTTGCTGTGGAGATGGAGCTCCCCCGCGGGTTGCGCGGTTGACGGTCGGCCGCTGCCGATGACCCGCCCGCTGCGTGGAAACTCACCTGCGGCTGCCGGAGTCGGAATGTGGGGGTTTGTTTGTCTGGTGGTGTCCCTGTGGGGATGAAAGAAATGACGGCGTAATTTAGGGAGACTGGAGCATTAGGTCCCACCTGTGATGCACCGATTGGTCAACCATCAGGTGAGTGAACTGTAGGATTGGTCAAGCAGCACGTCACTCCGAGAGGTAGGATTGGTCAAGCGCGAATGAGTGGATTTTTGAGTATTTTTGAACGTTTTTTGTACACTGTGCAAACAATTTTTGTGGGACGAAAAAGTAGATACGCCTGCAAGAGACCCCTAATGATAAGCTTTCTTTTGATATAACATATGTGTAGGTACGCTCTAAAACTTTTGATTGTATAGCCGGACAGCGAGACAGAAAGACAGACAGAGAGACATGCTGTTTTATGTATGGTGGGGCCCGGCGTTGCCAAGGTTTTTTTGTAAAACGGCAGTTTACAGGGCCGCACGGTTTACGGCCGGCCGCTACCGCTCCCCCGCTCTGTATCTCGGGCCGAGCGGTTGTGAGGCCCAGCCCGAGTGACCCCAACTCGCCTCCCGCTCCGGCGGCTCAGGAGCGGGATACTGTGCTGGAGCCGCACTGTGGGGGTTTGTTGTGCTGGTGCTGTCGCTGTCGGTATTAAAAAAATGGTGGCGACATTTTGGGAGGATGCAGGATTAGGCCCGCCCACACATGGAATGAAACGCCCCCCGTGATGCAAGAGAGAGAGAGAGACTGGGCGGAGAAAAGAGAGAGAGAGATAGAGGGAAGGAGAGAGAGGGAAGGAGAGAAAGAGAGAGAAAGGGAAGGAGAGAGAGAGAGAGAGGGAAGGAGAGAGAGACACAGAGAGGGAAGGAGAGAGAGACAGAGAGAGGGAAGGAGAGAGGGAGAGAGAGAGAGGGCAGGAGAGAGAGAGAGAGAGGGAAGGAGCGAGAGACAGACAGAGACAGAGAGGGAAGGAGAAAGAGAGACTGGAGGGAGAGAAAGAGAGATGGAGAGAGAGAAAGAGTAGAGAGACTGGGGGGAGAGAGGGAGAGAGAGAGAGAGACTGGGGAGATAGAGAGAGAGACTAAGGGGGGAGAGAGAGAGCGACTGAAGGGGAGAGAGAGAGACTGGGGTAGAGAGAGAAAGAAAGACTGGGGAGATAGAGAGAGAGAGACTGACGGGGGAGAGAGAGACTGGGGAGAGAGAGAAACGGGGGAGAGAGAGTGAGAGTAGAGAGACTGGGGGAGAGAGAGGAGAGAGACTGGGGAGAGAGAGAGAGAATGTGGAGAGAGAGAGAGAGCGAGAGAGAGAGGGGGGGGCAGGGAGAGACCGGGGGTGGTGGGGGGGAGAGAGAGAGAGACTGAGGGGAGAGAGGGATATGGGGGGGGAGAGAGAGAGAGACTGAGGGGAGAGAGAGACTGGGGGAGAGAGAGACTGGAGGGGAGAGAGAGAGAGACTGGGGGGAGATAGAGACTGGGGGAGAGAGAGATTGGGGGAGAGAGAGTGGGGGGAGAGAGAGAGAATGCGGGAGAGAGTGAGAGACTGGGGAGAGAGAGAGACTGGGAGAGAGAGAGAGAGTCTGGGGGGAGAGATAGAGAGCGACTAGGGGCAGAGAGAGAGACGGGGAGAGAGAGAGAGAGAGAGAGAGACTGGGGTGATACAGAGAGAGAGACTGAGGGGGGAGAAAGAGAGCGAATCGGGGAGAGAGAGATACTGGGGGAGAGAGAGAGAGACGGGAGAGAGAGAGAGAGAGAGAGACTGGGGAGATAGGGAGAGAGAGACTGAGGGGGGAGAGAGAGAGCGACTCGGGGAGAGAGAGAGACTTGGGGGGAGAGGGAGTGAGTGGAGGCAGAGGGAGAGAGTGGGGGAGAGAGAGAGAGAGACTGCGGGGAGAGAGAGACTGGGGGAGAGAGAGACTGGAGGGGAGAGAGAGAGGGAGACTGGGGGGAGAGAGAGACAGGGGAGAGAGAGATTGGGGGAGGGAGAGACTGGGGGGAGAGAGAGAGACTGGGGGAGAGAGAGAGACTGGGGGGAGAGAGAGACTGGGAGAGAGAGAGAGAGTCTGGGGGGAGAGATACAGAGCGACTGGGGGGAGAGAGAGAGACGGGGAGAGAGAGAGAGAGAGGGACTGGAGAGATAGCGAGAGAGAGACTGAGGGGGGAGAGAGAGAGCGACTCGGGGAGAGAGAGAGACTGGGGGAAAGAGAGAGAGACGGGAGAGAGAGAGAGACGGGAGAGAGAGAGAGAGAGAGTAGAGAGACTGGGGGGAGAGAGAGGAGAGAGACTGGGGAGAGAGAGGAGAGAGATTGGGGGAGAGAGAGACTGGGGGAAAGAGAGAGAGACTGGGCGAGAGAGACGGGGAGAGAGAGAGAGACTGGGGGGGAGAGAGAGAGACTGGGGAGAGGGAGAGAGATGGGAGAGAGAGAGAGAGAGATAGAGAGTAGAGAGACTGGGGGTAGAGAGAGGAGAGAGACTGGGGAGAGAGAGAGAGAGACTGGGGGAGAGAGAGGAGAGAGACTGGGGAGAGAGAGACAGAGACTGGGGGAGAGAGAGAGAGACTGGGGAGAGAGACGGCGTAGAGAGAGATGGGGGAAGGGAGAGAGAAACTGGGGAGAGAGAGAGATAGAGAGACTGGGAGACAGACAGAGAGAGATAGAGAGATGGGGAGCGAGAGAGGGATGGGGGAGAGAGAGAGACTGGAGGAGGGAGAGACTGGAGGAGAGAGAGAGAGGTGGAGAGAGAGAGAGACTGGGAGAGAGAGACTGGAGGAGGGAGAGTCTGGAGGAGAGAGAGAGACTGGGAGATAGAGAGAGAGAGAGACAGAGAGAGAGAGACTGAAGGGGGAGAGAGAGAGAGACGGGGAGAGAGAGAGAAACTGGGTGAGAAAGAGAGAGAGAGACTGGGGAAGAGATAGAGAGACTGGGAGACAGAGAGAGAGAGACTGGGAGTCAGAGAGAGAGATAAAGAGATGGGGAGAGGGAGAGAGATTGGGGGGAGAGAGAGGGAGAGGGCTAGAAATTCGGTATCGCCCCGTTTGGAGAGGGAAGGAGAGAGAGCCAGAAAGAGAGAGGGAAGGAGAGAGAGAGGGAGAGGGAAGGAGAGAGAGAGACAGAGAGGGAAGGAGAGAGAGAGAGAGAGAGAGGGAAGGAGAGAGAGAGAGAGAGAGGGAAGGAGAGAGAAAAAGAGAGAGAGAGGGAAGGAGGGAGAAACAGAGAGAGAGAGAGAGGGAAGGAGAGAGAAACAGAGAGAGAGAGAGGGAAGGAGAGAGAGAGAGAGGGAAGGAGAGAGAGAGAGAGAAGGAGAGAGAGAGAGAGAGAGAAGGAAGGAGAGAGAGAGAGCAGGAGAGAGTGAGGGAAAGAGATAGAGAAGAGAGGGAGAGGCCCGTCCCGAGTAACCCCAGCTGAGTAGGCTGGGCACAGTGAAAGCATTGATTTCTTTATGACAGCACAAAAACTGCTCTGACATCATAGCAGCTCTTCGACATCATAGTCACTCAAAGCGAATTCCCCCGTAGGATTGGTCAACGGCTAATGAGCAGAATTTTGAACGTTTTTTGGATACCCTGGGCACGATTTTTGTCTGACGGAAAAGTAAATATGCCTATGACCGGTCCGTAATCGCAAGCTTTCTTTTAATGTGACGCGCGTGTAGGTACTCTCTATAACTTTCGAACTTATAGAGAACGAACAGACAGACAGACAGACAGAGAGAGAGAAGAGGTCTTTTATAGATGACATGGAACTCGGAAATGTAGTAAACACTGAGCGGGATATTAGTAGGCTTCAGGAGGACACAGGCAGACTGGTGAAATTAGCAAAGTGATCGAAGGTGTCATCCACAGTGCTATTAAGTGGCACTTACTCACCAATAACCTGCTCACCGATGCTCAGTTTGAGTTCCGCCAGGACCACTCGGCTGCAGACCTCATTTCAGCCTTGGTCCAAAAATGGTAAAAAGAGCTGAATTCCGGAGGTGACGTGAGAGTGACTGCCCTTGACATCAAAGCAGCATAGGACTGAGTGTGGCATCAATGAGCCCTAGTAAAACTGAAGTCAATGGGAAGCAGGAGGAAAACTCTCCACTGGCTCGAGTCATACCTAGCACTAAGGAAGATATTTGTGATTTTTGGATGTCAATCATCACAGCCCTAGGACTTCGCTGCAGGATTTCCACAGGGCAGTGTGCTCGACCCAACCACCTTCAGCTACTTCATCAATGACCTTCGCTCGATCATATGGTTAGAAGTGGGGATGTTCGCTGATGATTGCTCAGTGTTCAGTTCTATTCGCAACTCCTCAGATAATGAAGCAGCCCATGATCACATGCAACAAGTCCTGGATGATGATCGGGCTTGGGCTGATAAGGGGCAAGTATAAATCGCACCGCACAAGTGCCAGGCAATGACTATCTCCAACAAGAGTCACATCCCCTTGACATTCAATGGGATTGCCATCGCCTAATCCACCACCATCAATATCCTGGTGTTTGCAATTGACCAGAACCTTAACTGGACCAGCCACATAAATATTGTGGCTAAAAGAGCAGGTCAGGGCTGGGTATCATACAGCGAGTGTGTCACCTCCTGACTCCACAAAGCCTTTCCACAATCTACAAGACGCAAGTCTGGAGTGTGATGGAGTACTCTCTACTTGTCCGGGTGAGTGCAGCTCCAACATCACTTAAGAAGCTCGACATCATCCAGGACAAAGCAGCCGACTTGATTGGTACCCCAACCAGCACCTTAAACATTCACTCCATCCAACTGGCGCACCGTGGCTTCAGTGTGTACCATCTACAACAGGCAATGGAGCAACTCGCCAAGGCTTCTTCAGCAGCAGCTCCCAAACCCGCAGCCTCTACCACCTAGAAGGACAAGGGCAGCAGGCGCATGGGAACACCATCACCTGTAAGTTCCCCTCCAAGTCACACACCATCCTGACTTGGAGTCGGCTCACCACCACCTTCTCATAGCAACTAGGGATGGACAATAAATGCTGGCCTTGCCAGCGATGGCCGAATTCCATGAATGAAGAAGCAACAAATATATGGCAGATGAAATTCCATAAATGTCATATATTTTAGAACGGTTCCCATGGACTGGAATGTAGCAAATTTAACCGCACTATATAAGAAAGTGGGGAGAGGGAAAACGGGGATCTACAGGCCAGTTATCCTGACATCAGTAGAAGGTGAAATGCTGGAGTATATTATTAAGGACGTGGTAACAGGGCACTTAGAAAATTATAATAGGATTGGACAGAGTCAACACGGATTTATGCAAGGAAATTTGTGTTAGACAAATGTTAGAGTTTTTTGAGGATATAACCAGCAGAATAGATAAGGAGGAGCCAGTCGATGTGGTGGATTTGGATTCTCAGAAGGCATTCGATAAGTTGCCACAGAAGAGGTTATTAAACAAAATGGGATTGGGGTAAAATACTAGCATGGGTTGAGGATTGGTTAATGAACAGAAAACAGAGAGTAGCAATTAACAGATCATTTTCGGGTTGGCAGGCTGTAACTAGTGGGGTACCGCAAGGATCAGTGCTTGGGCCACAGCTATTCACAGACTATATCGGTGATTTGGATGAGGGTGTCAAATGTAATGTATCCAAATTTGCTAATGATACAAAGTTAGGTGGGAATGTAAGGTGTGAGGAGGTTGTAAGGAGGCTTCAAGGAGATATAGACAGGCTAAGTGACTGGGCAAGAACATGGCAAATGAAATGTAACGTGGAGAAATGTGAAGTTTGGAAAATTAGTAAAACAGGGCATTTTTAAATGGTGAGGGATTGGGAAATGTTGGTGTCTAGAGGGACCTGGGCATCCTTGTACATGAATCACTGAAAGTCAACATGCAGGTACAGCAAGCAATTAGGAAAGTAAATGGTATTTTGTCCTTTATTAGAAGAGTATTTGAGTACAAGAGTAAGGACGCCTTACTGCAATTATATAGGGCCCTGGTGAGACCACACCTGGAATATTGCGCACAGTTTTGGTCTCCTTGCCTATGGAAGGATATACTTGCCAAAGAGGGAGTTCAACGAATGTTCACCAGGCTGGTACTTGGGATGGGGGGATTGTCCTATGAGGACAGGTTGAGTAGACTAGAACTATATTCTCTAGAGGTTAGAAGAATGAGAGTTGATCTCATTGAAACATACAAATTCTTACAGGGCGTGACATGGTAGATGCAGGGAGGGAGAGTCTAGTACCAGGGGTCACAGTCTCAGAATAAGGGGTCGGCCAGTTAGGTCCGGGGTGAGTGGAATTCTCTTCACTCAGAGGGTGGGGAATCTTTGGAATTCACTACCCCAGTGGGCTGTGAACACTCAGTCGTTGAGTATATTCAAGACAGAGATTGATAGATTTTGGCCCAGTAATTACTCTCACAATGCGTGAGTATGGATGGGGTACTCACGCGTGTGGCCGGAGGAATTGCTGGTTTTCAGCATGCACAGTGCATGCGGGGAAAACCGGCATTTCCTCATCCCTGCCCCAAGGGGTTAAGAGGCAGAACGCATGTGACTGCACAGGCAGCTCGTGCGCAGTGAAATTCGTCGATTTCATTCATGGATTCAGTGAGGGTAAGTCCTCACAACTTACACATCAAAAAAGCAGGAGTGCAGCTGGTCGAGAAGCTGCGGAGGAAGAAGTCTTTCATCGTGGAGCTTCTGAAAGGCACTATTTTTGTTTGGGAAAGGGAGGAAATGTATTTTAAGAAAGGCTGAGGTAAGTCTTAAAGTTTTTTTTTAAACGGGTTTTCTGTACTGTAGGTAGAAGGAGCAACTGTGGCTGTGTGCAAGGCCCAATTATATTTGTTGAGTTTATTAAATGTGAAAATGGCTGTTTTAAAAAGAATAAAATGCTTACAAAATGAACTTGTCATCAGTAATATATCTTATTTTTAGTAAGTATGTATGTACGATTGTATGTATGTCTATATATTCCTTGAAGGATGTGCATTTATGTATGTAGTCCTTTCAGTACGTGGATGATTGTATTTATGTAATGATGAATTTCTGCAAATGTAATTTATTGGAAAAGTATCTCGGCCTGTGAAATTCATCAGGCAGGAAGGATGTGTTTACAAGCCGTTAAAGCATGCTTCCTGACATAGTCCAAGTTGATGTTTTAGGCAATCAGTTTATTAAAATAACTGTAACAACTATTTCCATTTACTCCGTACAGGTATGTCTGTGTAGTGAGGAGTCCTGTGAGCGAGAAACATGCCCTCTTATAGAAATGTTGCCGTGATGCTCTTTGTGTATTTGCTTCAAAGAAATCGGAACGCCAGGGAGCAAAGTAGAAGATTGAGGAACCATAACCGTCTCCTGATCAGAAGGAACTACTACCCATCCCACAGAGTTTACAGGGAGAGGCGATCATTTGAAATGCTGTCCGAGGAGTTGTGTATCAGGAGGCTGCGCTTCAGTAAAGAGGCAATTGGCCGACTATGTGACATGTTGAAGGCGGACTTGGAGCCACGCTCGAAGACCCGCACTGCCTTGTCAGTGAACATGAAGGTAACCAACCACAGCATTGAACTTCTTTGCAAGTGGATCATTTCAAGCAGGCACCGGTGACATAAGCAACATCTCCAAGAATGCTGCGAGGGTCTGCATTCACCAGGTCACAGAAGCCATTTGCCGTAGGATTTCAGATTTAATTAATTATGACTTGTCCACTCGACATCAAAAGGAGATGGCCTTAGAATTTCATCGCATTGCTGGATTCCCCCAAGTGATTGGGGCCGTCGATGGAACCCATATTGCATTGAAGGCACCCAAGGATGCACCTGTGACATTCATAAACAGGAAGGGGTATCATTCATTGAATGCAATGATATGAGGTGATGCACACCTCCGGATCCTAAACGTGAATCCAGGGCACCGGGGATGTAATCATGACTACTTCATCCTCCGTAACTGTAAATTGCATGATTCTCTCAGCAAATTGCCTACAGGATCTGCATGGATATTGGGCAACAAGGGCTACCCGATAAAACCATGGCTGATGACCCCCTACCGCAATACCAATAATCAGTCTCAGGAGAGATACAACCATGCACACGTGTCTACACATCAAGTGGTGGAGAGGACAATAGGAGTTCTGAAATCACGCTTCCGGTGCCTGGATAGGTCAGGGGGGACCTTACAGTGCCCTCACCAGAAAGTGGCAAGCATTGTGATGGCCTGTTGTGCTTTGCACAACCTTGCCCTGCAGGAAGGACTGACCCTTAACAATGAAGAACAGCTGCCTGTCGAAATGGAGGATGAAGGCAATGGCAATGTACATGTTGCCAGGCCTCATTGGGAGGAGCCAAGTGCAGCCGAATCTAAGGCTGCTCGCGAACTGCTGGTAGCTAACACCTTCACGCGGTAGTTACGCCCTGTACCTACCCCTCCCCCCGCAAGGCAAAGACAGAAGCAGACACATATTAAAGTGAAACAGTGACCTTTTATTGCATCATCAAAAACTTTTCATCTTCAGTTTCGATGTATATAGTGAATAACTTGTAAATTTTAAATAAAGTTTCTGTACTTTAAAAAAATATCTAACCATGAACAATGAGGAAGCAATATTGGAAACAGTTCGTTTTTACTTGTCTTTCTTCTCTTGTGCAAGTGAGACATTCAGGATGTTAAGGACCTCTTTTATGCAATTTAAAAATATTAAAGTTAACAGTTTTGAAATCACTTTGTAAACAGGTTTATGTCATTTGTGTTTGATTCATAGTGAAATTGCAAAATTTAAGATGGGTACTACCTCTTGTAACGTTTTCAAACATGTGCAAAATGCTAAATGTTCGAAAAGAAAGTGTAAACTTTTTACAGTAATTTTTACTTTCTTACTGCAATACAGACATTCATGGTTGGAACTAACTATTTTCTACTTCTGTAGCAGTTGTTGTCAAACTTTTTGAAATAAAATAAATGTTTAAATTCTTTTAAGATTGATTACTGGGTGTACAGCTTAAATGAAAAGGTTACATATTCTTTTATTCAGGAATAAACATTTTAATTTAAATATGTAAAAAAAATTTAACATTTCAATAAAATGATAAATATAAAAATTTAACGATTTGGCCACTGGGATCTCTGACTGAGGGTTGAAGGAGGCGAAGTTGGCTGAAGGTGACACCCTAACGTTTCCTGCGCCTTTTCATTGCCTGTGACTGGAGCCCTCCAAAGCGATATGCAAGGGCCCTGTCAGACATTTCCTGCTCTTCAGCAGAGCTCTCACGAAAGGGTTGTTGCTGAGGCAATTCTACGTTTTCCTGCATCATGAATGTCGCAGCTGCTGGCTCCTGGGACCAAAGTAGCTCTGCACTGGGACCTGGGAACGGCCCTTCTGCTGGAGTCAGCGTAATGGCAGTAGTAAAAGGTTCACGCGAATGAACTAGTGCAATCATAGTCTCATTAAGCGCCACCAACTGCGATGTCACCTGATTAAGAGAACTCTCAATAAACACCACCAACTGCGATGATATCTGATTTAGTGTCATGCAAAGATTATCGATTCCCTGCCTGAGAGAGTCTCTGGAGTCTACATCCTTCTCAGTGAGAGAGCTCAGCAATTGCCTGAAACCTGCAATATCTTGCTCCTCATCTTGTAGGTGCCGGTGTGCTGAATGTCTTTCTGCTCCTCCCACCTGCACGGAAGTGTCAATATGGTGTCTGTCTGTGGAGCTACAGTCAGTAGTAACTTGCACAGAGCCACAGGGGCCAGGAGATGGTGAGATAGTGGGCAGCGACACAGGGTCTATACACTCCTGCTGCACTTGCTGACAAAGGACAGGTTCCTCCTGTTCCTCAACCAGCTCAGTAACTGCTGCCACCGCAGCAGAAACACCTTCCCCAATGCCCTCTGCAGCCGCTGACTCCACGCACTGCTCATCCCGCATGTGAGAGGTACTCTGTCCAGCTGTGGGAAGGAAGCAGAAAACATTTGCAAAGGTAAAGCACGATGTGCCTCATCACAGATATTCAGCACACACCTATCCTTCTTCAACATATAGCTGGGCACGCCAATCACTTTGAGGGTCATCAATGTTTGTTTGCACCTTACAAATCTGCACCTCTGTTCGACCCGTTCCTCATGTTCGGTCAAAACCCTCAGCATGGCAACACCACCGCCTGTGCGTGTGTGTTCACTGGCATTGTGAGAACTCTTACTCTGATATTACAGAAGATAAAAGAGAATCAAACAGCTGCATTTCTGACATGGTCAGCAAAGGATTTGAAGACTGGGTTGGGTGTTTTTTAAAATCTCTGATTGAAGTTTTATAGCTCCAAACACTGGAATCAAGATAAGAGAACAATAGGAAACCCTGAGCTGGTCCAAAAGCCATAAAGTTTTATTGCTAGCTCAGGTGACTTTACCAAGAAGTAACTTTAGAAAATTAAATGCATAAGCCTTTTGAAATCAAGTTAAATTAAACTTTTTGCAATGTAACAGTACACTTTAGTTAAAACTGTACAAACCCTGACAGATCGCAGCGAGTCACTGAATTACTTGCGACATTGTTCCGCTGTAAGTGGAATGGTGGAGCTTGCGCTGACAGCTTGTGCAACTTCTGATCACGCTGCCATCTGACCTTTTCGTTGTGCCCTCGACTGCTCATTCCCCATGATGCGCAGGCACTTCGCCTCCCCCTCGTTGAGGAGATTGCTGAGGTCATCCTCAGTGAAGTTCTGAATTCTTTTAATCACGTTCAATGTGGTCATTCCAGCCATCTCAATTTGCTAATTAACTGAGCAGAATTAAAAGAATGTTTTCAAGGCTTTAAAAACTGCTCAAATAGCTTCAATTCTCTTTAACTCTACCTCAGAGTCATGAAAATCATTCAAACGTTTTTAAAAATTTATAAAAGTTAACAAAACATTGATAAAAATACAGATAACCTACCTGAACTGCTGCTCTGTAGGTACCAGTCCTCTCCAGCTGCTTGGAAAGATTGGGGGCGTGTCCTATGGAAATCAGACCTTAAGGGGCATGTCTCAGTTGCACTTTGTACTGGAGGCTTCGCGCTGGCTGCACTCCTAGGCGGCGTGACGTCAGACGCTGCCCGGGAGCCATCATCTCAGAAGAGGAAACCCACGCATCCTGGGAGCTGGAAGACAGGCGATCCGGGTAAGTGCACATCGGGGACTTGCACGTGCGGCAAGCCCCCGATATAATTTCTGGGCCAATATATTCTAGCATTTTCCCTACGACTGATGTCAGGATAACTGGCCTGTAGTTCCCCATTTTCTCTGTCCCACCTTACTTAACTAGTGGGGTTATATTTCCTACATTTCAATCCACGGGAATCGTTCCAAAATCTATGGAATTTATGGAATTTCATCTGCAATCAGTTTTGTTTTTCTTTTTTATCGGGTGTGGCCATTGCTGGCTCGGCCAGCATGTCACCCCATTCTTAGTTGCCCTTGAGAAGGAGGTGGTGAGATGCCTTCTTGAACCGCTGCAGTCCATGAGGTGAAGGTGCTCCCAAAGTGCTGTTACAGACGGAGTTGCAGGTTATTGAAGCAGCAGCCCAATCTTTCCAAGCAGCTGGAGAGGACTGGTACCTACAGAGCAGCAGTTCAAGTAGGTTATCTGTATTTTTATCAATGTTTTGTTAACTTTTATAAAAGAGTAGGTCAAGGCAGTGTTCCACGCTCCTGCTGCCCTTGTCTTTCTAGGTGATAGAGGCCGCGGGTTTAGGAGGTGCTGCCGAAGGAACCTTGGTGAGTTGCTGCAGTGCATCTTGTAGATGGTACACACTGCAGCCACGGTGCACCAGTGTGGAAGGTGTGAATGTTTAAGGAGCTGAACGGGGAACCAATCAAGCGGGCTGCTTTGCCCTCGATGATGTCGAGCTTCTTTAGTGTTGTTGGAGCTGCACTTTCCCAGTCAAGGGCAGGGTATTCCTTCACACTACTGACTTGAGCCTTGTAGATTGTGGAAAAGCTTTGGGGATTCAGGAAGTGAAGCACTCGCCGCAGAACACCCTGCCTTGACCTACTCTTTTAGCCACAGTATTAATGTGGCTGGTCCAATTATGTTTCAGGTCAATGGTGACCCCAAGGCTAAATGTCACACAGATATTGACGCACGCGGGCAATGGGCTGCTTCATTATCTGAGGAGTTGCAAATGGAACTGAATACTGAGCAATCCTCAGCGAACATCCTCACTTCTGACCATAGGATGGAGGGAAGGTCAAGTAGTGGAAGCTGGTTGGGCCGAGGACACTGCCCTGATGTACTGCTGCAGCGATGTCCTGGGGCTGTGATGATTGATATTCAAAAAACACAATCACCTTCCTTTGTGCTAGGTATGACTCGAGCCAGTGGAGAGTTTGCCCCCTGCTTTCATTGACTTCAATTTTACTAGGGCTCCTTGATGCCACACTCAGTCCAATGCTGCCTTGATGTCAAGGGCAGTCACTCTCGTCTCACCTTTGGAATTTAGCTCTTTTGCCCGTGTTTGGACCAATGCTGTAATGAGGTCTGGAACCGAGTGGTCCTGGCAGAACTCAAACTGAGCATAGGTGAGCTGGTTATTGGTGAGTAAGCACCACTTAATAGCACTGTCAATGACACGTTTCATCACTTTGCTCATTTCACCAGTCTGTCTATGTTCTCCTGAAGTCTACTACTATCCCGCCCAGTGTTTACTGCATTTTCGAGTTTCGTGTCATATACAAACGTTTAAATTATGCCCTTTATATATAAGTCTATATCATTAATATACATCAAAAAGAACTGTGGTCCAAATAGCGACACCTGCGGGACACGATTGTACACTTCACTCCAGTCTGAACAACAACCGTTCACCACAACTCGCTGCTTTCTCTCCGTTAACCAATGTAAATCCCCACAGCCACTGGCCCTTTGGTCCGAAGTCTATTCAATTGCACTTTACCAAATGCATTCTTGAAGTCCATATACACAACAACAACCCTATTATGTTCATCAACCCTCTCCGTTATTTCATAACAGATCTCGACCAGGTTTGTCAGGCTGGTGCTGGTTGTCATTTATTAATCCATGGTTTTTCCAAAGACAGATAACTTTCTCTGTGAAAATGACCTCCAGTAGATTCCCCACCACTGCCGTTAGGCTGACTGGTCTGCCTTTACATCACTTATCCCTCTCTCCTTTTCTAAACAGGGTGTAACATTTGCAAACATCCAGTCCTCTGGCACCACTCCCATATCCAAGGAGGGTTGAAAGGTTCTGGCCAGAGCCTGCGCCGTTTCCACCATTCCTTCCCTCAGCAACCCTCATACATCCCATCTGGACCGGGTAAATGTTCTACTTTATTGTGGTACAAAGAGTGCTGGATTGAAAGGGGTGAACTGAATCTGTTTGTTCAGTGACTGTAATTAATGTCAGTCTGCACGGGTTAACTGAATCTGTTTGTTCAGTGACTGTAATTAATGTCAGTCTCCACACGTTAACTCAAGCTGTTTGTTTAGTGACTGCAATTAATGACAGTCTCCATGGAACCTATTCATAGCAGTGCAGGGTTAAAAAAGGGAGACATTTCAATGTGTTATCCCATATTGTCAGTGAGAGCATCACCTCCTGCACTAACAAGGATCATTGCGCTGTTCCACAGAGGGGGAGTCGGAATCAAAACAGTAGTTTGCAATGTTACAACAATGGACCAGAATCTGAAAACAGTACTTTGGAATGCTACAACAAGGGGCAGGAGTTTCAGCTCGCAGTTTGACTATCTTTCAGAATATTATGAAGAACTATCATTAGACGATCGGATAGAGTTGGCACTTCAGATTATTCAAATCATTTACTACCCCCTCCTTGCTGCTGTTGGTGTTCCTGGTAAGTCTCTCGCTCTAGCTATGCTTTTAACAGAAAATGCTGGAAATACTCAGCATGTCAGGCAGCATCTGTGAAGAGAGAAATAGAGTTAACATTTCATGTCGATGACCTTTCATCAGAACTGCTAACAATCTTTTACTGAATTAAAGCTCTTGTCATTTACTCTCCCCTCCTTGCTGTGGTTGCTGTTCCTAGTAAGTCTCTCTATCTAACTACTAACCCTGCAAACCTTTGCTAACTGTATTACTATTCTTCACGGTTGCTGCTGTTGGTGTCCCTGATAAGTCTCTACATCCAGAAATTGGATCTGTAAACCACCCTTTACTGTATTACTGTTTGTCATTTAAATCTTGGGAAGAGCAAAGCCTTTGTCTTCAGTCCTCGTCACAAACTCCATTCTCCATCAGTCCCCCTCGAAGGTCAATGTCTGATGATGAATCAGGCTGCTTGCACACTTGGCGATCTCTTTGTCGCTGAGCTGAGTTTCGAGCTCAAATCTTCTGAATCACCAGTCCTGCTGACTAACATCTCCAAAATATCGCCCGTCACCGCTCCACCTCAGCACCTACCGCTGCATAAACCCTCTTTCGTGCCTTTGTTAAACCCAGACTCGACCATTCCAATGCTCCCCTGGCCGGCCTCCCAGTTACAAGCCTACATAAACTAGAGCTCATCCAAAACTCTGCTGCCCATATCCTAACTCGTACCAAGTCCCATTCATCCATCACTCCTGTGCTCACTGACCAGCATTTGCTCCCGATCCGGCAACAACTCCATTTTAATATTCTAATCCTTAAGACCTCTATAATTAGTCACATTCCATTGCTCATTTCCCATAGTCCTGCAAATTGTTTCCCTTTGAGTGTTTGTCCAATCCCCATTTTAAAGTTAATTTCTTTTCCTCTGCCTCTACCAGTCATTCTGTCTATATTTTTCACTTTCTCTTTCTTTCTCCCTCTTCTCTCTCTCTCTTTCTCTTGCTCAAAGGACATAGTCAGGGTTCAGAGCAAATATGTTCCCAAAAATAAAAAAGGAAGGGACTCCCAAACCTAGAGCCACCTGGATGTCAAGGAGCATACAGGGTAGGATAAGGCATAAAAGGGAAGCTTTTGACAGATACAGAGACTCAATAACATGGAAAGCAGAGAAGACTATAGAAAGAGCAGGGGTGAAATTAAAAAGAAGGAAATTAGAAAAGCATAGCGAGCGCATCAATATTATTGGCAAGTAAAATCAAGGAAAACCCAAAGGTGTGTTATAAATACGTAAAGAGCTAGTGAATAACTAAGGAAAGGGTAGGGCCTATTAGAGGACAAAAAGGTAACCAGAGTGGAGGAAGAAGACGTGGGAATGGATCTAAATAATTACGTTGTGTCTTTCTTCACAACAGAGATGCAAAATGTAGACATTGTAGTTAAGGAGGAGGAAAGTGCAACATTAGATAAAATAAATTTAGTGAGAGAGGAAACATTAAGGAGTTCAGCTTCTTTGAAAAAAGATAAATCATGAGGCCTGGATGAAATGTATCCCAATCTGTTAAGAGACGCAAAGGCTAAGACAATCATTTTCCAATCCTCTGTAGCTACTGACATGGGCAAGAGAACTGGATGACTGCTTTCGATGCACGGCTGTTTAAAAAGTGAGAAAGGGATAGACCGAGTAATTACAGGACAGTCAGCCTAAGCTCATTGGTAAAAAAATATTATTGGAATAATCGTGATGGCCAATGTAAATAGGCATTTAGAATGTCACGGATCACTCAAGGACAGACAACATGGATTTGTTAACGGAAGGTCGTTCCTGAGTAACTTGATTGAATTTTTTGAGAACGTAATGTGGAGGGTCGATGAGGATAGTGTATTTGATGTAGTTCACATAGATGTTAGAAAAGCCTTTGACAACGTCCCAAATGACAGGTGGGTCAAAACAGTAAAAGACCATGGCATCCAAGGGAAAGGGACAAGTTGGATTCAAAATTGGCTCAGTGTCAAGAAGCAAAGAGTAATGCACGACAAATGTTACTGTGACTGGAAGGCTGTTTTCAGTGGGCTTCCACATGGCTCAGTACCAGGTCCCTTTCTTTTTGGAATCTGGAACAGTACCCATGGATTGGAGGGTAGCTAATGTTACCTCACTATTCAAAAAAGTTGGTAGAGAGAAAACGGGAAATTACAGACCAGTAAGCCTGACATCGGTAGTGGGGAAAATGCTAGAGTCCATTATAAAAGATGTAATAACAGAGCACTTGGAAAACAGTGACAGGATCGGAAAAAATCAACATGGATTTACAAAAGGTAAATCGTGCTTGACAAAACTACTGGAAATTTTTGAGGATGTAACTGGTAGAATAGATAAGGGAGAACCAGTGGATGTGGTGTATGTGGACTTTCAGAAGGCTTTCGATAAGGTCCCACATAAGAGATTAGCGTGTAAAGTTAAGGCACATGGGATTGGGGGCAAGGTATTAACTTGGATAGACAACTGGTTGGCAGACAGGAAGCAAAGATTTGCAATAAACGGGTCTTTTTCCGAGTGGCAGGCAGTGACTCGTGGGGCACCACAGGGATCAGTCCTTGGACCCCAGCTATGCACAATATATATTAATGACATGGGGACTAGATGTAATATCTCCAAGTTTGCAGATGACACAAAGCTGTGTGGGCGTGTGTGCTGTGAGGAGGATGCTGAGAAACTCCAGGACGATTTGGACAGGTTGAGTGATTGGGCAGAAGCATGGCAGAGGCAATATAACGTGGATAAATGCGAGGTAATCCACTTTGGTATCAAAAACACGAAGGCAGATTATTATCTGAATGGCAATAGATTGGGAGAAGGGGAAGTGCAACGAGACCTGGGTGTCCTTGTGCACCAGTCGCTGAAGGTAAGCATGCAGGGGCAGCAGGCGCATAAGAAGGCAAATGGTATGTTGACCTTCTTAGCGAGAGGGTTTGATTACAGGAACAAGGATGTCTTGTTGCAGTTGTACAGGGCCTTGGTGAGACCGCACCTTGAGTATTGTGTGCAGTTTTGGTCGCCTTATCTGAGGAAGGATGTCCTTGCCATGGAAGGAGTTCAGTGAAGATTCACCAGGCTGATATCTGGGATGGCAGAAATCACGTATGAGGAGTGATTGGGTCGATTGGGCTTATACTCATTGGAGTTTAGAAGAATGAGAGGAGATCGCATTGAAACTTATACAATTCTGACAGGACTGAACAAACTAGATGCAGGAAGGATGTTCCCGATGGTTGGGGAGTCCAGAAACAGGGGTCACAGTCTAAGGATAAGGGGTAGGACGTTTAGGACAGAAATGAGGTGGAATTTCTTCACCCAGAGAGTGGTGAACCTGTGGAATTCTCTATCACAAAAGGCAGTAGAGGCCAATTCATTAAATATATTCAAGAAGGAGTTGGATATGTTTCTTAAAGCTAAAGGGATCAAGTGGTATGGGGAGAAGGCAGGGACCGGGTACAGAACTTGAATGATCAGCCATGATCGCATTGCATGGCGGAGCAGACACGAGGGGCCGAATGGCCTACTCCTGCTCCTATCTTCTATGTTTCTATTTTTCAATGATATAATTTGGTAGGAGGAATGAGGAGAGACAAAATAAGCTAAAGGGTACAATGTTAAAGGAATGCAGGAACAGAGAGACCTGGGGGTATATGTGCACAAATCGTTGAAGTTGGCAGGGCGGGTTGAGAAAGTGGTTCAAAAAATATACGGGATCCTGGGCTTCATAAATAGAGGTATGGAGTAGAAAAACAAGGAAGTTATGGTAAAATTGTACAAAACGTTGGTTCAGCCTCAACTGGAGTATTGTGTCCAATTCTGAGGTCGGAACTTTAGGAATGATTTGAATGGCCTAGAGCGGGTGCAGAAAGGATTTACAAGAATTATTCCAGGGAGTAGGGATTTCAGTTACGTGGATAGACTGGAGAAGCTTGGGTTGTTATCCTTAGAGCAGAGAAAGTTGAGAGGAGATGTGATAGAGGTGTTCAAAATCCTGAATGGTCTGGACAGAGTAGATAGAGAGAAACTGTTCCCATTGGTGGAAAAGTCGCGAATCAGAGGGCAGAGATTTAAGGTGATTGGCAGAATAACCAAAGGGAACATAAGAAAATCTTTTTCATGCAGCGAGTGGTTAGGATCTGGAATTCACTGCATTAAAGGATGGTGGAGGCAGATTCAGTCGTGGCTTTAAAATGCGAATTGGATGAACACCTAAGGAAACGAAATTGCAGAGCTATGGGGAAAGTGTGGGGGAATGGGACTTGCTGAAGTACTCTTGCAGAATTGCAAGGGCTTAACAGGCCGAATTGGCTCCTTCTGCGATGTAACTATTCTATGAATCTATGATTCTATCTTTTAAGAGAGAAAGAAAGATTTGCATTTATACAGTGCATTTCATGACCATCGGACATCACAAAGCACTTTACAGCCAATGATGTACTTTTGGAGTGCGGTCGCTGTTGTAATGTGAGAAAGGCGGCAGCCAATTTGTGAATAGCAAGCTCCAACAAACAGCAATATTATAATGACCAGATAATCTGTTTCTGTTATGTTGATTGAGGGATAACTTCGTCGAAATAGGGCCATGGGATCCTTTACGTCCACCTGAGATCACAGGCAGTGCCTCCGTTTAATGTCTCATCTGAAAAACGGCAACTCCGACAGTGGAGCACCACCTCAGCACTGCACTGGACTGTTAGCCTAGATTTATGCGATACAAGTTCCTGAGTTGTATTTGAACCCACAACATGTTTGAATCAAAGACGAGTGTGCTACCCACTGAGCCACAGCTAACACATTACTCCTCCTTTTTTCTGTTACTTTCTCATCTTTTGTTCTCAGATTTAGATCAATACAGGAAGCGAAACTCCCTTCTCTCTGTTCTGTCCTTGTTATTTTTGGACTCTACAGGAATCAAGGCATATGAGGATGGTGTGTGTGGGGGACATGTGGATTTGAGACGGCTTCTGGGATGAAGAGGCATATCATTTAAAACATCCCGCACCCACTATTGCTGGGCAAAGCTGCAATGAGTCAAATCAGAAAATATGTAAATTAGCAATAAAAAAATGACTTATGTTACCAACTCTGTGTCATTTATTCAGGACAAGCAACTGGAAACAAACCCATCAATTCATGAACTAACTAAACTCGTTTTCACAACATGGAAATGAACGGCAAAACAGTCAAAAAATAGTTGAATACTGTGTGCAGCCATGTGTTTGGCAGATGTGCCTCCCATAGCATAATTTTATTCGTTTATGGGTTGTGGGCGTCACTGGCATGGCCAGTATTTATTGTCCATCGCTAGATGCCCTTGAGAAGGTGATGGTGAGCCGCCTTCTTGTACCACTACATTCCGTGTGGTGAAGGTACTTCCAAAGTGCTGTTGGGTAGGCAGTTCCAGGATTTTGACCCAGCGACAATGAAGGTTCAGCGAAAAAATTCTAAGTCAGGATGGTGTGTGATTTGGAGGGGAACTTGGAGGTAGTGATGTGCCCTTGTCCTTCTAGGTGGAAGAGGTCACGGGGTAGGGAGGTGCTGCCGAAGAAGCCTTGGCGAGTTGAGATTATCTTGTTGAATAGCCGTTGATGTGTGCAAGTTGTGGGATGTGGATGTGTGTTTTATGAGATGGCCATTAGCCTTGGATGAGTGCAGGGCATTTGGGTTTGTAAACCCTCTGGGCAACTAGTGAAGTTGAGATGGAGGGATGTAGAGGCATTGAAGAGCAGGTACTCACCCTGGCCACCCGAGTGAGTTCGTTGGACTTCTTCCGACATTGGCTGTGGGTCCTCGGCATCAGGCTCCTCGAGGAGACGTGCTGAACCACCTCCCTCCACACACTTCTAAACTCCCAGTGCAATGGTCTCCTGCCACTCTCAGGGAACAGCACTGCAAGCCGCTGTTCCACAGCGCCAACCAGAGCCACCAATGCCTCGTCACTGAAGAGCCCAGCTCTTTCTCTGGACCTCTCCATTATTTAGAATTAATAACAGGACATAGATCCTCACCAGGAACACCATCAGCAGTGAGGAGGGGATAGTACATATTTTGTATATCATAACATATTCCTAATATCCAAATCACTTCACCCCAATCAATGCATTCCCCTCTGTGAGTGTCTCGTGGTCTTTGTGCTGGGGGCAGCGCGCTGACTGTGTGAGGTGACACAGTGAAGGGAGCTCCTTATTTAGTGCAGAGGGAAATCCCCGAATGACATCACTAGGCCTTACTGTAACTGGCATTAATTACAGTCATTGAATAAACAGACTCATTGAACCATTATCACCACGACACTGTACAGTATTCAACTATTTGTTGACTGTTTTGCCGTTCATCTCCGTGTTGTGAAAACGTGTTTAGTTAGTTCATGAATTGATGGATTTGTTTCCAGTTGTTTGTCCTGAATAAATGACAGGGAGACCTCCCGTACGTGAACCCGGTCTGGCTGGAGTACTGGGTCGAATTGGACCCCAACCACCCTGGCCACCTTCCGTCATTGAAGTAAATGGCGAGCTCCTCCACACCCCGTTCACCACCTCCATCGGTAACGATCGGTGCTCTCTCTCCTGAGCATACATAAATGTGGGTGTCCTCCAGGTCACATCGCTTCCTAATGCTCGTTCCTATCAGGGCGCGTAGGAGTACGCCCCCCTTCATCTTGAAATCGCCTCCTGGAAAGAGACACACGAGCATATAGCCAGGTCCCGAGGAGATTCTCTGGCTTGGGTGAAGCATAGTCGAGTCTTGCGACCTCGACTCAATAAAAACACTCTTCACAAAACTTCTACTATTTAAACTTCCAATCACCTCGTTTAAACTTAAAATAAGCACACAAACTTAACAATATCACACTTAAATTGCATAACTATGTACATCTGCTGCTCATCTCCGGGCGGCCAGCCTAATCCCTGTTTGGGCCGACGTGCACCACTCCCTTCGGTGTGGCCGCACTGTACTGTGCTTTCAGTCCCTCGCAGCCTATGGCTGCTGGCTGGGAACCTCTGTTCTTAGATTTTCCACTGACTCGGGAGGCTGTCCCTTTAAACTGGGGAGCTGGTGACCACGGTTTCCTTGGCTGGGGTCTTCGTGGGAACCTTCTGGGGACTTTGGCGGGTGGGGTTTTTCTGGCTGGTGGGCCTTTAACCCGAGCCACTGCCCATTCCGGTGTGGTCTGTGGGCTTTCCACTGCCGCTGGCTGGGGATCTTCCTCCGCAGGCTTTACCCCTCCTGAACCTGTGCTAGGGGCAGGTAACTCTTCACAGCCTGGTGCTGCAGGCTGAGTGTCCTCGCCCTCTGGTCCCACTCGTCTAAATCTGGGTCAGGGGTGGGGTCTTCGCCCTCACATCCCACCTCATCTAAACCTTGGTCAGGGGCGGTGTCTTCGCCCTCAGATCCCACCTCATCTAAATCCCAGAGAGCGGGGGAGTGCCCCAAGTGGTGGGTGGGATGGCCCCTCCCCTAATAAAAGCCACTGCACCTGCCTGTGCTGTCTGTGAACCTGCTCCTGCTGCAGGCTGAGGATTTCTATCCTCAGACCTTATCCCAACTGGCTGTTCTCTTTTATCGGGCTTAAAGCATTTACACTGATTAATATGGAACCATTTGGTGCGCCGAGGCATCTTAATGGCGTATACCATGGGGCTGGCTTTGTCTATCATGCTGTAGGGCCCCATGTATAACGGTTCTAGCATTCCTACCCGAGCCAAATTCCTCAACATAAACTGATCCCCTATTTCCCACTCGTGGTGTTTTCGGGGTTCTAACAGCAATCGGTTACTCTGCTTCTGCTTTCCCAAGTTCCCAGCCGCCTGCCCGTGGACCTGCTTAAGGTGTTCAAAGAGGTTCCTGGCGAATCTGTCCCGGTTTACCTCCCTGAGCTGACCTTCTGTGAGCACCGTGACTAGTACATGGGTGGGGGTCTGCACAACCCTGCCAGTCATCAGCTCGTGCGGGGAGTACCCCGTGCTTTTTGACTGGCTGCCTCGGATCCACATCAGGACCAACGTAGGACCTCTGCCCATTTTCTAGGCGAGTCCACTGTCTTTTTCCTCAGCCTTTCCTTCAAGGTCCTGTTCTTCCGCTCCACAATCCTTGAGGACTGTGGGTTGTGTGCAACCTGCCACTTCCCCTCGATGCCGAGCACCATAAGGGTAGACTGCATGACCTGCCCGGCAAAATGATTCCCTTGGTCGGACTCCACATACTGTAGCAGCCCCCATCGCGAGAACACTTCCCGGACCAGGATCCTGGCTGTACCCAGAGCTGTGGCTGTTTTGCAGGGGCAGGCTTCTACCCATTTCGTGAAAACATCTACCAGGATTAGGCAGTATTTATAGCCTCCCTGGGCAGTGGGTTGGTGCCCGATTTAGTCGACCTGGATTGACTGCCATGGTCCCTCTACCCTACTGATGTGTCCAATAGGTACATTCCTTTTGTGGGGGTCAGGGTTGTTAGAAGCACAAACCAGACAGCTGGCGCAGAACTTGCGGATATCTTCGCTGAGTCCCGGCCACCATCCCGCCTGTTCCACCCGCTGCCAGGTGGTCTCCGGCCCGGGTTGCCCGCTCCTGGACCCTCATGGGCCAGTTGAAGGAATTCCCTCCGATGCTGCTGTGGTACTGCCCAGTGTTCCCCCTAAACAGAATGCCTTCTTTCACCGAGAAGGCTGCTGTGCCATAAGCGCCCTCTACCCGTTTTCCCTCAGTCACTGCAGTGAGGACTACCTTGAGGACGGGGTCTTGGGTTTGAACCGTCTTGAGGTCCGGGGCTAAAGCTGCCCCTGCACTCTATGGTGTCCCATTCCTACCCCTGACCGCTGCTACAGGACTGGACCCATATGGTTCCCAGAATGTGCCAGTGCGTGCACCCTCCTTAGCTAGCATGTCAGCCTGCTGGTTGCCCTGACTACGGGGTTCTGTGGAAGAATGGGCCTTCACCTTATGGATGAAAACCTCCCCTTTCTCCCCCACTGCTGCTAAGATTTTCTCCAGCAGAGGTTTCACTGTGAGGGGACTCCCGTCAGCGGAGGTGTATCCGCCGCGGGATCAGATGGCCAGGTACCCCATACACGAATTGCGTGTGAACAAGCAGTCCGAGCAATTCATGTATGGGATGGTGACGATTACGGGGTGTGTAATGACGTACACTGTCGTGGACAGTTCAGCCTGCTGGGCACTCATGGTGCTCGGGAGAGTAATTGCCAAGGCAATGTTTGCCGTTAGGTCATATACTCTACACCCTGTGAGTCGCGCACCAGCAGATACCGTGCTGGAGCCATCCACATAGATTTTGCGGCCTGTGGGGTGTATCCCCTCCCGTAATCCTATATCCACCTCCAAAACCCATTCTGTGGAACACCGGTGGGCTGTGCCAGGATATATCAAGTTAGCTGCGAGCTTTGGCTCACAGAGCCCTTTTACTTTTCGGTCCATCTGTGACAGAAGCAGGGTCCAGCGAGCAATGCCGGCACTGCTCACTGTCCCATCTTTGATTCTCCCGTCCAGGAGCATCTGGGTGGGTGTGTGATGGGTGAGGAGGGTGAAGGGAGAGGTGCCTGTGATGATCAGCGATCTTTTCACACCCCAATGTGTGGCCAAGAGGTGTCTCTCACAATTGGAGTAGCTTTTCTCCACATCCGTGAGTGTCCTGGAGGAGTAGACCACCGGCCTCAGCCTGCGATGCTGCACTCAAGCTGTCCCCGCTGGATGCTGCTTCCAGGAAGAACTCCTTTCCCCATCTATGGCCCCTAGATATGGTGCGGTCTGCAGGTTTTCCTTGAGCCTGGCAATTGCTGCCTGGCCACCCTCATCCCACGCCCACTCCGCTCCCTTCTGTAGGATTCGGAGCAGAGGGGCTGCTGTGGCTGCATATTCCTCAATAAAATCTCTGCAGTACCCTGTTAGCCCTAGAAACGACCTCACACCCGTGACTGTGTTGGGGACTGGTAACTCCAGTACCGCTTCCCTTCTAGATTTGCCTATGGCCCTTTCGCCAGCTCGTACAGTCAGGCCCAGGAATTTCAGCTCCTGCTGGCCGATCTGCGCTTTCTTTGGGTTTACTTTAAAACCCTCCTGCCTGAGCATCTGCAGCAGTTCGGCCAGTAGTGGGCCATGCTACTCGCTCGAATCCGTGAATAGGAGCAGGTCATTCACATACTGTACCAGCTGCCTGGGCTGGCTGAAACCCTTTTAACTGTTTGCCATGCGATGGTGGAAGCTGCTGGGGCGATTGTGGAAGCCCTGAGGCAAACAGTTCAATTGTACTGTTGCCCTTTAAAGGTAAAGGCAGTCTTGTACTGGTCCTCCCTCCTTAAAGGGATGGACCAAGACCCGTTGGAAATATCCAGCACCGTGAAAGTGGCCGTGGATGCTGGGATACTTCCTATCAGGTCGGCAACTGCTGCTACCGTGGGTGCACAGGCTGGGATGTTGCAGTTGAGCACCCGATAGTCCACCGTGGCCCTCCAGATTTGTCCGGCTTTCCAACCAGCCACAGTGGAGAGTTTACGTGGGTGGCTATCAGTCTCAGGACTCCCTGTTGCACTAAGGAGGACATGGCTGCTTCCATGTCTGGCTCCGACTCCCTGGGGAAGTTGTACTGCTTTTCTGGTCGGGCCATAAGGTCCCGGTCTACAATGACCTCAAACCCTGTGACCCTCCCACAGCCGTGTTTTTTGTGTGTGGCAAATATGTCTAGGTGGGCTTGCACAAATGCCTGGAACTCCTTTGTGGTATTGCTGACCAGGAGCTCGGGGTTATAAACCTCTTTAGGCTTCATGGTGAAAAGGGTCCCTTTCCCCTCTTTCCCTGGGATGACTACTACTCCAACTTCCTTTCCTGTACTTGCCCCCCATATGCAATGAATTCTTAAATCCACCAAGATCCCGTGGCCTACAATAAAGTCGGCTCCCAAAACCCCCTTTCCACCCTCTGCATCCCACTTCATTAGGATACAGGTCCACTTAGAGCAAAGTATTCCTAAACGAATGGAGAGTGGGATGGAAAATGAGCCGGCCTGTTCTCTGCCTGTGAACCTGACAGGCTGTATGGGACCCCACTAGATAGAGGTGAGGTGGTGGGTTTAGCTGAATGGAACACAGTGCATGATGCGCCCGTGACCGACAGATCGGTCCCCTTCACCCTTTCTACCTCCATCTCCACGAGGGGTCACTTCCATACATCGCACTGAAGGGAACACAAGTAAACAGGTTGCACTGGCTCTATGCAGGGCTATGGGTTGGATGGGGCTGATGGGGTCAGAGCACCGGTAGTGGCTGGGACTCTCCCTTGGCCGGTGAATAAGATCCTCATGCCATCCAAAAATGACTCGACCATGGCGGGATGGATTCCTGTCTCTGTCTTTTATGCTCGGGCTTTGGAGTTCCTTCCCTTGTTGTCATTCCAACGGTTGTTGCACTCCTTCCTCCACTGTCCATCCTTCCCACACCTGTATCAATTGAGCTTAGTGCTAGGAGGGTTATTACCTTCCTGATGCCACTCCTTCCTACACTGTCCGGTTTTACCTCATGCACCTTCCCCTTAGATGGGTGTGCATCGGTTCCCCTAACATTCCTATAGGCTGGGGTCAACTGTCTGATCACCGTAAATTCGGTGGTTAGGGGATTCTTAGGGTCAAAGCAGACTTCTGCCTTGGCCTGGATGTGTGGCAAGCTGTTTGTCACCAGGCAACGGAGCCAGTGGGCCAGCTGATCCCGGTCCAGCAATGCCCGCTTAGGTGCCCCGGTACAGGCACTCCTATATACCGGCCATAACCTGTCCGCGAAAGCCTGAGGGTTTTCCCCCGCAAGCGGTACTGTCTCCTCCACACGGGAGAAAGGACTTCCCTCATTCATCCACATGGCCTCCAGAACTTCCTCCTTGAGCTTTCCATATGCACACTGCTCCCTCTTACACTGGTCAGAGAGGGATTGGAGGAGCTAACCCTCCAAAGAAAACAGCAGCATGTTGGTCTGCTCAACATCATCACCGTCGTTGAAGCTGGCTTCCAGTTTCGCTTCCCTGAAGTGGAACGAGGACTCCCCTTTTTCATTGAATTTGGGATATGTCTCACCATAACCTTAAGCTGTTGGGTGCCCTAGGTACTACGAACTGGATTTGGAGTGGTCCCTCTTCCCTGTCATTAGCGGGTAGGCGAAACCACCGCTGCCGGGTTGGGGACACCGGCCCTGGCTCCAGCCTCTCTTGCGGGGGTTGGTCGACCTCCGCTTCTTCTGCTAACTCCACCCCTTTTGCTGCCAGACTTCGCTAAAACCTGGCGCTAAGGGTGGTGCTCATGGAACCTCCTGTTCCTCAACAGGTTCAGCCCTTGGCACTACCTGTGGTGTCGGAACCGTTCTCCCCTCGTTACCTGTAAAATCCGCCTGGGCTGCCTTCAGGCTTATAGGCCACACCATGCCCTTTGCCTTTCTTAGGGCAAGGCTCAGATACTCTATCTGTTCCTTGCAGGGACCATGATCTGCGTCTTCAAACCCCTGTTCGCTCGATAACTTATAGACTGCCTTTACATATTTCACTTTCTCCTCCTGCTCTCTTACTTGACTCGCTAGGCGAGCATTCTTCTCCCGCAACCCAGCTCATTGCTCTTGGCTTTGGTGACCTGGCACTGCAGGTATTCCAACCTGGCCTTATGTTCCCCCATTAATTGTACCCTTTCCTGGTTTAGGGCCTGTAATGCTACCAGTAACTTGTCCCCTGCTAGAGTCATATCTTGGACCTCCAGGGCAGAATCCTGTATCGCAGCTGCCTGTGCCTCAACGAGCCTGTCCAAAAGCTGGACCTGCTTATTGAAGCACATCAGCCAGGTTGTCTTCTCTAGGGATTTCTTGTGATCCTTCCCTTCTGTCCACTTAGCTGCGGCATCTACCGGATGCCCAGCCTTTAACAGATTGGTGATCCACTTCTTCGTGATATTCACCTTGCTGAAAACACAATCATAAATCCCTTCCTCCATCATGGTTTGATCTTCTGAACCATTGTCTACTGTATCTCACCCCTGTTGCCGGTGTCCTGCCGCGGTCGCCATTTCTATAGTGGGTGGCCTGTGCCCAGTCAGCTCTGCCTTTGACTGTCTCTGAGCGGTTCGAATCGCTCCCACACCCCTGGGTTCTAGACACTGGACTTAGGTACAAGCGACGATACAGAATTGGAGTAGACAATTGGTTTTGTACAAGAAAACCGTAAGTTTATTAAAGGCTCAATAATAATATAAAACTGGAAATTACTAGAATAATTACAGACACATAAAAGTACACTTAGTTGGGAATGGGGAACACACGGCACAACGAGGGAACAATCAGATTAATAATCCCCCTACCCTTGTCCCACCCGCAATACCTAACTAGATTGAGCTAAGAAGGGCCAGGGATTTATGCTCACCAAAGGGGTTTCCTTGACAGTTCGAAACCTGTCAGTTAGCTCGGTTGCAGTTTTGGGGTTTGCTCTTTGTGCCCTTTGGGGCCTACCATTCCCATGTGGTCTCAGTCTTGGGAACTGCGAAGGTTCCTCAGTTGGGTTGAGTCCTCTGATGCGGTAAGTGTGCGGTTATGGATTTGTCCAGTAAGTCCCCTTTTCTTTTGGTAGAATTAGGGATTGTAAAGTCTTTAGTTGGATACTTTAGGTTGTAGAGTGGAAACCTCGGGTTTTGTTCTTCTTGTGGTGGTTTGGCCGTCGAGTTTTGTTGCGGCTGGGGCTCAGTTGGTGGTCTCTGGTGTAGGCTTGGTCTTTTGAGGGCTAGTTGTCCTCGGTTGAGCCTGCCCCGCCGTGCTACGACCTCGATCTTGCTGCTTTGTTTCTTTCCTTCTCGTGCACGATTTGCTGGCCCTCTGCTGCCACGTGTTTGGCCCCTGGTGTTATGGTGGGCGTCCTTCAGTTTCAGCGCGGGACGGGAAGAGAAGAAGAGAGAGCTTGGCTACTGGTGGGCCTACAATTATGCAGGTTCTTCACCCCTTAGCTGCACGCCAAATCACGTCAAGTTCTTTGTTTAATTTTGGCGGGCTCGTCAAAAGTGATTACAGTCATTCACCTTAACGGCTTTTGGGGCGGTTGTCTCCTTGCTTAACGGCATCACTACCCTGGTGGTTTGTCATTTATGAAGTTTAATCACCTTTTTCCTGGCTTGGCAGCTACTTTGAGCAGTTACCGATTATTTATGCAGAAAGTTAATGGCCTCAAGATTAGGTCTATCCTGAGTCGATCTGTTTCAAGATGAAGAATGCATATTCTGTGTTTATCTAGCTGTCTGGCTTTAGAAATGACAAAGTCTTTCACATGTCCATGCATGCCAGGTTTCTCTTCAAAGCTTTGAATGGGCCTGATTTTGCAGGGCCTTGCTTTTTAAAAATCCTGCAGGCTTCTGTCACGAGGTTTCAGAAGCCATTTTCTTTTGGATACCCTTTTGAATAACTTGTCTAAAATCAGGGTCCCTTTCTTAGCAACTTTTGGTGAATGAGGGAGTTTTGAGAAGCCTACAATTCTAACCAGTGGCAGGAATCCAAGTGGGATTTCCTGCTCCACTAAAACAGGGACACAGAAGCGCATTGCACTGCTCCAAATGTTGACTGATCCCGGGAAACGAAGGCTTCCTGAGAGAGTCTGGCCTTTGTGTTCCTGGTACATCAGGCGGTGCGTTTGTCTGCTGGCCTAAATATAGATGTCTCTGCCATATCATCAGCCATTTCACGAATAAATCGGTAAGAAACGAGCAGTGGATGAGCTGGGAGACTTCATAAACATCTGGTGTATGCTGCAAGCCCCGAATAAAAACCTGAACGTCCCTCGCTTTCAGCCTCAGGACTTCTGCCAGTCACAGCCCAGGCTAACCCAAAATTTTTGTGCAGGAAGTCGGGAGGTTCAGCTCGCCGAAAACTTGATTTGGAATCCAGGAGCAAGGTTGGGACCCAGGAGCGAGGACAGGACCCAGGGGCGAGGTCGAGTCCCAGGAGTAAGGTCGGGACCCAGGTGCGAGGGTGAAGCATAGGTGCAAGGACGAGCCCAGCAGGGAGGTCGAAGCCCAGGACTGGCACAGCGTGTACCATCAGCGGGGTCGGGAGTTCTAGACGGCTGCCTATGAAACCCAGGCAGAGCGGGTCTGCGGGAAGGAGGAAGGTGGACACAGGAATCATAGGACTATAGAATCATAGAAAGTTAGATCATGGAAGGGGCCATTTCGGCCCACCGTTTCGGTGATGGCCATCAAAGAGCTATCCAACCTAATCCCACTTCCCTGTTCTTGGTCCGTAGCCCTGCAGGTTAGAGCATTCCAAGTGCACATCCAAGTTATTTTTAAATGTGGTTAGGGTTCAAGCCTTTACCACCCTCTCAGGCAGTGAGTTCCAGATCCCCACAATTCGCTGGGTGAAGTAATTTAACCTCAAATCCCCTCTAAACCTTCCACCAAATGCTTTAAATCTGTGCCCCTTAGATTTTGACCCCTCTGCTAAGGGAAATAGTTCCTTTCTATCATATTATCTATGTCCCTCATACTTTTATACACCTCAATAATGTCTCCCCTCAGAGACCTCTGTTACATGGAAAACATATCTAGACTATCTAGTCTTTCCTCAAAGCTAAGATTCTCTACTCCAGGCAACATCCTTGTAAATCTCGTCTGTACCCTCTCTTGTGCAATCACATCTTTCCTGTAATGTGGTGGCCAGAACTGCAAGCAGTACTCCAGCTGAGGCCTAAGTAGTGTTTAATACATTTGAAGCATAATCCACCCTGCTCGTGTATTCCATGCCACAGCTAATAAAGGCAAGCCTTCCGTATGCTTTCTTAACCACCCTATCTACTTTGCCAGCTACCTTCAGGGATCTGTGGACATGCACTCCAAGGTCACTTTGTTCCTCTACACTACTCAGTGTCCTACAATTTAACGTGTATTCCCTTTCCTTGTTAGCCGTCCCCAAATCCATTACCTCACACTACTCCGGATTGAATTCCTTTTGCCACTGTTCTGCCCACATGACCAATTTATGGATATCTTCCTGCAGTCCAAAGCTTCCTTCTTCAGTATCAACCTCACATCCGATTTTATTGTAATCTGCAATCTTCTTAATCATATTCCCTATATTCAAGTCTAGATCATTGATATGTACCACAAAAAGCAAGTGAACTATTACTGAGCCCTGCGGAACCCAATGGAAACAGCCTTCCAGTCACAGAAACATCCATCAACCATCACCCTCTGCTTTGCTAAAGCCTTGCTAAAGTCCATATGCACTACATCAAATGCACTAACCTCATCTACCCTCCTTGTTACCTCCTCAAAGAATTAAATCAACTTTGTCAGACATGGCCTTCCCTTAACAAATCCGTGCTGACTACCCTTGATTAATCCGGGTCTTTCTAAATGAAGATTTATCCTGTCCTTCTGAATTCTTTCCAATAATGTTCCCACCACTGAGGTTAGGCTGACTGGCCTGTAATTACTCGGTCTCACCTTTATTAAACAAGGTTACCAAATTAGCAGTAGCTCCAGTCCTCCGCTACCACACCTGAAGCCAGAGAGAATTGATAAATGATGGTCAGGCCCTCTGTTATTTCATCTTTTGCTTCGCTTAAAAGCCTGGGCTACCTTTCATTCAGGCCTGGGATTTTATTCACTTTGAAAGCTGCTAAACAGCTTAATACTTCCTCTCTCACTATGTTTATTTCATCTAATGCTTCACACTCCTCCCCCTGATAGCAATATCTGCTTCGCCACTCTCATATGTGAAAACAGATGCAAAATATTCATCAAGAACCATACCGACGTCTCCCGCCTCCACACACAGATTACCCTCATGGTCTCTAATAGGCCCTACCCTTTCTTTAGTTATCCTCCTACTCTTAAAATATTAAGACAGTTGGAGTATGCCAGGCCGAAGTAGAAGTGTCTGGTCTCCAATCGTCTTACATCCCCTTGGCAATGGACCAAGACCTTGCTCTGACAAGCCCGTGTGATACCTGGGGTGCAACGGCCACCCCACGTTAAAATAATTCACGCAAGGCATCTTCCACCCTTTAAAATGATGTTCGGGAACTAGAACGTCAGGACCCTTTGGACAACCCCAAAAGAGACTGTCGGTCCCGCATCGGACTCATCAGTCACCTGAGAACTCATTTTTAGAGTGGAAGCATCTCATCCTCGGTTCCGAAGGGACTGCCGAAGAAGAAGAAATATAGATCTATCATTTAATCTTTCATTGATCAAACATCTGTTAATGTCATGTTGTATTTATTCCCATTTCATTTATTGAGTCCACAAAGTATTCCCGATTATTCTTGCAATAACCCCTGTATTTAGCTGCAAAGTTAATAGAATTAGATTTTCTTATTGAATGTCACTCGTGATTTGCAGGTTTCTCACTGAATTACATGAAACTGCTGCTTTTGCTCCCAGCCTGATATATAATTTCGCTCTTCCTTTCCCTTCCTCACAGTGAACTTAATGACGATTGTGATCCTTTCTCGGGGAAAGATCGGCCTTTCCAAATGTGTCGCTCGCTACCTGGTGGCCATGGCATCAGCTGATCTACTGGTCGTTATCCTCGACCTGATATTGAGGCACATTCCAATTGCTTATAGTCAACAGTTTATTTTCGTGGTGTCTTCCCCGTGTGTAATATCCATGCCGTCCTGCTGTTCGCAGCCACAGACTGTTCTGTCTGGTTCACCATCACTTTCACCTTTGATCGATTTGTGGCCATTTGTTGCCAGAAGCTGAAAACTAAATATTGCACTGAGAAAACGGTGTCTGTGGTTCTGGGAACAGTAACTGTGCTGAGCGGTTTAAAGAACATCACCTGGTATTTTATGTTCACAGGTCGGTATTCGATTATGAATGATCCCTGGTTTTGTGATGTCACAGTGCATGTTCTGTATTCACGGGTCTGGGGAATTAGTGAGCTCCTTCATTATATTCTCACCCCAGGGGTCTCATTTGTCGTGATTCTGCTGCTCAATGGTGTCACCGTCAGACACATTTTATTTTCCAGCAGAGCCCGCAGGAGACTCCGGGGTCCCAGCAGTGGGGAGAGTCCCAGAGACCCAGAGATGGAGAGCCGCAGGAAATCCATCATTTTACTGCTTGTTATCTCCGGTAAATTCATCCTGTTATGGGCAGTGTTTATGGTGTATTCTATATGGAGCCGGATGTGGTATTTGGGTTATCGGTCTGTATATCTACCATATTATGTAATGGAACTCGGATTCGGGCTGCAGCTGCTGAGTTGCTGCACAAACACTGGGATTTACGCCGTGACCCAGACTAAGTTCAGAGAGCAGTTGAAGAATGTGGGGAAATATCCCTTTACTCTGATTGTAAAATTCATTAAAGGATGAGAAGAAGCGGAGACTTTGCATCCTGTGAGTTGAGAGTGCCCTGGGCCAGATATTGTGGTGCCCCGCACAAGGATGGCGGCACTGTGTCCCAGCAAAAAGATGGATGCTCTGGGGCCCCACACAAAAATGGCGCTCTGTGGTCCTGCACAATGATGGCGACACCCATGCCCTGAACAAACATGGTGGCTCCGGGACCCGCTCAGAAATGGCAGCTCTGCGGCACCGCAAATAATGGCGGACCTGGGCACAGTCACAATGATGGTGCCTGTCACTCGGGTCCCCGCACAAAGATGGCGGCAATAGAGCACTGCAAAACGATGGCGGCTCTGGGGCACCGTACAATGATTTCGGCTCTTGGCCCCGCATAATGATGATGGCTCTTTGGCCCCACACAAAGTTGGTGGCACTGGGAACCCCACACAAAGATGGCGGCTCTGGGACCCGACATAAAGATGGCGGCTCTGGGGACCCCACAAAAAGATGGCTGCTGTGGGGACCCCACACAATGATGGTGGCTCTCGGGATCCACGCAGAGATGGTGGCCCGTGCGCCGTGCTCGAATATGGCGGCTCTTGCACCCCGCACAATAATGGTGGTTTTGGGATCCCGCACAAAGATGGCCGCTCCAGGGCCCAACCCAAATATGGTGGCTCTGGGGGCCCCGCTCAAAGATCATGGCTTTCGGGCCTGGAACAAAGATGGCAGCAACAGGGATCTGTGCAAATATGATGGCACAGGTGCCCCGCACAAAAATGGCTGCTCCATGGCCCCACAGAATGATAGCCGCGCCTTGGGGCCGTGCACAAAAATAGTGGCTCGGGGGCCCCGCAAATAGCTGGCGGCACACACGCCCCCCACAAAATGGCGGCATCCGCGACCTGCACAAAAATTGCAATTATGGCGTCCCGCAAAAAGGTGGCAGCTCAGGGTCAACTCACAGACATGGCGGCTCTAGTGCCCCAGAAAACTATGGCAGCTACAGGGTCCCATACAAATATGGCAGCTCTGGGGCCCCACGCAAAGAAGTTCACACCCAACCGGGCACGAGGATGGCGGTACATGATTCCATTGCAAAGGTGGCAGCGCCCGTGCCCTGCACAAAGATGGCGGTTTTGGAGTCCCGCAAAAAGATTGCGGCACTGACTCCGGACACAAAAAATGGGGACTCAGGGAACCCACACAAAGATGGTGTGTCTGGGGGCCCCGCACAAAGATGGCAGCTCTGGGGCCCCACACAAAGACGATGGCTCTAGGGCCCCGAATAAAGATGACGGCTCTGGGGCCCCGAAAAAAATGCTGCCTCTGGGGCTCAGCAAAAAGATGGCGGCTCTGGGGCCCCATACAAGGTTGACGGCTCTGGGGAACCCAGCACAATGATGGGCGCTCCGGTGCCCTGCAAAAAGTCGGCGGCTCTGGGGCCCTGCACAAAGATGATGGCTCTGGGGCCCCGCACAATGTTGGTGCTTCTGGGGCTCAGCCAATGATGGCGGCTCTGGGGCCCCGCAGAAAGGTGGCCGTTCTGGGGCCGTGCAGAAAGATGGCGGCACACGCTCCCCCCACAAATATGATGGCACTCGCGCCCTGCACAAAGATCACGGTTCTGGCAACCCGCACAAAATGGCGGCACAGGGGCACTTCAAAAAAAGGCCGTCTCTGGTGATCCGCACAAAGATGTTGCTCTCTCTCAATCGAGGTCTTTAACCAGAGCGGGGGAGGCCACCATTGAGGTTTCTCTTTCCCAGGAGCGAGTCCGGGGAATGGTGGCGAGATGCGAGCATTCCGAGTGCAACAGTGGAAGGCCTGGTTAAAGTGGGAGTGAGCGAGGGGGATCAACCCAGCCCCGGGAGGAGGAAGCCCGGCACCAGGCCATGGGCCTGCCCGCCCACAGCTCACTGCCTGCCATCCTCGCTCCCCATTAGCACCGCTCTGCCCGGAATGGGCTGAGCAATGGCCTGTCCCTGTTTCATGGAGTCATAGCCTAAAAATTCGGTCGGTGCGCCAAGCTCGCCTGGCTGCCGGAAGTCCCGCCCTGGATGGAGCCAGGAGCACCAGCGGGATATTCAGTTTGAGCACCCCAAACGGAAGCAGGGCGCTGCTCGAGGCGCCCAGCGTCCCTCTTGGGGCACTGCAACTGGATATCACAAAGGAGTGTGCTGCAGCGCCACACGCTGCGGCACGGCGCACTGCGGTACTGCAGGAAATCCTTCCCTTCTTAAAGGAGAGGGGCCTGCAGCAGCGCGATCTCCGATCGCGAATGCCGGCAAAAGAGCCCGGCACCGAGCAGAGGTGCCTGGCACTCGGGACACAGCCGTCACTGCCCGCGGGGGGCAGCAGGAGGACGGGGTGGGTGGTGCGAGGAGGTGCTGGCAGGCGGCCACCGAAAAAATCCGCTGACCCGCACCTCCCCTTTAATTTGCGCCACTATCGGGGCAGCAGCGCGGTGCTGCGAACACCAATGACGACATCGGTGGTGGCACAGCGCTACAGGCTAATGCCGCCACTAGCGCCCCGTTAAATTTGGCGGAGGTGTGGCCAGTGGCGCTAAAGCCACTGAGTGCCCTCTTTAGGCGCTAACTGGTGGCGCAGCCCACCCAATTTCTAGGTCTTAGAGTCATAAAGTTATACAGCACAGAAAGAGGCCCTTCAGCCCATCATGTCCACACCATCCATCAAGCCCTGTCAATTTGTGGTAAACCACTGTTATACCTGCCTGTATGAGTGTTTGTATTCCACTGTGTACATGTCTGTACATGCCTCGGCTGACTCCTCCCACGAGTCCAGGTATAAAGGTGACTGCTCCACAGTCCCTCTGTATTCTGGACTGGTCGACCACTCGAGGCACACCTTCATTCTCTTGTTAATAAAAGCCTGTTAGTTACTCGCTTAACCTCAGTCTTTTGGGTAATTGATAGCGCATCAATTTTATTAACAAGATTTTTTATAATGGAGAAGATCCTCACACCAGCATGCCTGGACTTAGACCATCGGGAGGTGGACGCATCCACCAAGTTTGCTCACTGGCTTCGGTGCTTTGAAAAATTCCTGATCGCCTTCGCTGCAACAGTCAAATCGGATGAGTACAAACTGGATGTCCTGACCTCCAAAGTGAACCACTGAGTGTACTCGGTCATCCAGGATGCGACCTCGTACACGGCTGCTCTCAATCTTCTCAAGGACCAGTACGCACGCCCAGTGAACGAGGTGTATGCCAGGCACCTCCTGGGGAGTCGTAAACAACAACCTGGGGAATCGACCGAGGAATACCTTCAGGCACTGTCTGTGCTTGGCCGGGCCTGTGGTTGTAAGGATGTAAAGGCCGCCGTGTACAAAGAGGAACTTATCCGGGACGCTTTTGTAGCGGGTCACAGGACCAATTACACCCGGCAGCGACTGTTGGAGCAGAGTGACCACGACCTCAACAAGGCCTCTGAACTCGCACTATCATTGGACGCAGCCTACCGGGGCATGAATGCCTACTCCTCTGCACCATGGACGCCACGGGGAACGACAGCCTGGGACACGGTAGGACCGTCTCATAGCGCCGTGCCACACCAGCCGCATCCCAGCAACGGCCCAACTACCGCAGCAGTGTCCCAAGGCCAGAAATGCTACTTCGGTGGCCAGTCCAAACACCCCAGAGCGCGCTGCCCAGCGAAAAATGCGATCTGCTCGGGCTGCGGGAAGAAGGGACACTACGCCAGCGTCTGCAGGGCCAAAGCCACCCCAAACCCCAGCAGCGCCCCATCTTGGGCCTCCCCAGCCATGTGCGAACCACCGGAACAGCAGCCATTTTGGACGCCTCCAGCCACATGGGGATCATGGACGCCGCCATCTTGGATGCCAGCCGGGATGCAGCAGGCCCCCAACACCGCCTCATCTGATACCCGCACCGACACACCGACCCCTACGCTGGCCTCCGTTAAGCTGGACCAAGCGAGACCGCACCAACTGGCCCGGTCCACAATGGACATTAAGGTAAATGGTCACGAAACAACCTGCCTTTTTGACTCTGGGAGCACGGAGAGCTTCATCCACCCCGACACAGTGCGGCGTTGCTCTCTCCCAGTCCTGCCTGCGCATCAGCGGATTTCTATGGCCTCTGAGTCCCAGTCGGTGGACATTGGCAGCTACTGCATGGTGACACTCTTAGTAGACGGGACTGTGTACGATAATTTTAAACTTCTGGTCCTGCCCCACCTCTGCACTGCCGTTCTACTGGGGTTAGATTTTCAGTGCCACCTTACAAGTGTTACAATGGCGTACAGTGGACCCCTCCCCCCACTCACAGTCCGCAGCCAGCAGATTCCAAACTGCCCGCCATGCCCTGGTGAAACCTCTCCACACTCAGAGTCACCCCCCCCCACTGTTTGCTAACCTCACCCCCGACTGTAAGCCCATCGCCACAAAGAGCAGGCGATACAGTGCCGGGGACAGGGTTTTCATCAAAACCGAAGTGGAGCGGCTCCTGAAGGAGGGGATTATTGAGGGCAGCACCAGCCCCTGGCGAGCCCAGGTTGTGGTTGTTAAGACCGGCGAGAAGCAGCGCCTGGTCATCGAATACAGCCAGACAATAAATCGCTACACCCTGCTGGACACATACCCACTCCCCCGCATAGCTGATATGGTCAACCAGATCGCGCAGTACCTCGTCTTCTCGACCATTGACCTGAAATCAGCGTACCACCAGCTTCCTATCCGCCCTGAGGACCACCAGTATACTGCCTTTGAGGCAAACGGCCGCCTCTATCACTTCCTTAGGGTTCCCTTTGGCGTCACCAATGGGGTCTCCGTCTTTCAAAGGGAGATGGACCAGATGGTCGATCAAAATGCGTTGCAGGCCACTTTCCAATATCTGGACAATGTGACCATCTGCGGCCATGACTTGCAGGACCATGACGCAAACCTCGAAAAATTCCTCTGCACTGCCCAACTCCTGAACCTGACGTATAACAAGGAGAAGTGCATATTCCGCACAACCCGCCTCGCCATCCTTGGCTGTGTTGTGGAACACGGTGTCATCGGTCCCGACCGTGACTGGATGCATCCCCTTATGGAACTCCCACTGCCCCACTGCCTCAAGGCCCTGAAGAGGTGCCGAGGGTTTATCTCCTATTACGCCCAGTAGGTCCCCTACTATGCGGACAAGGCCCGTCTGCTGATCAAGTCCACCTCTTTTCCCTTGACGGCAGAGGCCTGCTTAGCCTTCCACCGTATCAAGGAAGACATTGCCAAAGCCACCATGCACGCAGTGGACGAATCCATCCCCTTCCAGGTGGAAAGCAATGCGTCCGACTTTGCCCTGGCCGCTACCCTTAATCAGGCGGGGCGACCCGTGGCCTTCTTTTCACGAACCCTCCAGGGCCCAGAGACCAGACACTCCACTGTTGAGAAGGAGGCCCAGGCTATTGTGGAGGCTGTGCGTCATTGGAGGCACTACCTGGCCGGAAAACGATTTACCCTGCTCACTGACCAGCGTTCAGTTGCTTTTATGTTTAACAACAAGCAGAGCGGCAAAATCAAAAATGACAAGATCTTGAGGTGGAGAATCGAACTTTCCACCTACAATTACGAGATCTTGTACCGGCCCGGGAAGCTCAATGAACCCCCGGATGCTCTATCGCGTGGCACCTGCTCCAGCACGCAAATCGATAGGCCCTCCATAATGACCTCTGCCACCCGGGGGTCACCAGGTTCTTCCACTTCATCAAGGCCCGCAACCTGCCTTACTCCATTGAGGAGGTCAGGACCATGACCAGGAACTGCCAAGTCTGCGCTGAGTGCAAACCGCACTTTTATAGACCAGACAGGGCTCACCTGATAAAAGCCACTCGCCCCTTCGAGCGCCTGAGCGTTGATTTTAAAGGGCCTCTCCCCTCCTCTGACCACAATGTGTACTTCCTCAACATTATTGATGAGTACTCCCGTTTCCCGTTCGCCATCCCCTGCCCGGACATGACCAGTGCCACGGTCATTAAAGGTCTGAATGACCTCTTCACCCTGTTCGGTTTCCCCAGCTATATCCTTCGTTTATGAGCGACGAACTCCACCAGTACCTGCTCTCTAGGGGTATTGCCGCAATCAGGACCACCAGTTACAACCCCCGGGGGAACGGACAGGTGGAAAGAGAGAATGCGACAGTTTGGAAGGCCGCCCTGCTAGCCTTAAAGTCTAGGGGCCTTCCGACTCCCGCTGGCAGGATGTGCTCCCCGATGCGCTCCACTCTATTCGGTCACTGCTCTGCACTGCCACTAACGCCACCCCTCATGAGAAAATGTTTGTCTTCCCAAGGAAGTCCACATTGGGGACATCGCTACCGCCATGGCTGACGTCCCCAGGGCCGGTCCTGCTGAGAAGACACGTGAGGACCCATAAAACGGACCCCCTGGTCGAGAGGGTCGACCTCCTCCACGCCAACCCCCATTATGCTTACATTGCGTACCCGGACTGGCGGGAGGACACAGTCTCCATACGAGACCTCGCACCCTCGGGGGCCCCAGTAACCCACTACCCACTACCACACCCCCCACGATCCAATATCCAACCCCGGCAGACGGCACGCCTGGGCCCCGCGACCCGCTCAACACCCATGAGGTCTACACACCAGTGCCCCAGCCTACGCGGGACTCGATGCCGGAAGCTTCACTACCCCTGCCTTCGCCACGTCGATCACAGTGGCAGACAAGACCGCTGGAGAGACTCCAATACACAAACTTTTAAATACATTTCACCCCGCCGGACTCATTTTTAAACAAGGGGTGAATGTGGTAAACCACTGTTATAACTGCCTGTATGAGTGTTTGTATTCCACTGTGTACATGTCTGTACATGCCTCGGCTGACTCCTCCCACAAGTCCAGGTATAAAGGTGACTGCTCCACAGTCCCTCTGTATTCTGGACTGGTCGACCACTCGAGGCACACCTTCATTCTCTTGTTAATAAAAGCCTGTTAGTTACTCGCTTAACCTCAGTCTTTTGGGTAATTGATAGCGCATCACAATTCTAAACCCATTTTCCAGCACTTGGTCCACAGCCTTGTATACTATACTGTTTTAAGTGCTCATCGAAATGCTTCTTGAATGTTGTGAGGGTTCGTCCCTCTACCATCATTTCAGGCAGTGAGTTCCAGATACCAACTATCCTCTGAGTAGAAAAGTTTTTCCTCAAATCCCCTCTAAATCTCCTGCCCCTTACCTTGAAACTATGCCCCCTGGTTATTGACCCCTCTACTAAGGGGAAAAGGTCCTCTCTATCTCCCCTATCTATGCCCCTCATTAATTTGTACACCTCAGTCAGGTGCCCCAACTGCCTTCTGTGCTCTAAGGAAAAAAAACCCAGCCTGCCCAGTCTCTTTTCATAGCTGAAGCGCTCCAGCCAGGTAACATCCTGGTGAATCACCTCTGCACCCTCTCCAATGCAATCACATCGTTCCTATAGTGTGGTGACCAGAACTGCACACAGTATTATAGCTGTGGCCTAACCACCGTTTTGTACAGCTTCATTATAACCTCCCAGCTCTTATATTCTATGCCTCGGCTAATGAAGGCAAGTTTTACATATGTCTTTTTAACCACCATATCTACCTGTCCTGCTGCCTTCAGGGATCTATGTACATGCACACCAAGGTCACTCTGACCCTTTGTCCTTCCTAGTGTCCTACCATTCATTGTTTATTCCCTTACCTTGTTAGTCCACCCAAAATGCATCACCTCACACTTTTCAGGGTTAAATTCCATTTGCCACTATTCTGCCCATCGACCCAACCCGTCTATGCCCTCCTGTAGCATGAGGCTTCCCTCCTCGCTATTTACCACTCCAAAAATTTTCGTGTAATCTGCGAACTTACTGATCATACCTAATACATTCATATCTAAATAATTAATGTACACAACACACAGCAATGTACCCAGCACCGATCCCTGTGGTACATCACTGGACACAGGCTTCCAGTCACAAAAAGAACCTTCAACAATCACCTGCTGCCTCCTGCCACTGAGCCAATTTTGGATCCATGTTCCCAAATTGCCATTGATCACATGGGCTCTTATATTCTTGCCCAGTCTCCCTTGGGGGACTTTCTCAAAAGCCTTACTGAAGTCCATGTAGACTACATCAACCTCATCCACACACCAATCACCCCTTCGAAAAATTCAATCGAATTGGTTAGACCTGCTCTCCCGCTCACAAAGCCATGCTGACTATCTTTGATAAATCCTTGCGTCTCCAAGTGGAGATGAATTCCATCTCTCAGAATTTTTTCCAATAATTTCCCTACCACTGATGTTAGGCTTACTGGCCTGTAATTCCCTGGTTTATCCCCGCTACCCCTCTTGAATAATGGTACTACATTAGCTGTCCTTCAGTTCTCTGGCACCTCCACTGTGGACAGAGAGTTTCTGAAAATTTGTGTCGGAGCCCCTGCAATCTCCTCCCTTGCCTCACATAGCAGCCTGGGATACATCTCGTCTGGGCGTGGGGAGTTATCCAATTTTAAGCCTGCTCAAACCGTTAGTACCTACTCCCTCTCAATACTAATTTGTTGAAGTTATTACAACCCCCCTGCCTGATTTCTCTGCCTACCTCGTCCTTCTCCATAGTGAACAGAGATGCATAATATTCATTTAAAACCTCACCTACATCTTCTGGCTCTACACACAGGTTGCGACTTTGGTCCCTAATGGGCCCTACTCTTTCCCTCCCCTTAATATGCTTATAAAACACCTTGGGATTTTCCTTTATTTTTTCAGTCCTGCAAATGTTTACGAACATAAGACCATAAGAAGTAGAAGCAGGAGTAGGCCATTTGGCACTTCGAGCCTGCTCTGCCATTCACTAAGTCCATGGCTGATCTTCTACCTCATCCCCACTTTCCTGAACTATCCCCATATCCCTTGATTCCCATAATATTCAAAAAGCTATCGATCACTGCCTTGAATGTACTCAACGACTGAATCGCCCCAGCCCTCTGAAGTAGAAAATTCGGAAGAGTCACCAGACTCTGAGTGAAGAAATTTCTCCTCATCTCAGTCCTAAACGGCCGACCCCTTATTCTGAGACTGTGACCCTTGGTTCTATATTCCCCAGCCAGCGTGATGGTGGGATTTGACCACGGTCACTGTTGGCCCTCTAGTACCTTGCCAAGTGGTAATTCTGAGCTGTGAGCCTATACTGAAAGTGCTGCGTGATGGTGGGGTTCCGCCCAGTCGCTGTTTGCCCTCCAGTATCTTGCCAAGTGGTAATTCTGAGCTGCTTGTCTGTACCGAAAGTGCTGCATGATGGTGGGTTGCGGTCTCAGTCGCCGTTTGTCCTCCAGTGTCTTGCCTAGTGGTAATTCTGAGCTCTGAGCCTATACTGAAGGTGCTGTGTGATGTTGTCGTGCGGCCCCAGTCATGGTTTGCCCTTCAGTACCTTGTCAATTGGTAATTCTGAGCTGTGAGCCTATACAGAATTTGCTGCGTGATGGTGGTGTTCGGCCCCAGTCACTGTTTGCCCTCCAGTACCTTGTCAAGGATAATTCTGAGCTGTGAGCCTATACAGAAGTTGAAGCATGATGGTGGCGTGCGGTCCCGTCACTGTTTGCCCTTCAGCACCTTGTCAATGGTAATTCTGAGCTGTGCGCCTATACAGCGACCTGCCAGCATTTCAATCATGGGGAGCAGCACAGCCGCCGTCCCTGGCTGATTCTGTTTGGCAAAACTGAGCCAATGGTAGCACAGCAGCAAAAACCGGAATTTACATAGCGCCTTTAAAGTAGTAAGGCTTAACAATGCTCTTCCCAAGAGTGTAATCAGTCAAAAATTGACACCGATCTAAAGAAGGAGACATTGGAATCGGTGACCAAAAGCTTGGTCAAAGATTTTAGGGCCTCAGCTACTGAAGGCACGGCCACCAATGGTGGAGTGAAAGGAGTGAGGGTTGCACAAGTGGCCAGATTTGGAGGAGTGCAGAGTTCATAGAATCCTAGAATGATACAGCACAGAAGGAGGCCGTTCAGCCCATGGGGCGTGTGGCAACTCTTTGAAAGTGCTTCTCAAGTTAGTGCTCCTGCTCTTCCCCCATAGGCTTTGCCCTGAAAATCTTCTATAATTCAAGTAATTACCCAATTCTCTTTGGAAAGCTTCTATTGAATCTGCTTCCACCGCCCTGCCAGACAGCACATTTCAGGTCCTGACAACTTGCTGCAGAATTATTTTCACAGAAATAGGGAGTTGCTAGGCCATGGGCGGTATTTGAACAAGACGATGAGAACTTTACAGGATGAAGCCACCAGCCATCTCTCCCAGTACAGAATGTGACTCCCTACTAAGAGGAAAGATGTTACTTTAACGCCTAAAAGAGCAGAACGGCGCGACATTGTTCCTCTAGGTATCAGAAATAGCTGCCAAATGAGGGAAAATCAATCTGTGCGCCTTTAACTAACAGCCACATGGAAACAGAGAAGTGCAGGTTTCATAGAATACTAGAATGAAACATCTGTTCAACTTGGCACTGAAGTGTCTGAAACTCATAATAGAAACTCAAGGAAAACCCAATACTGACAAGTGTTAAACTGTTTCCTTGACAAAGGAAATATCAATTTAACTTTTAAAAGATAAATTGTTTAACAGTGGTTCACACTGACTCACCTGAATGACCGATTGGTTGCAGACCACGCTGCTCCCTTGGCCCTCCGACTAATGAACTCTCTTCCTGTTGCTTCCCAGGGCAATTGTTCACCACTCGCCAACATTAAGCTGTCAGAGGAGGTTCAGTGTTTCAGAGGAAGAAAAAGAATGGGGCCTTGAGTCTGAGTTGGGAAATACAATTAGAGAAACCTGATCCAATTCATAATCTGAACTGTATAAAATCAATTTTAATGAATTGTTGCAATTAATATATGCCTTTTGTGCCAAGTGGGAAACAAGTGATGTCTGGGTTGTGCAGTAGTGTTTGCGCCCATGTCGCTGGCTCTCAGCTCCAAGTGTACTTCTTTCAGCTCAAGCTCTCATTCACACATCCAACTGACTGGATTAACCTCGCCCTTCTAAGCCCATCAGAGGACTAGCAGTATTTGGTGTTGACTTGTGCTAAACCTTTATGAAACACTGGTTAAGCCTCAGATGGAGAATTGTGTTCAATTCTGGGCGCCACACTTTAGGGAGGATGTCAAGCCCATAGAGAGGGTGCAGAGGAGATTTACTGGAACGGTACCAGGGATGAGGGACTTTGGTTGTGTGGAGAGACTGGAGAAGCTGGGCTTATTCTCCTTAGAGCAGAGAAGGTTAAGAGTAGATTTAATAGAGAAGTAAATAAGGGGAAACTGTTTCAAGTGGCAGAGGGTCAGTAACCAGAGAACACAGATTTAAGGTGATTGGCAAAAGAACCAGAGGCGAAATGAGGAAACAATTTTTATATGCAGCGAATTGTTGTGATCTGGAATGCACAGACTGAAAGGACATTGGAAGCAGATTCAACAGCAACTTTTAAAAGAGAATTGGATAAATACTTGAAGAGAAAAATGTTCAGGCTCTTGCGATGAGCAGCGAAGTGGGTCTGATTTTAGCACTAGTAAAGAGATGGCACAAGCTCGATGGGCAGAATGGCCTCATTCCGTGAAATCAAAATGGCGGAATATCCTGCCCAGAATACTCTGCGTGGCAGAATAAGGCCTATCTGCATCAGAAGGGGCGGGGAGGGCGGGGCCAGGAGACCGCCTTCCTGTGCGAAGCATGAGAGCTGCGGCTCCGCGAGACAGAGCCGAACCAGTGTTTTATAAAGGTTCATCATAACTTCCTTGCTTTCATAATCTCTGCCTCTATTTATGAAGCCCAGGATTCCTTCTGGTTTTGTAACTGCTTTCTCAACCTGCCCTGCAACCTTCATCAATTTGTACACATATACCCACAGGACACTGTTCATGCACGCCCTTTGGAATTGCACACTTAAGTTTATATTCTCTCTCGTCCTTCTTCCTACCAAAATGTGCCATAGGCTCTACATCACCATTTCACAATTTTCTGTTTTAAGTTTCATCTGCCACGTGTCTGCCTATTCCATCAGCCTGTCTATGTCAACTAACCTCATCACTGTTCACTATACCTCCAAGTTTTGTTTCATCTGCAAATTATGAAATTGTACCCTGTAGAACAAAGTCTAAGACATTAATATATATGAGGAAAAGCAGTGGACCTAATAACTTCCTCCAGTCCGAAAAACAACCATTCACCGTTGCTCTCTGTTTCCTGTCACTTCGCCAATTTCATATCCATGCTGCCACTGTCCCTATTATTCCATCGGTTTCAACCTTGCTGGCAAGCCTATTAAGTTGCACATTATCAAATGCTTATCGGATGTCCATGGAGGCCACGTTAACCCTAAGGAAACCTCTCTGTAACCTCATCAAAAAACTCAATCAAGTTAGGTAAACACGATTTGCCTTTAACCAATCCGGACTGGCTTTCCTTAATTAATCCATGCTTGCCCAAATGACCGTTAATTTTGGCCCGGATTATCATTTCTAAAGGCTTCCCCACTTCCTCTTCTTCTTCTTAGGCATTCCCTCGCAACCAAGGATTACTTGCTTCCATACTAAAAATGAGTTCTCACGTGACTGATGAGTCCAATGCGCGACCTACAGTCTCTGTCATAGGTGGGGCAGTCGGTGGTTGAAGGGGCGGGTGGGTGGGGTTCTTGGATTGATGTGCGCTCCTTGTGCTGCCTGCGCTTGGCTTCTGCTTGCTCCTGGCGAAGAGACTTGAGGTGTTTGTCGCCTTCCCGTCTGCATCTCCTCCACTTTGTGCGGTTTTGGGCCAGGGATTCCCAGGTGTTGGTGGGGATGTTGCACTTTTTTAGAGGAGTTTTTGAGGGTGTCCTTGGAGCGTTTCCTCTGCCCACCTGGGAATCTCTTGCTGTGTCGGAGCTCCGAGTAGAGTGCTTGTTTTGGGAGTCTCGCATCGGGGATGCGGACGATTTGTCCGTCCATCGGAGCTGATCGAGCATGGTCAAAGCTTCGATGCTGGGGATGTTGGCCTCAGCGAGAACATTGACGTTGGTGTGCCTACCCTGCCAATGGATTTGCAGGATCTTGCGGAGGCAGCATTGGTGCTACCTCTCAAGTACTTTGAGGTGCCTGCTTTACATGGTCTATATCTCTGAAGCATACCGGAGGGCAGCTATCACTACTGCTGTGTAGACCCTGAGCTTAGTGCTGGTTTTGAGGTCCTGGTCTTCAAACACTCTCTTACTCAGGCTACGGAAGGCTGCACTGGCACCTGAAGGCGGTTTTGGACTTCATCATCGACAACTGCCCTTGTTGACAGTAGGCTCCCAAGGTATGGAAAATGGTCCACGTTGTCCAAGGCCTTGTCATGGATTTTGATAATCGGGGAGCAGTACTGTGTGGCGGGGGCAGGTTGCGAGAGGACCTACGTCTTATGGATGTTTAGTGTAAGACCCATGCTCTCGTACGCTTCAGTGAAGATGTTTTCGAAGATTTGGAATTCAACCTCTGAGCGTGCGCATATTGTAATTCGATGAGAGAGGATGGGATGACCTTGGATCTGGACTGGGGGCGACGGATGTTGAACAGTTTACTGTTTGTTCTGTAGATTAAATCCACTCCAGCGGGGAGTTTACTGAGGGTGTGATGGAGCATTGCAGCCGGGAAGATCGAGAAGAGCTTTGGTGCGATGTCACAGACTTGCTTGACCCAGGTCCGTACGTGAATTGGGTCTGTGGTGGAACCGTTGGTCAGGATCACAGCGTGCATGTCGTCGTGAAGCAGGCAGAGGATGCTGACAAACTTTTGAGGGCAGCCGATAGTGAGGACACTCCATAATCCCTCATGGTTGAAGCTGTCAAAGGCCTATCTGAGGTCAAAGAAGGCCATGTGCAGTGGTTGGTGTTGTTCCCTGCATTTGACTTTTAGTTGACGTGCGTTGAAGATCATGTCCATTGTTTCCCTTAGTGGGCAGAACCCGCAGTGCGACTCTGGGAGGAGCACTTCAGCCACTGGAAGGAGACGATTGAGGAGGATTCTGGCGATGACTTTCCCTGTGGCAGACAGCAGGGAAACTCGTCTTTAATTACTGCAATCAGACTTGTCACCTTTCGTGAAGATGTTCACGATTATGGCATCTCTGTGATCCGCTGACATGCTCTCCTACTTCCAAATAAGAGAAATGAGTTCATGTATTCACGTCAATATTGCTTCCCTACGTCCAAGGTCAAACCAACTGGCCTGTAGTTGCTGAGTTTATATTTACTCAGATTCTAACTCATGCTATTCCTGCCCAGGGTGTGTTTGACGTGAAAGTGTAGAGGAAGCTTTATTCTCTATCTAACGGGCACTGTACCTGCACCTAGAATGATTGTGGGGACAGTGTTGAGGGAGCTTTACTCTGTATCTAACCCGTGCTGTACCTGCCCTTGGAGTGTTTGATGGGACAGTGTAGAGGGAGCTTTACTCTCTATCTAACCCGTGCTGTACCTGCCCTGGGAGTGTTTGATGGGACAGTGTAGAGGGAGCTTTACTCTGGATCTAACCCGTGCTGTACCTGCCCTGGGAGTGTTTGATGGGATATTGTAGAGGGAGCTTTACTCTGTATCTAACCCGTGCTATACCTGCCCTGGGAGTGTTTGATGGGATATTGTAGAGGGAGCTTTACTCTGTATCTAACCCGTGCTGTACCTGCCCTGGGTGTGTTTGATGGGACAGTGTAGAGGGAGCTTTACTTTGTATCTAACCCATGCTGTACCTGTCTTAGGCGTGTTTGATGGGACAGTGTAGAGGGAGCTTTACTTTGTATCTAACCCGTGCTGTACCTGCCCGGGGAGCTTTTGATGGGACAGTGTAGATGGAGCTTTACTCTGTATCTAACCCACGCTGTACCTGCCCTGGGAGTGATTGATGGGACAGTGCAGAGGTAGCTTTACTCTGTATCTAACCCATGCTGCACCTGTCCTGGAAATGTTTGACGGGACAGTGTGGAGGGAGCTTTACTCTGTATCTAACCCATGCTGTACCTGCCTGGGGAGCTTTTGATGGGAGAGTGTCGAGGGAGATTTACTATGTATCCAACCCACGCTGTACCTGCCCAGGGAGCTTTTGATGGGACAGTGTAGAGGGAGATTTACACTGTATCTAACCCACGCTGTACCTGCCCTGGGAGTGATTGATGGGACAGTGTAGAGGGAGATTTACTCTGTATCTAACCCGTGCTGTACCTGCCCTGGGAGTGTTTGACGGGACAGTGTAGAGGGAACTTTACTCTGTATCTAAACCATGCTCTACCTGTCCTAAGCGTGTTTGATTGGACAGTGTAGAGGGAGCTTTACTCTGTATCAAACCCATGCTGTACCTGTCCGAGGCGTCTTTGATGGGACAGTGTAGAGGGAGCTTTACTCTGTATCTAACCCATGCTGTACCTGTCCTGGGAATGTTTGATGTTATGGCCCCCCGATGAGCTCCTCCTCCCATCTCCTGATGTGTTCCTCCCCGCCCCCTCCATTACCTCGGCCCCCCACCCCGCACCCCAATGCCTCTCTCCATTCTCTATGCGGCCTAGTGCTGCAGCCTTTCCAGCTGGCTGGCTATGGGTGGGAAACAGGGCTTTGATATGTTATTAAGTCCCTGCTGGTAAATTCAGCCAGGCCTGCGGGCCGCCCGTTCTCCCTGGTTTCCCAACCGCTTCCGAGAGCCCCTGGCCCAAACCCGCCAATATATTGAAATCCAAGTCGTTAACTCTGTTTCTCTCCACTGATACTGCATGACCTGCTGATTAATTCCAGCAGTGTCTCTCTTTTTATTTCAGCTTTCCAGTATCCGCAGTATTTGGTTTAGTTTTATTGCAGGCGTTGCTCACAGAACCCAGTCTGCAATCACAGGCGGACCAATTAAGCAGCGGTTTGCACCAGGGTGGGCGTTGGATGCAGAACTCGGTCCCTGGTCTCCTGTGTATGTCTTTGTTGTTGCATCAGTTTGAGCTGGAGTGCAGATGGGGGAAAAGATGCTGGGATTAACCAAGAGCTCTACTGGGGCCAGTCGTGCCCAACAATTTCCGATGTGGGACTGTCAAGGGAGATGGATTCTCGAGGAGATTAAGTTAAACAAACACTGTCCGTACAATGTGAAAGAGTATTGGCCCTGAAATTGGTGTCGGGGGCTTCCTGCGTGTGCAAGCCCCCGACCTACACTTACATAGTGCGCCGACTGTTGAAGCCTGGCCCTGCATGGATTTCCTGTCAGTGGCCCGGTTCAGCTTCCGGCACGCTGTGCTTGCGTGATCCAGCGGCGTAGTTAGTTCGAAGAGCCGGCTGGGATCACGTATGCACTGGGCAAACAATCGGAGGTTGCAAAAGTTCATTCATGAGTTTGATAGTAAGAACTGTCAAACTCATCAAAACTCCGGGCGCCCAAAACAGTACTTAAACGTCAAATTAAATGAACTATTAATAACTGTAAAAAAAACTAATTTAAACAATTATTCAAATTTGAGAAAATAATTAATGTTTTAACAAATCGGGTCTAAAAATACACTTACCTTACTGTAAAGTCTTTAAAAATAATAAACCTGTGGAAAAAATTTCTAACATTAATTAATAGACCACTTACCTTTTAAAACCAAGTACTTATGTCTGCTTTTTCCTCACGTAAAAACTGGAGGCCTTATTGCACGGTCAACCCTGTAAAAAAAGAAAGGAATTTCAGCGCGCACGTGCAGACTCCTGCGTGCACGTGTTCGACCTCTGAACCCCTTGGTTCAGAGGAAAGGAAATGCCGGTTTTCCGCGCATGCGCTGTGCATGCTGAAAACTGGCAATTCCATCGGGCCCACACGTGTGTACACGGTGCTTACTCACGCGTTGGGACCCGAATTACTGGGCCATTGGTTTAGGAAAAAGTATTTCTGTTGCGGCTTTTAATCTATTTTACATGTACAGGTTTTAAAATTAATTCTTGGGATGTGGGCGTCACTGGGAAGGCCAGAATTTATTGCCTTTGAGAAGGTGCTGGTGAGCCGCCTTCTTGAACCGCTGCAGTCAGTGTGGTGAAGGTGCTCCCACAATGCTGTTAGGGAGTGAGTTCCCGGATTTTCACGCAGTGACAATGAACGATCGACGATATACTTCCAAGCCAGCATGATGTGTGACATGGAGGTGAACTAGGGGGTGATGCTTTTCCCATGTGCATGCTGCTCTTGTCGCGGGTTAGAGTCATAGAGTTATACAGCACAGAAAGAGACCCTTCAGCCCACGGTGTCCGCGCCAGCCTTCAAGTCCTTTCTATTCTAATCCCATTTCCCAGCACTTGATCCGTTGCCTTGTATGTTCTGGCTTTTCAAGTGAAGATTTTGGAGGTTTTGTCAAAATTTCTGGTCGAGTTGCAGATGTACAAATTACTCCTCCTTCGCCCCTTCCTATCTCTCACTGTGCTACCATAGAGGCCAGAGTCTTCTGTAACCCCAGATTGGGTGACGGGTTCCCTTCCCTGAGGGACACTTGTGAACTAGTTGGGTTTTTATGAAAATCGGCAGCTTTCATGATCTCGTTTTTCTAGTGTCGGCCCCACAAATTACCAGACTAATTTAGCTCAATTTCACAACCTGCCTCTGTGTTTTTGTGAGTTCTCTCTCACGCTCCCTTTCTCCTGTTTAAAATACGTTATACAGGGCATTAGAACGGGAGGACTTGCAGATAGGAAGCTGAAACCAAACATCGGGCCAAGATCTGAGAGATGAACTCGATTCATCGGGCTCTGATTATCAGCAGCCTTTGAAAATGGAAGCAAAAAGCACCGATCACAGTGGAAAGAAACCGTAGAGGTGTTCTGTGTGTGGATGAGGATTCAGCCAATCATATGGACTGTCACAACACAAGAACAGTCACACTGGGGAGAGACTGTTCCCCTGCTCCTTGTGTGGGAAGGGGCACACTCAATCATCCACCCTTACTTTACACCAGCGTGTTCAGACTGGCAGAGGCCGTTCACCTGCTCCGTGTGTGGGAAGGGATTCATTCAGTTATCCACCCTCACTGTACACCAGCGAGTTCACACTGGGGAGGGGCCAGTCACAAGTGACTGCAGGTGTTGGATTAGAGTCATAGAGTCATAGAGTTATACAGCACGGATAGAGGCCCTTCGGCCCATCGTGTCCACGCCGGCCATCACGCCCTGTCTAATCTAATCCCATATTCCAGCATTTGGTCCGTAGCCTTGTATGCTATGGCATTTCAAGTGCTCATCCAAATGATTCTTGAATGTTGTTAGGGTTCCAGCCTCCATCATCCTTTCGGGCAGTGAGTTCCAGACTCCAACCACCCTCTGGGTGAAAAAGTTATTTCTCAAATCCCCTCTAAACCTCCCGCCCTTTACCTTGAATCTATGCCACCTAGTTATTGACCCTTCTACTAAGGGAAAAGGCTCCTTAGTATCCATCCTATCTATGCCCCTCATAATATTGTACACCTCAATCATGTCCCCCCTCAGCCTCCTCTGCTCCAAGGAAAACAAACCCAATCTGCCCAGTCTCTCTTCATAGCTGAAGCGTTCCAGCCCTGGTAGCATCCTGGTGAATCTCCTCTGCACCCTCTCCAAAGCTATCACATCCTTCCTGTAGTGTGGCGACCAGAACTGCACACAGTATTCCAGCTGTGGCCTAACCAGTGTTTTATACAGCTCCATCATAACCTCCTTGCTCTTATATTCTATGCCTCGGCTAATGAAGGCAAGTATCCCATATGCCCTTTTTACCACCTTATCCACCTGTTCTGCCGCCTTCAGGGATCTGTGTACTTGCACACCCAGATCCCTCTGACCCTCCGTCTTGCCTAGTGTCTTACCATTCATTGTGTATTCCCTTGCCTTGTTAGTCCCCGCAAAGTGCATCACCTCGCACTTTTCCGGGTTAAGTTCCATTTGCCACTGTTCCGCCCATCTGACCAACCCATCGATATCGTCCTGCAGACTGAGACTACCCTCCTCGCTATTTACCACCCTACCAATTTTTGTATCATCCGCGAACTTACTGATCATACCTTTTACATTCATATCCAAGTCATTAATATAGACCACAAACAGCAAGGGACCCAGCACCGATCCCTGTGGTACCCCACTGGCCACAGGCTTCTAGTCACAAAAACAACCTTCGACCATCACCCTCTGCCTTCTGCCACTAAGCCAGTTTTTTATCCAACGTGCCAAGGCACCCTGGATTCCATGGGCTCTTACCTTCTTGACCAGTCTCCTGTGCGGGACTTTATCGCAGGCCTTACTGAAATCCATGTATACCACATCCACTGTGTTGCCCTCATCCACACACCTAGTCACCCACTCAAAAAATTCAATCAAATTAGTCACACATGATCTTCCCTTGACAAAGCCATGTTGACTATCCCTGATTAATCCTTGCCTCTCCAAGTGGAGACTGATTTTGTCCCTCAGAATTTTTTCCAATAATTTTCCCACCACTGATGTTAGGCTCACTTGCCTGTAGTTCCCCGGTTTCTCCCTACTCCCCTTCTTGAATAATGGAACTACATTAGCGGTTCTCCAGTCCTCTGGCACATCCCCTGTGGCCAGAGGGGTTCTGAATATGTATGTTAGAGCCCCCACAATCTCTTCCTTTGCCTCACACAGCAGCCTGGGATACATTTCGTCTGGGCCTGGGGATTTATCCATTTTTAGGCCTGCTAAAACCGCCAATACCTCCTCCCTCTCGATGTTAATGTGTTCGAGCATATCACAGTCCCCCCGCCCTATTTCTAGGTCTACATCGCCCTCTCCATAGTGAAAACAGATGCAAAAAATTCATTTAGAACCCCTCCTACATCTTCCGGCTCCACACACAGATTGCCACTTTTGTCCCTAATGGGCCCTATTTTTTCCCTAGTTATCCTCTTACCCTTAATATACTTATAAAACATCTTAGGATTTTCCTTTATTTTGCTCACCAGTGTTATTTCATGGCCCCTCCTTGATCTCCTAATTTCTTTTTTAAGTATCCCCCTGCACTTTTTGTACTCCTCTAGGGCTTCCTCCGTCTTTAGCCTTTTGTATCTGCCAAAAGCCCTCCTTTTTTTTCTAATCCATTCTCGTATATCCCCTGACATCCAAGGTTCCCTGTGGTTTTTGGAACCACCCTTGACCTTTACGGGAACATGTTGCCATTGTATGATCGCAATCTCCCTTCTGAAAGCCTCCCATTGCTCCGATGCGGATTTTCCTACAAGTAGCTGATCCCAGTCCATTTTGGCCAGATCCTGCCTTATCCTATTAAAATCGGCCTTTCCCCAATTTAGAACCTTTATTTCCGGCCCATCCCTGTCCTTTTCCATGACCACGTTAAATCTCACCATATTATGGTCACTGTCACCAAAGTGCTCACCTACTAGCACTTCTTTCACTTGGCCGGCCACATTCCCTAGAATTAGGTCCAGTACCGCCCCCTCTCTTGTAGGACCTTCTACATGCTGGCTCAAAAAGCTCTCCTGGATGCACTTAAAGAATTCTACACCCTCTGTGCCTTTCACACTCTGGCTATCCCAGTTAATATTGGGGAAGTTGAAATCCCCCATTATTATTACCCTATTATTTGCACATTTCTCTGAGATTTGCCGACATATCTGTTCCTCTATCTCCCCCTGACGGTTTGGAGGCCTATAGTACACTCCCAGCAAAGTGCTTGCCCCCTTCTTGTTTTTAAGCTCCACCCATATGGCCTCATTTAAGGAACCTGCTAATATGTCATCCCTCCTTACTGCAGTAATTGACTCCTTAATTAATATTGCTACACCCCCTCCTCTTATACCACCCCCTCTGGCTCGCCTGAAGATTCTGTACCCCGGAATATTGAGCTGCCAGTCTTGCCCCTCCCTCAACCATGTCTCCGTGATAGCAACAATATCATACTCCTATGTGTTTATCAACACCTTCAGTTCATCCACCTTATTTGCAAGATTCCTTGCATTAAAATAGATGCCATCCAGCCTTACCCTTGTATATTTGCCCTGTCTACCAAGCTGACTTGTTTTTTTCTCTATAATTGGCAGCACATCACCCCCTATTTCAGCTCCCCTCTGTATCCCATCCCCCTGCCAAGTTAGTTTAAACCCCCCTCAACAGTGCTAGCAAACCTCCCCGCAAGTATATTTGTCCCGCTCTGATTCAGGTGCAACCCGTCCAACTTGTACAAGTCCCACCTTCCCCAGAAGCAGGCCCAGTGATCCAGGAAAGTAAAACCCTCCCCCCTGCACCAACTCTTTGGCCACACATTCATCTGCTCTATCCTCCTATTCCAATACTCACTAGCACGTGGCACTGGGAGTAATCCAGAGATTACAACCTTTGAGGTCCTGCTCTTTAATCTGTTACCTAGCTCCCTAAATTCTTGATGCAGGACCTCATCCCCCTTCCTACCTATGTCGTTGGTCCCAATGTGGACCACGACCTCTGCCTGCTCACCCTCCCCCTTAAGAATGCCCTGTAGCCGCACAGTGACATCCTTGACCCTGGCCCCAGGGAGGCAACAAACCATCCTGGAGTCACGTTTGCGGCCACAGAAACGCCTATCTGTTCCCCTTACGATAGAATCCCCTACCACTATTGCTCTCCCACTCTTTTTCCTCCCTTTCTGAGCAGCAGAAGCGTCCCTGGTGCCAGGAAGCTGGCTGCTGCTGCCTTCCCCTGGTGAGTCATCCCCCTCAACAGTATCCAACTTGGTATACATGTTTGAAAGGGGGATGTCCACAGGGGGCCCCTGCACTTCCTGCCTGCCTCTGTTGCTCCGCCTGATGGTCACCCCCTGTGCAGCCCTACCCTGAGGCGTGAACAACTCGCTAAACGTGCTATCCACGACCCTCTCAGCATCGCGCATGCTCCAAAACTCATCCACCCACAGCTCGAGTGCCACAATGTGGTCTACAAGTAGCTGCAGCTGGATGCATTTCCCGCACACATGGTCGCCAGGGACACTGGCAGCGTCTCTGACTTCCCACATAGAGCAAGAGGAGCAGAACACGGGTCTGAGCTCTCCTGCCATGACTTACTCCTTGAATTAATCTAAACATTTATTCAATACCCCAGTTACAGGTATATTCTAGGGCGCTTTATTTACCAACTGTCCTCATTACAACACAGAGCCCCTAGAAATTTAACACCACAGAATTCAAGCTTGCAATGAAAAGAGAGAAATACTCACCAACCAATCACTTACCTGCTCCCTGGTGACGTCACACCCCGATTACTTTTTACCTCTCTGCAACTTCTGAGCTCGCAGACTGGAGTTTGGTATGCCTCTCCTGGCCCCGCTACCACCTTAAATACCTCGCCACCGAGTCTCCCACAGGTCCCACCTCTCGCTGCCTGCCGCCGCTGCTCTGAGGCCTCTCCTGGCCCCGCTGCCACCTTAAATACCTCGCCACCGAGTCTCCCACAGGTCCCGCCTCTCGCTGCCTGCCGCCGCTGCTCTGAGGCCTCTCCTGGCCCCGCTGCCACCTTAAGTACCTCGCCGCCGAGACTCCCACAGGTCCCGCCTCTCGCTGCCTGCCGCCGCTGCTCTGAGGCCTCTCCAGGCCCCACTGCTGCCTTAAGTACCTCGCCGCCGAGTCTCCCACAGGTCCCGCCTCTCACTGCCTGCCGCCGCTGCTCTGAGGCCTCTCCTGGCCCCGCTGCCACCATAAGTACCTCGCCGCCGAGTCTCCCACAGGTCCCGCCTCTCGCTGCCTGCCGCCGCTGCTCTGAGGCCTCTCCTGGCCCCGCTGCCGCCTTAAGTACCTCGCCGCCGAGTCTCCCACAGGTCCCACCTCTCGCTGCCTGCCGCCGCTGCTCTGAGGCCTCTCCTGGCCCCGCTGCCACCTTAAGTACCTCGCCGCCGAGTCTCCCACAGGTCCCGCCTCTCGCTGCCTGCCGCCGCTACTCTGAGGCCTCTCCTGGCCCCGCTGCCGCCTTAAGTACTTCGCCGCCGGGTCTCCCACGGGTCCAGCCTCTCGCTGCCTGCCGCCGCTGCTCTGAGGCCTCTCCTGGCTCCGCTGCCACCTTAAGTACCTCGCCGCTGAGTCTCCCACAGGTCCCGCCTCTCGCTGCCTGCCGCCGCTACTCTGAGGCCTCTCCTGGCCCTGCTGCCGCCTTAAGTACCTCGCCGCCGAGTCTCCCACAGGTCCCGCCTCTCGCTGCCTGCCGCCGCTGCTCTGAGGCCTCTCCTGGCTCCGCTGCCACCTTAAGTACCTCGCCGCTGAGTCTCCCACAGGTCCCGCCTCTCGCTGCCTGCCGCCGCTGCTCTGAGGCCTCTCCTCGCCACGCTGCCGCCTTAAGTACCTCGCTGCCGAGACTCCCACAGTTCCCGCCTCTCGCTGCCTGCCACCGCTGCTCTGAGGCCTCTCCTGGCCCCGCTGCCGCCTTAAGTTCCTCGCCGCCGAGTCTCCCACAGGTCCCGCCTCTCGCTGCCTGCCGCCGCTGCTCTGATGGATTGCTGGAAGGTATATAGTGGTATTCCCCAGGGGTCGGTTCGAGGACCACTGTTTTCCTTGATCTTTATTAGTGGCTTAAATGTGGGTGTACATGTCACAATTTCAAAATTTGAAGATGACACAACACTTGGAAGTATAGTGAAGAGTGAGGAGGATTTTCATAAACTTCAAGAGGACCTAGGCAGGCTGATGGAATGAATCAGATAATCATAGAATGTTACAGCACGGAAGGAGGCCATTTCAGCCCATCATGTCCACGCCGGCCAACAAAGAGCTATCGAGCCAATCCCACTTCCCAACTCTAGGTCCGCAGCCCTGCAGGTTAGAGCATTCCAAGTCCACATCCAAGTACTTTTTAAATCTCGTTTTGGTTCCTGCCTCTACCACCCTTTCAGGAAGTGAGTTCCAGACCCCCACAACCCTCTGGGTGAAGAAATTTCCCCGAATACGCCGATAAACCTTCCACCAATTACTTCAAATCTGTGCCCCCTGGTCTTGACCCCTCTGCTAAGGGAAGTAGGTCCTTTCTATCCAATTTATCTATGCCCCTCATATATTTATTCACCTCAATAAGGTCACCCCTCTGCTTTCTCTGTGCCAAGGAAACCAGATCTAACCTATCCAGTCATTCCTCATAGCTAAGATTATCTACTCCTTGAAAAATCCTTGTAAATCTCCTCTGTACCCTCTCTAGTGCAATTAAATCTTTCCTGTAATGTGGTGTCCAGAACTGCACGCATTACTCTAGCCGAGGCCTAGCTAGTGTTTTATACAGTTGAAGCTTACCCCCCTGCACTTGTATTCTATGCCAAGGCTAATCAAGGCAAGCATTCCGTTTGCCTGCCTAACTACGTTATCTACCTGGCCTGCTACCTTCAGGGATCTGTGGACATGCACTCCAAGGTCTCTTTATTCCTCTACACTACTCAGTGTCCGACCATTTAATGTGAATTCCCATTCCTTGTTAGGCCCCCCAAATGCATTACCTCACACTTCTCCGAATTAAATTCCATTTGCTACTGTTCTGCCCACCTGAACAATTTATTGATATCTTCCTGCAGTCTACAGCTTCCTTCTTCAGTATCAACCACACAGCCAATTTTAGTATCATCTGCAAACTTCTTAATCATACCCCATTTTTTCAAGTCAAGATCGTTGATATATACCACAAAAAGAAAGGTACCTAGTACTGAGCCCTGCAGATACCCACTGGAATGGGCGGACAGATGGCAGATGTAATTTAACGCAGAAAATTGCGAAGTGATACATTTTGGTAGAAAGTATGAAGAGAGGAAATATAAACCAAATGGTACAATTCTAAAGGGGGTGCAGAAACAGAGAGACCTGGGGGTATATGTACACAAATCGTTGAAGGTTGCAGGGCAGGTTGAGAAAGTGGTTGAAAAATCATACGGCGACCTGGGCTTCATTAATAGAGGCATAGAGTACAGAAACAAGGAAGTTATGATGAACCTTTTTAAAACACTGGTTCAGCCTCAACTGGAGTATTGTGTCCAATTCTGGGCACTGCACTTTAGGAAGGTTGAGAAGCCCTTAGAGAGGGTGCAGAACAGATTTATGAGAATGGTTCCAGCGATGATGGACTTCAGTTACGTGGATAGACTGGAGTAGCTGAGGTAGTTATTGTGCAGAGAAGATTGAGAGGAGATTTGATAAAGGTGTTCAACATCATCAGGGGTCTGGACAGAGTAGATAGAGAGAAACTGTTTCCTTTGGCAGAAGGATCGAGAACAAGAGAACAGAGATTTAAGGCGATTTGCTGAATAACGAATGGCGACATGAGGAAATACTTTTTTAATCAGCGAGTGGTTAGGATCTGGAATGCAATGCCTGAACGGGTGGTGGCGGCAGACTCAATTGCAGCTTTGAAAAAGGAATTGGATAAGTAGCTGAAGGAAAAATAATTGCAGGGCTACGGTGAAAGGATGGGAAAATGGTACTTGCTGAAGTGCTCTTGCAGAGAGCCGGTACGAGCTCGACAGACCGAATGGCCTCCTTCCATGCTGTAACCATTCTATGATTCTATGATTCTACTGCTGTTAATCACATGCAGGACTGAAGTATGTTCACTCTGACAGCCAGGGTTTGTTTCTGCTGATGTTTGTAACTCCTATAACTGGGCTGGAGTTAAATATTCTGGATATTCGTCAAATAAATCAACATTGTTTTACACAATTTGCTGTAGATTTTCCTCTTTCCCACCTGGGTGTTTAGCATCACCTGGCTGGAGCTCAGAAAGGACAATCTGGGGGGAGAATCGTCCGGCGGGAACAACACTTCAGCCTGGACACAGTCCTTCAGGGGGACAAACTGAGAGGGGCAAACGGCATTTTTGGTCTTTCTCATCTTTCTTCACTGACAGCAAAGTCCTCGTGCGGGTTAATCTTGGGGTCTGTAAAAAATGTGTCCCAGCCACTCTCTTCCAGTGTTCAGAGCTCCTAGGCACGGAACAGAAGGCATCTTTACAGCTGTGTTTAGAGTCAGGAAGAACAACGGTGAATGCTGGAAACGTGCTGTCAAATCAGAGATTGGTGCAAAACTGCGATCTGTTCCTGACTGAAAGAGAAACGGCAGGTTTAAGTTTCCCGTCTAAAAATATCTGGTAATTATTCCATGAACATTTAACGTGTTTGTGTGACAGATCTGGGATTTGCATTTTAAGGCAGGCATTAATTTATTTAAAATAAACCGTTTATAATAAATTGGTTAAAGACCGCATTAACCTAGCAAGCGGCGGAGTTCACAGGAGATGTAAACTGCTGGTACAATTATACGATAGACATTTGATCTCAGGGTAAAGAAGGACCTGCAGCGTGATTCCAGGTGTTCCCTGTTTTATTCATGTGTGCGTTAAGACACCAGGATTACTAAAAATACACGACCTGGAATATACATGGGTGTGCTATCCCGACAGTTACCCTGGAATCACTCCCACTGTGGAACTCCACCACTGACCCCGCTGACGGTTGTAGGCTCAGAAAGTGGGGCCTCTAGGACAGCTGGGGTTTGGAATCCTGACAAATATATGGAAAGGAAGCAGAGAAATCCTTACTAAGGAGCCGTCTGTAAGCATTTTATTTCAACTGACATTAAATTGACAGCAAGACGAATTCTTTTGAAACAATTTGGAAAAAGTTTATTAAACACACAGACCCATGCACATCAAAACAATAGCCTACTGGTATTTATGGACTCTACTCGATTACAACACGTAAGTTAATGGGTTAGATGTACACAGACTTGTACTTCCCTGCGTCAAGCAATACACGTGGCCTTTTTCCATGCTTCTTGGTCTGGTCTGCAGAGGGAGGGCTTCTTGTTTTTCCACGTGGTCATCCAGAGAGAGAGCGAGAGAGCGAGCCTTTGGGTTCCTTGTTATATATATTTTTAAGTCCATTGTCTCTGGTCAAAATTGCTAAGAGTCCTGGATTGGGTCTTAGTTTCATGGCAGTTCTGAGTGGTTTTCCTTTGAACATGTGTCTGCCTGCAGTGGCTGGTGCCATTCCTTGCTTAAATTAATTGTTTGTTAACACATTTTAATGGCTCTTGAGGTTCGATGATGAGTTTCGATGCTGTCTCTGTGGGGGGTTATTCTGTTATGCAGATTTCCTGTGTTAAGATTCGCGCCGTTGCCTGAGCAGGGTGATCCATACACATCAAAACTCATCTTTATTACATCTTATATTAATAGTCTCGAGTCCATCAATCATAGAAAACATATATTATTATTCTTACACGTCTGGGGTTTTACCTACCAGTGTAGGTCTAGGGGTGAATGATTTCTGACTCCCCGAACTGTCTGAAATTGAACACAGTTCAGATCAAATTGGAAACAAAAAAGCAAAATACTGCGAATGCTGGAAATCAGAAATAAGAAGAGACAATGCTGGAAATACTCAGCAGGTCAGGCAGCATCTGTCGACAGAAAAACAGAGTTAACGTTTCAGGTCCATGGCCCTTCGTCAGTTCCAGTGCTTTGTTTGTTTTTTATGGCCCTATTAACCTCCGTTACTACTTTTAGTGATTTGTGTATCTGTAGCCCTAGATCCCATTGCTCCTCTATCACATTTACACTCTTATTTTCCAAGCAGTATCTGGCCTCCTTATTCTTCCTACCGAAAGGCAACACCTCACACTTATCTATATTGAAATTAATTTGCCAATTACATTCCTATTCTGCAAGTCTATTAGTGTCTTCTTGGATTTTGTCACAGTCTTCGTCAGTATTAACTGTACATGCCAATTTGGTGTCATCGACTAATTTAAAAATTGTGCTTCCGATTCCAGAGTCCAAACCGTTTACGCAAATTGTGAACAGCAATGCTCCCAGCACTGATCCCTGTGGAACACCACTTCCCACTTTTTGCCTGTCTGAGTACCTACTCCCTGTTTTCTGTTTTGTAATCAGCTTGTTATCCATAACAGTATGTACAGTCTACAAGATGACCAAGGTGAGGCCGTGTGGAGTGAAGGGTCAGGCAGCAGAATGGATGGAAAGATGGCAAATAAACATCAATCAGAGGGTTGGAGGTAAGGGAAGTTTGTAGCCATCCTTCAAATCATTCTGTGGCCTGGCCTTTGACTCCACACGGCCTGACCTTGGTCACCTTGTAAGACTTCTCATACTGCAGACACAGTGCACCAGTGGTGGAGGGGGTGAATATTGAACCTGCAGCAGGGGTGCTGGTGAAGTGAATTTATCTGTCCCATGTGGTTGAGGCATCGCTAGTGGCGTTTTCACCTCTTTCTACCTTTAAAAAATCTTGTTGCCGGCTTATTAAAGACCTTAACTGCCTCTTGGGTAGGACACACATAAAATGAACCATCATACGTTTCCCACAGAATGACAGCCCTGAAAGCAAGTTGGAAAACATAGTAGAATACATTCAGTTATTAAATCAGACTGGCTGGGGCCTGAGGTGCGAGTTAGTAATGGAGAAGTGGCGGCCAGAATGCTTTGCACCAAGGCTGAGGACACGGGCATTCAGGTTTGTGTATGACTTATTTTTAATTTTGTTTATTGGCCATTCTGAATCGGACTGGCAGGTCATGCTGCCTTCCAGTGGAGGCAGGGGTCCGCAATGGAGGGCTCTCTCCATGGGAGCCCTTCCCTGCACCATTGGGGATCTGGGGTGGAGAGTGTTACAAGGAGCAGTCTTGTGCAACAATTTGTAAATGCCAAGGCCATGTCCGGAATTTTCTGGTGTAGTAGCGGGCACGTTTGGAGGTGGCTTTCCCCCAGGCACATCTATCAGTGGAGATCTGACCTGACTGGCAGAGGCGGGCGACCCAATTTAAATTATTAGCAGCTAGTTGTCTGACTTTTGAGAGTGGTTTTATCGTTAACTTTTAAACTGAACTGGATGACCACAGGAAACACGCTGCTTGGGCACCACATCTGTCAACCTGAAGCAGGAGTTCAGTTGTCATTGCTCCAGCTGATTAATTATAGCATCAAATGTAAAGTAATAACTCCCACCTGAAGGATGATCACTTTCCTTAGCAGAAGCTGTTTCTCACTGCATTCTCAGTTCAGATTCTGCAGGTTACAGTCTTTCCAGAAAAGTCTCCATCCAGTGTCACCTCATTGGAAGATCCTCCCTCATCATTGGCAGATTGCTTCTTTCATCTCTATTCACCTACCATCTATTCCAACAGCATGGATGCCGTTTATAAAGGCTCCCCTTGGTCCTCAGCTCTGACCACGATCAGCCCCAACAACAGCAGCACCAGTCACACCAGCAGCACCATTAACAATACTAACAAGCTTCTCCACAATCACTTGATTCTGCAGAGGACAGAGCGCATCAACACCCGAGCACATTGCTGTCCAGCAGGCCAGGGATGGCCTCACTATGGCCAGATTTACTTCACTTGACGATGTACACTCTTACAGCTGCCACATGATGCTCCAGGTTGGCACCGCCCCACAGCAACACCGTAAAGCATCCCTGCAATGACCAAGCCATTCGTTTCAAACTCACCACCATTGCTGGAGCTACCGTGATGTCTCACCATTCACTGCAACTCATTAATCCACTTGCAAATTTACACACAGATCTGCCTAAACCGGAAAATGCTGAAAATATTGATTTTTATATTTGACAACTCATTAACGGAAAATTTACATAAACATTCAATAAAACACCCAAGCGGCGACCCTTGTTAATTATACTTGTGTACAAAAGACTGATACTTGTATGTTTTTAGGAATAAAATGTCGAAGTGTGGGTGTAGAATAATGAACTACACATTAACCAAATATTTATATTCAGTGTGACCTGTAATGACTTGTGCATAAATTGCTGAGGCTTGCTCAAAATGTAATTGCAAAGACAGCCAGGACTAGTCAAGACTAGTTCAGATAACGGACAAGATCACAGCTTATGCAGCTTATGAGGCCTTGTACTGCCTGTGCCAGGGAAGATAGAAATGAGAGAGATTATGTAAATTCCAATGGGGTGAAGAACTATAAACAAGTTACCGATGAACAGGGTAAAGTTGTACGAAAAATACTGGAAAGGCGGGGCCAAGATGCTAAACTAGCCTGAGTGACAATGGTATTTTGACCATTAGAAGGAAATAAAATAGGTGTTCTTTTAAAGACCATATATGGACAATGCCCAAACGAACTTTTGATAAGATATAGGTTAAAACCTGAATATTCTAAAAACAACTTTACACAGACCTACTGCAAGAACAAAGGAACAGACTGAAGACGACGTCACTTGTGTCCGAAAGGTTCCATAGTCCAAGGGCTGCGAGCTACTCGATAACCTATCGCCTAATGTTAACTCTATTATGCTGTAAGCTTAATACATCTTGATCTATTGCTCTAATATATGGCCTGCTGCGTATTGGTGTCTTGTCCAAGAACACTCAGAGATCACTGTGATCTTCAACTTGTGTGTCATCTTTCTCTTTTGCAGGCATCTGTGGGGTGATAGCCCTGCGACTTCAGTAGAGGTACAGGCAGCCTGCTCTCTTCCCTGCTGCCAAGGAGGTGGAGAGCACCTTGCTAAACAGAAGTGAGGCCATGAGGACCCACGTCTATGCTGACATCCCCCCTAGAGAGATGGTCCAGGAGCTTCTGCCATCTATTCTCCATACATATCCATCTATCCTCCATAAAGCCCATGTGCTCCTCCGAGTGGAGCATTAGCCACTCCATGTCGCTGCCCATCCTATCCATGGAGGTGCCTACATTCACCATCGCCTGTGACATGGTGATGGTCATGTTGGAGATGGGCTCCTGCATTCTCTGAACATTTGCAGACATTGAGCTCGAAAAACCTGTCAGAGCCCCCTGCACTTCATGCTGCACCTCAGGATTGCACTCTTTAAGGATGGTCCCACGCCCTCCAGCAAGGAGTCTCCACCGCTCTCCCTCTTTCCACCATCTGCTCTTGCACACTTGTGAGATGTCAAACACCAGGTGACAACACTACTCTATCTCGTGTGGGACCCACGGAGGTGTGCGTGTCTGCCCTTTTGCTGGCTGTGCTTATGCCTGGTGATGGTGAACACACAGGGGCTGGCGGCTCCTCGAAGGAGTGGTCTTCCTCTTCCTCCTGGACTGTAAAGGGGGGAGCTCTTGATGGACCTGTGGGAGAGGGAAGATATGAGTTTAGATACGTGTTGTGTATTTTGAATGTGCATTAGAATTATCCCACATGGGATACCATAGTGGTGATTTGCAATGCACTATGGGAAATGTAGTGCATTGAGTGAAGAAGCACATTATAAATAAAATGGCCGTTAACTAAACTCTCCACTCCGGGGTTCTTTTTAATTGTTATATAGTAAGACTATAAAACCCCTTGAGACACAACATGTCTGGCGACGAGGATGATGGACTTGCGCATCACTTTGCACTGGAATCAGCGATATTTTAAGTAAGACGTTCCTCTCTGTTCTTAATGGTGCCCCCGCAGTTTAGTGCTGATGCAATCACCTCGTAACGGTGGCGTTTCGTGTTTTACACAAATAAGAAGGGGGAGATCTTGGCGTGTGGGAGAGTAACAATACAGTGAAACGAAGTGGAGGAAAAGGACTGTAAATATTTTTTTTTTTAAATTTAAATGGCTATTCTAACCAGAGCGTTTGGACCATTTGATGAAACGGCAGAGCAATGGAGTGCATATTAAGAGCATTTCGGATTTTTCGTGACTGCAAATGGCATTAAAGATGACATGAAAGTGGCGACGTTCCTCAGTGTGTTCAGTGCAAAAACATTTGGCTTATTACGGAGTTTGATGCACCCGGATAAGCCCGGCGCTAAGACATATGATCAGATTGTGGAAGTTTTGGAAACACATTTCGCACCCAAGCCGCTGCTGATTGCCGAGAGGTTCAGGTTTCACAAACGAAACCAAGGGGAGGGCGAGTCCATAGCCGAATATGTTGCAGTGCTAAAGAAGCTAAGTGAGCATTGTGAGTTTGGTGAAACTCTAATGACACTGTCCGTGATAGGTTTGTATGTGGATTAAGATGTGAAGCAACACAGAAGCGCTTGCTCACGACTGACAAACTGATGCTTAAATCAGCAGTGGAGCTCGCTGTGTCTATGGAGCTGGCAGCTAAAGATGCACAGCTGTTGGGGGCTGCAACAAGAGTGCACAGGGTAGCAGCTACACCAGATAAGCATGCAAGGGGCGCCAGAGAGTGTTACAGATGTGGAAGGTCAGGTCATCAGCCATCTGACTGCTGGTGTAAAGATCTGACCTGTCAGAAATGTGAAAAGAAAGGACACATTGAACGTGTGTGTAAAGGGCAAAGCAAACAATCCTAGACAGAGACAAACAAAAACATACAAGGAAATACATCCAACTGGCGTGCTAAAAAGAAAAACCGATACATGGTGGGGAGCTGAATCTCCATGTGTTAATGGTGAATGGAGGCTCATCAGGCGATGGAGTCACTCCACTAATAGAATACCGGTCAAAATGGAACTGGAAACGTGGGCCGCTGTCTCCTTGATTTCAGAGAAGCTATTCAAAGAAAAACTGAACCACCTATCACTGACGCCGGCCAAGCTCATCTTAAAGAACTACACTGGGGAAACAGTCCCAATGCTGGGTAAGACGGAGGTCAATGTGGAGCTTAATGGACAAACCGTGATGCTGCCAGTTTACGTGGTCAAGGGTGACTATCCATTCCTGATGGGCAGGCCATGGTTGGAGATAATTCATCTGGATTGGAAAAAGTGAATGCAGTGTCTGTCGAAGACGCGGGGCTAGCGGCAGCGTTGCCAAAGCATGCGGCTGGCTTTTACGGAGAATTGGGGAGTATGAAGGGGATTACGGTCAAACTCAATGTGAAGCCTGACAGCCAGCCACGATTCCTGAAGGCCAGGAACATTCCCTACACCCTCAGACCAAAGGTGGAGGCTGACCTGGAGCGTCTGGTCAAGATAGGGGTCCTGGTGACGGTTCGCACAGTGAGTGGGCCACGCCCATGGTACCAGTGATGAAGAGTGATGGTGCGGTTTGCTTATGTGGAGATTTCAAAGTAACAGTGAATCCTGTGCTCTCAGCTGAACAGTACCCTCTCCCCATCATTGAAGATCTTTTCGCGGGTCTAACAGGTGGTCAGAAGTTTAGCAAGATTGAACTATGCCAAGCCTACTTGCAGATGCATGTAGAAGAGGACTCACTGAAGTACCTCACCATCACCACCCACAAGGGCCTCTACAGGCATTGCCGCCTACACTTTGGTATAACGTCAGCACTAGCATTGTTTCAGCGGGCTATGGACCAGATCTTAAGCGGCATTCCAGGGGTACAATGTTATCTCGACGATATACTTGTCGCAGGAAAAGACGACAACGAGCATCTGCAGAACCTGACGAAGACACTGGGAAAACTTGAAGAATATGGCTTACACGTTCGCAAGGGCAAATGCGAATTTTTCAAGCCATCAGTGCAGTACCTAGGCCATGTCATTGACACGGACGGCCTACACACAGTACCGTCGAAAGTGAAAGCCATTGCCGAAGCTCCTGCTCTACAAATGTCGGCCAGCTGCGGTCATTCTTAGGTCTCCTGAACTATTACAGAATGTTTAATCCACAGCTGGCATCACAGTTGAAGCCATTACATGAGTTGCTGTGTCACGGCAAGGCCCGTCGTTGCAGATTCAGCTGGCCTGTGATGCGTCACCTTATGATGTCAGCGCGGTCGTGTCCCACATCTTTTCCTCAGGTGAAGAGAAGCTGATTGCATTCGCATCAAGGTCCCTGAGCAAGGCGGAGGTGAAATACCCTCAGATCGAAAAAGAGGCTTTGGGCATGATCTTTGGAATCAAAAAGTTCCATCACTACTTGTTCGGAAGGAAATTCATCTTGCTGACATATCATCATCCTCTGACATCGATCTTTAGTCCACACACAGCAATACCCTCCCTGGCAAAATGCAGGATGCAGCGCTGGGTGCTGATGTTAAGCTCTCACAATTACAACATCAAATAATGGAGGTCAGCAGCATATGACAATGCAGATGGATTGTCAAGACTTCCGCTGCCTGTGCCCACTGAAGGCTGCGAGCAGAAGATTTTCTACTTTGACATGGTGAGCAATGCCCCTGTCATGGCCTGGCAGGTCAAGTAAGAAACCAGAGCGGACCCTACATTATCCAAGGCGCTGGATCGGCTGATCCGAGGCGACGGATCACGTGTGTCAGACGCACCACCTGAGCTCCTACCTTACCTGTCAAGAGGGAAGGAGTTGTCTGTCACATCAGGATGCCTCCTCTGGGGCATGCGAGTGATTCTACCGCCAAAGCTGCGGAAACATGTCCTCAACGAGCTGCACTCAGGACATTGTGGCATTGTCTGGATGAAGGAGCTGGCATGAAGCTACTTCTGGTGGCCCGGTCTGGATCATGAAATTGAAGTTGAAGTGAAAACATGCCCATCATGCAAGACAACCAGGGATACGCCAAGTGCAGCGCCACTGCATCCATGGGAATGGCTGGCGACACCGTGGCAACGGATCCATCTGGACTTCGCGGGACCAGTGGAATGAGCAGTGTTCCTGGTCGCGGTGGACTCCCATTCAAAATGGCCGGAGGTAGCAGTAACGTCCACTACCACTACGGGGAAAACCATCGAGACTCTGAGAGAGATGTTCAGCTGATTTGTTCTGCCGGAGCAGATCATAACCGACAGTGGAACACAGTTCAAATCCCAGGAGATGGAGGATTTCCTCAAGAGCAATGGAATGCAGCACATGTTCTATGCGCCTTATCATCCATCCATGAATGGATTGGTGGAGAGATTTGTCAGAACGTTGAAACGCGCGGTGAAAGCTCCAAGAAGTGATGCTCCTCTAAAGCAGTGCCTGAATGCTTTCTTGCTGAAATACTGAAACACGCCTCATACTATGACTGGAGCATCTCCTGCTTACCTACTCATGGGAAGGCAGCTATGGACACGCCTTGACCTGCTGAGGCCAACGTCCACAGAAGCAGTGGTGCATGCCAATCAGCAGGATCAAGTCAGCAGACGAGCTCAGAGGTCCAAAGAACGACACTTTGTGGTGGGGGGCAAAGTCCTCGCATGTAACTACGCCACCCCAGAGCAGTGGATCCCAGCTATGGTCATTCAAAAGACGGGCCCCGTTTCATACCGAGTCTGCACCGGAGATGACCGAACATGGAGATGGCATGTAGACCAGTTACTGCCAAGACAGTCGCCACAGGTAACCCAAGAAACAAAGGATCAAGGACCTGCTGGGGGCTCCAGCAGGGACTGGTCGCCCAACCCTGAGACGGTGGGACCATCCACTCTTGTGCCATCGAGGGAGGAATCCACGCCTGCAGGGTCACGGGAGAGTCAGCCAGAGCATGCTCCTGAGACTAGGCGTTACCCCCAAAGAGAGAGGCAGCATCCAGAGCGCCTTAGTTACAGTTAGTGCTAACCTGTGAGCATGGGGCAGAATAATCCCCAGGGTTAGCGGAATGTACAGGCAGTCTACCCTCTCTTCCAAAGTTATAGTCATTTTCAGTTATTCTGTTTTGTGGACATTCTATTTTAAGGGGGAGGAAATATGTTGTGTATTTTGAATGTGTATTAGAATTGTCACACATGGGATACCGTAGTGGTGATTTGCAATGCACTATGGGAAATGTAGTGGCTTGAGTGAGGAAGCGCATTGTAAATAAAATGGCCGTTAAATAAACTCTCCACCCCGGAGTCCTTCTTAATTGTTATATAGATAAGCTTATAAAACCCCTTGAGACACAACAATGCATCATGAAAAATGGGTACAGATACAATTATGCACATGATGACCAGTGACAACAGTGCCCATATGAGTGACGGATGTATGCCATGTACCTGCTTGATATGTAATTCTCTCACCAGGTTGCTGAGATGTCCCACTCTGTCTCCCACCTCCAGCTGCTCGGCGATTCCAGATATTTCTAAAGCAGCCTCCTCTGCTGTTGTAAGGTTTGCAAATATTGGAGCTCCTGCAAGGAGAGGAAGAAGATAATTTTGAGTGAGAGTGATGGAATGAATGTAAGGAATGGATGGGGTAGATATTTAGAGGGTTGTTATGTTCATTAATAAATAGACATTCTTATTATGAACATAGCTAGCTTTTGCTAGACACTTTTATTGAGCCCCATGTGGACTAGGTACAGTATCTGTAGAGGCTTCCATCTTGACTGCTGCCTTGTGGGTAGCCTAGTGCCTCATGGGTAATGTAGTCTTAATATATATATATAGCTGGGTAGTGTAGTCTTATACATACAGCTATATACAGCTCTACACAGCTCTACGGCTCCACCTAGTGTCCACTATAGAATGACATGTTTTTGATCATTACATCCCCTTCTTTGAGGTTTAACAAAATCAATATCAATCAACTTTCAAGAAAACAATGAAGATAATATCAGTAACACTTTTGTTAGTGCTCTATAAACATAAACATTTTCAAAACAGTCAACACATTTTCAAAGCTTTACATTGTACTCAAAGATTAAGTCTATCAGGCTCCATTACTTCACGTGTGGATCTTCTCAACACGGGTAAGTCTGATGTGTCTTCATGAGATTGTTCTGGCGGTGAATGACAAGATGCAGTTGCGGAATTGTCATCAATCTGCTCTTGTATAGATCGAGGTCTCCTTGCGATCTTTGCTTGGAGAGGGTTTCAGTGTTTCCTTCACTCTTCATGCCATAACTCTCAATGTAGTCAATGCACTCTCGAAGAACTGCTGGCAGCTGGATCCCAATACAGCATAGTCCTCTCAGCAGCCTCGGCTAATGGAACACTAAAGATTGGCCTGAGGGAAGAAGGAGTATCCACCGGAACTGCTTCCTGCTCTGGTGCAGGCTTCTTCTTTTTCTTTTTCTCTTTCCACTGCTTAACAACATCTGCTGCGGTTATATCTTTGGACTTTTTCTCCTTGTGTTTTTCCTCTTTGTGCTTTTCTTCTTTTGGCTTCTCTTTGACCTTAAAGTCTTTGTCTTTCTTCTTGGAGAAACTAGGCTTTTTGAAGACATGGATACACTTTGGCCTTTTCATCCTTGATGGGCTCTCTGCTTCATCACCTGAGTCATCTGGTCTCCTTATGGCACAGTTTATATGGTAGACTCTCTTGACTAGTTCTAAGTCTTCACAAGCTTTGTCACCTAGTATCGAATCAAGCCTTTCAGCCACAACAGAAAACATGAGATGATGCACTTTGTCTTTGACTGTCACTTTCAGTCTGCTTACACCTAAGCTATCTATTTTCTGTCCGTTATAGCTCTTCAGTAGTACTGACTTATTCTGTATTTTGGGCTTTTCTTTCATATTTTTTATGTCACTCATACTGATTAAGTTTGCTTTTGTCCCAGTGTCCAGTTTCAATGTAACTAATGCTCCATTTATCTGCAGTGGGATCATCCATTTGTCCACTTTTACTGCATTGGCTTTATGTTCAGCATTGTCCATTTCTGAGGGCTGCACATTTTCTGTATCTTTTTTGACATCGTCACATGACACCAATCCTACAAAAAATGTCTCACTTAAATCAGTGTCCTCAATTACATTGACTTGTTGCCCTTTCGTTGTTTTTACTTTTGAAAAGCATTGTTGGCAAAGTGATTCTTTCCATTACACGTTGTGCAAATTTTTCCAAACGCTGGGCATTGTCTTAACTGGTGTTTGTAACCACAGTGTTTACAATTAAAAATTTCATCGTCCGATTGCTTTTCATTTCTGTTCTGCCCATGTTTCTTCCCTTTATAGGACACAGCACCGACAGCAGCATTATCACTCATTACAATCGCATCATTACTGATTTCACTGAAAGTCTTCGCGTGCTTTCGAGCTAGCTCGCTGGCTTGGCATATTTTCACTGCATTTTCCAAATTTAGTTCGGTTTCTCTCAACAGACGTTCCCTGACTTTTTTATCATGAATACCAAACACAATCTGGTCACGAATCATGGATGATTTCAGCTCAGAGAAATTACATATCTATGCTTTCAGTTTCAGGTCAGTTATAAAGCTATCAAAAGTCTCATTTTGTTGCTGTGTCCGAGAACGGAAGATATATCTTTCATACGTCTCGTTCTTTTTGGGAGAGCAATGCGCATCCAATTTTTTTAGCACATCTTCTAATTTCCTCTGTTCTCCTCTGGATTAAATACAAATGTATTAAACACCTCTATCGCCTGTGGGCCTGCAACCATAAGCAGCAACGCTATCTTCCTTGCGTCTGGCTTCGTACCGAATCCGATGGCTGCAATGCAGAGTTCGAATTCCTGTTTAAAGTCTGCCAATTGTAGGCGATTTTTTCTGTGAGTTTCAAATGCTCTGGTGGCTTCAAATTCTCCATGTCGCTTTTCACAATTTTCAGCAGATCTTCACCACCCTGGTACCATGTTATGTTCATTAATAAATAGACATTCTTATTATGAACATAGCTAGCTTTTGCTAGACACTTTTATTGAGCCCCATGTGGACTAGTTACTGTATCTGTAGAGGCTTCCATCTTGACTGCTGCCTTGTGGGTAGCCTAGTGCCTCATGGGTAATGTAGTCTTAATATATATATAGCTGGGTAGTGTAGTCTTATATACAGCTATATACAGCTCTACACAGCTCTACAGCTCCACCTAGTGTCCACTATAGAATGACATGTTAATGATCATTACAAGGGTGACTATGATTGAGTGGGGTGCCAAAGACAAGTGGGCTCCTTGTGTTTTGTTATTTGGTATGATTGCAATAGGATGATCGTGAGTGTGAGGGGTGGCTAGTGAGATGGGGATGTGATAACATAAATAGAAAGACAGGGAAGGGTGGACGTGCAAGGTATGTTGATGTGAGTAAGAATTGTCACGGGTAGAGTTGGGAAGGCAGAGTGATGGGGATGTGATGAGTGGCACAGCAAGATGAAGGTTAGTGTGGCTTTGTACTCACATTTCCTGATCTAATTAGATAATTGAAACGTTTGTGACATTGCAACCAAATCTCCCTGACAACGTCCCTGCTGGTGACCCCCTCTGCATTCTTCAACCAGTCTATTTTAGTGTGCTGAGGAGGTCTCTTCCGTCCATTGGAAGAGAAGATGACCACCCTGAATGCTTTGCCTCCCTTTATAAGCATATGCAGGGAGCTATCGGACAACCTGGGTGCAGACCTTTGCCTCTGTGCTATCATTGTCATTGTTTGCAGCACTCCAATGCTGTAGTGCACTCACAGCACTATGTTACTTTGACATTCAAATCCAATGTGGCCATGCCCCCTTTAAAGATCCTAGCTGAAAACGCTTAATCAATGACTTCAACAGACCAGACCCGTCTAATTGGCCTGGTTAAAGCTCTGGGCGAGCTCAATAGGCCCTATTAACTTAAAATAAATTACAGCAGTGGGGTCAAAACCCGCCATTGCACTGCCCAGTTAGGCAAAACTCCGGCCGTGGTATTTACAGCCTTGAGGAGTCCATGGGCTACATGTATTTTCAGTGTGAGAGGTTGCAGCCTCTGTATCGTTACCTGAAGTGACAGCTCCTCAGCTTTTGGTTACAATTTAGCCCCAGGCTCCTAATCTTTGGCCGCCTGGTGCAGAGTGGGGAGAGTGAGGCGGTGGATCTTCTCCTGGACCTGCTCTTTGGATTGGCTGAAGCAGCAGTTTGTAGGTTCAGGGTGGGCGGGGCCCATTGTGTGCGGGATGTCTCTGGCGGGGCCCATGGGGTGGGGGGTGTCTCTGGCGGGGCCCATGGGGTGGGGGGTGCCTATGACGGGGCGCATGTGCTGGGGGGTGTCTCTGGCGGGGCCCATGGGGTGGGGGTGTCTCTGGCGGGGCCCATTGGGTGGGGGGTGTCTCTGGCGGGGCCCATGGGGTGGGGGGTGTCTCTGGCGGGGTCCATGATGTGGGGGGTTCCTTTGGCGGGGCCCATGTGGTGTGGGGTCTCTCTTGCGGGGCCCATGGGGTGGCGGTTGTCTCTGGCGGTGCCCATGGTGTGGGGGGTGTCTCCGGCGGGGCCCATGGGGTGGGGGTTGTCTCTGGCGGGGCCCATGGTGTGGGGGGTGCCTTTGGCGGGGCCCATGTGGTGTGGGGTCTCTCTGGCGGGGCCCATGGGGTGGCGTGGTGTCTCTGGCGGAGCCCATGGGGTGGGGGGTGTCTCTGGCGGGGCCAATGGGGTGGGGGGTGTCTCTGGCGGGGCCCATGGGGTGGGGGTTGTCTGTGGCGGGGCCTATTTGGTGGGGGGTGTCTCTGGCGGGGCCCATGGGGTGTGGGGTGTCTCTGGCGGGGCCCATGGGGTGGGGGGTGTCTCTGGCACGGCCCATTGGGTGTGGGGTGACCCTGGCGGGGCCCATGGGGTGCGGGGCATCTCTGGCGGGGCCCATCGGATGTGGGTGTGACCCTGGCTGCCTGCCCCTCTTCCGCAGTCTTGTCCATGCCCAGGTGGTCCTGGAGAGTGAGCATGCGGTGTCCACCGATAGGTAGATACCTTCCGTGAGCAGAGGGCACCGCAGGTCAGTGAGGTGATAATCGATCCTCACAATCACGTTGTGAATTAATTATTGTTTGTGTGTGTGGCTCTATTGTACATACTTATTACTGGAATAAGAACACAAAATGCTGAAAACACTCATCAGGTCAGGCAGCAGCGAGGAGAGAGAAACAGATTCAACATTTCGGGTCGCGGGCCCTTCGTCAGAACTGTTACTGGAAATTTGTGGTGGGCTGGGACACCTGCCTTAATGGTTTATGCCCATGTCTGGTGATAATGGGGCAACTTAATGTCACCCTGCTACAGGTTGTGAACAAAGGCCCAGTCTGAAAACCTGAATGATATCTTCACCAATTGGGGCCCTCAATGCCGCTGTATTTACCCAGGATACCAAGCGGGGCAGAAAGTGCCCTATCAATGATTAAAGGAGTCCAGTGCGCAGGCGCGGGGAGTGCACCGGGCGTGCGCAGTGCCCGTGGTGACGTGTGGGAGTAATGGCAGACACAAATAACAGCGTCCAATAGAGAGAAACAGAGTGAACGTTTCAGGTCGAGGACATTCGTCAGAGCATTTCCTGTTGTGCTAATGGCCGAAAAGGCTGTTTGAAGGGCGGGAGGAGATTGTGGGGGATGGGGAGGAATAGGCGTTGCGGCGGGACTGGGGAGCTTCAAAAACACCCAGAGTAGGGCTCAGGCCCCGAATAAGACCCCGCGGACTCCGTATTTGCGGTGCCAGGCCCGGCCGGCGGGGAAACTGTTCACCATCTTGCTGAAGGCTTTCTTCGCAGTGACAGGCCCACTTTACCCCGGCAACCGGCCGCCATCTTGGTGATGGAATGCGGGACTTGTCCCCGCGCCGCCATCTTGGACAGGGCGGGGGTCAGGGCGCATGTGCAGTCCTCTCCCAGAGCTGCTACAGCAGAAGCACTTTTTAATATTCGTTTAATGGGTTGTGGGCGTCGCTGGGAAGGCTAGCATTTATTGCCCATCCCTAGTTGCACTTGCGAAGGTGGGAGTGAGCCGCCCTCTTGAACCACTGCAGTCCGTGTGGTGAAGGTGCTCCCACATTGCTGCTAGGGAGGGATTTCCAGGATTTTGAACAAGCAACGATGAAGGATCGGCGATATACATCCAAGTCAGAATGGTGTGTGACTTGGAGGGGAACGTGGAGGTGATGCTGTTCCCATGCGCCTGCTGCCCTTGTCCTTCTAGGTGGAAGAGGTCTCGGGTTTGGGAGGTGCTGCAGTGCATCTTGTGGAGGGTGCACACTGCAGGCACGGTACGCTGGTGGTGGAGGGAGTGAATGTTTAAGCTGGTGGATGGGGTGGCAGTCAAGCGGGCTGCTTTGTCTTGAATGGTGTCGAGCTTCTTTAGTGTTGTTGGAGCTGCACTCATCCAGGCAAGTGGAGAGTATTCCATCACACTCCTCGCTCACAAGGACTGTGGAGCTGGAGCCAAGCAGAGGAGAGGGAGGGGGAGATGGGCAAAGACATGGTGCAATGGGTAAGGATTTCAGCACTGGGAGAGGGAGAATGTGTGGGAACGGAATTTACAGCATTTGGGGGAAACAAGAGAGGAAAGATTGTTCCATTGAAACTAAAATTGTCTGTTCTGAATTTCTGTCCTGTACTTACATTGAGTCATGGAGTCATAGAGTTATACAGCACAGAAAGAGGCCCTTTGGCCCATCGCGTCCGCACCGGCCAGCAAGCCCTGTCTAATTTAATCCCATTTTCCAGCATTTGGTCCGTAGCCTTGTATGCTATGGCATTTCAAGTGCTCATCCAAATGCTTCTTGAATGTTGTGAGGGTTCCTGCCTCTACCACCCTTTCAGGCAGTGAGTTCCAGATTCCAACCACCCTCTGGGTGAAAGATTTCTTCCTCAAATCCCCTCTAAACCTCCTGCCCTTTACTTTGAATCTATGTCCCATTGTTATTGACCCCTCTACTAAGGGAGAAGTTCCCTTCTATCACCCTATCTATGCCCCTCATAATTTTGTACACCTCAATCAGGTCCCCCTCAGCCTTCTCTGCTCCAAAGAAAACAAACCCAGCCTGTCCAGTCTTTCTTCATAGCTGAAGCGCTCCAGCCCAGGTAACATCCTGGTGAATCTCCTCTGCACCCTCTCCAAAGCAATCACATCATTCCTATAGTGCAGCGACCAGAACTGCACACAGCACTCCAGCTGTGGACTTACCAGCTTTTTGTACAGCTCAATCATAACCTCCCTGCTCTTATATTCTATGCCTCGGCTAATGAAGGCAAGTATCCCATATGCCTTTTTAACCACCTTTTCCACCTGTTCTGCTGCCTTCAGGGATCTATGTACATGCACAGCAAGGTCCCTCTGAACCTCTGTCTTTCCTAGGGTCTTACCATTCATTGTGTATTCCCTTGCCTTGTTAGCCCGTCCAAAATGCATCAGCTCACACTTTTCAGGGTTAAATTCCATTTGCCACTCCTTCGCCCATCTGGCTAACCCATCTACATCGTCCTGTAGCCTGAGGCTTACCTCCTCGCTATTTACCACCCCACCAATTTTCGTGTCATCTGCGAACTTACTGATCATACCTTTTACATTCAGATCCAATTCATTAATGTTGACCACAAAGAGCAAGGGATCCAGCACTGATCCCTGTGGTACCCCACTGGACACAGGCTTCCAGTCACAAAAACAAACTTCGACCATCACCCTCTGCCTTCTGCCACTAAGCCAGTTCTGGATCCAATGTGCCAAGGCACCCTGTATCCCATGGGCTCTTACCTTCCTGACCAGTCTCCTATGCGGGACTTGATCAAAAGCCTTACTGAAACCCATGTAAACCACATCCACTGCACTACCCTCATCCACACACCTAGTCACACCCTCGAAAAATTCAATCAAATTGGTCAGACATGATCTTCCCTTGACAAAGCCATGCTGGCTATCCCTAATTAATCCTTGCCTCTCCAAGTGGAGACTAATTCTGTCCCTCAGAATTGTTTCCAATTATTTCCCTATCACTGATATTAGGCTCACTGGCCTGTAATTCCCTGGTTTATCCCTACTACCCTTCTTGAATAATGGTACTACTTTAGCTGTTCTCCAGTCCTCTGGCACATCCCCTGTGGACAGAGAGGTTCTGAAAATTTGTGTCAGAGCCCCTGCAATCTCCTCTTTTGCCTCACATAGTAGCCTGGGATACATCTTTTCCGGTCCTGCGCATTTATCCACTTTCAAGCCTACTAAAACAGCTAGTACCTCCTCCTTCTCGATGCTAATATGTTCAAGTATATCACAGTCACCCTGCCCGATTTCTATGTCCACATCTTCCTTCTCCATAGTGAACACAAATGCAAAAAATTCATTTAAAATCCCACCGACATCTTCTGGCTCTATACACAGATTGCCACTTTGGTCCCTAATGGGCCCTACTCTTTCCCTAGTTATACTCTTACCCTTAATATAATTATAAAACACCTTAGGATTTTCCTTTATTTTGCTCGCCAGTGTAATTTCATGGCCCCTCCTCGCTCTCCTAATTTCTTTTTTAAGTATCCCCCAGCACTTTTTATACTCCTTTCGGGCTTCCTCTTAGTCCTTTGTATCTGCCAAATGCCCCCCTTTTTTTCCTAATCCATTCTCGTATATTCCTTGACATCCAAAGTTGCCTGGGCTTGTTGGTCCCACCCTTGACCTTTACGGGAACATGTTGCCATTGTACTCTCTCAATTTCCTTTCTGAAGGACTCCCATTGCTCCGATGTGGATTTTCGACCAAGTAGCTGATCCCAGTCCACATTGGCCAGATCCTGCCTTATCATATTAAAATCGGCCTTCCCCCAATTTAGAACTTTTATTTCCAGTCCATCCTTGTCCTTTTCCATGACTACATTAAATCTCACCGAGTTATGGTCACTGTCACCAATGTGCTCACCAATAACACTTCTACCACGTGCCCAGACACATTCCCTAGAATTAGTTCCAGTACCGCCCGCTCTCTTGTAGGAATTTCTACATACTGGCTCAAAAAGCTCTCCTGGATGCACTTTAAGAATTCTGCACCCTCTAAACCTTTCACACTCTGACTATCCCAGTTAATATTGGGATAGCTGAAATCCCCCACTATTATTACCCTATTATTTGCACACTTCTCTGAGATTTGCCAACATGTCTGTTCCTCTATCTCCCCCTGACTGTTTGGGGGCCTATAGTACAGTGATGACTTTTGCAATCTCCTTTTACAGGATATTAGAAGAGGGGGATTGTAGACAAAAACTCAAACCAAACATCACGCCAAGATCTGACAGAGTCACTCGATTCATCAGGACCTGAATATCAGCGGCCTTTGAAAGTGGAAGGAGAAATGGTTGTCTGTACTGTGTGTGGGAAATGATTTCAAACACCATGTGACTGGGAAAGCAGCAAGACCCATTCACACTTGAGCGAGAGTAGTCCAGTGAACTGACTGTGGAGAGAGCTTTAACCTGTTACAGAGCATGGAAAAACTTTGCACCATTCACAGCGGGGAGAGACCATACATATGTTCTGTGTGTGGACGAGGCTTCAACCAATCGTCCAACCTGGAGAGAGAGATGGACCATGGGGAAACCGTGGGAATGTGGGGACTGTGAGTAAGGATTAAATTATCCATCTGAAATGCAAGTTCATCGGCACAGTCACACTGGGGAGAGTCTGTTCGCTCGCTCGTATGTGGGAAGGGATTCAGTTGGTCTTCCATCCTGCTGAAATACCAGCGAGATCATACTGACAAGAGACCGTTCAGTTGCTTTCACTGTGGGAAGAGCTTCAGTCACCCCATCTCATTATACACCAGCATGTTCACACTGGAGAGAATCCGTTCAGTGACGGGTGTGGGTATATCAGTGTTACAGTGAGGGGTGTGGGGTATATCAGAGTGTTATAGTGAGGAGTGTGGGGTATATCAATATTAGTGAGGTGTGTGGGGTATATCAGTGTTTCAGTGAGGGGTGTGGGGTATTCAGTCTTACAGTGAGGGGTGTGGTGCATATCAGTGTTACAGTGAGGGGTGTGGGGTATATCAATGTTACAGTGAGGGTTCTGGGGTATATCAGAGTGTTGTAGTGAAGGGTGTGGATTATATCACTGTTACAGTGAGGGGTGTGGGGTATATCAATGTTAGTGAGGTGTGTGGTGTATACCAGTGTAACAGTGAGGGGTGTGGTGTATATCAGTGTTACAGTGAGGGGCGTGGGTTATATCGAAGGGTTACAGTGAGGGGTGTGGGATATATCAATGTTAGTGAGGTGTGTGGAGTATATCAGTGTTACAGTGGGGTGTGTGGGGTAGAGCAGAGTGTTACAATGAGGATGTGGTGTATATTAATGTTACAGTGAGGGGTGTGGGATATATCAATTTTACAGTGAGGGGTGTGGGTATATCAGTGTTACAGTGAGGGGTGCGGGGTATATCTGAGTGTTACAGTGAGGGGTGTGGGGTATATCAATATTAGTGAGGTGTGTGGTGTATATCAGTGTTTCAGTGAGGGGTGTCGAGTATATCAGTCTTACAGTGAGGGGTGTGGGGTATATCAATGTTACAGCGAGGGGTTTGGTGTATATCAGTGATACAGTGAGGGGTGTGGCGTATATCAATGTTAAAGTGAGGGTTTTGGGGTATATCAGAGTGTTATAGTGAAGGGTGTGGGTTATATCACTGCTACAGTGAGGGGTGTGGGGTATAGCAATGTTAGTGAGGTGCGTGGGGTTTATCAGTGCTACAGTGAGGGTGTTGGGCATATCAGTCTTACAGTGAGGGTTGCGGGGTATGTCAGAGTGTTACAGTGAGGGGTGTGGGTTATATCAGTGTTGCAGTGAGGGATGTGGGGTATATCAGAGTTTTACAGTGAGGGTTGTAGGGTATTTGAGTTTTGCAGTGAGGGGTTTGGGGTAAATCAGATTGTTACAATGTGGGCTATGGGGTATATCAATGTTAAAGGTGAGGAGTGTGGTGTTTATCAACGTTACAGTGAGTGGTGTGGTGTATATCAATGTTAAATTGTGGGCTGTGGGGTATATCAGATTTAAACAGTGAGTAGTGTGGGGTATATCAGAGTATTACAGTGAGGGGTGTGGTGTATATCAGTGTAACAGTGCGGGGTGTGGGGTACATCAGTTTTAAAGTTAGGGGTGTGGGGTATATAAGTGTTACATTGCGGAGTGTGGGGTATATCAGTGTTACAATGAGCAGTGTGATGTATATCAATGTTGCAGTGAGGGGTGTGGGATATATCAGAGTGTTACAGTGAGTCGTGTGAGGTATATCAATGTTACAGTGAGTGGTGTGGGGTATATCAATGTTAAAGTGAGGGGTGTGGGGTATTTCAATGTTACAGCGAGGGCTGTCGGGTATATCAGAGTGTTACAGTCAGGGGTGTGGGGTTTATCAGAGTGTTACAGTGAGGGGTGTGGGTTATATCAATGTTACAGTGAGGGGTGTGGGGTATATCAGAGGGTTAGCGTGAGTGGTGTGGTGTATATCAGTGTTACAGTGAGGAGTGTGGGGTATATCAGAGGGTTACAGTGAGTGGTGTGGTGTATATCAGTGTTACAGTAAGGGGTGTGAGGTATATCACAGGGTTAGAGTGAGGGGTGAGGGGTATATCAGTGTTACAGTGAGGAGTGTGGGGTATATCACAGGGTTAGAGTTAGGGGTGAGGGGTATATCAAAAGGGAATTGGATAAGTGCATGAAGGGGAAAAAAATGCAGAGCTATGGTAAAGCGCAAAGGTGTGGATTTTGCTGAAGTGCTTTTGCAGAGAGTCGGCACGGGCTCGACGGGCCGTAAGGCCTCCTTCAGTGCTGTAGCCATTCTATGGTTCTATAGAGCCAGAGATGTACAATAACTTGTATTAAAATAGCGCATTTAACGCAGTAAACCTTCCCAAGGCGCTTCACGGGAATATTTTAAGACAAACAATTTTGACAGCGAGCCACTTAATGATAAATTAAGACAGGTGACTAGAAGCTTGGTCAAAGTGGTAGGTTTTAACGAGCGTCTTCAAGGAGGAAAGAGAGATAGCGAGGCGAAGAGGTTTATGCAGGGAATTCCAGTGCTGAGGGCCTGGGTAACAGAAGGCACGGCCACCAAATGTTGAGCGATTATAATCAGGGACGCTGAAGAGGTCAGATTTAGAGGAGCGCAGATATCTCGGACGGTGGGTGGGGGAGCGGGTTGTGGGGTTGAAGTAGATTAGAGATAGGGAGGGGCGAGGCCATGGATGGATTTGAAAACAAGGATGAGAATTTTGAAATCGAGGTGCTGTTTATCCGGGAGCCAGTTTAGGTCAGCGAGCACGGGGGAGATGGACGACCGGGACTTGGTATGAGTCAGGACATGGGCAGCCGAGTTTGGATGACCTCAAGTTTACATAGGGTGGAATGTGAGAGGCCAGCCAGGAGTGCGTTGGAATAGTCAAGTCCAGAAGTAACAAAGGCAAGGATGAGGGTTTCAGCTGCAGATTAGATGAGGCAAGGGCGGAGACTGGCGATGTTACAGAGGTGGAAGTAGGCGAACTTTATTATGCTGTAGATACGTGGTCTTAAGCTCATTTCCGGGTCAAATATGACACCAAGGTTGCAAACAATGTGGTTCAGCCTTAGACAGATGTTAGGGAGAGGGATGGACTCAGTGGCTAGGGAATGAAGTTGGTGTCGGGGACCGAAAACAATGGCTTCGATCTTCCCAGTGTTTAAATGAAGAAAATATTTGCTCATCCAGAACTGGATGTCGGTCAAGCAGTCTGACAATTTAGAGACAGTGGAGGGGTTGAGAGAATAGGTAGTGAGGTAGAGCTGGGTGTCATCATCTTACATGTGGAAACTGATGATGTGTTTTTGGAGGATGTCGACAAGGGGCAACATGATGATGAGAAATAGGAGGGGCCAGGATAGATCCTTGGGGGACACCAGAGGTAACGATGTGGGAGCGGGAAGAGAGGCTAACTGATATTCTGATACTTTCCACACAGTATGATCCCAGCCCCAGACCTATCCCTCACTGCAGAGAGAGAGAGAGAGAGAGAGAGAGAAAGAGGCAGAGACAGTGAGAAAGCCGATACGTGGAGAGCGAAAGAAACACTGGGGTAGAGTTTGACTTATAGTAAGTGCTATCGTACAAATCGGGTGATTGTAAATCAGCCGCCCATTTTACACCGGGAGAGATTTAGGGCAGGATCCCGGTTCATTCCCGGAGACGGGGCTGATTGTACACCCTGTGTTCATGCCCAGTGAGACTGCACACCAGGAGCAGAGCCTGGTCAATGTGACCCTGTGACACCTCGAGTGGGAGGGGCTCCGGCCGCTTTGTGACATCGTTCCAAGCTGCTGTGTGATTGGCCCCTGGCTCCTGTGTGATGTCACCTGGAGACAGGACCCCGCCCCTGGTTACAACCCACCAGTGGGATGTCAGTGTGAGAGGAGCTGGAGTGACAGCTGACACTGGGAGTGAGTTTAGTCCCAATAAACAGGGCAATAGAGAGAATAGGACAATTTAATATTAAAATAAGTAATTCAAACACACTCATTAATTGCAAAAATAATCACATTGAATGTAATTATAGTCACAAAAATACTCCCCCTGTATTCTGGAATGAATATAAATCATTTTTCTATGACAGTCTCTGGGAGTGAGCAATATCTCAGGAAGGTGGAAAGAGAGAAGTCGAATCATCACCACACTCACTGGGACTGGTGAAATGTCGCTGGCTGCAAGGAACAGATCTGGTGGGACCGAGACCCCCAATGTTGGAGACGGGATAAAACGGGAAGCTTTAACAATGATTGGAAAGGTGAGGGACTTTACTGAGAATCCCATCAGTCCAGGATTTTTTCGAGGTGAGAGTCTAACCGGATACTGGGAGCTGTTCCACATCTGCTGTCAGGCTCGGCCATTGATGCGGCAGGTTGAGTGGAGCTCAACTCATAGATATACCTTGCCCATACCACACTCAGGAGTGTTTGACACTTACAAGTAGGGGGACCTTTATTCTGTATTCACCCCATGCAGTAGCTGAGCTGGTTGTGCTTCATTGGGTAGTGTCAATGGACCTCTACGCTGCATTGAACACATGCTGTATGAGAGGGAGCTTTACTCTGTGCTGTACCTGCCCTTGGACTGTTTGATTGGACAGTGTAAAGGGAGATTTATGCTATATGCAGAAAGATTTGAATGGACAGGTCTGGTGGGCAGGAATGTGGCAAATGGAATTTAATCCGGAGAACTGTGTGGTAATGCATTTAGGGAGGGCTAACAAGGCAAGGGTTCCCAGACACATAGGAACAGGAGTAGGCCATACAGCCCCTCGAGCATGTTCCACCATTCAATAAGGTCATGACCGATTGGCGATCTAACTCCATTTACCCGCCTTTGGTCCATATCCCTTAATACCTTAGGTTTACAAAAACCTATCAATCTCTGATTTAAGATTAACAATTGATCTAGCATCAATTGCCGTTTACAGAAGAGAGTTCCAAACTTCTACCACCCTTAGTCTGTAGAGGTGTTTCCTAATTTGACTCCTGAAACGCCTGGCTCTAATTTTTAGACTATGTGCACTAGTCCGAGAATCCCCAACAAGTGGAAATAATTAATCTATCTGTTCCCCTTAATATCCTGAAAACTTCCATCAAATCACCACTTAACATTCTAAAATCTAGGGCATGCAACATTAATTTGTGCAATAGCTCCTCGTAACTTAACCTTTGAAGTCCGGGTGTCATTCTGGTAAACCTACGCTGCACTCGCTCCAAGGCCAATATATCCTTCCTAAGGTTTGGTGCCCAGAACTGCTCACAGTACTCCAGGTGTAGTCTAACCAGGACTTTGTAAAGCTGCACCATAACTTCTACCCTCTTGTATTCTAGTCCTCTAGATATAAGGGCCAGCATCCCATTAGCCTTTTTGATTATTTTCTGTACCTGTTCATGACATTTTAATGATCTATGTACCTGGACCCCCAAGCCTATTGGGACATCCACTGTTTTTAGATTTTCACATTTAGAAAGTAACCTGTTCTATCCTTTTGGGGTCCAAAGTGAATGACCTCACATTTGCTTACATTGAAATCCTTTTGCCATAGTTTTGCCCAGCCACTTAATCTGTCAATATCCCTTTGTAATTTTATGCTTTCATCCACACTGCCTATAATGCTGCCTATATTTGTGTCATAACAAATTTGGATATATGATTTCCTGCAATATCATCTAAGGCATTAATAAATATTCTGAATAGATGAGGCCCCAACACAGGTCCCTGCAACCACCACATGTCACATCCTGCCAATTTCAGTACCTACCCATTATCCCTACGGTCTATCCTGGCGCTTTATAAATGATTATTAAGGCTTATAAAGGATTGTGCTGGGTTATAATTGATTATAAAATAATTTAAAACATTATAACGATTTATAAAGTTTTATAATAGAATATAAAGTGTTATGATAAATTGCAAACGAATATAGAGGGTTATAATGATTGGCAAATTATTACAAATTGCGATGCAAGATTATAAAGGGATTTAAATGGGGTACAAAGTGATACAAATTATGATAAAGGGACATAATAATTTACAAAAGGGTTATTAAGGAATATAATGATTTATAAAGTGTTATAAGACTCCCTCTACACTGTTCCATCAAATACTCCCAGGGCAGGTACAGCACATGTTATATACAGAGTAAAGTTCCCTCTGCACTGTCCCATCAACTATCCCAGGACAGGTACAGCACGGTTTAGATACAAAATGCAGCTTTCTCTGCACTGTCCCATCAGGGCAGATATAGAGCATAAGAACATAAGACGTAGGAGCAGGAGTAGGTAATTGGGCCCCTCGAGCCTGCTCTGTCATTCAATAAGATCATGGCTGATCTGATCTTCGGCTCAACTTCACTTCCCCACCTGCTCCCTGTTGTGTCTCAAGGGATTTTATACCCTTACCTAAATAACAATTAAGAAGGACTCCGGGGTGGAGAGTTTCGTTAATGGCAATTTCATTTACAATGTGCTTCTTCACTCAATGCACTACATTCCCCATAGTACATTGCAAATCACCACTACGGTATCCCATGTGGGACAATTCTAATACACATTCAAAATACACAACATATTTCCTCCCCCTTAAAATAGAATGTCCACAAAACAGAATAACTGAAAATGACTATAACTTTGGAAGAGAGGGTAGACTGCTTCTACATTCCGCGAACGCTGGGGACTATTCTGCACCATGCACATAGGTTAGCACTAACTGTAACTAAGGCGCTCTGGAGGCTGCCTTTCTCTTTGGGGGTAACGCCTAGTCTCAAGAGCAGGCTCTGGCTGGCTCTCCCGTGACCCTGCAGGTGTGGCTTCCTCCCTCGATGGCACAAGAGTGGATGGATCCACCGTCTCAGGGTTGGGCGACCAGTCCCTGCTGGAGCCCCCAGCAGGTCCTTGATCCTCTGTTTCTTGGGTTACCTGTGGCGACTGCCTTGGAAGTAACTGGTCTACATGCCGTCTCCATGTTCGGTCATCTCCGGTGCGGACTCGGTATGAAACGGGGCCCGTCTTTTGAATGACCATAGCCGGGACCCACCACTCCGGGGTAGTGTAGTTACACGGCGAGGACTTTGCCCACCACCACAATGTGTCGTTCTTTGGACCTCTGAGCTCGTCTGCTGACTTGATCCTGCTGATTGGCGTGCACTACTGCTTCTGTGGACGTTGGCCTCAGCAGGTCAAGGCGTGTCCATAGCTGCCTTCCCATGAGTAGGTAAGCTGAAGATGCTCCAGTCGTAGCATGAGGCGTGTTTCGGTATTTCAGCAAGAAAGCATTCAGCTGCTGGTTTAGAGGAGCTTCACTTCTTGCCACTTTCAACGCGCATTTCAGCTTTCTGACAAATTTCTCCGCCAATCCATTCATGGATGGATGATAAGGCATGGAGAAAGTGTGTTGGCTTCCACTGCTCTAGAGGAACTCCTCCATCACCTGGGATGTGAACTGTGTTCCATTGTGGGTTACGATCTGCTCCGGCAGACCAAATCACCCGAACATCTCTCTCAGAATCTCGATGGTTTTCTCCGTAGTGGTAGTGGACATTACTGCACCCTCCAGCCATTTGGAATGGGAGTCCACCACGACCAGGAACATTGCTCCTTCCACTGGTCCCACAAAGTCCAGATGGATCCGTTGCCACGGTGTCGCCGGCCATTCCCATGGATACAGTGGCGCTGTTCTTGGCTTATCCCTACTTGTCTCCCATGATGGGCATGATTTTGCTTCAACTTCAATTTCCTGATCCAGACCGGGCCACCAGAAGTAGCTTCGTGCCAGCTCCTTCATCCGGACAATACCACAGTGTCCTGAGTGCAGCTCGTTGAGGACATGTTTCCGCAGCTTTGGTGGTATGATCACTCGCATTCCCCAAAGGAGGCATCCTGACATGACAGACAACTCCTTCCCTCTTGACAAGTAATGTAGGAGCTCAGGTGGTGCATCTGACACACGTGATCCATCTCCTTGCATCACCCGATCCAGCACCTTGGATAGCATAGGGTCCATTCTGGTCTCTTTTTTGACCTGCCGGGCCGTGACAGGGGCATAGCTTACCATGTCATAGTAGAAAATCTTCTGCTCGCAGCCTTCAGAGGGCACAGGCAGCGGAAGTCTTGACAATCCGTCCACATTGCCATGTGCTGCTGATCTGCGGTATTTGATGTGGTAATTGTGAGCGCTTAACATCAGCGCCCAGCACTGCATCCTGCACGCTGCCAGGGAGGGTATTCCTGTGTGTTGGCCAAAGATCGATGTCAGAGGACGATGATCAGTCAGCAAGGTGAATTTCCTTCCGATCAAGTAGTGATGGAAATTTATCATTCCAAAGATGATGCCCAAAGCCTCTTTTTCGATCTGCGGGTATTTCACCTCCGCCTTGCTCAGGGACCTTGACGCAAATGCAATTGGCATCTCTTTGCCTGAGGGAAAGATGTAGGACACGACCGCGCTGACGCCATAAGGCGACGTGTCACAGGCCAGCTGAATCTGCAATGATGGGTCAAAGTGCGTCAACACTCTGGGGTCAGTCAAAGCTGCTTTGGCTTTCCTGAATGCAGCTTCGCACTCCTTCGTCCATGCCCAGGTCTTGCCCTGACACAACAACTCATGTAATGGCTTCAACAGTGATGCCAGCTGTGGAATAAATTTCCCGTAATTGTTCAGGAGACCTAAGAATGACCGCAGCTGGCCGACATTTGTAGGTGCAGGCACGTCGGCAATGGCTTTCACTTTTGACGGTGCTGTGTGTAGGCCGTCCGCGTCGATGGCATGGCCTAGGTACTCCACTGATGGCTTGAAAAATTCGCATTTGTCCTTGCGAACGCGTAAGCCATATACTTCAAGTCTTCCCAATGTCTTCGTCAGGTTCTGCAGATGCTCATTGTCGTCCTTTCCTGTGACAAGGATATCGTCGAGATAACAATGTACCCCTGGAATGCCGCTTAAGATCTGGTCCATAGCCCGCTGAAACAATGCTGGTGCTGACGTTGTACCAAAGGGTAGGCGGCAGTACCTGTAGAGGCCCTTGTGGGTGGCGATGGTGAGGTACTTCTGTGAGTCCTCTTCTACATGCATCTGCAAATATGCTTGGCATAGATCAATCTTGCTAAACTTCTGACTGCCTGCTAGACCCGAGAAAAGATCTTCAATGATGGGGAGGGGGTACTGTTCAGCTGAGAGCACAGGATTCACTGTTACTTTGAAACCTCCACATAAGCGAACCGTGCCGTCACTCTTCATCATTGGTACCACGGGTGTGGCACAGGCACTGTGGGAAATCGGCACCAGGACCGCTATCTTGACCAGATGCTGCACATCGGCCTCCACCTGAGGGCATAGGGAACGTTCCTGGCCCTCAGGAATCGTGGCTGGCTGTCAGGCTTCACCTTGAGTTTGACCGTAATCCCCTTCATACTCCCCAATTCTCCATCAAAGACAGTCGCATGCTTTGTCAACACTCCCGCTAACCCCGCCACTTTGACTGACAGCACATTCAATTTTTTCCAATCCAGATGAATTTTCTCCAACCATTGCCTGCCCATCAGGGCCGGATAGTCACCCTTGCCCACATAAACTGGCAGCATCATGGTTTGTCCATTAAGCTCCACCTTGACCTCCGTCTTACCCAGCATTGGGACTGATTCCCCAGTGTAGGTCTTTAAGATGAGCTTGGCCAGCGTCAGTGATAGGTGGTTCAGTTTTTCTTTCAATAGATTCTCTGAAATCAAGGAGACAGCGGCCCCCGTATCCAGCTCCATTGTAACCGGTATTCCCTCTAGTAGTGGAGTGATTCTATAGCTTGATGCGCCTCCATTTACCGTTAACACACGGAGATTCAGCTCCCCATCAGAGTCTGTGTCACTGCCTTCCTGTTCTTGTTTTACCATGTGTAGGTTTTTCTTTTTAGAATGCCAGTTGGATGTGGTTCCTTGTTTGTTTTTGTGTGTCTCTGTGTAGGATTGTTTGCTTTGCCCTTTACACACACGTTCAATGTGTCCTTTCTTTTCACATTTCTGACAGGTCAGGTCTTTACACCAGCAGTCAGATGGCTGATGACCTGACCTTTCACATCTGTAACACTCTCTGGTGCCCCTTGCATGCTTATCCGGTGTAGCTGCTACCCTGTGCACTCTTGTTGCAGCCCCCAACAGCTGTGCATCTTTAGCTGCTAACTCCATAGACACAGCGAGCTCCACTGCAGATTTAAGCATCAGTTTGTCATTCGTGAGCAAGCACTTCTGTGTTGCTTCACATCTTAATCCACACACAAACCTATCACGGACAATGTCATTTAGAGATTCACCAAACTCACAATGCTCAATAGCTTCTTTAGCACTGCAACATATTCGGCTATGGACTCACCCTCCCCTTGGTTTCTATTGTGAAACCTGAACCTCTCGGCAATCAGCAGGCTTGGGTGCAAAATGTGTTTCCAAAACTTCCACAATCTGTTCATATGTCTTAGCGCCGGGCTTATCCGGGTGCATCAAAGTCCGTAACAAGCCAAATGTTTTTGCACCGATCACACTGAGGAACGTCGCCACTTTCACGTCACCTTTAATGCCATTTGCAGTCACGAAAAATCCGAAACGCTCTTTATAATCACTCCATTGCTCCGCTGTTTCATCAAATGGTCCAAACGCTCCGGTTAGCATAGCAATTTTGTTATCTTTTTTTTCTTTACAGTCCTTTTCCTCCACTTTTTAAAATGTTGTTAGTCCTTTTCCTCCACTTCGTCTCACTGTATCTTTACTCTCCCCCTTCTTATTTGTGTAGCACATGAACCGCCAACTTTACGAGGCTATTGCATCAGCATTAAACTGCAGGAGCGCCATTAAGAAAGACAGGAACTTCTTACTTTAAACATCGCCGATTCCAGTGCAAAGTGATGCACAAGTCCGTCATCCTCGTCGCCAGTTTTGTTGTGTCTCAAGGGGTTTTATACCCTTACCTATATATCAATTAAGAAGAACTCCGGGGTGGAGAGTTTAGTTAACGGCCATTTTATTTACAATGTGCATCTTCACTCAATGCACTACATTTCCCATAGTGCATTGCAAATCACCACTACGGTATCGCATGTGGGACAATTCTAATACACATTCAAAATACAAAACACTCCCCATAACCCTTGACTCCATCACCATTCAAAAATGTGTCTATCTCCACCTTAAATATATCCAATGGCTCAGCCTCCACAGCTTTCTGGGGAAGAGAATTCCAAAGATTCACGACCCTCTGAGAAGAAATTCCTCCTCATTTCCATTTTGAATGGGTGCCCCCTTATTCTGAAATTATATCCCCTAATTCTGCATGAGGGGCATCACCTTCTCTGCATTTACCCTTTCAAGCCCCTTCAGAATCTTTTATGTTTCAATTAGATCACCTCTCATTCTTCTAAACTCCAACATGTATAGGCCCAAGCTGCTCAACCTTTTTTCATTGGACAACCCTTTCATCTCTGGAATCAACCTTGTGAACCTCCTTTGAACAGCCTCCAATGCAAGAATATCCTTCCTTAAATAAGGGGACCAAAACTGTACGCAGTACTCCAGTTGTGGTCTCACCAATCATCTGTGCAGTTGTAACAGGACTTCTGTAATTTTATACTCAATGTACTCCTTTGCAATAAAGGCCAACACTCCATCTGCCTGCCTAATTACTTGCTGTACCTGGATGATAACTTTTTGTGATTCATGTACAAGGACACACAGATCCCTCTGTACCTCAGCATTTTGTTATCGCTCGCCATTCAAATAATAATTTGCTTTTTTATTTTTCTTACCAAAGTGGATAACCTTGCATTTTCCCACATGATACTTCATCTGCCAGATTCCTGCCCGCTCACTTAGTCTATCTATATCCCTTTGGAGATTCTTTGTGTCCTCCACAAAATTTGCTTCCCCACCTATGTTTGCATCATCAGCAAATTTGTCTACTTTACACTCAGTCCCTTCATCCAAGTCATTAATATAGATTGTCAATAGTTGAGGCCCCAGAACTGAACCCTATGGCACCCCACTAGTTACAGTTTGCCAAAATGAAAATGACCCATTTATTCCGACTCTCTGTTTTCTGTTAGTTTGCCAATACTCTATCCATGTTAATATATTACTCCCAACCCCGTGAGCTCTTATCTTGTGTAGTAACCATTTATATGGCACCTTATCGAATGCCTTCTGGAAATCCAGATGCATGACATCTACTGGTTCCCGTTTATCCACCCTGCTCTTTACATTCTCAAGGAGCTCCAGCAAATTTGTCAAACATGATTTCCCGTTCATATAACTATGCTGATTCTGCTTGACTATATTATATTTTTCTAAATGTCCTGCTGCTACTTCCTTAATGATGGACTACAGCATTTTCCCAATAATAGATGTTAGGCTAACTGGTCGATAGTTGCCTGGTTTCTGTCTCCTTCCTTTCTTAAATAGGGGCGTTACATTTGCTGTTTTCCAGTCCAGACATCTCCAGCATCCAGGGAATTTTGGTATATTAATACCAGTGCAGCCACCTTTTTAAGACTCTAGGATGCAGGCTAAGGGGCCCAGGGGACTTGTCCACTTTTTACCCATTAGTTTTCTCAGTATTTTCTCTCTAGTGATAGGGATTGTTTTAAATTTCCCCCCACACCCCAATTGCCCCTTCACTATCCATTATTGGGATGCTTTTAGTGTCTTCTTCCGTGAAGACAGATACAAAATATTTGTTCAAATTTTCTGCCATTTCCCAGTGTCCCATTATTAATTCCCCAGACTCTTCTTCTAGTGGACCAACGTTTACTTTAGCTACTCTCTTCCTTTTTAAATACAGGTTTAGATACAGAGTAAAGCTCCATCTAAAATGTTGCTTCAAACACTCCCATGGCAGGTACAGCACGGCCTAGATACAGAGTAAAGCTCCCTCCACACCATCGGATCAAATACACGCAGTGCAGGTACAGCAGGGGTTGGTACAGAGTAAAATCCCTCTATACTGTCCCATCAAACACGCCCAGAGCAGGTACTGTACGGGTTAGATGCAAATTGAAGCTGCCTCTACTCTCTACAAAGAACCACTCCCAGGACAGGTACAGCACGGGGTAGATACAGATAAATGCCCCCTCTTGACTTTTCCATCAAACTATCCCAGGGAAGGTACTGCACGGGTTACATACAGAATAAAGTTCCCTCTGCACTTTTCCATCAAACACTGCCAAGGCAGGTGCAGCATGGTTCAGCTACAGACTAAAGTTCCCTCTACAAAGACTCATCAAACACTTCTAGGGCAGGTACAGCATGCGTGTGGACAGAGTAAATCTTCTTCCACCCTGTCCCAAGAAACTTTCCCAGGGTATGTACAGTAAGGTTAGATACAGAGAAAAGCTCCCTGTACACTGTCTCATCAAGCACTCGCAGGTTAGGCACAGCCTGGGTTAGTTACAGAGTAAACCTCACTCCACATTGTCGCATCAAACACTCGCAGGGCAGTTACTGCAAATCTTTTTTATATAATTAAGCTCACGCTATTCTGTCCCTTCAAACAATCCCAGGGCAGGAATCGCACAATTTAGATAGAGAGTGAAGCTTCCTCTACACTGTCTAATCAAACACTTCCAGGGCAGGTGCAGCACAGTTTAGATACAGAGTGATGCTTGCTCTACACTGTCCCAACAAACACTCACAGCGCAGGTATAGCAAGAATAAGATACATGCTAAAACTCCCTCAACTCCGTCCCATTAAACACGCGAAGCGCAGTTACCAATCGGGTTAGATACAGAGCAAAATTTCCACTTCAATGTCCCATCAAACAGTCGCAGGGCAGGGAGAGCACGGATTAGAGACAGAGTAAGGCTTCCTCTACACTGTCCCATCAAACAGTGTGTGTGTGGGGAGTGCTTTGTGTGGGTGAGGGGTGTGTGTGTGGGGGATGGGTGTTTGTGTGTGGGGGAGATTTGTGTGTCGGGGGAGATGTTTGTGTGGGGAGAGATGTGGGTGTGGGGGATGGGTGTTTGTGGGGGAGGGGTGTGTGGGGAGGGGTGTTTCTGTGGGGAGGAGTGGGTGTGTGGGGTGGTGTGTGTGAGGGGGAGGGGTGTGCATGGGGGGGAGGGGTGTGTGTGCGGGGTTTGTGAGTGTGGGTGAGGGGTGTGTGTGGGGGGGATGGGTATTTGTGTGGGGATGTATGTGTTTGTTGTGGAGGGGTGTATGTGGGGAGAGGTGTGTGTGTGGGGGAGGGGTGTGTGCGCGGGGTTTGTGTGTGTGGGGGTGGGGTGTGCGTGGGGGGAGAGGTGTGTGTGGGGGAGAGGTGTGTGTGGGGAGAGGTGTGGGTGTGGGGGAAGGGTGTGTGTGTGGGGAGGGGTGTCTGTGGGGAGAAGTGTGTTTGGGGCGAGAGGTGTGTGTGTGGGGAGAGGGGTGTGTGGGGGAAGGGAGTGTGTGGCGAGAGGTGTGTGTGGGTGTGGGGGGAGGGGTGTTGAAGTCGGGAGGGGTGTGAGTGTGGGGGGAGGGGATTGAGGGAGGGGTGTGTCTGCGGAGGGGTGTGTTTGTGGGGAGGGGCGTGTGTGGGGGGAGAGGTGTGTTTGCATGGAGGGTTGTGCGTGCTCGAATTGGCCATAAAAGATAACCAAAACCCGCTAGACTCCATAATAACAGAAAAAGAACTAGTTGAAAAACTCAAGGAACTGCGACCAGGAAAAGCTTGCGGTGCAGACGACATACTAAGCGAGATGATTAATCACACAGACGATAAAATGAAACTGGCTATCCTAAAACTCTTCAACTTGGTTCTGAGTGTCGGTTACTTCTCTGATATCTGGAACAAAGGACTCATAACGCCCATATACAAAAGTGGGGGCAAAGTCGAACCAAATAACTATTGAGGCATCTGTGTAAACAGTAACCTGGGGAAGGTATTCTGTAGTATCATAAACAAAAGACTTATAAACATCCTTGAGGAGCACAATGTCTTGAGTAAAAGCCAAATTGGATTCCTGCCAAACTATAGAACATCAGATCATATCTTCACCCTACAGACCCTAATTGACAAGCACGTTCATCAAAACAAAAGCAAAATCTATGCATGCTTTATAGATTTCCAGAAGGCTTTCGATTCCATCTGGCATGACGGCTTATTCCTGAAATTATCGAAAGCGGGGTAGGGGGAAAAACATATGATGTAATTAAATCAATGTATACAAACAACAAATGTGCAGTTAAAATTGGAGGCAAACAAACAAAATGCTTCCCACAGGGGCGGGGGGTGACGCAGGGCTCGCCCATCTCACCGACACTCTTTAATATTTACATAAATGAATTGGCAAAACTACTTGAACAATCTACAGCACCCCGCCTCAACCTATATGAATCCAAGGTTAAATTCCTCCTCTACGCAGATGACCTGGTTCTGCTGTCACCAAATAAGGAGGGTCTACAGCAGAACCTGGATCTGCTGGAGTCGTTCTGCCAGACCTGGGCCCTGACAATAAATCCCCAAAAAACCAAGTCCTTTTGTTCCAGCAAAGATCCAGACATCAGGGACCCAAATAAATTTCACACTAGGAACAACCAAAATTGAACAAACCACTAACTGCACATACTTGGGCTTAAAAATCAGTTCTACGGGAACTTTTCATCTGGCTGTGAACGAACTGAAAGAGAAAGCAAGAAGGGCTTTCTATGCCATTAAAAAATCAATCGAAATAGAAATCCCAATTAGCATTTGGCTCAACATTTTCAAATCAGTAATTGAACCAATTGCACGCTATGGCAGTGAGGTGTGGGGATCGCTAACACAACAAGAATTTGCAATATGGGACAAACACCCAATTGAGATTCTACATGCAGAATTCTGTAAAAGTCACCTCCAGACTCAGAGGAAAACCGTAAACACTGCATGCAGGGCAGAACTAGGCCAATATCCATTAATAATCACTATCCAAAAAAGAGCTACCAAATTTTGGAAACACCTAGAAATGAGCAACCCCCAATGCTATCATTACGAAGCCCTGAAATGCCAAGAGAGGACCATAAAGAAGAATACCCTCAGTCAACTAGTCCTTGGAATCAGTGAAGTAACTACTAACACTACTAACAATAACCAGCCCCAGGACAGTGTCAGTGTAACAAAAAGTATTCGACCCAACACAATCGTCGCTAAGCAAAAGGAAAAATATCTGTCATATTGAGCAGAAACAACAAAAATCCAAAGCAAACTCAATTGCTACTTGGCCCTAAATAGACAATACAACATGGCTGATTACCTGACCAGGTTAAAGGATAGCAAACTGAGAAAAACCTTGACAATGTACAGACTTAGTGAACATAGCCTGGCAATCGAAAAAGGTAGGCACATGCAGACCCGGTTACCAAGAGAGGACAGGATATGCTCTCACTGCAGTCAGGGAGTGGTGGAGACAGAGATGCACTTCCTCACAGCTTGTAGAAAATATCAGTGCATAAGGGAGAATTTCTACCTAAAATTCACAAAAATATCCCCGGAATTCAGAAATTTGAATGACGACCAAAAACTCCCATACCTACTCGGGGGAAGAGAGAAATTGTGTAACCTTAGCGGCACACTATGTTACAGCATGCCATAAACAGAGGGACAACAACTAAATATAAGAAAAGAGTATGTAAAAATTATATGAATGTATATTTATACACTCAGGGATATATCTGTTTGTACACTGTATGGATAGATCTGCATTTTTGTGTTCAACCATGAATGTTTTACGCTGCTTTGGCAACATAAGATGTACCTTGTAATGCTAATAAAGCGATTTGAATTGAATTGAATTGTGTGTGGGGAGGGGTTTGCGTGTGTGGGAGGGGTGTGTGTGGGGAGGGGATTGTGTGTGGGGGATGTGTGTGTGGGGGGAGGGGTGTGTGTGGGGAGTGGTGTGTGTGGGGGAGGGGTGTGTCTGGGAAGGGGTGTGTGTGTGGGGACGGGTTTGTGTGTGGGGAGAGGTGTGTGTGGGCAGGGGTATGTGTGGGGAGAAGTGTGTGTGGTAGGTGTGTGTTAGAGGGGAGGGATGTGTATGTGGGAGGGGTGTTTATGTGATGAGGTGTGTGTGTGGGGGGGAAGGGTGTGTGTGGTGGAGGGGTGTGTGTGGGGTGTGGGTGTGTGTGTGGGGAGGGGTGTGTGTGGGGAGGGGTTTGTGTGGGGTGAGGGGTGTGTGTGTGGGGAGGGGTGTGTTTGGGGCAGGGGTGTGTCTGTGGGGAGGTGTGTGTGTGTCAGGAGGGGTTTGTGTGGGGAGGAGTGTGTGTGTGTGGAGGGGTGTGTGTGCGGGGAGGGGTGTGTGTGTGGGGAGGGGTGTGTGTGGGGAGTGATGTGTGTGGGGAGGCGGGTGTGGGTGGGGAGGTGTGTGTGTGGGGAGGGGTGTCTTTGTGGGAGGTGTGTGTGTGGGGAGGGGTGTGTGTGTGGGGAGGTGTTAGTGTGGGGAGGGGTGTGTTTGGGGGAGGTGTGTGTGTGGGGGAGAGGTGTGTGTGGGGGAAGGGTGTGTGTGGGGGAGGGGTGTTTGTGGGGAGGGTTGTGTTTGTGGGAGGGTTGTGTGTTTGGGGAGGGGTGTGTGTGTGGGGAGGGGTGTGTGTCGGGGAGGGGTGTGTGTGGGGAGGGGTGTGTGTATGGGGAGGTGTGTGTGTGGGGCGGGGAGTGTGTGGGGAGGGGTGTGTGTGTGGGGAGGTGTGCATGTGGGGGAGGGGTGTGTGTGAGGGGAGGGGTGTGTGTGGGGATGGGTGTGTGTGTGGGGAAGTGTGTGTGTGGGGGAGGGGTGTGTGTGTGGGCAGTGGTGTGTGTGGGGAGGGGTGTGTGCGTGGGGAGGTGTGTGTGTGGGTGAGGGGTTTGTGTGGGGGAGGGGTGTGTGTGTCAGGAGGGGTGTGTGTGTGGCGGAGGGGTGTGTGTGGGGAGGCGTGTGTTTGGGGGAGGGGTTTGTGTCTGGGGCGTGGTGTGTGTTTGGGGAGGGGTGTGTGTGGGGAGTGGTGTGTGTGGGGGAGGTGTGTGTGTGGGGTGGGGGGTGTGTGGGGAGGGGTGTGTGTTTGGAGTGGTGTGTGTGTGGGGAGGTGTGTGTGTGTGTGGCAGGTATGGTGTGGGGAGTGGTGTGTTTGTGGAGTGGTGTGGTTGGGGGAGGGTTGTGCGTGGGGAGGAGTGTGTGTGGGGAGGGCTGTGTTTGTGGGGAGGGGTATGTGTGGGGGAGTGGTGTGTGTGGGGAGGTGTGTGTGTGGCGAGGGGTGTGTGAGGGGAGGGGTGTATGTGGGGAGGTGTGTCTGTGTGGGGGGAGGTGTGCGTGGGGGGAGGGGTGTGTGGGGGAAGGGGTGTGTGTGGGGAGGGGTGTGTGTGTGGGGAGGGGTGTGTGTGGCGGCAGGTTTGTGTGTGGGAAGGGGTGTGTGTGCGGGGAGGTGTGTGTGTGTGGGGAGGGGTGTGTGTGTGGGGAGGGGTGTGTGTGTGGGGAGGGGTGTGTGTGTGGGGAGGGGTGTGTGTGGGGGAGGGGTGTGTGTGGGGGAGGGGTGTGTGTGAGGAGGGTTGTGTGTGTGGGAGGGTTGGTGTGTGGAGGGGTGTGTTTGTGGAGGGCTGTGGTTGGGGGAGGGGTGTGTGTGGGGAGGGCTGTGTGTGTGGGGAGGGCTGTGTGTGTGGGAAGGGGTGTGTGTGGGGAGGGGTGTGCGTGGGGAGGAGTGTGTGTGGGGAGGGGTCTGTAGGGGGAGGGGTGTGTGTCCTAAAACTCTTCAACTTGGTTCTGAGTGTCGGTTACTTCCCTGATATCTGGAACAAAGGACTCATAACGGCCATATACAAAAGTGGGGACAAAGCCGACCCAAATAACTATCGAGGCATCTGTGTAAACAGTAACCTGGGGAAGGTATTCTGTAGTATCATAAACAAAAGACTTATAGACTTCCTTGAGGAGCACAATGTCCTGAGTAAATGCCAAATTGGATTCCTGCCAAACTATAGAACATCAGATCATATCTTCACCATGCAGACCCTAATTGACAAACACGCTCATCAAAACAAAAGCAAAATCTACGCATGCTTTATAGATTTCCAGATGGCTTTCGATTCCATCTGGCATGACGGTTTATTCCTGAAACTTATCGAAAGCGGGGTAGGGGGAGAAACATATGATGTAATTAAATCAATGTATACAAACAACAAATGTGCAGTTTAAATTGGAGACAAACAAACAAAATACTTCCCACGGGGGTGGGGGGTGACGCAGGGCTCGCCAATCACACTGACACTCTTTCATATTTACATAAATGAATTGGCAAAACTACTTGAACAATCTATAGCACCCAGCCTCACCCTATATGAATCCAAGGTTAAATTCCTCCTCAATGCAGACGACCTGGTTCTGCTGTCACCAACTAAGGAGAGTCTACAGCAGAACCTGGATCTGCTGGAGTCGTACTTCCAGACTTGGGCACTGACAATAATCCCCAAAAAACTAAAATCCTTGTGTTCCAGCAAAGATCTAGACATCAGGGACACAAAATAAATTTCACACTAGGAACAACCAAAATTGAACAAACCACTAACTATACATAATTGAGCTTAAAAATCAGTTCTAAGGGAAATTTCACACTGGCTGTGAATGAACTGAAAGTGAAAGCAAGAAGGGCTTTCTATGCCATTAAAAAATCAATCCAAATAGAAATACCAATTAGCATTTAGCTCAAAATTTTCAAATCAGTAATTGAACCAATTGCACTCTATGGCAGTGAGGTGTGGGGACCGCTAACACAACAAGAATTTGCAAAATGGGACAAACACCCAATCGAGATCCTACATGCAGAAATCTGTAAAAGTATCCTCTGGACTCAAAGGAAATCCGTAAACAATGCATGCAGGGCAGAACTAGGCCAATATCCATGAATAATCACTATCCAAAAAAGAGCCACCAAATTTTGGAAACACCTAGAAATGAGCAACCCCCAATGCTATCATTACGATGCCCTGAAATGCCAAGACAGGACCATAAAGAAGAATACCCTCAGTCAACTAGTCCTAGGACTCAGTGAAGTTACTACTAACACTACTAACAATAACCAGTCCCAGCACGGTGGCATAGTGGTTAGCACTGTTGCCTCACAGCACCAGAGACCCGGGTTCGAATCCGGCCTCGGGCGACTGTCTGTGTGGAGTTTGCACATTCTCCCCGTGTTTGCGTGGGTTTTCTCCGGGTGCTCCGGTTTCCTCCCACAGTCCAAAGATGTGCGGGTTAGGTTGATTGGCTATGATAAATTGACCCTTAGTGTTAGGGGGATTAAATACGTGGGGTTACAGGGATAGGGTGGGATATGCGTTGGTGTAGGGGTTACGGGGATCGGGTGGGATATGTGTCGGTGCAGGCTCGATGGGCCGAAATGGCCTCTATCTGCACTGTGGGGTTTGTGTGATCTGTGATCTGTGACAGTGACAGCGTAACAGAAAATATTCGACCCAACACAATCGTCGCGAAGCAAAAAGATAAATATCTGTCATATTGGGCAGAAATAGCAAAAACCCAAAGCAAACTCAATTGCTACTTGCCCCTAAACAGACAATACAACATGGCTGATTACCTGACCATGGTGAAGGATAGCAAACTGAGAAAAATTTTGACAATGTACAGACTTAGTGAACATAACCTGGCGGTCGAAAAAGGTAGACACAGGCAGACCCGGCTACCAAGAGAGGACAGGATATGCTCTCACTGCAGTCAGGGAGTGGTGGAGACAGAGATGCACTTCCTCACAGCTTGCAGAAAATATCAGGGCATAAGGGAGAATTTCTACCCAAAATTCACAAAAATATGCCCGGACTCCAGAAATTTGATTGACGACCAAAAACTCCCATACCTACTAGGGGAAGAGAGAAATGGTATAACACTAGCGGCACACTATGTCACAGCTTGCCATAAACAGAGGGACAACCACTAAATATAAGAAAAGAGTATATATAAATTATATGAAAGCATATTTATACACTCAGGGATATATCTGTTTATACACTGTATGGATAGATCTGTATTTTTGTGATCAAACATGAATGTTTTTCGATGCTTTGGCAACATAAGATGTAACTTGTCATGCCAATAAAGCGATTTGAATTGAATTGAATTGAAGTGTGTGTGGGGAGGGGTGTGTGTGTGGGGAGGGGTGTGTGTGTTGGGAGGGGTGTGTGTGTGGGGAGAGGTATGTTATTGGGGAGGGGTGTGTGTGGGGGAGGGGTGTGTGTGGGGAGGGGTGTGTGTGTGGGGAGGGTTGTGTATGTGGGGAGGGTGAGTGTGGGGGAGGGCTGTGGGGGGGGAGGGGTATGTGGGGGGAGGTGTGTGTGTGTGGGGAGGGGTGTGTGTGGGGAGGGGTGTGTGTGTGTGGAGGGTTGTGTGTGGGGAGGGTTGTGTGTGGGGAGGGTTGTGTGTGGGGAAGTGTGTGTATGGGGAGGAGTGTGTGTGGGGGTGGGGTGTGTGTGTGGGGGAGGGTTGTATTGGGGGAGGGTTGTGTGTGGGGAGGGGTGTGTCTGTGGGGTGTGGTGTGTGTGTGGGGGCAGGGGTGTGTGTGGGGAGGGCTGCGTGTGTGGGGGGAGGGGTATGTGTGGGGGAGGGAAGTGTGTCTGAGGAGGGGTGTGTGTGTGGGGAGGGGTGTGTGTGGGGAGGGGTGTGTGTGGGGAGGGGTGTGTGTGTGGGGAGGGATTTGTGTTTGGGGAGGGGTGTGTGTGGGGAGGGGTGTGTGGGGGGGAGGAGGGTGTGGGGGAGGTGTGTGTTAGTGGGGAGGGATGTGTGTGTGGGAGGTGTATTTATGTGGTGAGCTGTGTGTATGTGGGGGAAGGGTGTGTGTGGCGGAGGGGTGTGTGTGTGTGGTGTGGTGTGTGTGTGGGGTGAGGGGTGTGTGTGTGGGGAGGGGTGTGTTTGGGGGAGGGGTGTGTCTGTGGGGAGGTGTGTGTGTGGGGATGTGTGTGTGTGTCGGGAGGGGTGTGTGTGGGGAGGAGTGTGTGTGTGGGGAGGGGTGTGTGTGGGGAGGGGTGTGTTTGTGGGGAGGAGTGTGTGTGTAGGGAGCGCTGTGTGTGGGGAGGGGTGTGTGTGGGGAGGGGTGTGTTTGCGGGGAGGGGTGTGTGTGTGGGGAGGGGTGTGTGTGGGGAGGGGTTTGTGTGTGGGGAGTGGTGTGTGTGTGGGGGAGGGGTGTGTGTGGGGAGGGGAGTGTGTTTGGAGTGGTGTGTGTGTGGGGAGGTGTGTGTGTGTGGGAGGGTTGGTGTGGGGAGTGGTGTGTTTGGGGAGTGGTGAGGTTGGGGGAGGGTTGTGCGTGGGGAGGATTGTGTGTGGGGAGGGGTGTGTTTGTGGGGAGGGGTATGTGTGAGGGAGTGGTGTGTGTGGGGGAGGTGTGTGTGTGGGGAGGGGTGTGTGGGGGAGGGGTGTGTGTGGGGAGGTATGTGTGTGTGGGGGGAGGTTTGTGAGGGGGCGGTGTGTGTGGGGGGAGGTGTGTGAGGGGGAGGGGTGTGTGTGGGGATGGGTGTGTGGGGGGAGTAGTGTGTGTGGGGAGGGGTGTGTGTGTGGGTAGAGGTGTGTGTGGGGGCAAGTTTGTGTGTGGGGAGGGGTGTGTGTGCGGGGTGGGTTGTGTGTGTGGGGAGGGGTGTGTTTTTGGGGAGGGGTGTGTGCGTGGGGAGGGGTGTGTGTGGGGGAGGGGTGTGTGTGGGGAGGGTTGTGTGTGTGGGATGGTTGGTGTGGGGAGGGGTGTGTTTGGGGAGGGCTGTGGTTGGGGGTGGTGTGTGTGTGGGGAGGACTGTGTGTGTGGGAAGGGATGTGTGTGGGGAGGGGTGTATGGGGGAGGGGTATTTGTGGGGAGGTGTTTGTAGGGGAGGGCTGTGTGGGGGGAGGAATATGTGTTGTGTGTGTGCGGGGAGGGGTGTGTGTGTGGGAAGGGCTGTGTGTGTGGGAAAGGATGTGTGTGAGGAGGAGTGTGTGTGTGAGGAGGGGTGTGTATGTGGGGATGGGTGTGTTTTTGGGGAGGCGTGTGTGTGGGGGAGGGGAGAGTGTGGGGAGGAGTATGTGTGTGGGGAGGTTTGTGTATGTGGGGAGGGTGTGTGTGGGGAAGGGCTATGTGGGGGGAGGGGTATGTGGTGGGAGGGGTGTGTGTGTGGGGAAGGGTGTGAATACACACGCTGAAGATGGGCTGCTGAATTTTTAGTGTTTTTAGTGTTTAAAGTGGGGGAAAAAAAGGTTCATTTCAAGTTTAAAAAGGTTTTAAAGTTAAATTTAGTTCTAGTTAAGTTAGTTTAGTTTGTTTAGTTAAGTTTAAGTTTAGTTTAGTCTAGATTAAGTAAGGAAGGAAAAGACCACCAAAGAGACCACCAAAGGAAAAAAAACCAGAGGAAATTAGAAAAAAAAAAGCCAAAGAAAAAAAAAGAAATAAGGGAAAAAAAAATAAATATATACAAACCAAAGAACAGCGGCCGCACGGGGCCACAGCAGCAGCAGAAGCGAGGTGACTCGGCCGCATCGGGAATCGAGGCGCGAAGGCCGCACGGAGACGCAGCGGCAGCCGGAGCGAGGAGACTCGGGGAGCCCGAGCGGCGAACGAGACACGGCCCGATCGGCGGCCGCAGTCCAGCACCCGAGCGACGACCGCAGTCCAGCACCCGAGCAACGGCCGCAGTCCAGCACCCGAGCGACGACCGCAGTCCAGCACCTGAGCAACGGCCGCAGTCCAGCACCCGAGCGACGGCCGCAGTCCAGCACCCGAGCGACGACCGCAGTCCAGCACCCGAATGGCGAACGAGGCACAGCCCGAGCGGCGGCTGGGCTAGAAAGCCCGGGAAAGGCCCGAGGAGCCAGGCCCAGAGACCTCTGAGGAGAAGGGGAGCAACCAGAAGGCTTCCAGAAGCAAACCAAGACTGTGAGTACAGGGCCCAGGGAGGGAGACTGAAGCCAGGGAAAGGCCCGAGGAGCCAGGCCGAGACAGAGGCACAGAGACCTCTGATGGGGAGGGGAACAGCCCAAAGGCACCGGGAAACAGCGGCTCACAGACCCAGACCTGAGAAGGGTGAACCCAGAAGCCGAGGCCCAGGGACCACGGGGTCGGAGAGGGGGACCGGGAAAGTTCGCGAACAGGGAGAGGGAAACACCAAACCCGGGGCCCCAGAAAAGCTTATTCTAAGATCAACAATACTTTACCAAAAATGAGCGAATCAGAAGATCCACAACAGCCCCGCTTCCAGATTCCCCCCAACACCGCAAAAAAAGCTATAAAAGCGATCAAGCATGAGCAGATGAGAGAAAAACCAGAAACACTTTTTGCTGACTGTTACAACAATGGGACAAAAAGTAACCTCATTTTCTACTCAGATCAGCCAGTGGCTTGGATCACAGCAATAAAATCACACTATACCAATGTTAAGCTAGAAAATACCGCAAATGGGTCCATAATGAAAATTAACACACCAGGAGACAGTTCAACTACGACGGTCAACGCGTACAATACCGGAACAATATTAGTGCAAGGCAACCTCGACAAATTTGCAACGGCCTTCAGGACACTGAAAAAATTAACTAAGGGGGGAAGGAACAGCCCCAGAGTGGCCCGCACTCCCCCCAACATTGACAACTTACCAGGAGAAAATCTGCCTGGTCAGGAGGTGAACGAGCCACACAGTTCAAACCAGACACTAACCCCGGGGAACCACAGCCACACGATACAACTGACAAACCCCAGCATAACTACCAGGGAGGAAGCCACACATAGTCCCCCTACCATTCCCAGCTCACCAAGAGAAGAGCAGCATAGCCAGGAAGTGAGTGAGCCCTCCAGGGCCGACCAGCCTAGCCAGGAAGTGAGTGAGCCTTCCAGGGCCGACCAGACACATACCCCGGGATCACACAGCCAGATACAACCAAAAGATAAATTTAATCAATTAGAGATAGAGGTGGTTAAACTTAAAGAGGACGTCCTCAAAATGAATGACGATCAAAATCAGGAGAGGGAGAGACACAAGAGAGAGCTGAAGCTACTTGAGAACCAGGTGAATCTACTTAGGAATCAGGTGAAAGAGCTGCAGGAAAAAGAAGAGAGCCATAGAGGAGAGAAAACACCATTAGACCAGCAACCAGAGGCTAGAGATAAGACAAGACAGAGCCGGACGGAACGGCTGCACTCCCACACGGAACAAAAGCAACAGACACACAATACAAGGGGTGCCACACAGACCGACCAGCATACTGATTCGCAATCTTCCCCCACCACCGTGGAACCACAAGCGGGCCGCTCACAAGAGGTACGCACACCCCAGACACCCCAGCCCAGCACACACACTATGAGTCCAAGCGAAAGCCACCAGACAGTAAACACAAACAAGGCTGACGTCGTAATACTCATAGACTCAAATGGGAAATTTCTATGGGAGAAAAAGCTATTCCCTAGAAGTAAAGTAGAAAAGATCTGGTGCCCAACAACAAACAGAGCCATGGGATGGCTGACCAAAGCCAGATTAGGCTCCCCCCAACACATAATAATACACACGGGCACAAATGACCTAAAGACCCAACAGAAAGAAGTAGCAACATCGCTCAGAGCAATGATTAGGAAAGCAAGCAGTACATTTCCAAACACTAGAATCACTGTTTCCACAATATTGCCGAGAACAGACTTCAACAACAACACAATTCATGAGATAAATGCCAGCATAGCAAGAGACTGCGAATCAAACCACAATGGGGAACACAAGGCACATCGTAAAAGGGGTAACACATTACAACTACCCTTAACCCCCTCCCCTAGACCTAAACTAAGTTTCGACTTGAGGAACTCGGGATCATGCTCACCACTTTAAGAATTGCGAAAAGGGGTTTGCACCCTTTTGACACAGCTTTCCGTCGTCACGTGGGTTTGGAAAGTTCTGGTGCAGCTTGTTTTCCTCTTGGTTCTCCTGCGATGAGGCAGTCGATACAGCCTTGGTGAGCGCTCGCCACGGATGAATCCGTTACCGACGTGACTTTAAGAACTGGATGCACATGGGTGAATCCATTACCGATGTGATGTTGAGACACTGGAGTGCTGGGCCCTGAGTGTCTTCTTCTCCGGCCTGGGTCGTCGATCTCCCGATGGTCTTCCTCGGGGCAGGACGCTGGTTCCCAAAAAGCTTTCTTTATGCAGTCATAATGTCCTTCTGAGGGTGTCTTCTTCTTCGGCCTGGGTCGTCGATGATCTCCCGACCAAAGTACCAGGGCCACCCTCGTCGTCTTCTCGTCGTTGCCGGGCCTTGCCTGCCCGAACACCGAACACGGTCCGAACCGAAATGCTGCTTGGTTCCGATGGAGTCTGTCCTGAAGCGTTTTTGAAGCGTCCAACAAGTGAAGCCGAAGTGAAGCTCAAGTCAAGCATGAAACCCTGAAGCGTAGTGAATAACGTACTGATGGACCTTTTTCAATCCACAGTTATACCTTTTTGGAACATTCTTATCTCCCGCCAAATCATAGTCCTGTCTTTGTAATAATTTTGGCGGGCAGAACTCTCTGCAGGGGTGTTTTGTCTTCATAACGGGAGTCGATGATTGCTGAACTGGCCTTCCTGGGCCAATAATGTCTTTGCTTTGTCACCGTAACTCGGCTTGTATATTGATCGGTCTGGAGATGGCCCTTGATGGCTGTTAAGCGGCTTTTCCTTTGTACAGTAAATGGGTTAAAGTTTTCATGCAACTGTCCGCCCATTTCTTGATGGGCCTCATCCTGCTACCCAAATCTGTCCTGTACTTATAATCTAATCAATATGTATACTCAGTTCCATGAGTTTCGGTTTCCCGAAACTGGTTTTCGCGGGCTTTAATGTCCTCAATCAACAAGCCTGTCTGGCTTGCAGTAACAGAAATTCAAGTGGTCCCAGAAGCTGGTCACGAGGTCTGGCGGCCATTTTGTGTGCCCTTTTATCAAAGGTTTCTCTGTACAAGCTTCTTTTGGTCAATAAAGCTGTCTTATTAACCCTGACTTCTTGCGTGATGACTCATGAAATTTCACGAATTCTGCACTGCATAATTATAGAGACTGGAGGAAATGTCCAGCATATGGAACAAGCTGCAATGCATGTGGCAAACTAAACCACTGAGAAAAAAGATGTAGAACGAAGAAAGAAGAAACATACATCAAAAACAAAGGCAGACAGCAGAACCAGAGAAAGAAACACAATATCCATGCCATGGATGAGCAGGATGATGATGATTATGGTCATGACAATACACTAAACATCGAAACCATAAAGGTAGAGCTTCACGAGAGGTCCAGAGCAGAAAATACTCCGAGGAGAGAATTGCACAACATCATCCAAATCGAAAAGAGGATCAAAGGTCAGCCCACAACCATCAACTTAAAGTTGAAGCTGGACACAGGGGCTCAGAGGAACAGTCTCCCATTGAGATCTTTGAGATCACCCAGCAGATCTTTCCCGAAAACTTGAGAGAAGATGGCTACCCAAAAAACGGTTCTTTAAAGGCAAGTAATGTCACGCTGACAGCATACGGGGGGAGTGAGATTAAACAACTCGAATAACCTTTGTCAAAGGGACACATAAAAGAAAGAACATCAACTGCATGTTCTATGTTACCGACACTGAGGGGCCAGCGATCCTGGGATTAAACAGCTGTGAGAAGTTGAGATTGATCTCAGTGAATCACGAGCTGAGGAAAACGTCACTGAGGATAGGCAGCAACACCCCGCTGGAAAATCGTCCACAAATCAAGAGTAAAAAAGACTTGATAGACATGTATCCGGAATATTTCGATGATACAGTGGGATGTTTTGGAGATTTCCAATACCACATCACCATCAATCCAGAGGTAAATCCCGTTATCCATGCTCCACGAAAAGTACCCATCGAGCTGAAGACAAAGCTTGAAAGAGAGCTAAAGGAGACGGAAGAAAAGGGAGTGATCGTAAAGGTCACTGAACCCAGAGACTGGGTAAACTCAATTGTGGTACCAGAAAAATGTGCAGTCCAAAGATGTGCAGGTTAGGGTGATTGGCTATGATAAAAAATTGACCCTTAGTGTTAGGGGGATTAAATACGTGGGGCTACGGGGATAGGGTGGGATATGTGTTGGTGTAGGGGTTACAGGGATATGTGTCGGTGCAGGCTCGATGGGCCGAAATGGCCTCTATCTGTACTGTGAGGTTTCTGTGAATTCTGTGAAAAAAAGCCAAATGGGCGTCTCAGAATATGTTTGGACCCCAAAGATCTGAACCAGGCGATAAAGAGGGACCAGTATCCCACCCCAACGCTAGAGGAGATTAAGCCATCACTGGCAGGAGCCATGGTTTTCTCAAAACTAGATGCCAGAAATGGATATTGGAACGTGAAGCTGGATGAGGAATCAACAACACTGACAACATTCAACACACCATTTGGGCATTACAAATTCCCGCGGCTACCATTTGGGTTAAAGGTCAGTCAAGATATCTTTCAACAGAAAGTAGGCGAGATATATAGAGGCTGTGGAGGAGCTATAGGAATAGCTGATGATATTCAGATCTATGGAGCAGATGAAAGAGACCATGATATGCACCTACATTAGGCCATGGAGCGTACCAGGAAGGCTGGCATCAAGTTAAATGCCGATAAGTGCATAGTTAAAGTCAAGGAATGCCAATTCTTCGGTATGATTTACACACAAGAGGGAGTCAAGCCAAATCCTGAGAAGATTGCGGCGATTGCTCAAGTGAAACCACCCAATGATAAGAAAGAGCTTAGGAGCTACCTCGGCTTGATCCAATACATGAGTTCTTTCATCCCGAACATGTCAGAACATGCAACAAATCTCAGGGAGCTAATGAAAGAAGACGCCAAATACCAGTGGTCTGAATCACATGAAAGGAATTCCAAACAGCTTAAAGAATTGTTGTGCAAAGAAACAAGTCTGTCATATTATGACAGAAGAAATCTAGTCATTCTGCAAGTCGACGCTTCTACCAGAGAACTAGGGGCAGCTCTTGTGCAGGAAGGAAAGCCAATAGCTTTAGCATCAAAGGCCTTGATGTCAGCCGAGGCGAGATACGCCAACATAGAAAGAGAACTATTAGCAGTAGTGTATGGATGCGAGAAATTCCATACATACCTGTATGGAAGGCAGTTTACAATAGAGCGTGGCCATCGTCCATTGGAACTGATCTACAAGAAGAATCTGTGCAAAGCACCTACAAGACTGCAAAGACTACTTCTAAGGTTCCAAAGCTACAACTTCACGCTTAAATATGAGCCAGGAAAGTAAATGGTGCTAGCAGATACGTTGTCTCGATTGTCACCATATGAGAAACACGAGGTGGAGGGTCTAACAGTAAAAATCCACCACCTAGTGAGTGTTACCCCTACAAAGCTCAGTCAAATCAGAGATGAGACTAGCAAAGATGATGAATTGCAACTACTCACACAACAAGTGATACAGGGTTGGTCGGAAAGAATCCAGCAGGTACAGGTGACAATTTGTCAATACTGGATGATTAGAGATGACATCACAATAGAAGACGGTAGTCTCCTTGCTGGTTCGAGGATTATCCTGCCAAAGACGATGCAGACAGAACGTCTCCATCTAATACACGGAGGCCACATGGGAATGGAGAAATGCAAGCTGAGAGCCAGATCAGCTGTATACTGGATAGGCATGTACAAAAATATCGAACAGATGGTTTCTGCATGTGGTATATGCCAGAAATACCAAAATGCACAACAGAAAGAGGAGATGATACCTAGTGAAATACCGTCAAGACCATGGCATACTGTTGGGGCAGATCTCTTCATGTGCAATCAAGAATGGTATCTCATAGTGACAGGTTATTATTCCAAGTTTCCTTTTGTGAGAAGGATGAAAGATCTGAGAGCCACAACCACCACCAGAATTGCAAAGAGCTTGTTTGCTGAACAAGGAATCCCGGAAAAGGTAATCTGTGACAATGGAACCCAGTTCACATCGAGTGAATTCAGAGCTCTGGCAGAAAAGTATGGGTTCAAAATAGTAACCTCATCCCCACATTTCCCAAGGGGACACGGGTTCATCGAAAGACAGATCCAGACTGTCAAGGGAGCTCTCATCAAAAGTAGTGAGATGGGGGAAGACCAAGACCTTGCCCTCCCATCACTCAGATCAACACCACTGAAAGCAGATATGAAATCACCTGCAGAATTGCTGAATGGAAGGAAGTTTAAGACTACCTTACCAGAAAAAATACATCCTCCCCAGGACCAGGAGGACTTCAGACAGAAGCTGGCAGAAGCACAAGTCGTAGAGAGCAAACATTACGACAAACATGCAAAGATGCTTCCAGAATTGCTGAATGGGCAATCAGTGCATGTGCAAGACCCGGTGTTGAAAACCTGGAATCCAGCCAAGGTCATTGGAAAAGCTGATACTCCAAGATCTTACTTCGTAGAGACTGAACTTGGCAACCAATACAGACGGAACAGACTCCACATCAAATCTTCACCTGAACTGGTTAAGCAGCAGACAACATCAGCAACATTGACAACAGCAGCTACCAGAAGCAGCACAACACCAGAAACAAGCGCCACAAATCAAACAACCACAAGCATGCACATTCCAACTGCAAGTGCGACAGCAACAACAACAACAAGAGTAGAACACACCAAAACACCGCAGAGAGGAGTGGTCACCACCAAATCCACAAGATGGAGGGACAACATCCAACCACCTGAGCGATATCGCGAATAAGAAAAGAAAACTCACGATTCTTTGTGTTTGATAATAATAGTTTAGTTATAATATTTTTTAAATTAAATTAAATTTCATGTTTAATTTTTTTGAGAAAAAGCGATGTTACATCGTTATATTATTATATCGTTAAATGGAACTACTTGTTACATCTTTATATGGAACTACTTTCGTTAGTGTATTTATACTGCTATGTGGCACACTGTGAAAGGCAGTGCACAGTGCAAGGTCAGACATCTTGTATCACTCCGCACCATGCAGCAGCAACATCATAAAGGCAAGAATACAACTGAGTGAAAACACTAAACTAAATGAGTTAAAAGTGTCTGTATTACATAGTAATAAGAACACAAGGAGACACAACAGCGGCTAATACTTTTTAATTTTTAGGCTGATTTCGCAGGTGATCCCAAGCTCTGAATTCCCGCAGAGTTCTATGTGTATATGACATGATTTAAATGCGAAAATTGTATCAGAAAATATCTCCCTGATTCGGGACACTTATCTCTCCAGCATCTCGCTGCTAAAGATTGAACTTTATATAATTTCACCTGCAGCTCGGGGTTAGTGTGCTCTGTAAATTTAATTTAAATACTTCAGGTTATTTCACACCGTGTCCAACCCTGTGAGGTCTCCCCTAGTGCGTCAGCTTCTGATATTTATAAACACTTCAGCAGAACATTAACATAACCTGAGCTCCGACACCTGGGCGGGTCCCATTCCCCCCAAGTGAGGAATGAGCAGAGCTGCAATTCTACCCGGGGGTATATTTTCTTCCAAAAAAATTACACAAGGATTACTTTGATGTGAGTCCGGAATAGCTCAGTTGGTAGAGTATTAGTCTGAAGTTCTAAAGATCCTGGGTTTCGGCAGTTTTTAGTTACTTTGTCTCTTTCTTTGGTCCGATTCTCGAACTGAACGATTCACACTGAAGTTATATATCTGCCACTGAAGGATTGGGTTTGAATAAAGAGGCACAAGAATGGGAAATATTTTTATCGACTGTATTTAGCTTTTTTTTCCCTATCTCCTTCTGGCTTTTCGCTGTTTTTTTCTCTCGGTGCTGGTTGAACATTTGATTTGATGCATTTGTACTAAACTGATACATTTTACACATCCCGGGGCGGTCAGACACACTCTATCTATCTGTTACTACTTGCGACCATTAACAGGAACAGGCAGCAAGTTAAAAGTTTATCAGCAAACCGAAGAAAGACAAATAAACATAAAGTTGTGTTACTCCATCCAGTGCAAAGGTGCAATAGATGTTATTCAAATTACATTGCCCTGACATTGTATGTGGATT